>NC_060178.1:66432419-67632419 GCF_021184085.1 Oncorhynchus gorbuscha
ACATGTCCAGCTCACACACAGAGGGTGTATACACAAACTCATGCATACACAAATATACTGAATTGAGCCGGGCTCTTTTGCTTGGTTTGACTTTGTTTCTAAAACAGCAGTGTGTCCACTGGGATATATAAATAAGCTTTGTAGCGTATAAACAGTTTTATAGACAAGCTTTACACGACTTCTGACATCATTAGAGAGCTAGAATAGGACCACAACATAATGGGCTGGACACACACACACACACGCGCACGCGCACACACACACACACACACACACACACACACACACACACACACACACACACACACACACACACACACACACACACACACACACACACACACACACACACACACACACACACACACACACACACACACTGCAGTGCTACAAAAAACAGTAGCTTCCTGTTGATGAATCCATCTCTGATGAAAAAAAAAGCAAACGTAATCCATAAACACTGATAGCTGCCAAAATGAAAGCAACTGCTAATGACATAGGTCACATTGTCGAGTATGTTAATGCTATCATATCAACCTGACCAGCCTGATCGTATAGGCATCAGTCAATATCCCACTACCTGATGTAATTTAACTCAATCCAAACCAAATAGGGGGCAATGGTTTGCGTGTGCCAAATAGGGGGCAATGGTTTGCGTGTGCCAAATAGGGGGCAATGGTTTGCGTGTGCCAAATAGAGCAAAGGACAAACCCTAAATCAATGTGTGTGTCTAAAATGTGCCGTGAAATCAACGAACAAAACGCACATCATTGCCATCGAAATAAGGAGTGCAAAACAAGTCATTCAATCCAGGGTCCTTTAACCTTTTGGTGTCATGGAAATGAAAAGGCAGAAAGCATTTTGATTCTGTAAGGTCAGTGTGTATCTCCAGCCACAGTGCATAGGTAGACATTGTCCTTGGCCGGTCATCCCCTCTCTCAACGCCACAAAGAACTGCTCCATAATATCGTATGTGCAATAAATGACCTCCCACACAAATGCTAACAGACTGGCCTAGGAAAGACAAGCAGAGAAATGTGCCTTCTACTTCAGCATGAGAGCCTGTTTCCACACACCCTCCCAGCAAAAACCAAATGACACTTTGATGATCCCTGGTGTCGTGACAGACAGTGGTGTATGAAGTGGTGGGGGATTTAGACAGAGATAGATGAGACGGCAACAATGGAGGGGTGATTCTGATGCTTTGTTCTCGCACGCACAGAGCATGGCATTTTGGCACCGGAGACTGCAGCTGGCTCGTGTGCCAGGCGGCACACGGACTGCACAGACACACACGCATTTTCACATATGATGCACACACGTACATACACACACACACGCACTCACACCAACACACACTGTAATTGATTCAATATATATATTCACGGCATATATATATATATATATATATCTATATATATATATATATATATATATATATATATATATATATATAGAGAGAGAGAGAGAGAGAGAGAGAGAGAGAGAGAGAGACAGGAGAGACAGAGAGAGAGAGAGAGAGAGAGAGAGAGAGAGAGAGAGAGAGAGAGAGACAGGGAGAGAGAGAGAGAGAGAGAGAGAGAGAGAGAGAGAGAGAGAGAGAGAGAGAGAGAGAGAGAGAGAGAGAGAGAGAGAGAGAGAGAGAGAGAGAGAGAGAGAGAGAGAGAGAGAGAGAAGGTTGAAAGCTGGAGAAGTAGAAGCAAAAGGGAGAGGGAGAGAGAGACTGGAATTAAGCCAGAAAATAAAGGGACATTTAAAACCACTTATGTGCATTGAGGTTGACTGCGAGTGGGTAGCCGTGCTAGCCTAGCTTTAGCTTAGCCGTAGCATCAAAATCAAATGAAATCAAATGTTATTGGTCACATTCACATGTTTAACAGGAGTTATTGCGGGTGTGGTTAAGTGCTTATGTTCATAGCTCCAACAGTGCAGTAATATGTAACAATACACACAAATCAACAATTTAAAGAATGGGATTAAGAAATATATAAATATCAGATTGAGAGAGGCATTGACTAAAATGCTGTAGAATAGAATACAGTATATACATACGAGATGAGTAAAGCAGCATGTAAACATGATTTAAACATTATTAAAGTGAATAGTGTTCCATTATTAAAGTGGCAAGTGATTCCAAGTCTATGTATATAGTGCAGCAGACTCTAAAGTGCAGGGTTGCGTTACAGGGTAGAAACCAGCTAGTTATGGCTATTTAACAGTCTGATGGCCTGGAGATAGAAACTGTTTTTTCAGTCTCTCGGCCCCAACTTTGATGCACCTGTGCTGACATTGCCTTTTGGATGATAACGGGGTGAACAGGCAGTGACTCGGGTAGTTGATGTCCTTGAAGATCATACAGCCCAACAGGATGTGGTCAATTGTACATCTGTAAAGGTTTGTGAGTGTTTTTGGGGCCAAGACAAATTTTTTCAGTCTCTTGACATTGAAGAAGCACTGTTGCGCCTTCTTCACCACACTGTCTGTGTGGGTGGACCGTTTCAGATCGTCAGTGATTTGTAAACCAAGGGACCTGAAGCTTTCCACCTTCTCCACTGCGGTCCCGTTGATGTGGACAGTTGGGTGCTCCCTCTGCTGTTTCCTGAAGTCCACGATTTTCTCCTTTGTTTTGTTGCCGTTGAATGAGAGGTTATTTTCCTGGCATTACCTCTCCCAGGGCCCTCACTTCCCTGTAGGCTGTCTTGTCATTGTTGGTAATCAGGCCTACTACTGTTGTGTCGTCTGCAAACTTGATGAATGAGTTGGAGGCGTGTGTGGCCACGCAGTCATGGGTGAACAGGGAGTACAGGAGGGGGCTGAGAATGCACCCTTGTGGGGCCCCTGTGTTAAGGATCTGCGAAGTGGAGGTGTTGTTTCGTACCTTCAACACTTGGGGGCCAGGACCCAGTTGCACAAGGCTGGGTTCAGACCCAGGGCCTCAAACTTAATGACGAGCTTGGAGGGTACTATGGTGCTGATGGCTGAGCTATAGTCAATGAACAGCATTCTTGAATAGGTATTCTTATTTTCCAGATGGGATAGGGCAGTGTGCAGTGCAATGGCGATTGCATCATCTGTGGATCTATTGGGGTGGTAAACAAATGGAAGTGGGTCTAGGGTGTCAGATACGGTAGAGGTGATATGATCCTTAAATAGCCTCTCAAAGCACTTAGTTCAAATCAAATCGAAATGCTTGTGCTTCTAGTTCCGACAATACAGTAATAACCAACAAGTAATCTATCTAACAATTCCAAAACTACTGTCTTATACACAGTGTAAGGGGATAAAGAATATGTACATAAAGATATAAAGATATATGAATGAGTGATGGTACAGAGCAGCATAGGCAAGATACAGTAGATGGTATCGAGTACAGTATATACATATGAGATGAGTATGTAAACAAAGTGGCATAGTTAAAGTGGCTAGTGATACATGTATTACATAAGGATGCAGTAGATGATATAGAGTACAGTATATACGTATACATATGAGATTAATAATGTAGGGTATGTAAACATTATATTAGGTAGCATCGTTTAAAGTGGCTAGTGATATATTTTACATCATTTCCCATCAGTTCCCATTTTTAAAGTGGCTGGAATTGAGTCAGTGTGTTGGCAGTGGCCACTCAATGTTAGTGGTTGCTGTTTAACCGTCTGATGGCCTTGTGATAGAAGCTGTTTTTCAGTCTCTCGGTCCCAGCTTTGATGCACCTGTACTGACCTCGCCTTCTGGATGATAGCGGGGTGAACAGGCAGTGGCTCGGGTGGTTGTTGTCCTTGATGATCTTTATGGCCTTCCTGTAACATCGGGTGGTGTAGGTGTCCTGGAGGGCAGGTAGTTTGCCCCCGGTGATGCGTTGTGCAGACCTCACTACCCTCTGGAGAGCCTTATGGTTGTGGGTGGAGCAGTTGCCGTACCAGGCGGTGATACAGCCCGCCAGGATGCTCTCGATTGTGCATCTGTAGAAGTTTGTGAGTGCTTTTGGTGACAAGCCAAATTTGCTGCAGCGCCTTCTTCACAATGCTGTCTGTGTGAGTGGACCAATTCAGTTTGTCTGTCTGTGATGGTTCAGTTACCTTTGCTTTCTTGGGTACAGGAACAATGGTGGACATCTTGAAGCAAATGGGGACAGCAGACTCGGATAGGGAGAGATTGAATATGTCCGTAAACACACCAGCCAGCAGGTCTGCGCATGCTCTGAAGATGTGGCTAGGGGTATTGTCTGGGCCTGCAGCCTTGCGAGGGTTAACACATTTAAATGTCTTACTCACGTCGGCCACAGAGAAAGAGAGCCCACAGTCGTTGGTAGCGGGCCGCGTCGGTGGCACTGTGTTATCCTCAAAGCGGGCGAAGAAGGTGTTTAGCTTGTCTGGACATGACTGCTTTTCCCTTTTGAAGTCTGTGATTGCCTGTCGACCCTGCCACATACGTCTCGTGTCTGAGCCGTTGAATTGCGACTCCACTTTGTCTCTGTACTGACGTTTTGCCTGTTTGATTGCCTTACGGAGGGAATAACTACACCATTTTTATTCAACCATATTCCCAGTCACCTTGCCATGGTTAAAAGTTTTGCACGTTCAGTTTTGCACGAGTGCTGCCATCTATCCACGGTTTCTGGTCAACAACACAATAATATGCAAAGAATTTTAAAATCAGACCATATAGATTAGATAGGAATATATAGAGCTGGAGAAAGACATGGGTACAGTGTTGTCTTTGTAATACCAGGGCTCATGTGCTTTGTATGCCATATTGTCATGATGAATGTTTTATTTCAGTGTTGCACAATCTTTCATGCCTTATTACCATGACATTATACATGGCACAATCAGTGTTGTTAGTGCCGTGTTAGTACACACAGAACACACAGAAACAGCATAATTGATTAAAACTTCCGTTTGAGGATGAGATGGCATTCAGGAATTTTAAATCCCATTTTTAATCCCAGTTTAGGATTAATAGACTAAAGAGAGTCAAAGATCTCAGCCTAGTGTGGTCGTATTAGAAATGGCCTCAGTGTGCCACACACACACACACACACACACACACACATCATGCCGGGGCGCAAAGCTTATCGAGGACAATAATCCACATGGAGCACACAGTCCTCGACAGGTACCGCCTCCTGTCTTTTCAAACAGAGCTGTTGGATGAGTAACTAAGGGTAGTACACCACAAGAGCGATGCTCCATATTTTCTTAATAAGGTACATACCAATAACAAACTTCCAACTACCACACCTACCAATGCAATAATAAACCGTGATAAATATTCATGTCCGAGCAACAACGCAAAAACAACTAACAAAGAACAACCAAAATGACTATTGAAAAATGTGAATAGCAATTGATTAATATAATAATAGTAATAGTTATAAAAAAAATTGTAACAAAAATAATTAACCGTTCCACCAAATGTTTCTAAAACATAACATCCACGCGTAATGCCATGGACCCAACCAGACGTGTCTCGCCTGTTACATTGTGATGTAAATAAGTCTAATAACCCAGTTTAGCTGCTGGCTGAGACCGTGTGTGTGCGTGTGTGTTTCATAGTCAGCGTGCCTAAATGGCTATGAAAATGTGTGCTGAAATTGCAGCGAAATCTTTAGAAACAAAAGGGGTAAGCTGACACGCACACACGCAACCACAAACACACACGAGTCGGGACACAACCCTGGTTAGAGTTGCCGATCCATTAAGACTGAACTGAAGCTTGTAAAGACAATGAGCTAGAGAACCCGGTAAAACTGACACACAGCACACACACACAGCACACACACATAGCACACACAGCACACACACACACAGCATACACAACACACACACACACAGTAAGGTTCACGTTACACAACATTTCTCTCCACCCAACTTAAAGCAGAAACAGGCCTTTCTGGAGTCAAAAACAAAAATCAAGCAGCCAATCACAGATCCAAAATGAAAGGATCAAAGGTCAGATCTAAATTATTGTTGATGAGGATGATCTGGGCCAGATCCATTTCCTGAAACTAGGATCTCTAGAGGCAATCAGAGAGTAGCCAGATGGCAAGAGGTGGCATGAAAGAGAAACACAGTCACTACCCTGCATTTCTATACAACGGCAATTACTAGAATACACACACACACACACACAGGTGAGAGAGAAAAACGACTCTCCCTATGCAAAGCAAAATAACCAAAAGTACACTTCGCTCCCCTCTGTTATACTGCACAGATATGGAGAGAGTGAAAAAGAAAGAAAGAGGGAGGGAGAGAGTGAGAGACAGAGACAGAGAGAGAGGGAGAGAGAGAGAGACAGAGGGAGAGTGAGACAGAGACAGAGAGAGAGGGAGAGAGAGAGAGACAGAGGGAGAGTGAGACAGAGACAGAGAGACAGAGAGAGACAAAGAGACAGAGGGAGAGTGAGACAGAGACAGAGAGACAGAGAGAGACAAAGAGAGAGAGAGTGAAACAGAGAGACAGAGAGAGAGAGAGTGAAACAGAGAGACAGAGAGAGTGAGACGGAGAGAGAGTGAGACAGAGAAAGAGAGAGAGAGAGAGAGAGAGAGAGAGAGAGAGAGAGAGAGAGAGAGAGAGAGAGAGAGAGAGAGAGAGAGAGAGAGAAGAGAGAGAGTGAGACAGAGAGAGAGAGAGATAGAGGTGGAAAATAAATGGTGGAGAGAATAAGAGAGACTCAGGGAGATGAGAAGGGAAAACTAGAGTTATATGGTAAAGGGAGAACTGAGAGTGAGCGAGAGTAAGCATGTCTCTGTTTACCAATGTAAGATGTGGTAAGGAAGAGACCACTGTGAGAGAGCCACAGCAGCATTTCTCACAGAGACCCAGACACACACCATGCATGCAAGAGGGCACACATACTGCACATTCTCCAGCCACAACAGGACCCATACCCACACATGACACAAAAACGGAAGCATACACACAAACACATGGAGTGAAACACACCGTAAAACTGTAGCCTACATGAGGAAACTGGGAACACACACCCTGAAAAGGCATGAAGACATATCGCAAAGCAACAGTGGACACACACACACACACACAGAAAGAGAGAGAGACAAACACACACACACATCACAGCATCTGTGTATGCCCTCCTACAGGTATATACACATGGCAAAACTGTGTAATTACACAAATAAACTCTTCAAATCCCAAACCTTTGTTTCCCTGCATGGTGGGTGGGTTGAGTCCGCTGCAGTACCAGCCAGCGCACCCACCCTGTGCCCTGCTTTTTTAGGCCATCGCAAAATGGCCACTAACTCAAGGTTACCAGTGTCACTTTGCCATTGGGCTATATTTGATTACTGTGGAAAACCAACCTTCCCCCCATTCCTCTCTCTGTCAACTCAATGGATCTGAGGACAACTGCAGTGCCAAGTTAACCGTTTCCCCTCCACAGGCTGACACACACACACACACACGCACACACACAGAGCTAGAGATCAGCAGCACTGTCATACGTATGTGTCTCTAATTAAGAACACCAGCCAGTGAGAAGCAGGCGATCGGAGACATGGATGAGCTAACGATCCATAAATCAAATCATAAGAGGATTCCTATTCTCTTGGGCTTCCCTGTGACATTGTACAGTTGTGGTTAGCCAGAACAGACCACGCCCCTAGCCTATCAGTCCTGGCCAATCAGATGTATCACTTAAACGAGGACCAACAGCTGACGCAATCACGGCAGTGGTTTTCTCCCTGGGTCTCTTAGGACTACAAATCCTACAGGGAAAAGGGAACATGTGTGCCCAATATGTGACCTCTGCTGTACCCGGTCTACGCCCACACGCACTACACTGCACGACACATTCTGAAGTGCATCAACGTTTTAATACAACCCCCCCCCCCAAACCCTCAACATAAAGACACCCACAAGGGACATACACATTCCCATGTCCCTGCATATAATTGCCATTTGTGACACTTCAAAACTTAAATGCACCCCCATGGACGCCTACCTTTACAGTGCACACACGCTTACCCGCGTTCACCCACGCCAATAAAGATACTGCATTTGAATTTGAAACACAACTCATATTGCTTGGTTAAAGACAACTTGGTGTGGGGAATGGTGGTTACCTGGAATGTGTTCCTGCTTGGGGCAGATCCCTCTGGGCAACGAGAGGCGGTCGTCATCGCCCCCCGGTGTGGCTTGGACGCCCACCTCCACAGGGCGCCTGCGGAGAGAGGCCGGGAAGGGCGAAGGGGTGAGAGCCAGGCCGGGCGTAGGTGACGGGGGCTTGTCCAGGCCCCTGGCCAGACAGGGGGGTCCGTGGCATCTCTTCCTCTTGTGCTCGATGAAGAGCAGGATGTCCCCCAGGGGGAAGGTGGCCTGGCACTGCCCACAGGTCAACAGATCCTGCTCTGTCGCCACGGCCATCCGTAGTGTGACCGTGCCATTCTCCGAGCGGTCTGAACGTGCCGAGCAGCGTTCCGACGAGAGCTCCTCCGAGGCAACGGCAGACAGGGGCTCGGCTGTAACCCGGGAACGAGTGAGAGACAGAGGGAGGGAGGGAGGGAGGGAGGGAGGGAGGGAGGGAGGGAGGGAGGGAGGGAGGGAGGGAGGGAGGGAGGGAGGGAGGGAGGGAGGGAGGGAGGGAGGGAGGGAGGGAGGGAGGGAGGGAGGGAGGGAGGGAGGGAGGGAGGGACGAGAAATCAGAGGTGGTGTGTTCAATTGAGCAGCATCAATAACAGTGCGAAACAATGGTCACATGCTTTGGCTTTTTCTCTCTCACCATTCTGCCTAGACTAGTAGTAGTAGTAGTAGTCGTCAGACTACACCCCCAGTAGTAGTAGTAGTAGTCGTCAGACTACACCCCCAGTAGTAGTAGTAGTAGTCGTCAGACTACACCCCCAGTAGTAGTAGTAGTAGTCGTCAGACTACACCCCCAGTAGTAGTAGTAGTAGTCGTCAGACTACACCCCCAGTAGTAGTAGTAGTAGAAGTCATGCCTGGGCGGTGTTGCAGAGCAAGAAGGGTGACTAACTCTCTGTGAGACTGGCATTAGACAGACAGCTCCACTTCACACTCATAAGTCTGTCAACTTCACACTCTCACCACTTCTACATCCATTGAAATGAACGCAACAACAACTGAGAAAGGCGTGTAATTAAAGCTGGGAGTTGTAATGGATAACAAATGGTCTTTGCGATTGTAGAAACATAGAGCTGTGAGAAATGAAGCCTTAGTCTGCTGGATAATACATGGGATAATTGAAGGACTGTCTTATAGATCTGTAGAAATCAAAAGCTCAGTGGGACAGAGACAGTTGGACAACTCAACATACTAAAGGGGGAAAATAAAAAGTTATTCTAATATATTTTTTCTAAAATGTGTTTTTCATATTCTCGGGTGATGAAGAATAATAGTTCATAGGACTTTCAATTCATTTATGTGGAAATGTACAAACGTGTCCGACATATGTACAGAAAGGACAAGCAGCCTCAGTGTGTCGAAATCATTTAAAAAACGATCCTAGACTCTTTACATGTGTGTGACTTACAGTTTCTAGGTAACCACTTTTACATACGGAAATCGGCCAAAGGAACCGTTCAAGTACATTCCTCCCCATGGAACCCGGGGTTAACGCTTAACTCGTTTTAAAGTTGATTTTGTCACACGGGGAGTGTCGGTCTTGTTGTACACGGACGACGAGCTGTGTGAATGAGATATTTTACCACAGAAGGAGGTTTAACAGGAGTCTCGGTAGCCTACTATTGAGCGGCTCATGGTGTTTGAAATCTTTCGCTCTAAGGTGAGAGTAGCTCTCCTTTAGCTTCTTAATGGGTAAGCATCTTGACCTTCTTTACTAAGCTGCCAATTTCACATTTTAATTAACCTAAAACCACCGAGAATCAAAAAATAGATTTTAATTTGTAGTGGCTGATGATTGGAAGGAATGTTTGATAAAAGAGATAGCATCCTGTGAACTGAGGTTAAATGTATTTCCGCCCAACCTAGAGACAGATAGAGAATAGATAGAGGGAAATAGTGTGTGTGTGTGTGTGAGAGAGAGAGCGAGAGAGAGAGCGAGAGAGAGAGAGAGAGAGAGAGAGAGAGAGAGAGAGAGAGAGAGAGAGAGAGAGAGAGAGAGAGAGAGAGAGAGAGAGAGAGAGGGGAATGTAGAGTAGCTCCCAGCGCGCGAGAGGAAATATGATTTGAACGAGCAATCCTACATGACATCTGCGAGCGAACTGGGACATAGAGATAACATGTGATAAATTCTGGCGGCCGGTTACTACCTTTAATTTAACGTCAGGTCAACCACCAGAACTGCCAGGGTTATACAACAACCCTGGGCATTAAATTCACTGGATAAAATCAAATGAAAGCAGACTAAGCCCCCACCTTAAACTTGAACTGAGAGAATATTTTAGAGTTGCATAATGCATTGTTGGTTTTCATTTTTTTTTTTATGAACAAACAACAAATGTAATCCCAAAGTCTAACACCTTTTTTTTCATAACGATATCGATATCATATGATTGCATATTTGTTTTTGTTTCATGGGCATTTGCACGTACCATATCTAGCCGACTACATTGAGCTGCTTTTAATGAAATTGAAAGGGAAGAGAAACAGAGCCTGGACATATATTTTTGAACATTTACATATTGTGCATAATAGCACTTCCACACTACATTTCCCCTCCTAAACTAAATGTGAGCTGTAAATGTATGTTGTAAATGTACGCTGCATCAGAGCAGCAACACTGAGCCAAATGATATTGTATTCCTATTAAATGTGTGGGATAAACATTATTCGTCACTAATTCCATGTAGCGTGGCAAATCAATAAAAAGACGATGAAAACTGTTGTGGAACAATTGTTTTCTAACAGGTTATATGAAAAGAAATTAATTAATGCATTTGAAGCGAAATTCATTCTGCATGATATTAAAACAACTGTAATTTCTGCTCAACCAGAAAAAAAAACGAGGTGTGTTGTTTTTTGACGCACAGCCCATAGGAATAAAAGCTGGTTAACATTAGTAGCATATCTCTTCTCCGACTTCCGTAAATGCCATTACATTTCAAGGGGTTTGATTAGTTTACCATTAACACGAATGATCGCCTTCCTTATATGAAGGAAATATGGACAAATATATCATTTGGGCATAAGCCTGTTCGTCCTATTACTGAACATTTGCTCAAAAAAGCTCAAATTCTAACCTTCATTTTAAGATCCATCATATAATTCGACCTTTCAGATGAAGACGTGTTTTTATATTTATGTCACCTTAAATACATGCATTTTCAGTGTAAAATAGGACGTCCGCTGCCAATGGTATAAAAATAGGTCTGAATCTATAGAGATTTGTGCCTTTAGATTTAACAAGATATAGGCCTGCAGAGTGTTGACATTTGTAATGACATTTGTTTAACTTCTATAGCCCTCTAGGGAAACAAATACGGTGGATTCGAACCTGGAGAGTAAATAGGACACGGGGGCCGTATACCTTGTGCGTTTCCTTGTACTCTAAACATATAATCAAATATGTAGATTGAGATGGCGGTGAAATCGATCAGGTTCAAGTTCACATCCAGTTTCTGATCGTCGTCTGCCTCCTAGCGACGAAATTCCGACAGGAACAAAAGTCTGGCCATGCAGCTGGTCTGTATGCCCCCTGGTTGCATCGAGACCCAGATATATGGCTATGTGGCCACTCGACTAAATGCGGAAACCTAGTAACGCCGCACGATACAATACAATGTGACAACAACGTGGATCTGTGTAGGGCATGTTATCGCATATAACACCATTCGAGTGCTACTGAAGGAAGGGTTGTAAAGACGCACACACCGTGTAGCAACGTCGGTCATTGGGCTGGCTACCTTGGCCATTCTTCTAGTTACAAAACGCATATAGCTGCCTGCTGCTTGTAAACACTGTAAACATGGTGGTCATGTTTTCAAACGAAATCCACGAACAAAGGATCCGTATCAAAATGCATGTGCGCGTAATGGAGTTTTCCAGAAGAATAGTTCTACTTTTTTTTTTTTTTAAAGTGTCATTATTAAAAATGTTCGTTACATTGTTATTACCTTCTAAATAACGTGACAGTGTTATTCTAGTATTGTCTTACCTTCGGGTTATGAACTGCACGATAAACTAAAACAAATGGCTCCAAATATGGGTTTGTAAAAAGCAGGAAGAAAAAAATCTAATATAAAAAAAAGCGTGGCTCCTGTTGCTCTTTACAAAAGCACCCAAATTTACTAGGCTACTTGAGAAGCATAGCCTATAATTCCTGCCACTATACCAGAACACCTTACAGAATCAATGTAGGCTAAACACTACAACCCATTTGATACGGATATTTGGACAAGCAGGGTACAAATAGGCCGTTATTGACATCTATTTCGACTCTGTTGACAGATGAGCTACACGCGCATGCACGCGGTGCCTGTAAACAGCCGGACACGAGATTTTTCCCAATCAAAATCCACTTCTAGGTTTTTGAAAACCTTCCAAAAATAGCACGAGAGGGGGGAAACCTGCCACGATCCAAGACAGGCACCGATACCGGAAATCCCGTGCGATATTCTACATAACTCCGCTTAAAGAAAAGGCTAAACTCATAGGCTCCGCGTACCTTAACGTAGCCTATGCACTTTAGTGGCTGAGCCAACCGGGGCACTAAAGCCAGTGCAGTGCGTATGAATGTAACTCCATTCTCGCTGCAAACTTCTCCGATTTTTCTCAGAGATGGAGGCTGGATCAAACTTTTCTCTTTCAGCTTTGGGTGGGATATGCTTTGCGCGCATAGGTATTTTACCCAGGTAGATTATCGCCAGGCTTTCACGGTGAAGTCCACTTGACTGCGGGTCCGTGCTGTCCAGTGTCCAAAGTGCTCATGAGAATCACGCTCCTGGTAACCCATTTTCCGCTTTTCTGAATGGAACCGGTATTTGGGCTGGGTAGAAAGGAGTGTGGTAAAAGTAGAAATGACAATGTAGGTGTACTTACGCGAAAAATCCCTTTTGCTTAAGTGTTGGGGTTTGCCTTGCTTGCGGCGAGACATGGTGGCTGGTGGCGGCGTTCAGCTCGGTTCACATCGGGAGAGCCGGGTTAGAAGGGAGACTCCAGAGAAAATATCTTCATCAATGCCTTTGATATCCAAAATAAATTAGAAATAATACAACGACGGCGCAGGGAAGATGTATAGTGGGATCGCCGTCATGTCTTTTTTGAAAATAGAGCGAGAGAGAGATGGAAAATGGCAAAAGCCCCCCTGAGCTGCAAGTTCAAGTGCGGACGTGACGTTTCTGCGAACTTGAACGTCAGGAGATGGATGGACACAGACATACAAAACATGGGCAGGGCGAAGCGGCAAAGTGGGAGGAGGGAAGGGAAATAACAAAACCAATGGACACTCATTAGGGGCTGGACATGAAAAATAGACCCGGAGAAGCCAATGGACAGAGAGATCAGGGGGCCGGACAAGCGGCATTTGGGGGAGGTAGTGTGTGATCGCAAGGGAGAGAGAGAGAGAGATGTCTAATGAAAGCAATGTGCACTGTGTGTGTGAGAGGCGGGGGGGGGGCGAAGGAAAACAGCAAGAAAAGCCAATGGACAGGAGCTCGGAGGGGGCCGGACATATGCTGCATGCGGGGAGGGAAAGAGAAAAAGAGAGAGAGAGAAACACGGAGAGACGTTTAACAGATGAAGTAGCAGTGGTGGACATTGTGGAGCCATCAAATCAAATTGTATTGTATTGGTCACATACACATATTTAGCAGATGTTATTGCGGGTGTAGCGAAATGCTTGTGTTCCTAGCCCCGACAGTGCAGTAGTATCTAACAGTGCAGTAGTATATAAAACAATTCACAACAATACACACGAATCTAAAAGGAAAATAATGTAATTAAGAAATATATAAATACTAGATCGGAGTAGCATTGACTAAAATACAGTAGCATAGAATAACGTATATACATATGGGTTGAGTAAAGCAGTATGTAAACATTAGCCATGTGGTAGAAAGAGAAACATTTCTAGTCACACTCTGTATGTGTTTATGTGTGTGCGTGTTGTGTGTGTGGTGTGTGTGTGCGTGTGTGTATGAGTGTGTGTGTGTGTGTGTGTGTGTGTGTGTGTGTGTGTGTGTGTGTGTGTGTGTGTGTGTGTGTGTGTGTGTGTGTGTGTGTGTGTGTGTGTGTGTGTGTGTGTGTGTGTGTGTGTGTGTGTGTGTGTGTGTGTGTGTGTGTGTGTGTGTGTGTGTGTGTGTGTGTGTGTGTGTGTGTGTGTGTGTAGAATAGGAGAAAAAAGGACAAGGGCAAAGTGCTATTGAAACGAACGAAACGGAGAGTAAATATCGGGTTGCATGAACAGGACAGACAGGTTCTGGAAAGAGGGCACAGGGTTTGAACCATAAGCGCGAGCGCAGGTACAGAGAACCATCCCGGGACCAAACATGTTTTAAGTCGTGGAAACAAGAGAGGTGTCCAATCCGTTCTATACGGATGTATGAATACAGAGTTGGGTTTTGGGCTCAGTGGGCAAGGTTAGCGGGCACTATAGGGTACAACTTCGAGACTATATGCATTCTGTGCAATCCAAACTCCTTGACGAACAAAACGTGGGAGTATGCCCATAAGCGCCTTTGTAGGCTAATAAGTTTCAGATGTGTTTCAGGTTGGACCGCTGGTTGGGGGAGGGGGTGTAAATACTCACATAATGGGGGTTTGGTCATATAAAACGAGCTAAACACCGCCCGTGCAGACTAAATAACGACACCATAAGAGGACATCATGCAAATAAAAAATGCAATGACAAGATGGGGCTGTGCGCGGGGAGGGTGGAGGAAAGGAGAGAAACAGACTATAGCGAGCTATAGCTGAAGTGTGACTAGACAGCGACTGAAGCATAAGCACAGGACAGGAGTGAAGAACCGGGCGCCAGGCAAGTGCTGCACACACGGACCTGGGACACAGAGCATTATAGGACGGAGAGGAAAAAACAAATATAAAGAGAGCGAGAGAGAGAGAGAGACACGACCCGGAGTGGTGGAGGTGCTACGTTCAACGTCGACGAAAAAAAAAATGTATAACCAGTGAGTGAAATATTTTACAGGTTGCGACTAGTTGTTCGTTGCGCGCGGACGAAGCGCCTGGTGTGCTGTGGTGAATATGGGAGGACTGAAGGCTAAGCTTACAGGCTGTGTTATGACGGGGCGTCAAAGTTCAGGCGCTGATAAAAGAGGCTACAGACGTTTCCTAATTCCGTTGAACGACAGCATGGACGCAGCAGATACAAATCCTATGTTCAATTGTTATATAGCCTTTGGCAATAACAATATTACAGCACATTGGAGTTGTATTTTATACAGACCCAAGGCTGCTCGGTCGAATTGTCTTTTTCGTGTACACGCAAGGAATACAAAAACCGTCTCTCACCATCAGAATGGGGGACTCTCCACACATGTATTTTTACGCAAACAATAAGGACTTAAAAACATGCAATACCAATTGTAACAATTATTTGTAAATATGCAAATTATCCACTTTTCTGATTTGTACATAATTGACCAGCGACCATTCCAGATTCCCCCTATATAGTGCTGAGAGCGCGGAAGAGATGAGAGGAATTATCTGTGACTGTTATAGAACAATCTCAGTTTTCCACGGTCCCCAATTTAAAGATTCGCCATTGATACCTTTAAATGCAGTTCTCAACGTCTGTTTGGAGTCCTTTTCGTCCAATTACGCACAATGCGGCCTCTTTGAGACGTGTTCTGGAACGGCCAGAGTTGTAATAGTAATCGAAAGTAAATATCAAAAAAGGAACAGCGATAAATTGAGAATTGTTTAATGTCTAAATAACCGTTTTAAACAGTTGGATACGTAATGCAATAGTTTGCCATTTAAACGAATCAAATCTTGGCCATTTATCCTAAGGAGTTTTAAAATGAAGATATTTTTTATTCTGTGAATTTATGGCTGATATTTAGCCAGTTCCAATTGTCTCAGTCTTGCATATAGCGGGACATGATTGCCTGATCCACAAGGTGGGCTAATCACAATGTACCATTGACCTAAATCAAGTGGATGTGTTGCTTGTGTCCCTACACTGGCGTATATAGGACTTAATACTGTTGGGACACACTTTTAATTCCCTTGATAGACTTACCTTGAATGTCGCTGTAATTATTTGAGGACACTGGCATGCATTTAAGATCTGGGTTTAAGAGCATGGTGCAATGGTTAAAATAAACACAGTTACAAGGAAATTCACTTGTGGCCTTAACTACGATTGTGTATCCTACTGTTTTCAGTGAATACATATCGATATAAAATAGGGAAGTGAATATCATCGGGATCATTCATGAAGCAGCCTGTTATGTTACTATATAGTCACAGCCGGTCACCACGGCCTCTTCGACTTGGTAGGATTCACTGATATCCTTCACTTATAAGCTTCACATAGATTCTTATCTTAGTGTGGACCGCCCACCATATAGCATCCCAATGGTTGAAATGCAGATTTGTAGAGACATTTCCCACAATAGCGTTGAAGAACAGCATCATAAAGGTGTAAACAAGTTGAAAAGATGAACATGCTAATGTTTTTTGTTGTTGTTGTTGTTGTTAACAATTTGGATTCATATCGATTCCCAAACTGCCACAATAAAAAACACTAACGCCACTTTATAGGCCTACTGTATAAGTAATTATAGTATTTCATGGACAACGCGATTGTAAACTGTTGAGGAGTCTAGGCTACTGTCGGTATGCGTTGTGGGACCCTCGCTTTATACATCCATATTCTAAGACACAGAGCGCTGACCTTGACCTCTCCCTACACCCCACTCCATCTGTTTGCCACAAAGAATGTTTTTCATTTTTTCTCACCCTAAACCCCTTTCCCCACCCCTACCCTGCTCACTCAAGGCGGACATTGATCAAAGCCAAAGAGCGCTACGACTCGTGCAGGAGGGAGCCCAGGCCGCGATAATCTCAATATGCAAATACCTTGCTCAATTCCGTCATAAATCAGTCAGGCGGTGTTAATGCATTAGAGATATCCATGTAGCACCACACTGCATGGATGCATGGACTGACACGTGTGTGTGTGTGTGTGTGTGTGTGTGTGTGTGTGTGTGTGTGTGTGTGTGTGTGTGTGTGTGTGTGTGTGTGTGTGTGTGTGTGTGTGTGTGTGTGTGTGTGTGTGTGTGTGTGTGTGTGTGTGTGTGTGTGAGAGAGAGAGAGAGAGAGAGAGAGAGAGAGAGAGAGAGAGAGAGAGAGAGAGAGAGAGAGAGAGAGAGAGAGACAGACAGACAGAGAGAGAGACAGACAGACAGACAGACAGACAGACAGACAGACAGACAGACAGACAGACAGACAGACAGACAGACAGACAGACAGACAGACAGACAGACAGACAGACAGACAGACAGACAGACAGACAGACAGACAGACAGACAGACAGACAGACAGACAGACAGACAGACAGAGGGTTACCATGTTCATTTACTATAATAGACTTGTGTTTAGTGAATTCATAATAAATAATGGCTATTGACCAGTGATCTCAATCTATTTTAATCAAAAAGAGAAATACAGAACACTCCATTTTTGTATTTTAGCCTAAACCTAATGCAAACGAATAATGTTATAAAAAAAACTCAAAATCATGTGCATGCATAGCCTACTCTCCACGTGCGGGAGCCCCGAAGAAATTGAGTGATTGGGCTCTCGGGCACATTTCAATATATGGAAAGGACCAGAGGTTCGCGCAATAAATCAGTGCTCAATATACACAACACATTCTCTGTGTCTCTTCATGCTTCACTCTACCCATTTTTCTTGGACTATCCAACCGCTTCTGCTATGAAGGATATATATATATTTTTAACCTTTAGACAAGTCAACAAATTCCTATTTAGAATGACTGCCTACCCCGGCAAAACCCTCCCCTGACCCGGAGGACGCTGTGGCAATTGTGCGTCGCCCTACGGAACTCCCGATCAAGGAAGTTTGTGATATAACCCGTAATCGAACCAATGTCTGTAGTGACGCCTGTAGCACTGATATGCAGTGCATTATACAGCCTTGTCTTTAAACGTTGGAGTTATGACATCAGAGGGCATATCTACAAGCACATTTTGGCAAATCTGTAGAAAATGAATCGTGAGAAGTGCATGCAGGCCTACACAAATAGGTTATGCATAGATGTTTGGGGGTTGTTTTACATTCTATCTGTATCACCAAGAATAAAAACAATATGGGTCTACAAGTGATGCAGAGTAAAATACCTAAGATTACTTCAGGCTCTGTACTGGAGTTAGTTCACTCGTTTTCAGTCCAGGATAATAAGAATTGTATGTCTAAAAAACAACGAACAATTAAGTTGTTTCACTTTGATAAGAGCCCCCAAAAAAGTAATCCCATGCGGGATGCGCCAGGAAAACACTCACAACCCACTTCAATGTGTTTGTGGTGGGTCTTTACGCACACAGGGCTCCACGCGCGGTCAGATGTAGAGGAGAGGGCATTCTGGCCGGGCTACCTCAAAAGGAACATTTCAGCCAAAATGCACCCCCCCCCCGCCCTTCCCCCTGTCTCTATCTCTATCTTGTTCTCTCTATTTCAGCATTGTCCTCTCCCAGCAAAGAGGATGGAAGTTTCTCTTTTACAAATCAGAGAGAAAACCAGGGAATTAGCTCAAAATCCGAGCCTTACCTTGTTCGAAGAATATCAAGCTCTGCTGGTCGAGGCATGATTCCCAGCTTTACAATTAATATTAATGACTAGATTTCACAATGTGGCATTATCATACCGAGAGATGGGCGCGCATGCCGCCCAGGCTTCGGCAGGTATTAGATAACATCTGAAGGATTATGGGGCTATAGGCCAAATGATCACCCTGAGCTCCCATTCTCTCCTTCTCGCTCCCAGTGTGTGTATGTGTGTGTTTGTGTGTAAAAAAAAATGTTTTGCAACATCCGTGCGTACAATTACACAAACCACACACAGGCGCAAAACTCGTCAAATTAATGACATAACTCGGGCGTTAATGGAAACGGACAGGTTTCCTATACCACAAACGCCCATCTCCCTCGGACGGCCTCGGATACCACCCAGAAATCTGCGACAATCTCGGCGTAATGCATGACCATGTTTATGGCTGTAGTAGTTAATAAGTCGGTGTTAATTTTACACTGAACGCTTGTTATGATGATAAATGGGGAGGCCGAGATGATCCACGTGGGACATCAACCGTTTATTTATCTGTTGAACGGAGTCCTGCCTCCTATGTCAGTGCAATAATGTTAGTTGCGTAGAACTGAAATACCATGACGGACGTTTAACCAAGAGCGAAGCGCACACCCTTGGCATTCTGACTTATGATACCCCGGACACAAATGTTCAAACGTGGGCTCCACATCGCAATCCCAGTCTCTTCAAAAGTTTAGCCCACGAGGTTTCCTTTATAGGCTACTAAATAGCCTATTGTTTGTTCTACTTTCAAAATGATAATTTTTCATGGAATTCTGTTTCTCATAACCAACTTTTAGGTTCATCTAAGTAATAAATAACAAGCCAAAGCCTACCAGTATTCATATTTTCACAAACATAAAAGTAAGTGATAGCCCACACGGTAGGCACAATATATTCACTCCTTGAAACTTATCTAGACACAGACTATGCCATTTGTCAGTTTTGACTCGCTTTGAGGCGGCCATGGCATTGGCATGACTTCCACAATCATGGACTCAGACGCCCTCTAGCGTCAACAATCAATAAAACACAGATGCATGGTCAGTCCAGTCCAAGAGCTCCCACTTGTAATTGGCAGCATACTACAACATTCTACACCATAGACAATTTCCTGGTTTTACTCCCCGTGGGAGACTTGTACCATGAAGACTTTGAACACTGGTAAGTCTTTATCCAAGTTAGAGTTCTTTGCTAGAAGAAATTTGAGATCTATCGAAATTCCAATGTTGATGCTCAACTCCTCCTCCTTAGCCTACGTCTACTCCATCTACAGGAACAAATATACATCGATTGAAATAGAATGTATAATCATGGGAGTAAGATTATTTCTAAACAAGGTTAAGCAGGCTAATGTAACAGAACAACGAACACGGCAACTTCAAATGGAGAATCGGAGAAAATGTTAATGAACATGTCTACAGGCCTACATGTTGCACCACCTGTTTCAACTACTATTTAAAAAATTAGGACCAGTTGGGAAACATCATGTTTTACATAGGCTAGGCCTGCAGTTTACAATGTTTTGCCGAATATATGACAATTGAATTGATGCAGTGCGTCAGGATATAGGTCAATGGCATGTGTATTCCTGAAAAAATGAGTAGTGAATTGAAATGTCAATTTATTGATATGGAGGGAAATCCTCATATAATCCGCAGTTTTATTTACGAAATTGTTCAGTTTTTATTTTATCTTTTTTTTCCCGCTAGACCTGAAAGGTCAGACCAATATATAGTTAAGCTACGGTTTTTGACATGAAAACCATCTTGGATACTTATTTGACAAACGGATAAAAGTCACATTCTCGGGAAACAAAACCTCCCCTCTATTTGTGTTGTGTTAGGCCTATGTTGTCGTTGTAGCTATAAAGACATCCGGTTTTGCTATGTGAAGCTCGACACACAAAAGGGCTGATCATGCAGGTGCAACGTATTAGTCTGCTCTATTACATGATCGTGATTTATTTATCTAGGCTAATTTATATTTCCGTGTATATTATTATTAGACTATTATTATTATTATTATTATTATTATTATTATTATTATTATTATTATTATTATTATTATTATTATTATTATTATTATTATTATGCCTATTATTAGTAGTATTATTATTATGCTATTAATCACGTTTTTTTTTTATTGACAATCTGTCCTCAAAATAGGCTAAGCATGTCACCAGACAGTGGAACTGTGGATTGGCTCTCCTTGTCAAAGTAATTGAATTCCAACTGTTTGTCCTCTTATAGCCTGCGTGGCGTTTATTACCTTCAGACAGATGAATGGGACAAACCTCAGAGAACTTAGTGATAAATCATGTATTTTTAATGAATATCGATAGAAGAAACCCCAAGACATAGCCCGCTATCTAATTGGATTAAACTGTGTTTAGGGTGAGTGGAAGTCTCTTACCGGCGAATAGTGTGGTAATGACTCGGCGGGTGTTACACCGGTCTATTTTAATGATCTAACGGACTCCCAGAGAGTTTAACTCGGCTCTGTTCAAATGATTAACAGGGACGAACAATAGCATTCCTTCTGACATGATTCTTAATATCCGTCCTATAGGCACAGCCGCCCGCCCACTGCCCATGATATCTGTTTGGGTGACGTGACGGCGCATGTACACGTTGTCTATAATAACAATGTATGTAGCACGCAAAAGGTCAGAGCGCAAATAAAGATAGGGTAGAGAACATTTGGTATAGGAAAAATGTAAACTCCTATGCAGGAGAAACTTCATGTCAATCAAAAAGTGATATGACAGATAAATAAGTTATTGCAGGATTGTGTCTTACACCTATTTAAGGAGATTGGGTTGTTAGGACTCGGTCTAACTGTTGCATTAGCCTATGCAACAGTTCGTTTCAGAACCATGGACAGCGTACATTTTCCCTCCACTTAACAATTTCATCTGGCGCAACAAAAATTCATCTGGCGCAACAAACAACAACATTTCGCCAAAACTATTCTGCTCTGCCTCTTGGCAACACATAGGCCTATGTGCATCTATCTTTAAAAAAAAAAACAGGAAAACCTTTCAGATACAAAACGAATTGTTTGTAGGTTATTTAACCAAATGTACACCTATAGGCCTAGGTATAAATATATTTGCGGTCGACAGGCCTACATGTGGATGCATAGACACATTTTTCTTTTCACTGAATATGCCTTGACTGTGTGATACTGATTAATTTCCGTTACATTCACGTTCAGAATGTAATGTATATTCTATAGTTTGCAAACGCCTAACAACTTTTGGTTATAGTTTACATTACAGGCTACAACTTGCGTGCACGTTGCACGCATGTGCCCTGTGCTGCCCCATAGGCCGACACAGTCTTTGAAAATATGCAAGTCATACAATAATGCAGTCATGGTGTAGGTAGGCCTAAGGCAGTGTCCACTGCTACCACTGAGTGGGAGTATTGGAAATGGTTTTGTTATTGTCATTACCAGTGAAGATCAACACATTTGAAGGTGTATTCTGAGACTGGAGATGATTCCAACAGCTCAGGTATGAGAATCAATTACCTTTCCTAAAGCAGCTTATATTATATTATATTGTTATGAACGCTAACAACAGTTGATAGAGAATGATGCTGAACAAAGGCTGTAGTAGCATTGCAAATGCTTTCAAGTCGTGGGCATTGTGAAGGACCAACCCACATTAGCCCACCACTGATGTGCAGCACCTACCTTTGTTCAGGGTTATGGTTAGGATTCGGTGTTAAGAGAAGGGAAGGGAAGGGAAAGTTGTTCAATTGCTTAATATGTCGGTGCTTAAAAACACAGGCTGTGTTACGGCTCCTTTGTACTGTACAGCAGCCATTTGGCAGTAGATAAGTTAGTCGTTTTCAAAATCGTATACCCGTGTATTGACATTCATTTGAGTCAATTCTCTCACCCTTTTCTTCCACACAGTCTTTTATTTGTAAATAATAAAAATGAACTCTTGAATATAAAACATACACATCGTTAGAGCCACATCTGTTGTACAAACAAGACATGTAGCAGTGAATACTTCTTTCCTAGATATGGTGTGTTGAGGGGTTACCCATGGACTGTAAACAATCAGTATCATGGAGTAATACTGACAAAGGAAAGGGCAGTGGGCCGCACCGCAAGAGGTTCAAACTGAAAGGTCAGCAAACAACATTTTCATTGGCTTTAAAGTTCAGTCCAAACCATGAGAAAGTAGGGGGATTAAAGTGTTGCGGTTAAAGAAACAAGATGGAGTGTGTTGCAAATAGTCATGTTGGTGTTGGCTGCTATTTCGAGAAACTGAAAGGCCTGTTGGCTCCCTCTTGTGGTTGGGCACCGCTCAGCGTCTCTCGCAACACAGGGCATGGGGCTCTGATCTGTTTCCATAGGACCAGGAATGTTTGGATCGGTTTGTGTGTGTGTGTGTGTGTGTGTGTGTGTGTGTGTGTGTGTGTGTGTGTGTGTGTGTGTGTGTGTGTGTGTGTGTGTGTGTGTGTGTGTGTGTGTGTGTGTGTGTGTGTGTGTGTGTGTGTGTGTAAATATTGTCAAACTTCTCCCCCTGACTCATATTTACAACGTGTGTGTGCGCATAGGTAATGTGTGTAGTCAGATACACTCATTTGATAATCATATATCTATATCTTTATCATTTCTGTCAAGTCATAATTTTACTTCATATACATTAAGCTCTGTTTTTTATACACACATTCTCTACCTCTGTTTCTAGCCCCACTGTCATAGACTACTGTTAAAGCACCTAGATCCGCAGATAACTAGGGGGTTCCAGTCTGCTCAGTACTATGATACAGCACGGCTCTCCAAAGAGTTCGAAAGGAACACAAGAAAATAAAAAAGGCTTTTGGAGACTTCCTAATATGGAAATTCGTACCCAGAGTTGGAGGTGTGGCCTGGGCGGAGCTTATTCCCCCGGTGTCCGCCCTTGGATGGCGGATGGCTTTTCTGTTTGTATTCATATTCAGTACGAGCAAACTGTACAAGTACATGCAACATACAAGCTGGCCTAAAGTATGTGGAACTAACACACATTTAGTCTCTTTTTTTTTTAAAGTAATTTGTCTGGCTTTTGTTTTACAAAAAAAATGTGCATGCAGCTTGGGCCGGGGTCCCGAGTCATGCTGCGCCTGCCTCGCTCGCGGGGGCGGGACGAGAGGGGGGTGTGACAAGACCTCTGCAGGTCTGCAGACCACCGTCACTCGAAAACCAAATACACACACAGAGTCTGCACCACATGGTGCCTTTCTGAACTCCAGGCAAATAGAATAAAATATATCTAACCATCATTTGGCCTCTGTTTTTCCTTCTCTTTCATAATCAATCCTTGTCCAAAAAAAGAATCAAGCTTGTGTGCTTTGCTTTGATCTTCGGACAAGTGTTTTTTCCACCTGTGCAGACTCCCTTCCCTAACAGATTGTGCAACCATGCCAACCCTCACAGACTCCTGTAGTGACGCCATGACGGCATCAATGCTGAAACACATTTTGATGGGCAACTGTCGGCAGGGCATCATCAATCTTTTCTCTTTGTCTCCTGCACGCTCTTTATGGCCTCACAATAACCTCTTCACTGATTGGCTTCACCAAGCCTGGGCTGACATCCCTTATGCCACCGAACAGAATGGGCTGCATGAGACCCTTCTATCTCAGGAGCACCTGCCATAACACACTCAACGGCGGGAGAGGAGGAATGGACAAAGAGGAGACAAAGAAAGGAGATGTCAGAGAGGTGGACGAATACAAGAGGTGAGACTCAGGAAGGGAGGCATGGGAAGTGATTGTCAGAATCCAGGCAAGCTCCGATTGGCTAGTTCTCTATCTCCTTTCCTTCCTTTCTCTCTCTCTCTATTTATCTCTTTTTCTCTCTGTCTGATTTGCTCTATTGCCCTAAGGGAAATTGGCCCTAGGTATGTGGTCATGCACTCTGGTCATTTGTGGTCCATTTGGGGTTGTGGTTGCTTTGCAGTCACTAAGAGCGCATATTAGCTGGTCCTGAGCTGTCCAGGGATGTCTGGGATGCCCGCCGTGTGAGCGAGGCTAATGTAGGGTCCACCAATGAGGAAGGGGGAAACAGTTTGTACCAGCCAATCACTGTGCTAGAGAGGTCCAGCTCCTCCAATAGGATCTGTGCAACTCCCATGAAGCATTTGTGGTCCAGTCGCCCGTAGTCGCCCCAGACTATTACCTGTGGACGGTGAGAGAGATATGTTAGGCCAAGGAAACACGTGCAGTACAGCTACATGGATGTATTACCTGGAGGATCTTCCCCTGTGGGCTCTCTTCAAACAGCAGGGCCTGCTGGTAGAGTGGCTCCAGGGTTTTACGTGCAATCTTGGTTTTCTTTTTGGCTTTACAGGCCCCGTTATCCAGCAGGTACACCTTGACATAGGGAGCTGCAGCGAGAGAGAGGTGGGGGGAGAAAGGAATGAGGGTATGGAGAACAAACACACTTATCTGTCTGTGTGTGGGTGGGTGGGTGGGTGGGTGGGTGCGGGCATTTGTGCTTTTGTGCTTTTTGTGTGTGGTACCTGGGAGTGATCTGGACCCTGGTTTGGGGTTAAGGCCACGTGCCCTGATCACCTCTACCTCCAGCTGGCCTTTTTTATCCATCATTCCAATTTGAACATCTCCTGTAAAACACACAATATATCTTATCCAGTTCTATGACTGTGTCATACCGCATGTAGTGTATTATGTCAGGTTACACAAGTCCTTTGTGTCACTCACCCATGGCAGGTGTGGCTAATGTTTGCCGGCCCACCAGTTGGGCAGGGCCAAGGCCATCCAGGAAATCACTAAACTGACTGTCAGCCCCCAGCCTCATCCCCGAGAAGATTAGACTGGAACACACACACACACACACACACACACACACACACGCACGCACGCACGCACGCACGCACGCACGCACGCACGCACGCACGCACGCACGCACGCACGCACGCACGCACGCACGCACGCACGCACGCACACACACACACACACACACACACACACACACACACACACACACACACACACACACACACACACACACACACACACACACAGGGGTTAGACTACTGAATAATGTTAGACTTGATAAGCATTGAGAATGACACTACCGCTACAGTCAAAGAGACTGAGAGAGGCTAGAGATACTGACTTCCCCTCAGAGCTGTAGCTGTTCATGCTGCCGTCGGTGGAGTCTCTGCTGGCCTGGCGGGGGTACTCTACAGCCATACCCACCTCTGTACTCCGCTGGATCTGGATTTTGTTCTTTTTCTTGCCCTTCTTCTTGGTATCCACCCCCACTGCTTCTTATTGCACACACACACAGCAAACACACAGCAAACACACAGCAAACACACAGCAAACACACAGTAAACACACAGCCATTGCATGAACAATACCAACAGGTTGTCAGGTGGGTGCTGGATCCAGGGCGTGTGTATGATCGTCTTGTTTTTGTGGTCTGTCCGTGTTACCTTTCTGGGAGGTGAGCTGTGAGGTGCTGCAGCTGCGTCTGGAGGGCAGGCCCACGATGGCCACCACCCGTTGGCTGAGGCTGGAGCGCCGCTTCTTGCCCCCGCCCAATGCTGTATCTGATTGGCTGCCGTCTGTGTGCTCGATGCCATAGATCTCACCGCTCACGCTGGTGCTCTTCAACATGCTCTGGCCTGACGCACGGACCGCCTTGCTACACATACAGACAGACAAATACATGTTGTAGACATTACTGCAACACACAGGAGGGTGTGTGTGTGTGTGTGGTTCTATTTACTTGAAGCGTCCCCGGGGTCTCTCTGACTGGATGGACATGTAGCTGGTACTACTGATGCGGGAGGCACTGCTGGTGCGAGAGATGGCTGACACGTCGCTGACATCACTGTCTGAAGACTTGCGGGATACATTCTCACAGCTGGTTTTCCTCTGGTCCTTATACAGCTAGAGAGAGAGAGAGGACGAGAAGATATATATACATGTTTTTAATGCCAATAAACTGAATTGTTTTGAATTGAGAGGGGGGGGGATGAGTGAGGGGTGAGAGAGGCAAGATTAAGATGGAGAGTGAGAGAGAGGGGGACAGAGAGAGATGGTGAGAGGGAAAGAGATATGGGACCCGAGAGAGAGAGGGACATAGAGAGATGGTGAGAGGGACAGAGATATGGGGAGCGAGAGAGAGGGACAGAGAGAGATAGTGAGAGGGACAGAGATATGGGGAATGAGAGAGGGACATAGATATGGGGAGCGAGAGAGAGAGGGACAGCGATGGGGGAGAGAGAGAGAGGGACATAGAGAGATGGTGAGAGGGAAAGAGATATGGGACCCGAGAGAGAGAGGGACATAGAGAGATGGTGAGAGGGACAGAGATATGGGGAGCGAGAGAGAGAGGGACAGCGAGAAATGGTGAGAGGGAAAGAGATATGGGACCTGAGAGAGAGGGACATAGAGAGATGGTGAGAGGGACAGAGATATGGGGAGCGAGAGAGAGAGGGACAGCGAGAGATGGTGAGAGGGACAGAGATATGGGGAATGAGAGAGGGACAGAGATATGGGGAATGAGAGAGGGACAGAGATATGGGGAGGGCGAGAGATGGTGAGGGACAGAGATATGGGGAATGGGGGGTGAGAGAGAGGGACAGAGAGAGATGGTGATAGGGACAGAGATATGGGGACAGAAGATGACGGACAGAGATATAGGGGGGAGAGGGACAGAGATATGGGGAGCGAGAGAGAGAGGGACAGAGATAGGGACAGAGATATGGGGAATGGAGATGGTGGACAGAGATATAGGGAGCGAGAGAGAGGGACAGAGATATGGGGAGCGAGAGAGAGAGGGACAGAAAGAGATGGTGATAGGGACAGAGATATGGGGAATGAGAGAGGGACAAAGATATGGGGAGCGAGAGAGAGAGGGACAGAAAGAGATGGTGATAGGGACAGAGATATGGGGAATGAGAGAGGGACAGAGAGAGATGGTGAGGGACAGAGATATAGGGAGCGAGAGAGAGGGACAGAGATATGGGGGCGAGAGAGAGAGGCACAGAGAGAGATAGTGAGAGGGACAGAGATATGGGGAATGAGAGAGGGACAGAGATATAGGGAGCGAGAGAGAGGGACAGAGATATGGGGGGCGAGAGAGAGAGGGACAGAGAGAGATGGTGAGAGGGACAGAGATATGGGGAATGAGAGAGGGACAGATAGAGATGGTGATGGACAGAGATATAGGGAGCGAGAGAGAGGGACAGAGATATGGGGGGTGAGAGAGAGAGGGACAGAGAGAGATGGTGAGAGGGACAGAGATATAGGGAGCGAGAGAGAGGGACAGAGATGGGGGCGAGAGAGAGAGGGACAGAGAGAGATGGTGAGAGGGACAGAGATATGGGGGAATGAGAGAGGGACAGAGAGAGATGGTGAGGGACAGAGATATAGGGAGCGAGAGAGAGGGACAGAGATATGGGGAATGAGAGAGGGACAGAGAGAGATGGTGAGGGACAGAGATATAGGGAGCGAGAGAGAGGGACAGAGATATGGGGGGCGAGAGAGAGATAGTGAGAGGGACAGAGATATGGGGAATGAGAGAGGGACAGAGAGAAATGGAGAGGGACAGAGATATAGAGAGCGAGAGAGAGGGACATAGAGAGATGGAGGGAGGGATAGAGATATAGGGAGCGAGAGAGAGAGGGACAGAGAGAGATGGAGAGGGACAGAGATATGGGGCGCGCAAGAGAGAGAGAGAGGAACAGGAAGAGATGGAGAGGGAGAAAGACAGGTGCTTGACCTCTCGTGACAGGTGACTGACCTCGCGTTTGCTCTTAAGCGCCCTCTCCTGGTCCCTGCCGGAAGTGGAGGGAGCAGCAGAACTGTAGGAATCCCTCTTCTGCACCTTCATCTGGAGTTGACGAACACGTTCCTCCGCTGCTAGAGCTACACACACACACACACACACACACACACACACACACACACACACACACACACACACACACACACACACACACACACACACACACACACACACACACACACACACACACACACACACACACACACACACACACACACACACACACACACGCACACACACAGGAATGAGTAAAAATAAGCATACACACATATCACGCACTCAGGTTTACAGAAAAAAATCAAGTCAAGAAAGCCACACACCTTGTTCTACGGGGCTGCTACTCTTGTCGGGGACCTGTGGGAGGTGTCTGACCCTGCGAGCTGCTGACGAGGACGTCACTGAGGAGGACAGAGACGCACCACCTTGGAGGGGGCCCCTGAGAGAAAGAGAGAGATGGAAGAGAGAGGATGAAAGAATGAGAGAGAGAGATACAACAAGGGGATGTATCGCTTCATGGAAATCCTGCAGCACAAACTATTCCCTTCACTGCTGGACACAGAGTTTGTACACATACAGTGAGCTCCAAAAGTATTGGGAGAGTGACATTTATTTATTTTTTCAGCTCTGTACTCCAGTACTTTGTATTTTAAATGATACAATGCCTATGAGGTTAAAGTGCACTGTCAGCTTTAACTTGAGGGTATTTTAATCCATATCGGGTGAACCGTTAAGAAATTAAAGCACTTCTTTTGACATTGTCCCTCCATTTTAGGGGACCAAAAGTATTGGGAAAAATGTACTTGTGTGTATTGTAGTAGTAAAAAGTTATATATTTGGTTTCATATTCATAGCATGGAATGACTAGATCAAGTTTGTGACTCCTTGGTTGTGGATAATCCTGAATGAATTATGGATAATGAGGCACACAAATGTCATACCCCCGAGACATGACAACCTCTCACCAATAATAACAGGGGAGTTTATCATGTCTTGGGGATATGATATTTGTGCGTATGTAACTCTCTCACTCATTATTCACAATATTATCATCCTTCCAGAAGATATGATCCTGACACATCTAGCGTTCCGCACAAGCCGGCTTGTCGTTCGTTCGAACAATTCGGTTGCCAGACGCGCGACCCTGTCGTTCGGTCTTTTTGTTCTGTATTGATGGACGTGGCCCGATCTAAATGGTCTACTGCCATACTGACTGGCAGTTGTTATCCCCCTAGCTAGCTAGCCAACGACAGCTAACTTACAGTCACGACAAAACAGCAAGAACAACAAAGCAGCTGCATTTCCGTTTGTCTAAGATGTTCCCCATTTGGAGACCCATTACAATGAGTTAATGAGCTGTGATTTGGCCTGACATTGAAAATGTCTCGTCCGGACACCGTTGTTCAAATGACCGAACCAAGACCACAGCTACAACACTTCCACTGAAGCTGCAAAGACTGCCAAATAGCGGCACGTAGTTTTCAAGTGATATTTCTTTGTGTATATATATATATATATCCATAAACATGATTCTCATTCCCGATTTCGACTGGCAGAGAAACGCTGCCTCGTCTGTCTGTCTCGTCTCAACTCGTTCATTACTGTGGGACAGCTGGAGATGGAATTTGAATATTGAAACAATGTTGTAAATATTCGGAGAGACAAGCAGCAATGGTTGTACAAATCTCCGCTGTTGAAAACGAAATGTTAGTCTAAAAGAAAGGTGAGATAATGTCAAGATACTTTTATAAATAGCCTGGCTGGGCAGATGAGACAGTGGATTGTGCAGTCAGATGGAACAGAGTAAATAGGCATTTTAACAACATAGATTTAGCCGGTGGTAACTTGTGGAATAGACACAAATCAGCATTCGGGATTAGACCCACCCATTGTATAAACACACACCACACATACACTTACACACACAACCCACCACACATACACTTACACACACAACCCACCACACATTGGCACAGCGCTGGAGTACAACGTCAAATAAATAGTGTGTCTGCATTAAAGGCAGTGGGATCACAGAGGAGGAAGGTAACAGCTCTCTCTCTCTCTCTCTCTCTCTCTCTCTCTCTCTCTCTCTCTCTCTCTCTCTCTCTCTCTCTCTCTCTCTCTCTCTCTCTCTCTCTCTCTCTCTTTCTCACTCTCTCAGACCACTCCTCCAGGGGGTCAGATATGAGGGGTCAGAGGTCAGCACCTGTTTGTTGGGGTGAGCCCGGGAACCCCGGAGGTTCCCCTTACCGAGTGGCCGCAGGGGAGGGGACCGTCCTCGGGATGCCCTCAAGATGGAGGTGGGCTTATTCTTGGGGCCCCCACACACACACACCATACACACTGTGTGCACACCGTCGCACAGCGCAAAGCAGCATGCAAAAATGAAATAAAATACAATAATAGAGACAAAAAGAAAAGCAAAGTAAGGATGGAAAACATGAAAAAACAAACATTGTCAAACATGTTGAAATCCGTATAGACACGTAAAAACACATCAGTGAATCCTGGCCCATGCTCTCATGCTCACGTCAGCATCACCATGCTAACCATGGGTTCAAATCAAATCAAATGTTATTGGTCACACACACACATCTTCAGCAGATGTTATTGCAGGTGCAGCGAAGTGCTTGTGTTCCTAGCTTCAACAGAACAGTAGTATCGAGCAGTGCAGTTGTATCTACAAACGGTTCACAACGATACACACAAGTCTAAAAGTAAAATAACGGAATTAAGGAATATTGCAATATTAGATTGAGTAATGTCAGAGTGGCTTTGACTAAAATACAGTAGAATAGAGTACAGTATATATATATATATATATATATATATATGCACTGTTGCGCATTCTTCACCACACTGTCTGTGTGGGTGGACCATTTCAGATCGTCAGTGATGTGTACGCCAATGAATTTCAAGCTTTCCACCTTCTCCACTGCGGTCCCGTCGATGTGGATAGGGAAGTGCTCCCTCTGCTGTTTCCTGAAGTCCATGATCAGCTCCTTGTTTTTGTTGACGTGGAGTTAGAGGTTCATTTCCTGCCAGGTTATTCTCCCAGGGCCCTCACCTCCCTGTACGCTGTCTCGTCATTTTTGGTAATCGGGGCTGCCCGTCAGGAAGTCCTGGACCCAGTGGCACAAGGCGGGGTTCAGACCCAGGGCACCGAGCTTACTGATGAGCTTAGAGGTACTATGTTGTTGAATGCTGAGCTGTAGTCAATGAATAGCATTCTTACATAGGTATTCCTCTTGTCCAGATGGGATAGGGCAGCGTGCAGTGCGATGGCGATTGCATCATCTTTGCATCTATTAGGGCGGTAGGCAAATTGAAGCGGGTCTGGGGTGTCAGGTAAGGTAGAGGTGATATGATCCTTAACTAGCCTCTCAAAGCACTTCATGAGTGCTACAGGGCGATAGTCATTTAGTTCAGTTACCTTTGTTTCAGTACAGGGTACAGGAACAATGGTGGACATCTTGAAGCAGACTGGGATAGGGAGAGATTGAATATGTCCGAAAACACTCCTGCTAGCTGGTCTGCGCATCCTCTGAGGACGTGGCTGGTTTTCCCGTCGTAGTCTGTGATTGTCTGCAGACCCTGCCACATAAGTCTTGTGTCTGAGCTGTTGAATTGGGGTTGGAACTGGTTCAGGGAAGTGAACCAAAAAACCATAAAATAATGACATTTTTCAAGGAACCGAACCAGACCCGAGAACGAATGCGATCTATACTGTTCCAGAACAGAACCATTATTGAAAAGCATGGGAACCGGTTAACAATCCCCCACACACAAAAAAAATGCAACAAAGCGCCTATGCAAATTAGAGAACAATAAGATGGACTTTTTCAATGCTAGTTAAGAATACTATAGTTTGACATTGGAGTCATTAGCTACAAAAAGGTAAGCCGTGTTTTTATTTTAACAACTGGTGTCGCTCTGCAAAAAAAAAAGCTTGTTGTCTAGCGAGATTATTAGGTAGCTCTGGTCTCGCTCTCGAAAACTCTAGGCACCATTCAGTGTAATGTAATGTAAAACGGAGAGTTATGATCAAGGGCTCTGGTCCAACACTAGTTAAGTCAATCCGTTGAAGTTGAAAGACATTTCAAGTTCCTTCACATAAGCCACTCCTCCGTAGGTATACATCTGTGGGCCTAATTCAGATAATGCATGTGATAAAAACAAGATTCCCGGCATTATCCTCACCAGCAAAAACAATGTTACACCCAACACTACACTTGTCTGTCCAATGCATGTACATAGTTTGCCTGCTCCATAGCAAGCTGCTCTATGCATTGGTGAAGTAATTTAATGTCGAGCTAAATTAAAAAAAATATATATATTTAAGAGGTTTAAAAAGGAACAGAAAGAACAAAATAAACTAACTTATTTAGGTTCAAACCAGTTCAGAGTTTCTGTTCTGGATGAAATGATTAGGAAAAGAAATTGGTTTCAACCCCTGATGCTAATCACTGCAGTACAGTACAGTACCACTGCAGTACAGTACCACTGCAGTACAGTACAGTACCAGGTGACAACCTCTTAAAAGCAATAGATAATTACCAAATCAAAGTTTTTAATAGTGGTACAGTGGATGAACTGGTGAACAGAAAAGAGGTAGACCACCACTCTAGGATCAGTTGACCCGCAAACCGAAATTGTTATGGGGGAAAACTGATCTTAGATGTCTATGGGGAACTTCATCCTACTCTGGGAACTCATGAGATGGGACAGTCTATGATGGCAGGATGAAACCCACAATGAGATTCACATGCTCAACTCAAGCTTTCACTTTAATCCTGTACTGATGTGAATGGGAGATTTTTTAGGAAAGTTTAAGGATTGGGCCAGAAGTGATGATGTTGAAACACAAAAATCTGGGTATATGTTATGGTTGGCCACCTTACCTGTCTCTGCCAGGGAGCTCCTTTCCTAGAGTGTGACAGGTTGATGAGTCCAGGGTCCGAGTTTGCCTGGGAAATTGGGGGATGAGTGGAAAACAGAAAGAATCGGATGGAGGGATGAATAAATGAATGGAGTATGGGAGAGGGGTAAACAGCTGGGGTAAGTGAGAGAAGTCTGATTCTCTATTCATAATGAATCGGACAGCCTTATGTTCTACAGAAGCCAGCTGAGATATGGAGTTGATGTAGCTGCCTCTGTGTTGTCAATACACAACAATAGAATATGGAACAAAGATCAGGAAGAAGCATCACACTCTCATGCATTCTTTGAACAAGTACTGCGTGTGTGTGTGTGTGTGTGTGTGTGTGTGTGTGTGTACCTCTTCTTTGCACCGAGGTGGTTTACTGTCTCTTGTCTAGGAACTAGACGCTCCATCCATCTGTTTCATACAAACATGAAGGTGATGGGATGACATGATGGGCAACACAGACACACGTACACAGACAGACACACGCACACAGACAGACACACGCACACAGACAGACACACGTACACAGACACACACGTACACAGACAGACACACGCACACAGACAGACACACGCACACAGACAGACACAAACACACCACTTGTGACTTACATAGATTTAAACTCAACTTTGAATCCTGAATGATGTGTCTTTTGTTATGAATATGAAAGACAAAACAGTGATAATGAGAAAAGCTCAGTTGGCATGCAATAAACAGACAAAAGCTTCTGAAATCCCTCAATTCATAGACTACAACTCCACAAGCGAAAAGCAAAACAGCACAGCCATTCTTCATGAGAAGATAGAGGCTGCGAGGATTTTAGAACACAACGTTTACACGGGAGAATGCTAGAACACAAACTAGATTGGAGAACACAACCTATAGACTGTTACATTCTAGAATCCAAACTACAAGCCACAGTGATTCTAAAGAACAAATTAGAGCCACCAGAATCTACGCCCAAAGACCCTGAAAATAGTCCCATTGAACAAAATGATTGATTGGGATCCGTTTAGGGTTAGAGGTTAGCGAGCTATTACACTGTAGTACAGGTGTTGGGGTTAAGGTTGGGGTCAGCTGATAACAGGGGTGATGGGGCCGGATGGGAAGGGGGTACCTGTCGTCTTCTGGGGAGGTCTGTTGGATTAGAATCCTGGGGCTGGCGGGGCGTCTGCGGGGCAGAGACTGGGAGCAGCTGAGACCCGCAGCACCCCCGGTGGACACACAGAGAAACACATGATCACCTGCACTCTCATAGGGGCTTTATCGTGTTCATGGGTCTATCATATGTCCGAGTCCCAGTTTTATCACAAAAAAGGGACCCTCCCTTTATGTCCTCTCATAAAGTAGCTATGTATAAACACTCACTCCATGAGACCCCCCCCCTCCCCCACCACACACACACACACACACACACACACACGCTAAAATAGTGTAGGAGGTGGGGTGCAGAGTACAAGTCAGTGGGCTGGTACCTTTTGGGCTCTGGTGAAGGAACACTATGGTTCCTTTCTGGGTTCAGACAGTTGGTGCTAGCGCTCCTAGTCTTAACCCTGTCAAGAGAAGGCTGTAGATCACTAGCCCAATAACATGCCATCCAATGCAGGGGAGGAGAAAACAGGACAGGAGGAGATGCAGAAAAAAGAAGAGAAAAATGGAAAAGAAAGAAATGTTAGATACCCAAATCATAAAGGACATGCTAGTCTGAACCTGGTTTCGAGTGATTAGGTGATTGACTACAGTCACGGCAATGCAAGATGTTGTCAGATAGTAAGGTAGTCAGGTTGTCTCGGAGACCTGTTCTCCGGTTCTCAGAAGAGTCCTTGACCATGGTATGAGGCTAAAGGTCTGCCTGTCTGTCAGTCTCTCTCTCTCTGTGTGTGTGTGTGTGTGTGTGTGTGTGTGTGTGTGTGTGTGTGTGTGTGTGTGTGTGTGTGTGTGTGTGTGTGTGTGTGTGTGTGTGTGTGTGTGTGTGTGTGTGTGTGTGTGTGTGTGTGTGTGTGTGTGTGTGTGTGTGTGTGTGTGTGTGTGTGTGTGTGTGTGTGTGTTTGTGTCTGTGTCTGTGTCTGTGTCTGTGTCTGTGTCTGTGTCTGTGTCTGCGTGTGTGTGCCATACCTAATGGTGATCTCGTCTGTAAACCTGAGAACTCGTTGTGTGAAAGAGCGGAGCGCGTTGCCGTGACAACACTGGAGCGCACCATTGAGCTAGTTTTTAGACATGCAGGCAGCGTGGAACTTCACACAAGACAATTTAAAAAAAAATTGAAACAAAGCATGTTATTAAAACACAACAAAAATCAACTTAACATCAAACAAACAAAGGCCAAGAGCGGGTAAGGATGTGTCTGGTAGCCTACAGCTGTGGACAATACTCCCATGGGCAAGATTGAAACAACTGTTCATGAAGTGCATATTGGACTACCTTCAGTACCGGCTCCAAGTGAATTGATAGAATTCATTCAAGGATACCAGAAAGATTAAGATCAGTAAGACCAGGATACAGTATCTGTACTGCAATACTGGTAGGAAGTCACTCAAGTGATATTACCTCCTGAATATCAAACTACAAAAGTATAACGCACCATGACAACACAAACTTACAAGATAATTGTGTGTGTACATGGGGGGGGGGTACAAAGTTTGGAGGGGAACGACTTTCCAACACAGCCTCGCTCTCTTCTTCCACATACCTGTAGATGTCCTTGTGGATGCTGTTGACTAAGAGAGGCATCTTAGCGGGGAGAGTGTTACTGTGTCTAGAAGCAGTGGTGGAAGAAGTACCCAATCGTCATACTTGAGTAAACGTAAAGATACCTTAATAGAAAATGACTCAAGTAAAAGTTGAAAGTCACCCAGTAAAATTATACTTGAGTAAAAGTCTAAAAGAATTTGGTTTTAAATATATTTATATATCAAAAGTAAATGTAATTGCTCATATACACTTAAGTATCAAAAGTAAAAGTATAAATCCTTTCAAATTCCTTATATTAAGCAAATCATTTTAATTTCGGGTTAGCCAGGGGAACATCCCAACACAAACAAAGAATTTGGGTTTCGTTGGTCCATGAATCCGCCAGATTAGAGGCAGCAGGGATGACCAGGGATGTTCTCTTGATTAGTGCATGAATTGGACCATTTTCCTGTCCTGCTAAGCATTCAAAATGAGCACTTGTGGGTGTCAGGGAAAATGTATGGAGTAAAAAGTACATTATCTTCTATAGAAATGTAGTGAAGTAAAAGTAAAAGTTGTCAAAAATATAAATAGTGAAGTACAGATACCCAAAACATTGATTTAAGTAGTACATTAAAGTATTTTTAATGAAGTACTTTACACCACTGTCTAGAAGACCTCCTGAGGTGTGATGTGTGTGTGCATGCAGGAGATGGAGATAGAAAAAGGGGAAGGAGGAAAATGGATTAACAGAATGGAAATACAATTCCCAAACTACTGCTAAAGAAAGACAGGAGAGCTGCATGCCAGCCATGTGGAAGCATGTATGCCAGCCTTTGCCAGTCTCTTCCAGCCATGTACCAGCCAGGCTTTGCCACTTACCTCTATGGGTGGGCTCACTGGGACAGTATTGCACCTTTGTCCAATATAATGGATCTGGTAATGCACTGAACTAGTGTCAAAAAGTGCCCTCTAGTGCTCGAGGCACATTATTACAACCATGAACGGATCACTGTAGCTACATGACGCTAACTCTGAATAACTAGCTGCCCCTCAGGCATTGGCCAGGGTCAGCAGAGGCTATGTGCGGTCAGCGGTGGACAGTCCCGGTGTTGACGTCTGATCGGGTGTGTGTTGTGTCACTGTCACATGGGATAGGATGGACACACTGAAATCGCATGTCAATTGCTCTCTCACACACATTATGACAGAATAAGAAGCATTTAGATCAAGGGTAAAGTCATGTAGGAAACCTCCACACATCTATATGCAGCTTCAAAATCAATGGAATACGTCAAGGACCACTTAAGATGAAGCGTCATAAGGACGCTGAGAATGAGGATTATGATCATACCTAATACAAATAATAACACATGTCCTGACTCCTGTTTACCTTTTAGTGTGTAGGCACTCTGCACTTTTGCCCCGCATTGATTGGTGGATCAAGATGACCTCACTGTGGTTACCATGGGGATGGATGACACATGAGGAAATAAACAACGGAAGCCAAACCGGAGGACAGAGAAAGAACATAGATACAAAGCTGAGCCAGCGGAGAACAATGGGACAGGTAGAAGTTGCCCCTAACCACAGATCTAGATTCAGATGATTCTATCCCATATTCTAACCCTAACCATTACAGGGGATGAACAAATCTGACCTGGTATCAGTGATTAAGGGCAACTTCTACCTACTCCGACAGGTACACATATGACAGCAAGAGAGGCTACGACGCCTTATAACTCTTACTAAACTTTTGTCTCATGGCTATAACTTCATTGTTCTGAGAGTCTGAATCAGCAAACAACTGAGAACAACATACACGTGAGCAGCCATATCCAAACATAATCCTGACTATTCGTTGTGCTGAATCACAGAAAGGAAGAGAGCAGAAGACAAAGGAAGAAATACAACTAAAGGACCTTTTGAACTGGAAAAGAGAAAAAGGGAAAAAAAATAATCCAGGGCCACCCGATTGCACACACACACACACACACACACACACACACACACACACACACACACACACACACACACACACACACACACACACACACACACACACACACACACACACACACACACACACACACACACACACACACACACACACACACACACACACACACACACACACACACCTGTCATCTACATAGTCCTGCTCCTGGTAGTGTCCTCCGGCAGAGTCGTCGTAGCGGGTGGGAGAACTAGACCTCCTACTATGGTGGATCTCATCATCCAAACTCCTGACACAGATGAGGGTTAAGTAAGATATGGAGAAGAAGAGGAGGAAAAGGGAGAGAGTGCGCAAAAGAGAGAAGAGGTGGGGGGGGGAGAAATAGAGAAAAAGCCTTTTAGCTGTGGTAACAGTGTATGTGTTGGCTGTGTTGCCAGCTGTGGTAACAGTGTATGTGTTGGCTGTGTTGCCAGCTGTGGTAACAGTGTATGTGTTGGCTGTGTTGCCAGCTGTGGTAACAGTGTATGTGTTGGCTGTGTTGCCAGTTGTGGTAACATTGTATGTGTTGGCTGTGTTGCCAGCTGTGGTAACAGTGTATGTGTTGGCTGTGTTGCCAGCTGTGGTAACAGTGTATGTGTTGGCTGTGTTGCCAGCTGTGGTAACAGTGTATGTGTTGGCTGTGTTGCCAGCTGTGGTAACAGTGTATGTGTTGGCTGTGTTGCCAGCTGTGGTAACAGTGTATGTGTTGGCTGTGTTGCCAGCTGTGGTAACATTGTATGTGTTGGCTGTGTTGCCAGTTGTGGTAACAGTGTATGTGTTGGCTGTGTTGCCAGCTGTGGTAACAGTGTATGTGTTGGCTGTGTTGCCAGCTGTGGTAACAGTGTATGTGTTGGCTGTGTTGCCAGTTGTGGTAACATTGTATGTGTTGGCTGTGTTGCCAGCTGTGGTAACAGTGTATGTGTTGGCTGTGTTGCCAGCTGTGGTAACAGTGTATGTGTTGGCTGTGTTGCCAGCTGTGGTAACAGTGTATGTGTTGGCTGTGTTGCCAGCTGTGGTAACAGTGTATGTGTTGGCTGTGTTGCCAGCTGTGGTAACAGTGTATGTGTTGGCTGTGTTGCCAGCTGTGGTAACAGTGTTGGCTGTGTTGCCAGTGATAGTAAGAGCAATATTGGCAGCATTACATATTCTGGGTCACAAAGGCCGAAACACAAACTTGTCCCTGAAGTTCTCTCCTCAACCCGCTCTCTTCATCAACACCCCATCTCCCCCTGTCCTTTCCACTCCCCTCACCTCTGGGTGGGAACGTTGGTGGGTCGTGATCGGCCCCTGCCTTGTTCCTCTCTGTGAGGGGAGACAGATCGAGAGCGATGTTGGGGTGTCCTCTGCTGCTCCGGCACCTCCAGAGTGGTGGCGTGGGGAACCCTCTGCTGCCTCTCCCTTTCCCGCGAGCCTCTTTCGGCTGCTACACCACACACACACAGCCACAAGGGGAGAGAAGCATTGTTTATAAAAGCAAAACATGCATACTGTACTGTCCCAAGCTGGCACAATTTTAGCCCTCAGCTCTAATATGACAATACTGATACAAACAACTCATTCCAGTTGAACCCAAGGATACACAGTGTTCCTGCTTTACCAAACAACCTCCTCCTGTGAGCTTATAATGTTCAGCTTGCTTAAAGAAGTAATGACCTGTTTTCTGTTTCCTGTAAACAGTGAAAATCTCACTGCAATCACATTGCAAATAACTAAGGACGATGTGAGTGTTTTTTTGTCATCTTTAAAGGAGAGGAATGCTTCATTAAAGCTGAGAGTGGGTCCCTGTAATCTCCAATTTGCTTTTCTACCAAGAAAAATAATGAGAGGTTAGTGTTTTTTGTCATCTTTATTTAGAGGAATCTTCATTAAAGCTCTGGGTCCTCTCTCTCTCCTCTCTTCTTTTCTCCTCTCTCTCTCTAATCTCTTCTCTCTCTCTCAATCTCTTTCTTTCTCTCTCTCTCTCTCTCTCTCTCTCTCTCTCTCTCTCTCTCTCTCTCTCTCTCTCTCTCTCTCTCTCTCTCTCTCTCTCTCTCTCTCTCTCTCTCTCTCTCTCTCTCTCTCTCTCTCTCTCTCTCTCTCTCTCTCTCTCTCTCTCTCTCTCTCTCTCTCTCTCTCTCTCTCTCTCTCTCTCTCTCTCGCTCTCTCTTTTTTTTCTCTCTGTCTTTCACACATATGCCCACACGCACACACCCACAACCACAGACAAATACGGCAGTGAAGTTTCCTGAGTGTTCTGACAACAACAGAACAACGTTTTAGTGGTAGAATGTCGATGGAATGTCTCTCTTCGTAAGAAGACAGCATTCCCTTGCCTCCACCCACCTTTAGATACAACTGGAAGATGGCGCTGCAGCGGATAGCTATGACCTCCTGACCAATTCTGTTATTTTGAGTGTTTTTTTGCTTTTTTTTGCTATGAAGTTAACTTTTTTTGGTTCATAATATTTCTGCCATCATTTCCTATGACCGAAAACAGCTTCTGGATATCAGAACAGTGACCAGGCCCTAATCCCCCGGACTCGAAAGAGGAAGAAACAAAATGGGCGAGCTCCCTGACAAGACTAAGACAGAGGTTAAATAAACCGCCTCCACCCTCTGTTCTATTGGCAAACGTACAATCACTGGAGAACAAAATGGACGAGCTCCGTTTGAGACTATCTTATCAACAGGACCTGAAGAACTGTAATATCCTATGTTTCTTGGTGTCGTGGCTGAACAAGGACAATATTCATCTAGCGTTTTTTTCCAATGCATCGTCAAGGCAGCTGGTGGAGGATCTCCTCCTGGTGGAGGATCAGCTGGTGGAGGATCTCCTCCTGGTGGAGGATCAGCTGGTGGAGGATCTCCTCCTGGTGGAGGATCAGCTGGTGGAGGATCTCCTCCTGGTGGAGGATCAGCTGGTGGAGAATCTCCTCCTGGTGGAGGATCAGCTGGTGGAGGATCTCCTCCTGGTGGAGGATCAGCTGGTGGAGGATCTCCTCCTGGTGGAGGATCAGCTGGTGGAGGATCTCCTCCTGGTGGAGGATCAGCTGGTGGAGGATCTCCTCCTGGTGGAGGATCAGCTGGTGGAGGATCTCCTCCTGGTGGAGGATCAGCTGGTGGAGGATCTCCTCCTGGTGGAGGATCAGCTGGTGGAGGATCAGCTGGTGGAGGATCAGCTGGTGGAGGATCTCCTCCTGGTGGAGGATCAGCTGGTGGAGGATCTCTAATGTTGAGGAAGTCTCAAGGTTTTGCTTGCCTTACTTAGAATACCTAATGATATGCTGCAGACCATATTACAGTATTTACCAAGATAATTTTCATCTTTATTCCTTTGTAACTGTCTATGTACCATCACAAACCGATGTTGGCACTAAGACCACACTCAACAAGCTGTATAGGGCCGTAGGCAAACTAGAGAATGCACATCCAGAGGAGGTGCTTCTAGTGGCCAGTGTTTTTAATGAATGCAGGGAAACTGAAATCCATTTTATCAAATTTTTACAAGCATGTAATCTGTGTGACTAGAGGTGAAGAAAACTAGATCACCTTTACTCCACACACAGAAAGACATACAAAGCTCTCCCACACACTCCATTTGGCAAATCTGAGCATAACTCTATTCTCCTGATTCCTGCTTACAAGCAAAAACTCAAACAGGAAGTACCCTTTATACACTCAATAAGGAATTGGTCCGTGACGCATATAAGGCCCTGCCCCGCCCCCCTTTCGGAAAAGCTGACCACGACTCCATTTTGTTGATCCCTGCCTACAGACAGAAACTTAAACAAGAGGCTCCCACGCTGAGGTCTGTCCAACGCTGGTCCGACCAAGCTGACTCCACACTCCAAGACTGCTTCCATCACGTGGACTGGGACATGTTTCGTATTGCGTCAGATAAAAATATTGACGAATACGCTGATTCGGTGTGCGTGTTCATTAGAACGTGCGTTGAAGATGTCGTTCCCATAGCAACGATAAAAACATTCCCTAACCAGAAACCGTGGATTGATGGCAGCATTCGCGTGAAACTGAAAGCGCGAACCACTGCTTTTAATCAGGGCAAGGTGTCTGGTAACATGACCGAATATAAACAATGCAGCTATTCCCTCCGCAAGGCTATTAAACAAGCTAAGCGTCAGTACAGAGACAAAGTAAGATCTCAATTCAACGGCTCAGACACAAGAGGCATGTGGCAGGGTCTACAGTCAATCACGGACTACAAGAAGAAACCCAGCCCAGTCACGGACCAGGATGTCTTGCTCCCAGGCAGACTAAATAACTTTTTTGCCCGCTTTGAGGACAATACAGTGCCACTGACACGGCCTGCAACGAAAACATGCGGTCTCTCCTTCACTGCAGCCGAGGTGAGTAAGACATTTAAACGTGTTAACCCTCACAAGGCTGCATCCCCAGCCGCGCCCTCAGAGCATGCGCAGACCAGCTGGCCGGTGTGTTTACGGACATATTCAATCAATCCCTATGCCAGTCTGCTGTTCCCACATGCTTCAAGAGGGCCACCATTGTTCCTGTTCCCAAGAAAGCTAAGGTAACTGAGCTAAACGACTACCGCCCCGTAGCACTCACTTCCGTCATCATGAAGTGCTTTGAGAGACTAGTCAAGGACCATATCACCTCCACCCTACCTGACACCCTAGACCCACTCCAATTTGCTTACCGCCCAAATAGGTCCACAGACGACGCAATCTCAACCACACTGCACACTACCCTAACCCACCTAGACAAGAGGAATACCTATGTGAGAATGCTGTTCATTGACTGCAGCTCGGCATTCAACACCATAGTACCCTCCAAGCTCGTCATCAAGCTCGAGACCCTGGGTCTCGACCCCGCCCTGTGCAACTGGGTACTGGACTTCCTGACGGGCCGCCCCCAGGTGGTGAGGGTAGGCAACAACATCTCCTCCCCGCTGATCCTCAACACGGGGGCCCCACAAGGGTGCGTTCTGAGCCCTCTCCTGTACTCCCTGTTCACCCACGACTGCGTGGCCAGGCACGCCTCCAACTCAATCATCACGTTTGCGGACGACACAACAGTGGTAGGCTTGATTACCAACAACGACGAGACGGCCTACAGGGAGGAGGTGAGGGCCCTCGGAGTGTGGTGTCAGTAAAATAACCTCACACTCAACGTCAACAAAACTAAGGAGATGATTGTGGACTTCAGGAAACAGCAGAGGGAACACCCCCCTATCCACATCGATGGAACAGTAGTGGAGAGGGTAGCAAGTTTTAAGTTCCTCGGCATACACATCACAGACAAACTGAATTGGTCCACTCACACTGACAGCGTCGTGAAGAAGGCGCAGCAGCGCCTCTTCAACCTCAGGAGGCTGAAGAAATTCGGCTTGTCACCAAAAGCACTCACAAACTTCTACAGATGCACAATCGAGAGCATCCTGGCGGGCTGTATCACCTCCTGGTACGGCAACTGCTCCGCCCTCAAGCGTAAGGCTCTCCAGAGGGTAGTGAGGTCTACACAACGCATCACCGGGGGCAAACTACCTGCCCTCCAGGACACCTACACCACCCGATGTTACAGGAAGGCCATAAAGATCATCAAGGACAACAACCACCCGAGCCACTGTCTGTTCACCCCGCTATCATCCAGAAGGCGAGGTCAGTACAGGTGCATCAAAGCTGGGACCGAGAGACTCAATCTCAATCTCTCAATCCTATCTCAAGGCCATCAGACTGTTAAACAGCCACCACTAACATTGAGGTCCTGCTGCCAACACACTGTCATTGACACTGACCCAACTCCAGCCACTTTAATAATGGGAATTGATGGGAAATGATGTAAATATATCACTAGCCACTTTAAACAATGCTACCTTATATAATGTTACTTACCCTACATTATTCATCTCATATGCATACGTATATACTGTACTCTATATCATCGACTGCATCCTTATGTAATACATGTATCATTAGCCACTTTAACTATGCCACTTTGTTTACTTTGTCTACATACTCATCTCATATGTATATACTGTACTCGATACCATCTACTGTATGCTGCCCTGTACCATCACTCATTCATATATCCTTATGTACATATTCTTTATCCCCTTACACTGTGTATAAGACAGTAGTTTTGGAATTGTTAGTTAGATTATACTTGTTGGTTATCACTGCATTGTCGGAACTAGAAGCACAAGCATTTTGCTACACTCGCATTAACATCTGCTAACCATGTGTATGTGACAAATAAAATTTGATTTGATTTGATTTGATTTGATGCTAAGCTACACAACTATCCTTTTGAGAGCACAGACTGGAATATTTTTTTAATTTAACATTTATTTAACTGGGAAAGTTAGTCAAGAACAACTTCTTATTTACAATGACGGCCTACCCCTGCCAGACCCAGGCCAATTGTGCGCCGCACCTATGGGACTCACAATCACAGCCAGATGTGATGCAGCCTGGATTCAAAACAGGGACTGCAGTGATGCCTCTTGCACTGAGATGCAGTGCCTTAGATCCGCTGTGACACTCGGGAGTCCGAATATGTTCCTGGATTCATCCAATAACATTAAGGAGTTTACCACATGAGTCACCGGCTTCATTAATAAGTGCATCAATGTTGTTGTCCCCACAGTGACCTTACGTACATATCCCAACCAGAAGTCATGGATTGCAGGCAACATCCGCACTGAGCTAAAGGCAAGAGCTGCCGATTTCAAGGTGCGGGACACTAATCCGGACGCTTATAAGAAATACCGCTATGACCTCTGATGAGCCATCAAACAGTCAACACTTTGGTCAACTATCACAAATAATAAATGGAAAACAAGCGGCGAGCTGCCCAGTGACGTGATCATACCAGATGAGTTAAATTCCTTCTATGCTGGCTTCAAAGCAAGCAAAACTGAACGATGCATGAGAGCACCAGCTGTTCCGGATGACTGTATGATCTCGCTTTCCATAGCCAAAGTGAGTAAGACATTTAACATTCAAAAGGTTGCAGGGCCAGACGGATTACTAGGATTCGTACTCAGAGCATGCGCTGACTAGCTGGCAAGTGTCTTCACTGAGTGTCTTCAACCTCTCCCTGACCCAGTCCGTAATACCTACATGTTTCATGCCGACCACCATAGTCCCTGTGTCCAAGAATGCCAAGGTAACCTGTCTACATGACTATTGCGCTGTGGCACTCAAATTGTTTGCCATGAAGTGCTTTGAAAGACTGGTCATGGTTCAAATCAACACCATCATCCCATTCACCCTTGATTGACCCACTCCAATTCGCATACCTCCCCAACAAGTCCACAGATGATGTAATCTCTATTTCACACCACACTGCCCTCTCCCACCAGGAAAAGAGGAACACCTACGTGAAAATCTGTTCATTGACTACAGCTCAGCATTCAACACCATAGTGCCCTCCAAGCTCATCACTAAGCTCAGGACCCTGGGACACGAGACAGCCTATAGGGAGCAGGTCAGCGACCTGGCAGTGTGGTGCCAGGACAGAAACCTCTCCCTCATCATCAGCAAGAGAAAGCAGCTGATTGTGGACTACAGGATATGGAGGGTTGAGCAAGGCCCCATCCACATCGACGAGGATGTAGTGGAGCAGGGTTGAGAGCTTCACGTTCCTCGGTGTCCACATCACTAAGGAATCACCATGGACCGTCCGCACATACCAACACAGTCATGAAGAAGGCACGACAATGTCTCTTCCCCTTCAGGAGGCTGAAAAGATTTCTCATTGGCCCACAGATCCTCAAAACACTCTACAGCTGCACCATTGAGAGCATCTTGACTGGCTGCATCCCCGCTTGGCAACTGCCTGGCATCTGACCACAAGGCGTTACAGAGGATAGTGTGTACTCCCCAGGACACCACTGGGGCCAAGTCTGAGCCAAGTCTGGAACCAACAGCACTCTGAACAGCTTCTACCCCCAAGCCATAAGATTGCCAAATAGTTAGTTAAATAGTTATCCAATAGCTACCCCGAAAATCTGCATTGAGCTTTTTTGCACTAACTCTTTTGATTCATCTCGTGTTTATTATCTATCATGTTGCCTAGTCACTTTATCCCTACCAATATGTTTCATATCTACCTCAATTACCTCGTACCCCTGCATATCAGCTTGGTACTGGTACCCTGTTTATACAGCCAAGTTACCATTGTTCCTTGTGTTATTGTTATCACTTCCGGTGCGTGTTATCACTTCCGGTGCCGACAGAGATGGACGCCTCGCTTCGCGTTCCTAGGACACTATGCAGTTTTTTTATGTGTTATTTCTTACATTGGAACCCCAGGTCATCTTAGGTTTCATTACATACAGTCGGGAAGAACTACTGAATATAAGAGCAACATCAACTCACCATCAGTACGACCAGGAATATGACTTTCCCGAAGCGGATCCTGTGTTCTGCCTTTCACCCAGGACAACGGGATGGATCCCAGCCTGCGACCCAAAACAAAGACGTTGTAAAAGAGGGAAACGAAGCGGTCTTCTGGTCAGGCTCCGGAGACAGGCACATCGCGCACCACTCCCTAGCATACTTCTCACCAATGTCCAGTCTCTTGACAACAAGGTTAATGAAATCCGAGCAAGGGTAGCATTCCAGAGGGACATCAGAGACTGTAACGTTCTTTGCTTCACGGAAACATGGCTCACTCGAGAGACGCTAACGGAATCGGTGCAGCCAGCTGGTTTCTTCACACATCGCGCAGACAGAAACAAAAATCTTTCTGATAAGAAGAGGGGCGGGGGCGTATGCCTTATGGTTAACGAGACGTGGTGTGGTCACAACAACATACAGGAACTCAAGTCCTTCTGCTCACCTGATTTAGAATTCCTCACAATCAAATGTCGACCGCATTATCTACCAAGGGAATTCTCTTCGATTATAATCACAGCCGTATATATTCCCCCCCAAGCAGACACATCAATGGCTCTGAACTAACTTTATTTGACTATTTGCAAACTGGAAACCACATACCTTGAGGCTGCATTCATTGTAGCTGGGGATTTTAACAAGGCTAATCTGAAAACAAGACTCCCTAAATTGTATCAGCATATCGATTGCGCAACCAGGGCTTGGATCATTGCTATTCTAACTTCTGTGACGCATATAAGGCCCTCCCCCGCCCTGCTTTCGGAAAAGCTGAACACGACTCCATTTTGTTGCTCCCTGCCTACAGACAGAAGCTAAAACAAGAAGCTCCCGCGCTCAGGTCTGTTCAACGCTGGTCCGACCAATCTGATTCCACGCTCCAAGACTGCTTCCATCACGTGGACTGGGATATGTTCCGCACTGCGTCCAACAACAACATTGACGAATACGCTGATTCGGTGAGCGAGTTCATTAGAATGTGCATTGAAGATGTCATTCCCATAGCAATGATTAAAACATTCCCAATCCAGAAAAAGTGGATTGATGGCAGCATTTGCGTGAAACTGAAAGCGTGAACCACTGCTTTTAACCAGGGCAAGGTGACCGGAAACATGACCGAATACAAACAGTGTAGCTATTCCCTCCGCAAGGCAATCAAACACGCTAAGCGTCAGTATAGAGACAAAGTAGAGTCACAATTCAAAGGCTCAGACACAAGAGATATGTGGCAGGGTCTACAGTCAATCACGGATTACAAAAAGAAAACCAGCCCCGTCACGGACCAGGATGTCTTGCTCCCAGGCGGGCTAAATAACTTTTTTGCCCGCTTTGAGGAAAATACAGTGCCACTGACACGGGCCGAAACCAAAACATGCGGGCTCTCCTTCACTGCAGCCGAGGTGAGTAAAACAGTTCAACATTTTAACCCTCGCAAGGCTGCAGGCCCAGACGGCATCCCCAGTCGCGCCCTCAGAGCATGCGCAGACCAGCTGGCTGGTGTGTTTACGGACATATTCAATCAATCCTTATTCCAGTCTGCTGTGCCCACATGCTTCAAGACGGCCACCATTGTTCCTGTTCCCAAGAAAGCTAAGGTAACTGAGCTAAACGACTACCGCCCCGCCCCGTAGAACTCACTTCCGTCATCATGAAGTGCTTTGAGAGACTAGTCAAGGACCATATCACCTCCACCCTACCTGACATCCTAGACCCACTCCAATTTGCTTACCGCCCAAATAGGTCCACGGACGATGCAATTTCAACCACACTGCACACTGCCCTAAACCATCTGGAGAAGAGGAATACCTACGTGAGAATGCTGTTCATCGACTACAGCTCAGCATTTAACACCATAGTACGCGCCAAACTTGTCATCAAGCTCGAGACCCTGGGTCTCGACCCCGCCCTGTGCAACTGGGTACTGGACTTCCTGACGGGCCGCCCTCAGGTGGTGAGGGTAGGTAACAACATCTCCACCCCGCTGATCCTCAACACTGGGGCCCCACAAGGGTGCGTTCTGAGCCCTCTCCTGTACTCCCTGTTCACCCACGACTGCGTGGCCATGCACGCCTCCAACTCAATTATCAAGTTTGCGGACGACACTCCAGTGGTAGGCTTGATTACCAACAACGACGAGACGGCCTACAGGGAGGAGGTGAGGGCCCTCGGAGTGTGGTGTCAGGAAAATAACCTCACACGAAATGTCAACAAAACAAAGGAGATGATTGTGGACTTCAGGAAACAGCAGAGGGAGCACCCCCCTATCCACATCGATGGGACAGTAGTGGAGAGGGTAGTAAGTTTTAAGTTCCTCGGCGTACACATCACAGACAAACTGAATTGGTCCACCCACACAGACAGCATCGTGAAGAAGGCGCAGCAGCGCCTCTTCAACCTCAGGAGGCTGAAGAAATTTGGCTTGTCACCAGAAGCATTCAAAAACTTCTACAGATGCACAATCGAGAGCATCCTGTCGGGCTGTATCACCACCTGGTACGGCAACTGCTCCGCCCACAACCGTAAGGCTCTCCAGAGGGTAGTGAGGTCTGCACTACGCTTCACCGGGGGCAAACTACCTGCCCTCCAGGACACCTACACCACCCGATGTCACAGGAAGGCCATAAAGATCATCAAGGACAACAACCACCCGAGCCACTGCCTGTTCACCCCGCTATCATCCAGAAGGTGAGGTCAGTACAGGTGCATCAAGCAGGGACCGAGAGACTGAAAAACAGCTTCTATCTCAAGGCCATCAAACTGTTAAACAGCCACCACTAACATTGAGTGGCTGCTGCCAACACATTGACTCAACTCCAGCCACTTTAATAATGGGAATTGATGGGAATTGATGTAAAATATATCACTCGCCACTTTAAACAATGCTACTTAATATAATGTTTACATACCCTACATTATTCATCTCATAAGTATACGTATATACTGTACTCTATATCATCTACTGCATCCTTATGTAATACATGTATCACTAGCCACTTTAACTATGCCACTTTGTTTACATACTCATCGCATATGTATATACTGTACTCGATACCATCTACTGCATCTTGCCTATGCCGTTCTGTACCATCACTCATTCATATCTTTATGTACATATTCTTTACCCCTTTACACTTGTGTGTATAAGGTAGTAGTTTTGGAATTGTTAGGTTAGATTACTCGTTGGATATTACTGCATTGTCGGAACTAGAAGCACAAGCATTTCGCTACACTCGCATTAACATCTGCTAACCATGTGTATGTGACAAATTGATTTGATTTGATTTATTTTTCTCTCTGCATTGTTGGGAACGGCCCATAAGTAAGCATTTCACTGTTAGTCTACACCTGTTGTTTACAAGGCATTTGTCAAATACATTTGATTTGATTATACTCAGGCCCTGTAACGAGCTGAGAATCTGCACAATGGTGGATGTCACATAAATACACACACTCATAGACAGAAAGAATGCAGTAAGCAGACCACATTGATAGAGACATGTATGCTGACAGACATGAAGACACACACACCCACACAAGCACAATCTACATGTATATACATACTGTGATATCTCAAACTCACACACACACACACACACACACACACACACACACACACACACACACACACACACACACACACACACACACACACACACACACACACACACACACACACACACACACACACACACACACACACACACACACACACACACACACACACACACACACAAAAGGATAAGCAGACCACATACATATGTAGGATCTTAATTTGACCTATATTGTCAGATCAAAATAATCCTGCAGCAACAGGATTTGTACGTTTAGTCCATGATGTTGCAAAATCGGTAGTTAGGCTTCTAGCTGGCCAAAAGTAGGCTACATGAAAGGTGCAATATTGTTCAAATGTAACCCTGTGTTACTGTGGGTTTTCAGTGAATTTAGGTAAATCACAATGCTTATCTGCATTTCCTGTGGTGCAGGACAATTCTCAGCAACAAGAGTGTGATCAAATTAAGATTCTACATCTGTACAATACAAAGAAATATATTGTGAAGACACATCGCACATAGACCTGTCTGTGACTTACGCTGCAGCTTCTTGCTGGGTGTGTCGGTGTGGGGGTGTCTGCGGGGCATGTAGGGCGATGGCCGGGGCAGAGGGATGGAAGACACGTCGTGGGTTTGCAGATTGTACCAATGAGGCTTATCATCCAATGGGGCTGTCTCGAGCTCTATCAGGATCTAAACGTAACCAATATTAGCACAATCAGTCAAACACAAGGCCAATGAAAGCAATTCATCAACTTCAATGTTTGCCTGAGTGTCTGTATCTGTGTGTATGTAAGTGTGTGTGTACCTCGCCCATGAACATGCTATCCTCGTCAGGTAGGCGAGGCTGGTCCCACACGGTCAGCTCTAGCATGTGTTGGCGGAAGTCTCTGCGGTGGACGTGGGAGTACACAAACGTCTGGTTCCACATGGGCTCTCCGCTCTTCTTCACTGTCTTAGTCCTCCTCTTGCTCTTGTCACTGAGTGTGCGCACACACACACACAAACACAAACAGGCAGACAAACACAAACAGACAGACAGACAGACAGACAGACAGACAGACAGACAGACAGACAGACAGACAGACAGACAGACAGACAGACAGACAGACAGACAGACAGACAGACAGACAGACAGACAGACAGACAGACAGACAGACAGACAGACAGACAGACAGACAGACAGACAGACAGACAGACAGACAGACAGACAGACAGACAGACAGACAGACAGACAGACAGACATGACATGACATTTTCTATGTGGTATTCTGTAACTGATACAGTTGAAGTCGGAAGTTGACATACACTTAGGTTGGAGTCATTAAAACTCGTTTTTCAACCTCTCCACAAATTTATTGTTAACAAACTATAATTTAGGCAAGTCGGTTAGGACATCTACTTTGTGCATGACACAAGTAATTTTACCAACAATTGTTTACAGACAGATTATTTCACTTATAATTCACTGTATCACAATTCCAGGGGGTCAGAAGTTTACATTCACTAAGTTGACTGTGCCTTTAAACAGCTTGGAAAATTCCAGAAAATGATATCATGCTTTAGAAACTTCTGATAGGCTAATTGACATAATTTGAGTCAGTTGGAGGTGTACCTGTGGATGTATTTCAAAGCCTACCTTCAAACTCAGTGCCTCTTTGCTTGACATCATGGGAAAATCTAAAGAAATCAGCCAAGACCTCAGAAAAAAACTGTAGACCTCCACAAGTCTGGTTCATCCTTGAGAGCAAATTCCAAATACCTGAAGGTACCAAGTTCATCTGTACAAACAATAGTACAATAGTACGCAAGTATAAACACCATGGGACCACGCAGCCGTCATGCCGCTCAGGAAGGAAAAGCGTTCTGTGTCCTAGAGATGAACGTACTTTGGTGTGAAAAGTGCAAAATCAATCCAAGAACAACAGCAATGGACCTTGTGAAGATGTTGGAGGAAACAGGTACAAAAGTATCTGTATCCACAGTAAAACAAATCCGATATCAATATAACCTGAAAAGCCGCTCAGCAAGGATGCAGCCACTACTCCGAAACCGACATAAAAAAGCCAGACCACGGTTTTTCAGAGAAATCTCCTCTGCTCTGATGAAACAAAAATATAACTGTTTGGCCATAATGACCATCATTATGTTTGGAGGAAAAAGGGGAGGCTTGCAAGCCGAAGAACACCATCCCAACTGTGAAGCATGGGGTGGCAGCATCATGTTGTGGGGGTGCTTTACTGCAGGAGGGACTGGTGCACTTCACAAAATAGATGGCATCATGAGGGTGGACAATTCTGTGGATATATTGAAGCAAAATCTCAAGACATCAGTCAGGAAGTTAAAGCTCGGTTGCAAATGTCTTCCAAATAGACATTGACCCCAAGCATACTTCCAAAGTTGTGGCAAAATGGCTTAAGGACAACAAAGTCAAGGTATTGGAGCAGCCATCACATACCTCAATCCCATATAAATTTTGTGGGCAGAACTGAAAAAGCGTGTGCGAGCAAGGAGGCCTACAAACATGACCTAGTTACACCAGCTCTGTCAGGAGGAATGGGCCAAAATTTCACCCAACTTATTGTGGGAAGCTTGTGGAAGGCTACTCGAAATGTTTGACCCAAGTTAAACAATTTAAAGGCAATGCTACCAAATACTAATTGAGTGTATGTAAACTTCTGACCCACTGAGAATGTGATGAAAGAAATTAAATCTGAAATAAATCCTCTCTACTACTATTCTGGCATTTCACATTCTTAAAATAAGTGGTGATCGTAACTGACCTAAGTAAGACAGGGAATTTTTACTAGGATTAAATGTCAGGAATTGTGAAAAACTGAGTTTAAATGTATTTGGATAAGGTGTATGTAAACCTCCTACTTCAACTGTATACTACGATGACGTACCTGCGGTCCGGCAGGAAGTACATTTTGACGTAGGGGTTTCTAGGTCGCCCATCCGGTCGGGGAGGCAGCTCTGTTGCCTGGACCACGTTCACTATTAGCTGGTGTCCCACCTTATCATACCACAGCTTCACCTGCACACAGACACACAGAGACACACCCCAGCATGATCACTAGGAGCCAACAACCCATCTTAAATGATATTACGTAGGCTACAAACTATATATAAATACAAGACAACCCCAAATGTCTGCACTCATGATACATGACATGACAATCCTTTGGTATTGACTTACTGAAAGTTGTCCGGGCAATATCTGAAAACACGCACATAAACACACACATAATGGAAATGATCACTATGAGCCAGATTACTATCACATACATATCATATACCACTGCATAATAATCCCACATATGTCTGTTGGTGTGTACTCACTGTGAGCTGTCCAGACATTAGCTGTGGGTCTCTTAGTGCACTGGGGCTGGTGGGGGACATGACTGATATAGATGGCTGCTCCATCTTCTGGGACTCGAATGAACTGGAACCTGCTGTGAGAGCAGAAATAAGACAAGACACATCTCGCCCAGTTAAACCCCTAACAACTAGGGTCAAAAGGAAAGAGCGAGAGAGAGTTGACACAGAGAGAGACAGAGAGAGGAAAAGCAAAGAGAGAGAGAGAGACAGAGAATGAGAGAGAGAGAGAAGGAGAGAGAGAAGGGGAGAGAGAGAGAAAGAAAGAAAGAAAGAAAGAAAGAAAGAAAGAAAGAAAGAAAGAAAGAAAGAAAGAAAGAAAGAAAGAAAGAAAGAAAGAAAGAAAGAAAGAAAGAAAGAAAGAGGAAAAGCAAAGAGAGAGAAACAGACAGAGAAGCGAGAACAGATGAAATACCTACTAGATTCTAGTGGAGGGTGGGATGTGTCTGGGATTCTTGGGATATCACTGGAGTCAATCAGAGACATATCAGTTAAAGTCACACTAACATCTGATTGTACAGGATAACACAAGTATACAAAGACTATTACTTAGTGTTCGCTTGACTGTTGGTAGGTAAAAACAGGAGGGAAGAGTAGGATAAACATAGAACGAGTAGGATCAATATAGAAAGACTAGGATCAATATAGAAAGACTAGGATCAATATAGAAAACTGGGATCAACATAGAAAGAGTAGGATAAATATAAAAATAATAGAATCAACATAGAAAAAGTAGGATCAACATAGAAAGAGTAGGATCAATATAGAAAGAGTAGGATCAATATAGAAAGAGTAGGATCAATATAGAAAAGGTAGGATCAACATCGAAAGACTAGGATCAATATAGAAAGAGTAGTATCAATATAGAAAGAGTAGGATCAATATAGAAAGAGTAGGATCAATATAGAAAGAGTAGGATCAATATAGAAAGAGTAGGATCAATATAGAAAGAGTAGGATTAATAGAGAAATAGTAGGATCAACATAGAAAGAGTAGGATCAATATAGAAAGAGTAGGATCAATATAGAAAGAGTAGGATCAAAATAGAAAGAGTAGGATCAACATAGAAACATTTTTACAACCAATAATCCCTTATTGCAGTCTACTAATTTAGGCATTCGTCAGCTCTATGGTCACAGGGTGGGGGAGGATGAGGATGCTTGTGTAAATTTGTGTGGAAGGAGAGGGGGTCTTAATACTGTAGCTTTACTTACTGATAGGCTTTATACAACCTTCGCAAGTGTTTGGAAATACATATTGTTTTACAAAGGAGCAAGACAAGTCAGGTCAGAAACAAACAACTGTTCAAAAGTATAACCAAATGTATGTACAGTCTGTGATTGGAGTGAGTAAAGAGTGACACCCAAATAAAACGAGGCCAATTCTGTTTCACCCCCTTCTCCTCGTGTGTAAACTCGTTCATTCACCCTTAAGAAATTAAAAGCACTGCATTGATGTTTGAATTTCAACCCACTGGGCAAAAGCAGGTTGAATCAACGTTGTTTCCACATCACTTCAACCCAGAAAAATGGTGACGTTGGGATCAACCAGTTTTTTTATCAATGTGGAAAACTGATTGTATTTGACAAAGAGTCATCAACATTAGGGAATTTGGTCTTTTATCCACCCAACTTTTAACCTAAACCAATGACAGGGTGAATTTGTTTTTGTTATTTCACATTGAATTCACGTTAGTTGATAACTCAACAAAATGTAAATCAAAACTAGACGTTGAACTGACATCTGTGCCCATGTGGGCACCCTATTCCATACACCAGTCCATTCCTTGTAAATCTATGAGGAAGAGTATGAATGTACAATTTGGAGAGAAAGGTGGGAAATTAAATTGGGCAATGGGCTAACCTAAGCATGATCTCACCAGTGCCAAAGACAGACACAGAAGACACTTGAAACCAAGCGTCACAGAGTTGCTGCCCTAATCATAGTGCATTTATTAGGGTTCGGTGTCTTTTCCTCAAAGGTAAGAGTCTCTTATTCCTGACTTACCCAATGGGCCGGGACACCACTAGTTCCACTTGGGGTTCTGCTTGGGAATTGAGAATGATATTGTAAACTTCTTTCTGGGTTGCTCCTGGCAACATCTTGCCGTTCCACTGCAGAACCTCATCCCCTGAAAATACACAATGTCATTCTTCAAAACCGACACACACATACAAACGTATTTACACACACATACACACACCCACACTGTATGTACACACACATACACACACACTTTGCATACCTGCTCGTAGGTGTCCCACGACGTCGGCCAGACTGCCCTTCTTGACTACAGTGATGAAGGCTCCCAGTCTGCCCGCCTCTGTGACCCTTCCCCCAACCACCTGAAGACATTCATGTGCACATACACACACACACAGTCAAGTAAAACAATGGCCAAACTTAAGACAGGCACACACACACACACACACACACACACACACGCACGCACGCACGCACGCACGCACGCACGCACGCACGCACGCACACACACACACACACACACACACACACACACACACACACACACACACACACCACAGTCTAGCCAAAGTGTGATCGTGTCTGGTATGATCTCTAACCTTCAACCCCAGCAGTGCCCCGGCCTCTTTAGGCATAACGCTCCTCTTGCTCAGGGTGATTCGGCCGATTAGATGGTCACCCTCTTTGGATGGCTGCCATGTCACCGGATGCTGTGAACAATATACTGATTCAACCTAACAGCCTGGGAGCAACCACATTATATCTAACCCACTCTCTCTGTCTCTGTCTCTGTTCCTCTCTCACTCTCTCTCTCTCTCGATCGACAAGCACACACTATATAGAAATTCACACACACTTACAAACATAGACAGACACAAACACTCACTCAATCACACTCACTCACTCAAATAGATACAAAGAAAGAATCAGTCACTTACATGCCACACAGTGGGGTCCAGCGGGTAGCACTCCCAGTCCCCTACACGAGAAATGAGATCAACTCAACCAGTAGAAGTAGATGGAAGGAGACACACACACACACACACACACACACACACACACACACACACACACACACACACACACACACACACACACACACACACACACACACACACACACACACACACACACACACACACACACACACACACACACACACACACACACACACACACACACACACACACACACACACACACAAGGAGAAAGACAGAGCCAGGAGTTGCAGCAAGGAAAGAGAAGGTGTATACACAGCACATACCAGCTCAGCTGCCACTATACACAGCTGAGCCAGATCTGGACCTTCGTTAGATGATTGAATATTTTGTTTCGAGACATGACACTTTACCAGAATCCCCCAGGGCTTGACCCCATACTCCTCTTAGTGATTAGGAAAGAAAAAGAGTCTCCATGTGATGCATGTTTGTTGAGTTCTTCGTGAATATTGAGCAAACTTTCACTAGGACGTCTGGTTAAGGGAAATCAATTAACAGCCTGACTGCCATTGTCCTTATGTTCATTGTGACGCACCTACGAACTGAAAGAATGTGCACACGCACTCAGGGGAAGATTTGAATGCCTGAACACTCCTTCTGTGCTCAACCCATCTCGGACCGAGCTAAAAAAGGAAACATGGCTCGCTACTGCGCTGGTGTGTTTAGAACTAGTTTTGACAAATCCCCTCTTCTTCTCTCATATGATCGATTAGTCATTAGAGAGCTTCGTCTGGTTTCAATCCAGGTTGGCATGTGGAACAAATGGCATTAAATCAAAGTGGACTGAAGCCCATTCGAAACAGTGCTGGGTTTACAATAGTATCTACTTTCTTCTGCTCGCAAATGTGATGTATCTAGGTGAGCTGTATGTAGCCTAAACATAACAGGCTCTGACTATAGTTAGAACTGTAGGACATGGTGAGAGCTAACATAAATAGCTAGGACATAGTTGGGAACAGCGGCATGGTTCGCTTCAAACTAAAAGTACATGGCTATGATACGGTGAGACCTGAAGTAAAGAGATAGGGCATGGTTAGCATTTGCAGTAACATAGCTGAGACATGACGACATTATAGAAGCATCCAGCCTAGTGTTTGTTCCCATGGCTCCAGGGCTGCAGCCTGTGTCCCAGCTCTGTCATGCAGGGTCACATGGGGGTAGGACAGGGTCAACCTATCCTGCCCGCCTGGGACTCTATCCCCTCAGGCCAAGCCATGGCCAGAATATCATCCACACACAAGCGCACGCACACTACTGCACACACATACAAACACTCAATGCAGTCACACACGCACACACTCAACAACCAAAACACATCCACTGAGTAACTTAACTAAATGTGTTTGATCACGTAAAAAACAAGCTGAGCTCAAGTACACCCTATGTCACAATATATTATATATATTATATACAGTACAAGAACATCTCCACATTTAGAGCTCATTAATCAAATGCCACTATCTCTCATCGAATAATCTCATAAGCACCTCCTATGATTACTTACCTGTGATAAAGTAGATGCAACCTCGAGTTTGGATTGTTACAATGAAGAGAGCAGACAGAGGCTGAGCAGCTTTCGCTAGCCGGTACTTTTTACAATCACTTCCCATGTGTGAGCATGTTAAAACTGCGGTGAGCACACACACACACACACACACACACACACACACACACACACACACACACACACACACACACACACACACACACACACACACACACACACACACACACACACACACACACACACACACACACACACACACACACACACACACAGACACACAATGAGTGCTCAGCATGTCAGCATGCTCAGCATGTCTTGAAAACAATCTTACCACACTCTCTTACCTCTTTCACTGCAGTGTGGGATGCATACAGTATTGGTAAGCTCTTTCACAGTATGGGATAAAGCTGGCCCTAGAAGCTGATCTGAAGTCAGGGGTTGTGTCTCTTCCTTGATATTTTATGGTTACGATTTGGGGAGTGTACGCTGAAACTAGATCTGTGTCTATGGGAAACTTTTACACTGGGGCCTGTCTCACCTCTCTCACTGACACTCTCGATCTCTGCGTCCTCACAACTGCTGTACTCTGGCGTGGTACCTCCCTCTTCCTCTGAGCTGCTGACTGATGTCTGTCTCTTCCCAGCACCGCCACGTTTTGACTTGTAGGGCCGTGGCGGTGGCGGCCGCAGAGACTCTGACTGGTCTGAGCTGAGCGAATCGTTTCGCAGCATGCTCTCAGCTTTTTCCCGTTTGGACCGGCGCAGGAGGGGGCCGTGTTCGGGGACTGGGGTTGACCCAGGGGGTTCCCTGAGTTCTGAGGTCTGGAGATGTGGAGGGCCATGGTCCTGTGGCTCCCCAATACCCCCCTCCACCGTCCTCTGGCCCAGCATAGCCTCGGGCTGGCCCCCAACACTCCCAACACCCTCAAACCCAATCTCAACCCCCCTGCCTCGCCCCAGCGGCTGTAGAGGGTGCCTTCCCCCAGTGGCTCCCCTGGCTGGGGCTGGGCTAAATGTCGGGGGGCGTTTGGGTCTATGTGATAGCCCTCTTCTGTCCATCGGTGGACCCCCGCTCCCACAGGGTCGTGTTCCAGAGAGCGACCCTTACTCAGCCGCCGGCTCTCCCTCCGCTCTCGCTCCCGTTGGTCCCGGTCCACAGACACCTGGGTGTGGAGTCTGGGATGACCCGGTCGACGCTCACCTCGACCTTTACTGTTCTGATCACCCGGCTTTCTCCTGGTGGGTGAGAGGAAGCGAGACAGAGGGAGAAATGATGAGGTGTATGTCAGTAGAGAGTAATGTTTAAGTAGGTGTACAGGTGAACCATGTGTGTGTTTGTGGCTGGGGCTTACGGCGGCTCGCTGCGTGAGCGGAGGTCCATTCCTGGTGCCAGTCCTGGGTCACCGGGGCAGTTGGCATCGTGGGGCCCCAGGGGGACCTGGGAGAGGGAACGGAGCTTCTCGTCACTGGGGTTCAGGCCACACATGGCCGGGTCACTGATGCCTGAGCCTAGACCTGGCTTCCCTGTACCTGAGAACCACTCCCCTGGCTTGGTGAGGATCTCCTGCTGCTTACGGCAGTTATTACACACCCACATCACCTGGAGAAGCACAAATACATTGAGTTATTATATGGCTGTTATACAGTTATCAACTGAAGGAAGAGGTTATAAGAGTTATTACACACACGCACAACCTGGAGAAAGAGGTTATAGCAAGGTTATTACACACACATGACCGTGAGGAAATATATACAATAGAGTTTGTTTGAGAATCTACATAATCTACATAGTTTAAAGCCCAAGATGCTTTATTATTAGTTGGTTACTAACTTATGTGGTATATATTGTATTGAATATCACGGGAGAACACAGCATTATTGTATATTGTGAGTAGCTATTATTATCACAAGCAATTAAGATAAGCACTGAGCCAATTTGAACAGTGACAGACTAACTGTGAAATTCAGCATCACAGGAAAACAATGGCTTAGAACAGACAAGGGGGAATCATGCACCCTAAGGAGCACACTGCTGCCAGTATAACAGTGTGGACGAGAGGGCTTTTATGATTAAAAGAATAATATGGCATAATAATATGGCATCTATTCTAATAAACAGTTTGGCTTACATTCTCACAGCAAAACCACAGCTCTGACTTTGCTGATAGATACTTTATTGAGGAACAATGTACATACCATGACTGTGGTATGTGGTTGTCTCACCTCGCTATCTTAATGTGAATGCACGAACTGTAAGTCACTCCGGATAAGAGTGTCTGTTAAATGACTAAAAAGTCAAATGTAAAACTATAAACACATCTTCTAAAAACTGAAGGTGTAAAGGAAAACACATACATTGTTGCCTGATTCTGAGCTGAGTGTAGGGAAGAGGGTATGTAGAAAGACAATGAGAGAAGGAAAATAGGGAAAGGGGTAGTAAGGAGAGAAAAGAAAATAAGGGGAAAGAGGACCACACAACAGAGAAGGGGAGAGATGAGGGGAGGGAGGAGAGCGAGGGGAGAGAGGACCACACGACAGAGAAGGGGAGAGATGAGGGGAGGGAGGAGAGCGAGGGGAGAGAGGACCACACGACAGAGAAGGGGAGAGATGAGGAGACCCTTTACTCTGACCACCAGGGTTATCATTATTCCATAAGTGTCCCGGATGGCTCCTTAAAGAGAAGGGGAAATGAGGGGAAAACACCCTGGCATATTCCACATGAGGAGACCCTCTCTCTGACCCCAGGGTTCTCATTCTTCCATCTCTGTCCTCCAGATTGCTTTTGATTAAAGCCGAGAAGAAAACAGCCTCACACCAACGCAGCTATATTTATCCTACCATCCGCCCAGTACCATCAGGGAAGAGGAAAGGCAGGCACGCACACACTCCAGACACTTTTGACACACACACACAGAACACACACACACACCAACACACACACATCCGCCAGTACACACACACACACACACACACACACACAGTACCATCAGGGAAGAGGAAAGGCAGGCATGCACACACACACACACACACACACACACACACACACACACACACACACACACACACACACACACACACACACACACACACACACACACACACACACACACACACACACACACACACACACACACACACACACACACAACAGGAAAAAGCCAACAACTCCCCCAATGGAGCAGTGCTTTGCTGAAGATATTCACCAGCCCACCGATCCCTGCTGCCAGACCTAAGCAACCGATTCCTGCCAGCACCAAGCACTGATCTCCCGCCCTGCCTGCTGCTGCTGCTCCATAGTGCCAGAACACACACACACACACACACACACACACACACACACACACACACACACACACACACACACACACACACACACACACACACACACACACACACACACACACACACACACACACACACACACACACACACACACACACACACACACACACACACACACACACACACACACACACACACACACACACACACACACACATACTCCCTGACGAGGCAGCTCTCCAACAGAACGCACTCTCCATGAACGCACAGTCGCATATGCCTCCCGCCATCGCCATTGCTGCCGTCCTAGTTTATCACACGACAGCCAGCTTTGCTCCTCAGCTATAGTGGCACTGACTCCCAGTTGAATGTCTGTGGGTGACACTTTCATAAGTCACCTGTCTTTAGTGCTTAGTATCGTCTATAGTACATGATTAGAATGTACTATAAGCATTCATAACAGTTCATGTCTACCTAGAACAGCTTAAATGTGTAAGTGCCTTTGTGTTCTCCTCCAGCTCTCTCTCCCTCTCTGTCGCTCTCTCATTTCAATTCAGAGGGCTCCATTGGCATGATAAACTTGTTTTCATTGTCAAAGCAAGTGAAATAGATCATAAACTAAAGTGAAATAAACAATTGAAAATGAACAGTAACGTCACACTCACAAACGTCAAATGTCACTCACTCATTTCAAATGTCAAAAGGCTACATACAGTGTTGTAACGATGTGCAAATGGTTCATGTACAAAAGAGAAAATAAAAAAACATAAATATTGGTTGTATTTACAATGGTGTTTTTTTCTTCACTGGTTGCCCTTTTCTTGAGGCAACAGGTCACACATCCTTCTGCTGTGACGGCACACTGTGGTATTTCACCCAATAGATATGAGAGTTTATCAAAATTGGATTTGTGGGTCTGTGTAATCTGAGGGAAATATGTGTCTCATATATGGTCATACATTTGGCAGGAGGTTAGGAAGTGCAGCTCAGTATCCACATTTTTGTGGGCAGTGTGCACATGGACCTGGCTCTCAAGAGAAGACAGGCCATCTACGGCGGCCTCTCTCAATAGCAAGGCTATGCTCTCTTACTTTCCATCTCCCTCTTGTTTTCCATCTTCTTTCAGTATAAACAACCACTCCAATACCAAACAACGTGTTCCATTTCAAAACCCCAGTCAGACACAGCATGTGACACATAACATCTGACACCAGACACAGTTTTACTACTACTGACACACACACACACACACACACACACACACACACACACACACACACACACACACACACACACACACACACACACACACACACACACACACACACACACACACACACACACACACACACACACACACACACACACACACACACACACACACACACACACTGAATACGAATGCACTGTCTATCACACGAGAGACATCAAATCAAGAAAGAACACTCAAAACAAATATTCAAAAGTTCGGACAGTTCACAATGAATCCTTGCAGTACAGGATTAGAGATGCATTTGTGTGTGTGTGCAGTGCAGCTGCTGGTGAACATGGTGCCCGTTATGCTAGCCAAGGGGTTCTTGGCTCATTGGGGAGCACAGAGATAATGTGTGTGTTATTTTACAGCCCAGAGGTGAGATTTTGTACTTTCTTATTTTGGTAAGAGTGTAATGTTGACTGTTAATTTGTTTAGTTTATTTCACTTTTGTTTATTATCTACCTCACTTGCGTTTAGCAAAGTTAACATATGTTTCCAATGCCTTCACACACACACACACACACACACACACACACACACACACACACACACACACACACACACACACACACACACACACACACACACACACACACACACACACACACACACACACACACACACACACACACACACACACACACACACACACACACACACACACACACACACACACACACACACCAATAAAGCCCTTAAATTGAAATTGAATTGAAATTGTGAGAGAGAGAGAGAGAGAGAGAGAGAGAGAGAGAGAGAGAGAGAGGGAGAGAGAGAGAGAGAAAGAGAGAGAGAGAGAGAGAGAGAGAGAGAGAGAGAGAGAGAGAGAGAGAGAGAGAGAGAGAGAGAGAGAGAGAGAGAGAGAGAGAGAGAGAGAGAGAGAGAGAGAGAGAGAGAGAGAGAGAGAGAGAGAGAGAAAGAAAGAAAGAAAGAGAGACAAAAGTACAAAGAGAGGCAAAAGTCGCAATACAAAATCCTGACCATCTAAATCCTAACAATCCATTTGGCCAACATTGAAAATGCGACACCATTACAAATGAACAACATTTGAGAGGCAGAGTGCAGGACTCTAAGAACTTCTGTTACTCCCATGGAAGCCACAGATAATCCCAAAGTCGTCCTGGTATTAGATCCCCCTCTGATAGGAGGCCACCAGTCGGATGGATGGAGTCACAGTCTGACAGATTGCAGCAAACACAAAGCCTTTTCACACACTCTCATTCCTAACAGCAACACGTCACATGACCAAAAGAAACCCTCAGAGACAGAGATTGAGACCAAGAGAGAGAGAGACAGGGGGAAGCAGAATGTAATATGTCCAGAAGAAACCCCCAGAGAGAGAGAGAGAGAGGGATTGGCTTCACCACAGATCACGTTGATTTTTTCGTGAGCATACATATTTCATTAGATAATTCAGTGGATGTGTTTTGGTTCTTCACTGCGTGCGTGGTGTGACTGCATTGTGTGTGTGTGTGTGTGTGTGTGTGTGTGTGTGTGTGTGTGTGTGTGTGTGTGTGTGTGTGTGTGTGTGTGTGTGTGTGTGTGTGTGTGTGTGTGTGTGTGTGTGTGTGTGTGTGTGTGTGTGTGTGTGTGTGTGTGTGTGTGTGTGTGTGTGTGTGTGTGTGAAATAACAATGAATAGTGCTGAAATCTTTCAGCTGCTATTGTATCGCTGCTGGTTCCTGGAGAGACTAACCCGCTGTGTAACCATAGTTACCGCATGTTATGACATTCCACTGTGGGAATCCCAGTTCTCTGTCTTCAGGTATGTGTCAACTAAAGGCCTCTGTAGTGGAACAGCAGAGTAGTGTTCTATTAAAAGATTGCTCATTGAAAAACAGCGCCACCAACTGGTGATGGACTCCGAAAATGAAGGTGCCGCTTTACATAAGGGACAATCACTCTGGATTCCTGGTTAGAGGCACAGTGACGATCAGGACACAGACTCAAGTTCAACCCTTTTATTGCCTCAGACACACACAGCTTCATGGTGTAGTTGAACTAATGGTTTATCATAATCGACGCATTCACATCACACCAGGGAGGTTCAGAGTTCAGAATCCTTTGGCAGAAAAGAGCTGATGGAAATGTCCAGTTGCCGTAGAGTAGCCTACTCACTGGACCCCGGGATGGGATGGCCTAAAGTTCCTATTGGCTCAAGGCCAAGGTGTGCAAGGTCAAGGGGGATGATTGGCAGGTCAAGGATCCCATGAGAGGTCAGAGGTGTGAACTGTAAACAGACACTTCCCACCTCCAAGGCAGAGTATCCTTCCTACTGCAGCAGACTTGCAATAAATGTAAGCAACTCTAGTGCAGGGGAAGAGTTTTTTTTAACACTTATACAGTAGTTACATGCATAGCTACAACATCCAGATACAAGCAGAAATGGAAGAACCAAATGAACCTGTATTGTTTTTATTGTTCAGCATTTTCGATGGTAAAGGTTTCGCATGATTTGAAGGAATAATGATCCTTCAAAAAATCCAAGATTAGTGAAAGATGATTTCCAAGAGAGATGATAGAAACTTAAAGCCAAATACAGACTGGATTCCTAAAGGGGAGAGTAGGAAAAGAAAAGTACAACCTCTGGATGACTGGATTCATAGGGGTTGTGACGAAGGTCAAAGACAAATGGCTGACTGGTAAATGACTGGTTTCCACCCAGAGGGGTGTCTCATACCCCCAATGGGGTGGAGTATCAGTGGCTAACTCATTATCACACAAATGATCAGCTACAACATTTGGCTGCATCATAATTAACATCCAATCTAGGAGTGACCACTCTGACATCAGAGCCTCTTGGTGGGGCTGTGGGGAACCGGGATGCAGGTTTTGGTTCTAGCCCAGCACTAACACACCTGATTAATCAGCTACTCGCCAAGCCCTCAAATAGTTGAATCAGACATGTGCACGCCCTGGATTGAGAAACCCTGCTCTAGCCTTCCCAGCAGGCCCCTGCACCATCTATATGATGCACTGTGCTATAATGTAATGGGCTATGATCTTGTCTCCATTGACTAGTGCGAAGAGGAAATGACCATGAGTAGTGAGTCACTGCTGTCAGCGTCTCCTCACAGGTGAAATGGATGATGTATGGAGGCGGCAACATCAATGCACTACCCATAATTCAGCAGGCTATAAATCCTAGGTCAGGATGAAAGAGTGCCGCAAAGGAGATTAGTGTCCATTGGGGTTAATGAGAATGTATACCATCACACCCAGAAACCCTCCTCAGTCACACACACCCACGTGCACACACCTACACAAGCACACGCAAACACACGCGGAAAAACGTAATGTTGCCCACCAAGACACATGCCCAGATACACACAGAACATACACACACTGTCACAGTAAATGAGGACCCCAATTATATCACGCGCAGACCCATCCACACAGAAACACAAACACATACACACAGTCAATAGTGTAAATAATTTACTTTGAGTCCTCAATATATCTATGAATGTGAGTGTGTGTAATATATAATCCATATAAATATATAATATATGGGATAGGTCTTTACTCACTCACACTGGGAGTGTGTTTATGTGCCCTCACACACACACACACACACACACACGCTATCTCTTCAGTGCCCCTTTACTACTGTAATGCATTGGAGGAGAGTAAGTCTACTGTACTTCTATCTTTCTCCACTAGATGTCTCTGTGCTGCACTTGGGGCGGGGGAGGGGCACAACATTGTCCTTAGATAAGTGTGTAGGGGCTTTCACCCTCCTCGTGGGCTGGTTCTATTTTTTTTGTATCCTTCAGGAAAGTATGAGTCTGCTTTCTCAACCAATCTGTTTGTTTCATTGATCAAGTTGGGTTTCATTTGAATTGATCCAAAATGTACAGGACCTTTGAGGGTAATTTTATATAACATGTGAAACATAGGCTTCATAAAATGCGATGTGTGTAGGGTAGGTAACGGCATGTGTTGTATCTGTATGTTGGAAACAAACGTAGGATACTGAGAGATAGCTCTGTGTCATGTCCCAGTCAATGAGACATTTCCATGGGGTGAATGAATGGCAGAGCGGAGGGAGGCTAGAGACTGTGATCCATAGTAATCATGAGGCGCTGTTGATTTCAGGGGACTACTGATTTCTCAGCCACTACCAAATTGCTGCAGGGAGAGACATTGGGTACACACACACACTGAACGCTACCCCAAGAGAGTATCAAACAGTGATATGACTACATTGTCGCTGTGATGAAATACTACTACAGTGCCTGAACATTTTTTTAAACAGTCTGTTTTATAGCCCAATCAACACATTCTAAGAACATAGCCTTGGATGTTACAATATGAAGGGAAGAGAAAGAGAGGGAACGGGAAGGGGAGAGAGCGCTTACTGTCTTGGAAGAGGAATCAGACATCGAAAACAGTGTTTCTGCGAGAAACACTTGGCTTCAGCACAAACACAGATTTTCACTGTTAGATCTGCCATTAGTGTAGACAATGAGCACTGCTTATCATTAGCAATGACACATATGTGACTCATCACTACTTCAAAGGACAGGATTTGAATGTAAAAATTAATCATGTTTTTTATCAAAATTTGTTTGTTTTTTGGGGGGCAGAAATGCCTTCTGGAACATTTGATATTTCAAGTGCATTAAAAACAAACTTGTATGCCATTTGTAAATATGAATAAAATTGTTAAATTACAAGCCCAGTTGGTTTAGCCACAGAAAAATACAGGAACCTTCCCACTAGCTATGATTGGCTGACATAATGGATGGGCTGGATATGGCGAGAGATGAGTTTGGATTGGTCTGCCATGTAGCATCCTTCTGTCTATAACATGAGCTGCTCAGTATGTGTAGGTAATTGTTTCTAACAATGCTATTTTGAATGACATCATGAATAACTGCAAAAGTGTCGCTAATGCGCTTCACTTCATGGAGTTTTGAAGTCAGTGGAATGTGCCGTGGAAGCAGAGTATGATAGCTAAGCAGATTGAGAAAATTATGCCGTTTGATTGCAAATATGCAGAGGGAGTCGAAAAGAAAACACACAGAAGGCTGTTGTATAAAACACATGTCTCCGGATTACATCTTCAAACTAAGGGCAACCATGACATCCGTGACAGAGAGGGAGAAGCATTTATCCATGTATACGATACAGGTAAGAGCGTGTAGCTAGCTACATATTCAGTTATTATATGTTTATACTTTTGTCAGAAAGACATTTTAATTTTGTTTTCAAGTTAAAGCATACTGTTAGCGAGCTAGCTAATGTTAGCTGGCTGGCTTGCTAGCTAATATTACGTGTATGATCTGTGTAGTAATATTATTTGTTTCTCAGAGCCATTTGCATTGCTAGTTATAGCCTAATTTTAGCTAACTAGCTAACAATGAACTTAGTTGGTTAGCTTTAGCTACATGCAGCTTCATGCAGTTTAGTAACGTAATGAATTGGGATTATGGTTAATTGTTAAGCGAGCTAGCTACATGTCTAAACAAAAGTATGCAAGTAACCATTTCACTGTACCGTTTACACCTTCTGTATTCTGTACATGTGACAAATAAACTTAGATTTTATTTGATATAGTGTGTGTTTACTAGAGACAGTAATGTGAAAAACAACATGACCTGCACAAACGTCAAATTTAGGATATAACATTAAGCTAACAAGACAGTGTCCAAGTTTTAAACAATTCCGGTAGAATACCCTGTTTTTATTCTGTCACACTCACAACTAAGATATTTTCTGTAATTAGCTTGCCATTAACTTGCCATTAACTGTAATAATGAATGCAAATTGACTTAATGTTAGCTAGCTAACTAACAACCTACAAACTAACCAAAATATTGTTTAGAATGTTGCTTTTAGTTGCCTGGTTTGCTAGATTGACATATTCTAAATAAATGTTTAAACAGATGGGTTTATTAGTATTAAAATACACCAGTTATGCTATTTTGGACCACCAGGCTGCTGATGTCATGAAGCCTGTCATTTTTGTGTTTATACATTTTCATAACGGCAATGACAAGTTTGATGTCAAATGACAATAGAATGTCCATGATGTCACTGCGATAACTGTCTACAGACATGTCAATAGACGTAGTATAAAACAGCCTTTAGACTTGAAATCTTTGGTTGTTTAGTACACAACCATACTCCCTCTGTTTAGCACATGGCCTCACATGTGAATCCTTGAAGAGATGGGCGGGGCTAAGGCTTAAGAGGGTGTGAACGACGCTGAAATGGTGTAGACAAAGAGAGCACTGCAATACTGTAGGTGTACCAAAACATTCAAGGGACATTTTCTCAAAAGTGGGATTTACAAGTTGATCAACTCTCAAAGCAGTATTACTTTCCCATTGTTCCTCAACTGTAGTGTATGATATACCATTTTCTAGCTCTGAGTCTCTGCTTTAATCCAATGTAAAAAATATAAAAAATATATATTTTTGCTACATAAGACCGAAGCGAGCCTGGTCCATCACATGGGTTATGCAAGCTACAGTATAAACAGTGGCCACATACTTACTATAGGCCATACATAAAGGATCAGCAACGTGCATGCCCTACCCACCTGTGGGTCTGCTTTTTCCAGTCATCGATTTCCTGTGTTTGAGGGGTGCAAATTCAACTTGTCACTTAAATCTCGCTGGATTGACAGCTTTCATTTGACTCCTGTGACTCTTTCATACTCTTACTTGTGCCGGACTTTTTTTCTCCCTTTAGCGCTACGACTACGGAAATGTTTGTAATGACCTGTCAAACACACCCCGGTAATGGCAGAAATTGGCTCTATGGAATACATTGTTGTACACCTGAATCGAAAAGAACACTTTGTCAGCGATTTAATGCACCGTCTCAACATTTACGTCACAAGAAAGAGAAGATGGGTAACTTTATTTTAAGGGCTGAGAATTGTTTTGTGGAATTGAAAAAAAAGTAATAATTTAACACAGTTAAAATGTTTACAAATTAGATGCATGAAATGAAAGAGACTTCCAAAAATGGACACTCGGAATACAGTGATATTATCACTGATCTTGCAAACAATGTAAAGTATGTTTGGATGTTATCTAGAGCTAAGTGTGTTAACCTTTAATCCGATGGCATCCTGCTATTGACAGACTTGTTGAATTATGCAAGAGAATGCGACAACAACAGTAAATAATGATGCAGTCTAGACAGCGCAGGTGAGTGCAGGTAGGATAGACAGAGCAAGTTTTTGGTGGTTGCAGCCTTGTCCCACCCCTTTAATGTTAATATATTCATATATGCAAACACAACTGGCATATTTATGCAAATGTACCATTTGTCATTTTACACATATTTTTTTAAACACCTGATACTATAACAAAATGCATATACGAGTGCATTCAACAGTGGTATTTATTATAATTATTATAAAAACCTTTTAACAATTTTGATGACCATTGCTAAGGGGACACGTAGTCTCAACACAGGGGCTTTCTCTTTTTTAAAACCCCATCTGGGTCTTCAAATAGATACAGAGGGTAGCATAGGTTAGAAATTGGGGTTATACAAACTATATGCAGGGTGCCCACAACTTCTACTCAAGGCTATGTAGTCAGTACATAGGGGCTGCATGGGTAATACACAGTGTTTACACATACTACTCAAGAAACAGACTCTTACTGCCAAAGCCTCATTAGAGTTAGTGTTGTTATACGGTGCTGTAGGGGGGGTTGGACTAGTGTCTACAGTACTCTAATGCATTGTTGGAAGCCCAGAGCACCACTGAGCCAAGTACCAACAAAGTGATAGTTTGGCAGCTCCACTGAGGGAAAGGGCCAAGGGCATGTAAGCTTTTAAACTCAACCGAAAAGTGTGAGTGCTGTAAGGTGTAAAAGGCATGCCTGGAGTAATACCTAACAGTGTAAATGGTGTACGGTATGTTACTAGCGGTCTAGTGAGAGTTAGTGGAGTACTATTGGTTGACACTGGAAGTGGTTCTACCTTCTTCTTGGCTACATATCTTAATGGGATAGTGCGAGATTTTGGCAAGTAAGCCTTTTTTCTACTTACCAAGAGGCAGATGAACACATGGATGCCATTTTATGTCTCTGCATGCAGTTTGAAAGAAGTTCAAGATTGTTTCGGTAAGCTGTCTCTTACTAGCGTTAGCACAATGATTGGAAGTCTACAGGTACAGCGAGCTTGCGTTAGAGGTTGCCAAAGGAGTGAAAACTCTTTCCTGTCGGGTCTTGTCCTGTCTGTTACTTTCCTGTACTATCCTGATCCTGCGACAGTTCTATAAGCCCAGAACTTTCCTTTACCTTTCCAATAAAAATCACTCCCGTCCTGTCCTGTGCTCATTTTTTTGCACGCAGAAATATGTAGGTTATTGTGTTTGTTTAGGTAGTAAGCTTGTTGAAAATGATGACAGTAATGCAATATGCGACTGTGATGTGGGGTTGTCTTACCTATCTTAATTAAATGCACTGACTGTAAGGCTAGGTCGATCTGGATAAAAGAGCGCATTCTAAATTACCTAAATATAGATTGATTAAGCTGGAGGATGAGGACTGAGACCCCAGTCAGATGGTCTGCTCAGCATCAGCCTACAGCGGAGCACTGTGCACATAAACTCAGCAAATAAAGAAATGTCCCACTTTCAGGACCCTGTCTTTTAAAGATAATTCGTAAAATCCAAATAACTTTACAGATCTTCATTGTAAAGGGGTTAAACACTGTTTCCCATGCTTGTTCAATGAACCATAAACAATTAATGAACATGCACTTGTGGAACGGTCGTAAAGACACTAATAGCTTACAGACAGTAGGCAATTAAGATCAGAGTTATGAAAACTTAGGACACTAAAGAGGCATTTCTACTGACTCTGAAAAACAACAAAAGAAAGATGCCCACCCATCTGCGTGAACGTGCCTTAGGCATGCTGCAAGTAGGCATGAGGACTGTAGATGTGGCCAGGGCAATACATTTCAGTGTCTGTACTGTGAGACGCCTAGGACAGCGCTACAGGGAGACAGGACGAACAGCTGATTGTCCTTGCAGTGGCAGACCACGTGTAACAACACCTTCACAGGATCGGTACATCTGAACATCACACCTGTGGGACAGCTACAGGATGGCAACAACAACTGCCCGAGTTACACCAGGAACGCACAATCCCTCCATCAGTTCTCAGACTGTCCGCAATAGGCTGAGAGAGGCTGGACTGAGGGCTTGTTGATGTCAAATGACAATAGAATGTCCATGATGTCACTGCGATAACTGTCGACAGACATGTCGATAGACGTAGTATAAAACAGCCTTTAGACTTGAAATCTTTGGTTGTTTAGTACACAACCATACTCCATCTGTTTAGCACATGGCCTCACGTGTGAATCCTTAAAGAGGCAGGTCCTCTCCAGACATCACAGGCATCACAGGCATCACAGACATCACAGGCAACAACGTCACCTATGGGCACAAATCCACCGTTGCTGGACCAGACAGGACTGGCAAAAAGTGCTCTTCACTGACGAGTCGCAGTTTTGTCTCACCAGGGGTGATTGTCGGATTCACGTGTATCGTCGAAGGAATGAGCATTACACCGAGGCCTGTACTCTGGAGCCAGATCAATTTGCAGGTGGAGGGTCAGCCATGGTCTGGGGCGGTGTGTCACAGCATCATCGGACTGAGCTTGTTGTCATTGCAGGCGATCTCAACGCTGTGCGTTACAGGGAAGACATACTCCTCTCTCATGTGGTACCCTTCCTGCAGGCTCATCCTGACATGACCCTCCAGCATGACAATGCCACCAGCCATACTGTGCGTGATTTCCTGCAAGACAGGAATGTCAGTATTCTACCATGGTCAGCGAAGAGCCCGAATCTCAATACCATTGAGAAATCTTGGGACCTGTTGGATCGGAGGGTGAAGGCTAGGGCCATTCCCCCCCAGAAATGTCCGGGAACTTGCAGGTGCTTTGGTTGAAGAGTGGGGTAACATCTCACAGCAAGAACTGGCAAATCTGGTGCAGTCCATGAGGAGGAGATGCACTGCAGTACTTAATGCAGCTGGTGGCCACCCCAGATACTGACTGTTACTTTAGATTTTGAACCCCCCCCCTTTGTTCAGGGACACATTATTAAATTATTATGTTAGTCACATGTCTGTGGAACTTGTTCAGTTTATGTCTCAGTTGTCGAATCTTGTTATGTTCATACAAATATTTACACATGTTAAGTTTGCTGAAAATGAATGCAGTTGACAGTGAGAGGACCTTTCTTTTTTTGCTGAGTTCATGAACATTTACAACACTTTAACGTTTACAACACATTAACATTTGCAATGCATTAACATTTACTACATGAACATAATTATATATTTTTTAAACCTGAGTGGCAGTACTGCATATGTTTCAATCTTCACCTCAGATGGCACGGGTTCAGTTAAATACGCCAACAATTGGGCTTGACTGTAAAGTTGTTGGGGATAGAGCAGCTATTGTCCGGCTCTCCGGTTGGTAGCCTATTTGATTAAAAACCGCAGCATATTTTACAAGCAGTTTACTCCATCAAATGTAGCTAAAACATCGCTCGTTCCTTGGCTCTAATGTCAACGTTAGTGTTGGCTTTTTGGCTGCAACAAGACGTTGCAATTCCTCTATTAAAGGCTTCATTGGCATCTGAGGTAGCCTATAGTGACGGGCTAGAACTGGAGATACTGTAATTATGAGAGTGAGCCGTGGGAAGGGGTAAAATTGCCCTCTTTTTCTTTAGCTCCTCCCACCAGCCTCCACTGTTTTTTAGCGAGCAAAACTATATTAGGCCTAGCCTACACAGTAGTGGTTTTTTTTTATGAAATGCTCTACACATGAACAGGTACTGCCTGTTCCTGTGGACTGTTGATGCTGTTCCATCTTGTCCTGAACTTGACTCTAGAACTTGACTCCCATTCCTGCCAGGAATCCTACGGGAGTTCTGTTCCTGTTAACCTCTAGCTTGCGCTAACACTAGTTAGCCTCTTGTTTTCCAGCTGCATGCAGAGACATAATAATGGTATCCATGAGTAAATTTGACTCTGACTAAGTAGAAAATGGGCTTAATTACCAAAATCTCACACTATCCCTTTAAGGTCTTAATGAGTCACATTCCTGCATCTACACCTCGGACCCCTGTAATAAAGAACAGGATACTGTACAAATGCTGCAAAAGTTCTGGGTGCAAATGGAGTTCACGAAACCACACACTGTATGCCTTCACAGAAAGAGGAAACACTCACCACTTTCTCCTCCTGTCGTCAGCATCCAGGTGGCATATGAGAGAGAAATCAACAGAGATGGAGGGAAATAGGGAAAGAGAGAAAAGGGGAGATGAGGACACATCTAGGAAAATTCTAAAACCTGCTTGAGAGCACAAACTTTATGGTGACAGATGTGAGTTTATGCAAATCAAAATGAGGTTATCCACAAACGTCCTTAACAGCAGCACAAGCCTGATTGATTATGAGTTGAGGTGGTGGAGGTGGGGGGGGGGACTCAACAGGTAGGTAATCCCTGTTTAAAAGCCCCCCACAATTATCTCCCCTCTCTCACACACAGTGGCCTCTCCACATTGTGCTCATTAGGGATACCTAATTAGAATGCATGATGTGTGTGTGTGTGTGGTTAAATTCAATTAAATATCACACTGTGGGTGGCCGGGTGGGCTTCCTGCATGGAGCCCCCACAACTCCACTGTGTCTCTAGCCCCGGGTCCGATCCCCGGGGGGAACACAGAGGTCCCCCACAACCCAGTCCCTGTCTGATTCCAAATGAACCTTTACCAGCCTCTACCGGGCTAACACACTGCTGCAGCCAACGCTAACCCCCCCCCTCCCCTCCCCCAACACACACACACACTCTACAGCTAATCTGGCCCAGCACCTTTCCTCCACCTGAGCACAAACACTTAGACTACATATTGTCAGTGAAAGTGGAGTAAACAGGGGGCATGTGTCTGTGCGTGCGTGCGTGTGTGTGTGGGTGTGTGTGTGTGTGTGCGTGCATGTGTGTGTGTGTGTATACATTGCCTTACATTGTTGGAGCGCAGGGACACCCTCCCCCCACAGCGGGCACAGAACTTGATCTGGCAGTAGGAGCAGAGGTTGCCACAGCCATCAGCGAATTTGGTCTTGTGGCAGATGCCACAAGTGGGCGCGTCGTCCCGATGCTGGCCCGTGGTGGTCTGCCGACGCGTCTCCTCCCCCACCCGCCTCACCGTCTCCCTGTAGCTGGACAACTGCTGCTGGATACCTCTGAGAGAACAGGAGGGGGGGGGAAAGGTGTAAAGGTAGCCAACGTTACATATTTTAAGACCTTGCCAAAGCATTTGAAGCATTAACTTTGCCACATGAATGAATTCTCCCAGCATGAATTGTCTTCACACATCTTCACATAATCGGATGAAAACCTGATGACTTCCTTTTTGCCTAAATGTATTCAAAATAGATTCTGAGGTTTCATAATTATACGTCCGTTAATGGTACAATAAGGCAGTTTTTTTTTTTACATTTCCTGAAAAGTTCCCGTTTTGGAGAATCCGACAGTGACCATATGATACAGTATGTACATATTGCATGGCATAATAATAAAAACATTATACAGACAACAGACGTTTAAAATGTATATGAATCTGTCAGCACACTGCACACAGAGCTCCCTGTTTGATTTCCTTCTAACATTCTGTCTGTCTCGCAACTGCACCAACCTGACACTGCTGAACCAGGCCAAAGTATGAGACAGGATTCAACACGTTATACTACAGATGCATTTATATGGTATCTTGTAAATAGCCATTGGCTATTAGGAATGCTTATAGTATGTTTAGTAATACATATTACCACCTATGTATGTTTTATGAATGCATCTGTATGTCATGTATAAATGCTGTTAATATAAGCTATTTTCAAATACTTATAGTCAAGGTACATGTGTTGTAACGTGATAATAGGCAGTATACAGTTGTAGATACAGTACATCCATAATCAATTATAAACATATTTAGTCAGAAACAAATACAGAGCAGATAGTAGCTTCCAAAACACTGTAACATTCAAATGCTATAGGTAGAGTTAGATGTATTATCTTTACTTACAGACAGGGTGTCATTGGTGTAGCCTCCTCCCCCATAAAACCAGCCTTAAAAACTGCACATCCCAAGAGGACAGGAGGTCACAAACAACTGACTGCATCAAACATCCAAAAGGCGTTAGGCTAAATATCCACATAGTTCACTGTACTACTGGTGTCACAAAACAAACTGTTCCCCTATCATACCTTCAAACACATCTTCCTCCCTGGACTATCCCACCAACAGTGACATCCCTGTATTCCTGTGTCTTATCCCTGTAAATACATACGCTTCAACACACACACTTCAACACACACTCACTCACACCGGCACTCGCACTTACACACACGCACACACACTTGCACTTACACACAAAAATACAAAAAACCACTTCCCATCCCATGCCGTCTTCCTCGCAGCGCCCCGGGCCTAATCTCTGGTATCTATTGGCCCTAAAGGTCAGACAGGGGTCACCTGCTGCTTCTGTCTCCTCAGGGTTCATATCCTCAGCTCCATGACTCTCACGTAATCACACGGTCACAAGCCCCGTTTCCAATGCTTAGGCCCGGTTTGAATCATTTAGAAATGTATCCTTCCTTACTCCCCTCTGAGGTAACCACCGCTTAAACGCAGTTGAATAGGTGAGAGTATGTATTCATAGCATTCCTTTCACCAATCAATTACGGGAAGGAGATGAGCGACTCAACTACTCTGGCGAACTCTCTCGCTCAGACGGGTAAACTTTAAACTTGAATCTCCATTAGATTGCGCAACACTGTGGAATGTTTTTGAGCGATAAATGAAGAACATCTTTAAGAGTGAACAGAGATGAAGAGAGAGAAACAGAGCGAGAACTATGTATTTATGAGGAGATCTGAGAGAGCGCTCATCTTTCAAGAGTCAGGAGAGACTGTCTGACAGGAGCTCATTAAGAAAAGCTAGAAAACACAGATGCATAAATGCGATACAAGGTTAAACCAAAGTGAGCCCAAGTTTTACTTCCACCAGAACAAACACACACAATTGAATGCAAAGACACACATGCTCACAACCCACACAGAGAAACACACACACACACACACACATTTCCCTTTGCGTCACACCATTCAGAACTTGCTCTCTTTTAGGAAATAAAAATAACCCCTTTGTGAAATGCAAATTAGTCCAAGTGTGTTTTTAAACAAATCGGGTCAACAACTGAATCTGGGGAAACAACATTAGCATAAGAGAGCTTGCTGAGACTCTAGGACTACTGTAGCTACAACAAAGTGTACTGTACATCACTGTATGCACACCTGTAAATACACACAGTGAATAGGCATACTGAGAATGGAGATTTCAGGTGGGCTTACTTCGGGCGATATGATCATGTAGGTGGCAAGATCTACCTCGCTGCCTCGAGAATGAATGAGAGTGAATGGTGTGGCTGTTCACACAGTCCTGTGCAGTGGAGCTGGATCATTTCCCCAGTCCTCTCCAACCGAGGGGGAGGGAGTCAAAGAAGGCCTTTAGAAGGCGTGACATGATGTGAAAAGACGTGAAAAGCCAGTAGTATCTCAGCCACCGAACAAGGACAAACGTCCTGCGGACACACACACACGCTGTCCCCCATTCCATCAAGCCCTGGCAGGATGGCCCTGGTCCCTATAGACAGCGCTGGTTGTAAATCCTCCAACACACACATGAAAGCATGCATACAGTACGCACTCCTACGATGTCCCAGAGGATCAATGGGTCTGTGTGATTTGTCTCTAACGTGTGGGACACACGTATGATAGAGCTGTGCAGCTCAATGACTCCTGTTAAAATCCTCAAATCTACCGCCAGTGTCCCGAGTCCAGAAACATCCCATCACACATGTGGAGATGTAGGGGACGGGACCTACATTCTGAAATTGCATTTTTTTTGTCCACCATTAGTGGACATTGGAATGTGATAGAAAACGAGACAAGGGTGTGCTTTAGGACCATGAGGACGCCTCCGAGCGGTCGGGTAGGCTGTTTGGGTTTTTATCCAAATAATAGCGTTTATCCGCATAATATATATTTTTTAAGCTATGTCCCCCCCACTTCTAAAACAAAAGTTGTGCCCCTATGTTGATAGCTATAAAAAAATATGGTGAACAGTCCTAGTACCAAGCCAATCAAAGGGCAATGTAAAGCTACTGTTTATACCTGTCAAATTCCTTCTGATCTACACGAAGTGCCTTGGTGCAAGAGGCTAGATGCTGTTTCAGGATTGGGGGGTGAACATCACTCTAAAAATTCCTTCACACTCGACGGGAGAGTGGGCATAGATGAGCATGTCCTAGCACCATTGCAATGGACTTTGGGTAATGGAATCTCATGTTATCAGCTGGGAGAGGTCTCCGGTTATAGTTCTCTCTGAGGGGAATTGGGAGCATATTTAGTGCTGAATAAAAAATAGAGCCCTAGCCCCTACTCCCTAGCCCCTCCTTATAACCACTCTAAATAATAATATAGGCATTCATCAGATGCTTTTATTCAATGCAACTTTGAGTTCATATGTGACCGGTGGCCAGTAAAGTGCCTTCTATCCCACTGTATCGCCAGCCAAGTGAGTCTAGCTGGCTAATTAAGGGTGTGGTTGTGCCAGTTTATTAAAGCAGAGCGCTTCCTTCTGTCGGGAGATGATTTTATCATTTGGAAGGTAGGCATGCCTTTGGAGTATGAGAGCAGTGACAGTGACAGCCCAAATCCAGAGCGTCTTATTCTAATATTCTGAAAGTATTGTGTGTATAACAGTGCCAGTATTGTGTGTATAACAGTGCCAGTAAACGTTACACTGAGTTCCTCTCTCCTCTTCCTTGGACACGTCCAGCGGGTGAGACAGAGGGATAGAAGTGGCCACTGGTCACATATTAAATGATAGTTGTTTTGGATAAAATAATCTGATTAATGACTATATTATTATTTAGTGACTATATTATTATTTATTATTATTATTTATTTATTTCATCTGTTTTGTCACCAAAGCCCAATATTACTACCCACCATTGCGACCTGTACGCTCTCTTTGGCTGGCCCTCGCTTCATACTCGTCGCCAAACCCACTAGCTCCAGGTCATCTACAAGACCCTGCTAGGTAAAGTCCCCCCTTATCTCAGCTCGCTGGTCACCATAGCAGAGCCCACCTGTGGCACGTGCTCCAGCAGGTATATCTCTCTGGTCACCCCCAAAGCCTCTCCTTCCAGTTCTCTGCTGCCAATGACTGGAACGAACTACAAAAATCTCTGAAACTGGAAACACTTATCTCCCTCACAAGCTTTAAGCACCAGCTGTCAGAGCAGCTCACAGATCACTGCACCTGTACATAGCCCATCTGTAATTTAGCCAAAACAACTACCTCTTCCCCTACTGTATATATTTATGTATTTATTTTGCTTCTTTGCACCCCATTATTTATATCTCTACTTTGCACATTTTTCTTTTGCAAATCTACCATCCCAGTGTTTTGACTTGCTATATTGTATTTACCTCGCCTCCATGGCCTTTTTTTGTGTTGCCTTTACCTCCCTTATCTCACCTCATTTGCTCACATCGTATATAGACTTGTTTCTACTGTATTATTGACTGCATGTTTGTTTCATTCCATGTGTAACTCTGTGTCGTTGTATGTGTAGAACTGCTTTGCTTTATCTTGGCCAGGCCGCAATTGTAAATGAGAACGTGTTCTCAACTTGCCTAGCTGATTAAATAAAGGTTAAATAAAATTAATTAATAAAATAGTGGCTAGGGAGTCGGAGCTTCATTTTGCACGCCACCAGTTACTGTCACGCCTTGGTCATTGTATTTTGTGTTTTTGTTATATGTTTGGGTAGGCCAGGGTGTGACATGGGTTTATATGTTGTTTTCGTATTGGGGTTTGTATTATTTGGGATCGCGGCTGATTAGGGGTGTTGTATAGGCTTGGCTGCCTGAGGCGATTCTCAATCAGAGTCAGGTGATTCTCGTTGTCTCTGATTGGGAACCGTATTTAGGGAGCCATAGTTTCGCTTTGTATTTCGTGGGTGATTGTTCCTGTCTTTGTGTAGTGTTCACCAGATAGGCTGTAATAGTTTCACGTTCCGTTTGTTGTTTTCGTCTTTCAGTTATTTCATGTACCGCATTTCATTCATTAAAGTCATGAGTAACCAACACGCTGCATTTCGGTCTGACTCTCTTCCTTCAACAGACGAATGCCGTTACAGAATCACCCATCACAATCGGACCGAGCAGCGTGTTAATAGGCAGCAGCGAAAGGAGGACGTTATGGACGGTAGAGGCATGGAGTATACGACGTGGGAAGAAATTGACAGGTGGGCGGCCGACCCAGAGAGAGTGCAGGAGCCCGCCTGGGATTCGCTGCAGCAATGCGAAGAGGACTATAGGCGAATGGAGTCAAAGAAAAAGACACGCCAGGTAAAACGGAGAGGCGCTGGTATAAACAGACAGCGACAGCTGGAGCAGCAAAAGGAGGATGAATTATTCGGAGAATGGACATGGGAAGACGTGTTGGATGGTAAAGGTTGTTACACTTGGGAGGAGATATTGGCCGGAAGAGATCGCCTCCCATGGGAACAGGTGGAGGCACTAAGGAGAGCAGAGGCAGCCGGAGATAGGAGCCGACGAAATGAGGGAACAAGGTTGGCAAGGAAGCCCGAAAAGCAGCCCCAAAAAATTATTGGGGGGAGGCTAGAAGGGAGTATGGCTATGCCAGGTAGGAGACCTGCGCAAACTCCCTGTGCTCACCATTGGGCTAGAGAGACCGGGCAGGCACCGTGTTATGCTATGGAGCGCACAGTGTTTCCAGTGCGGGAGCATAGCCCGGTGCGGCACATACCAGCCCTTCCTATTGGCCGGGCTAGAGTGGGCATCGAGCCAGGTAACCTTGGGCAGGCTCGGTGCTCAAGAGCTCCAGTGTGCCTGCACGGTCCGGTCTATCCAGAGCCACCTCCACACACCAGTCCTCCGGTAGCAGCTCCCCGCACCAGGCTTCCTGTGCGTGTCCTCGATCCAGTACCACCAGTTCCAGCACCACGCACCAGGCCTTCAGTGCTCCTCGCCTGTTCGGCGCAGCCAGCGCTTTTCTCCTCTCCTGCGCTGCCGGAGTCTCCCGCCTGTTCACCGCAGCCAGCGCTTTTCTCCTCTCCTGCGCTGCTGGAGTCTCCCGCCTGTTTAGCGCAGCCAGAGCCTTTCTCCTCTCCTGTGCTGCCGGAGTCTCCCGTCTGCCCAGCGCCGCCAGTGCCGCCAGTCTGCCCAGCGCCGCCAGTGCTCCCAGTCTGCCCAGCGCCGCCAGTGTGCAGCGCCGCCAGTGCCCCAGTCTGCCCAGCGCCGCCAGTGCTCCCAGTCTGCCCAGCGCCGCCAGTGCTCCCAGTCTGCCCAGCGCCAGTGCCGCCAGTCTGCCCAGCGCCGCCAGTCTGCCCAGCGGCGCCAGTCTGCCCAGCGCCGCCAGTCTGCCCAGTGCCGCCAGTCTTCCCAGCGCCGCCAGTCTGTCAGGATCAGTTAGATCCACCAGTCAGCCAGGATCCGCCAGAAGTGCCAGTCAGCCAGGATCTGCCAGTCTGCAGAGAGCTGTCAGCCTGCATGGAGCAGTCAGAGCTGTCAGTCTGCATGAAGCAGTCAGAGCTGTCAGGCTGCATGAAGCAGCCAAAGCTATCAGTCTGTAAGAAGCAGCCAGAGCTGTCAGTCTGCATAGAGCAGCTAGATCCGCCAGTCAGCCATGATCTTCTAGATCTGCCAGACAACCAGTCTCTTCCAGATCTGCCAGACAACCAGTCTCTTCCAGATCTGCCAGACAACCAGTCTCTTCCAGATCTGCCAGTCAACCAGTCTCTTCCAGATCTGCCAGTCAACCAGTCTCTTCCAGATCTGCCAGTCAACCAGAATCTTCCAGATCTGCTAGTCAACCTGAATCTTCCAGTTCCGCCAGCCAGCCAGGATTTACTCCGAGCCTACTACCTGCCTGAGCTTCATCTCAGTACTGGGCTTCATCTCAGTACTGGGCATCCTCTCAGTGCTGGGCTTCCTCTCAGTACTGGGCTTCCCCTCAGTCCCGGGCTGCCCCTCAGTCCCGGGCTGCCTCTGTCCCGAGTTGCCCCTCTGTCCCGAGCTGCCCCTCTGTCACGAGCTGCCCCTCTGTCCAGTGGGGATCTGGGTGGGTGAGGCCACGGAGAAGGTGGATTATCCCAGGACGCGAAGGGGAGGCCATGGTCGGCCGGAGCCACCACCATGGAGACGCCCACCCGGTGGATTAGTCCCAGGACTTGGTCATTGTATTTTGTGTTTTTGTTATATGTTTGGGTAGGCCAGGGGATGGGAACATTAGGACATTAATGGAGTGGGGTGATTGTTCCTGTCTTTGTGTAGTGTTCACCAGATAGGCTGTAATAGTTTCACGTTCCGTTTGTTGTTTTCGTCTTTCAGTTATTTCATGTACCGCATTTCATTCATTAAAGTCATGAGTAACCAACACGCTGCATTTCGGTCCGACTCTCTTCCTTCAACAGACGAATGCCGTTACAGTTACCTGTCCAATATACACTGAATGGTCCATGACATAGACTGACCAAGTGAATCCAGGTGAAAGCTATGGGCCCTTATTGATGTAAATCCACTTCTGTCACTGTAGATGAAGGGGATGAAATAGGTTAAAGAATTATTTTTAAGCCTTGAGACAATTGAGACATGGATTGTTCATAGGGTGAATGGCCAAGACAAAATATTTAAGTGCCTTTGTACATGGTATGGTAGTACGTGCCAGGCAGACTGGTTTGAGTGTGTCAAGAACTGCAACGCTGCTGGGCTTTTCACGCTCAACAGTTTCCAGTGAGTATCAAGAATGGTCCACCACCCAAAGGACATCCAGTCAACTTGACACAACTGTGGGAAGAAATGGAATCAACATTGGCCAGCATTTGTACACTCAGTGTATGTACCCCATGCAGGAATCCGACCCACAACCCTACCAGCCCACTGATCCATGAGACTTACCGATACTCTATATCTGTACTAATAAACTCAGTCCCATGCCTCCTAATCGAGCTTCAGTGACTAAGGGTTCTGTTCCTGACTCACCCTCTCCTCTCAAATCGATATTCAAAAGGCAAGTGGGCATGAATCAAAAAACAATGAGGGAGTGTCAAATAAGAGCGAGAGAAAATCACTTCGCAGCCATTTAGAAATTAAGCTCTCTCTCTCTCCCTCACCCTCTCCCTTTCTCCAAACAGGGGGAGTCATCCACCTGATTGATTTCTGTAAATTCACAATCCTATAATAGATGAGCTTGAGAAAAAAAAATGATTCCTCCTTTTGCTATTTGCAAAATTGGAAAGCAGTAAAGGGTGCCAGCTTTGTGGCTGGCCCCTGTAGGTGTAGAATAAAGGACAGAGAGGATTCTGTGTGTGTGTGTGTGTGTGTGTGTGTGTGTGTGTGTGTGTGTGTGTGTGTGTGTGTGTGTGTGTGTGTGTGTGTGTGTGTGTGTGTGTGTGTGTGTGCGTGCGTGCGTGCGTGCGTGCGTGCGTGCGTGCGTGCGTGCGTGCGTGCGTGCGTGCGTGCGTGCGCGTGGGTGGGTGCGTGCGTGTGCGTGCGTGTGTGTGTGTGCATGCGTTTAGATTGCCTTTACATTATACTGACAAAAAAAACACTTTAGTGTTTCTTATTTAGCCCATACTCAGTCACTCTCCTCTGTTCCTATGCTAGGAGGGTTGGTCTGTGCCCGCTGTGGTGTGGTGCAGTGGTCTGTGCCCTCTCTGGGTGGCACCTCACCACCATATGGCATCAACGGCATACAATATGCCACAGTCTGTCTTTCTGTCTTTCCCTCTCACTCACTCTTTCATTTTTTCTCTCTCTGGCAGGGTCTGCACTTCCACCCTCCCTCCCTTGCTTCCGCCGGAACTGTTGCCATGCTGAGTGGCCAGCATTGGTTTCACCTTCCCCCTCTCCCACCATCTATCCCTTTCTTTCAGTCTCTCACTCATCCCGCCTCAACCTCTCCCTCCTCCCTCTCTTAATTCCTCTCCTCTGGTGTGCATATTCCTCAACCATGGTTAGCTTTTTTCCCTTCCTCCATCTCGCTCTTCTCTCCCTACTCTCTCTACTCTCTATTTAGCTCAGCGGCTCTCTGACACATTTCTCTCTATGACACACATGCTCTTTCCTCTCTTCATCTCTGCCTCACTATTCCCTCAACCTATGCCCGGTTGGTCTTTTTGGTGATTATGTAGGTTCACCAACCTCAGGACACATGCACTGTATTGATTATTGGCTATGCAACCCAAACTCTCCTTGGGTACATGGACTAACATTAATCTCCACTCTTTAGGAGTGTTCACGTGTCTTAGAATGGTCTGGAGGGCCTATCCTCATTACTGAGTGGAACTTCAAGAAGCCTACAGCTCGTAGACAATAACAATTCCCAGCAGAGAGAGAGAGAGAGAGAGCGATGGAGGGAGAGACGAGAGAAAGAGACGAGATAGAGAGAGGGGGGGGTTGAGAGAGACAGAGGAAGATTTAGTCCACTTGAGAAGACACTCCACTCTGTCAATAACACACCTCATTACTTACACACTGTCACAAGCTTAAAGAGCACTAAAGTCACACACACATACACACGAGCAGGCCGACGCGCGCGCACACAGTAATTAGCCAGATACCTGAGGTTGTCTATTTTTACACCACATTTTTGGCTTTATAAAACTGATAAAAGACAGGCAGTGTGGAGGAGATAAAGAGGAAGAGATAGAGGAAGAGATTGAGCGATAGAAATAGAAGATGGGGAAGACAGATGGAGAGCACCAGAGCCAACAGCAGAGCTAAGTGGGTAGTGTGCTCCCCAGACACAACTAGGCTATTCCATGCTAACGGAAATACGCTTGGACTTTTTCACTTTAAAATGTATGCCAAACAAAACCATTGATTTCAAAGTTTAACAAACCACACAACTCTATGCACAAGGACTACTTTGAACAATTTACAAAGAGCATTTGACAAAAGTACATTTACTGGAAGAACTGTGTAGATGCAAAGTTTGGGATTACAGAATTACTGTAAAATCTCCCTCAGTTTTTACGTAATCACATTTTCAAAAACTCTGTTAATTAAATATCTACTTGAATTAAGATTCAAATATGTCTGCAGAAAGAATGCAGTGTCAGCGATGACACCTTGAGTTTGGACTACAGTAGGTGAAGTGGATTTGACTGGGTAATGGAATTCCGCTAACTGAATGACATCATGGGTACCTGATCTGTACTTTACAGAAATGCACAATTCGTGATATGAATATCATTCTCTTCCTGGTGATGTTTCCTGAATAGGTACACAACGGTAGAATAATTTAACGCTCTTATTATTTGCATGTGGGTATTATTCTACACACGGGCTATGATTGTAATGAGCTAACCTTTGGTTGGTCTGGACCAGACCAAATCTGAGACAATGAGTAGTCATAGAGTTTTTGAACAACAGCAGTAGAGTAGAGTTTAGTAGAGTACAGTAAAGCACATCACAGTAGAGTTCAGTACATTATACTGTACTGTACTCTAGTGCGCTCTAATGCAGGGGTTCTCAAAGTGGGGTCCGGGTCTGTGGTACTGCAGGGGGTCCATGACCAGATCTCAAAACAAGATTTAAAAATATATAATTATTCAATGAATTTTAGAACAAGATTAAATTACTTTTGGCCAAGGGATCAGTGGAATAAGTTTAGAGGGTGTAACACAACACAATGTAATATTAGGAATCTACAATTGAACCCTGTGCAACATGGGCCTGGGAGGCTCACGGATAATGGTATCCACAGTACTCCACCAATTACACATATTTCAACTCAATACCCTCCCAAATAATCTCTCCTTCTCATGGTAAAATGTGTAGAATTGCAAGAAATTAGGTGCCAAGAGATGGGCCTTTAAAATGTTCCTTTGCAGGGCCCAAGACTTGGTTCGAAATCAAAGTTAAGCACCTTGTATGCAATTATTTATTTTTTTACCTCAATCGAGTTGTGTTCTGATTATGATGGGGTGATGAATTTAATACCACAAAAGGGGTCTCTGGCCCCAAAAACTCCCTAGTCTTTGCCGATGACATGCATACCCATAACAAGAAGCAGCCCCCACCATGCTAGAAAATATGAAGAGTGGTACTCAGTGGTGTGTTATTTTGGATTGTCCCCCAAACATAATGCTTTGTTTTCAGGACATAAAGTTAATTTATTTACCACATTTTTTGCACTTTTACTTAAGTGTCTTATTGCAAACAGGATGCATGATGTGGAATATGTGTATTCTGTAAAGGCTTTCTTCTTTTTACTCTGTCAATTAGGTTAGTATTTTGGAGTAACTACAATGTTGTTGATCCATCCTCAGTTAACTCTTATCACAGCCATTAAACTATAACTGTTTTAAAATCACCATTGGCCTCATGGTGAAAACCCTGAGCGGTTTCCTTCCTCTCCGGCAACTGAGTTAGGAAGGATGCCTGTATCTTTGTAGTGACTGGGTGTATCACATTAGCCTACGTTAGCTCAACTGTCCTGAGGATGGGACACCGATCCCGAAGAAGTTTTAAGACTTTTTCTGGTCGATATTGTCTAAGACCCCTCTTTTTTACACTCCATTTTAGTGTCACAGATGTTCAGGATGGAAAACAGTTGAAAAATGTATATCTGCCTTCATTTAGAAAATATATCGATCATTTGACACCTAATTTAACATGCTCCTTTGAGCTTCACATGTTGTTGCTCATGGGTCCTTTCACATGGAAATGCCCAGCTTCATTATGGCTTGGCAAAGTCGTACAGAGCTTCGGCAGGGTGGGAAGTGCACCGTCTACAATCACACATACCATCACACACAAACACACTTCTGTATGAAGCTCCATCTTCAATAGGGTGGGCAGCGCCTACACACACACAAACATACACGTACACGCACATACACATACACGCACACACACACACACACACACACACACACGCTCACACCGAGCTGAACCACACAAGGAACAATATCCTGTAACTGCAGAGAAATACAGGACATAAGTCATGCTAGGTTGTGTTGAGTTAGCTGTGTACTAACTGTGCTTCTCTTGGGTGTGTACAGTATCCATGCTTTCTCCTGTGAAGACACACAGAAGTAAGCAGTCAGGAACTCCATGCATATTCTACACATGTGATTAAAATCAGTCTCTTGACATTGGAGCCATGGCAATGGCCCAGAAACACTGCAGTCCACTCCTGAGCTTTGGGATTGGCCGGGAGTCACTTCCTGTGCTCTGTGATAGTATCCTCACAGGAGTATCTCTGCTCCAAAGGTTTGTGAAAGAAGCTGGGCCTTATATACGGTACCAGCCAAATATTTGGACACACCTTCTCATGAAAGGGATTTTCTTTATTTGTACTATTTTCTACATTGTAGAATAATAGTGAAGACATCAAAATTATGAAATAACACACATGGAATCACTTAGTAAACAAAAAGTGTTAAACAAATCAAAATATACTTTAGATTTTAGATTCGTCAAAGTAGCCATCCTTTGCATTGATGACAGCTTTGCACACTCTTGCTATTCTCTCAACCAACTTCATGAGGAATGCTTTTCCAATGGTCGTGAAGGGGTTTCCACATATGCTGAGCACTTGTTGGTTGCTTTTCCTTCACTCTGCAGTCCAATTTATTCCAAACCATCTCAATTGCGTTGAGGTCGGGTGATTGTGGAGGCTTGGTCATCTGATGCAGATAGCCCTTACACAGCCTGGAGGTGTGTTGAGTCATTGTCCTGTTGAAAAACAAATGATAGTCCCACCAAGCGCAAACCAGATGGGATGGCATATCGCTGCAGAATATGTGGTAGTGATGCTGGTCAAGTGTTCCTAGAATTCTAAATAAATTACTGACAGTGTCACTAGCAAAGCACCCCACACTCTACTCCTCCATGCTTCACAGTGAGAACCACACATGCGGAGATCATCCGTTCCTCTACACTGTGTCTCACAAAGACACGGTGGTTGTTGGAACCAAAAATGTCAAATTTGGGCTCATCAGACTAAGGACAGATTTCCACTGGTCTAATATCCACTCCTCGTGTTTCTTGGCCCAAGCAAGTCTCTTCTTATTATTGTGTCCTTTAGTAGTGGTTACTACATGGGTCCATATGTGTCATTTAATAGTTTTGATTGCTTCCCTATTATTCTACAATGTAGAAAATAGTTTATTTTTTATTTTTATTTTTTTAACCCTTGAATGAGTTGGTGTGTCCAAACGTTTGACTGGTACTGTATGTGCATCGTTACAGAATGTTACAAACATACATTCCTGTCATATAGAGAGAAGAGTGATGTAAGCTCTATATGGTAAATATAAAGTTGCAGAAACTGTGACTTATGCTAGCTAATGTTTGACTTGAGTTTTAGGTGATGCTAATGCTAAGAGGTTATCTTACGTAGCCTGTGTTGCTCAGTGGGCAGAAGCAGGGACGAAACCAGGGTCTGAGTTTTAGTGAAGCCCGGACGGATGGACTGCATTTCTATACAATTTCATCAGTCTAAAATACTTTTTGGAGAACAGCAATAGCAATCAAAAATGACCCTAACCATTATCACATTGTTTGCTGTAATTTCATTTACCTCAGTCGATCTACAAACACATAACCTATAAACTACACAATGAGCCGCTACACATGAACTCACATTAACTTAGTACAGCGATTCAAAATGATCATTTCATACGTACAGAGGGATCTTTTAGCAGAAAAGTATATTATTACCAAAAAGTAAACAAATTATTTTGCTTTACAGAAGAAAAAAAATAGTAGCAATTTTAAAGCTAATTTCCTGCAATTTGACACATTTTGCTGACATATGACGTGTTAATATGATATACAGTGCCGTGCAAAAGTATTCATCCCCCTTGGCGTTTTTCATATTTTGTTGCATTACAACCTGTAATTTAAATGGAGTTTTATTTGGATTTCATGTAATGGACAAACACAAAATAGTCCAAATTGGTGAAGTGAAATGAAAAAAAATTACTTGTTTCAATAAATAAAATAAAAATGTAAAACAGAGAAGTGGTGCGTGCATATGTATTCACCCCCTTTACTATGAAGACCCTAAATAAGATCTGGTGCAACCAATTACCTTCAGAAGTCACATAATTAGTTAAATAAAGCCCAAATGTGTGCAATCTAAGTGTCACATGATCTGTCACATGATCTCAGTATATGTACACCTGTTCTGAAAGGCCACAGAGTCTGCAACACCACTAATACAAGGGGCACCACCAAGCAAGTGGCACCATGAAGACCAAGGAGCTCTCCAAACAGGTCAGCGAAAAAGTTGTGGAGAAGTACAGATCCGGGTTGGATTATAAAAAAATATCAGAAACTTTGAACATCCCACGAGCACCATTAAATCCATTATTAAATAAATGGAAAGGATATGGCACCACAACAAACCTGCCAAGAAAGGGCCGCCCACCAAAACTCACAGACCAGGCAAGGAGGGCTTTAATCAGAGAGGCAACAAAGAGACCAAAGATAACCCTTAAGGAGCTGCAAAGCTCCACAGTGGAGATTGAAGTATCTGTCCATAGGACAACTTTAAGTCGTACACTCCACAAAGCTGGACTTTATGGAAGAGAGGCCAGAAAAAAGCCATTGCTTAAAGAAAACAATAAGCAAACAAGTTTGGTGTTCACCAAAAGGCAGGTGGGAGACTCCCCAAACATAATGGAAGAAGGTACTCTGGTCAGATGAGACTAAAATGTAGCTTTTTGGCCATCAAGGAAAACGCTATGTCTGGCGCAAACTCAACACCTCTCATCACCCGAGAATACCATCCATACAGTGAAGCATGGTGGTGGCAGCATCATGCTGTGGGGATGTTTTTCATTGGCAGGGACTGGGAAACTGGTCAGATTTGAAGGAATGATGGATGGCGCTAAATACAGGGAAATTCTTGAGGGAAACATTTCAGTCTTTCAGAGATTTGAGACTGGGATGGAGGTTCACCTGACAGCACGGCAATGAACCTAAGCATACTGCTAAAGCAACACTTGAGTGCTTTAAGGGGAATCATTTAAATGTCTTAGAATGGCCTAGTCAAAGCCCAGACCTCAATCCAAAGATTGCTGTACACCAGCAGAACTCACCCAACTTGAAGGAGCTGGAGCAGTTTTGCCTTGAAGAATGTATAAAAATCCCAGTGGCTACATGTGCCAGGCTTATAGAGACGTACCCCAAGAGACTTGCAGCTGTAATTGACTTTGGGGGGTGAATAGTTACTGTATGTACGCTCAAGTTGTGTTTTTTTAGTCTTATTTCTTGTTTGTTCCACCCCCCAAAAAATATTTTGCTTCTTCAAAGTGGTAGGCATGTTGTGTAAATCAAATGACACAAACCCCATAAAATCCATTTTAATTCCACGTTGTAAGGCAACAAAATAGGAAAAATGCCAAGGGGGTTCACTTTCACAAGCAACTGTATGAGTGAGAATGAAAAAAAATGAAAGGAGGCTTCCTGGAGGTCAGGGCCCCTGGACATGTGCCCTGCGTGCCTGGGCGGTAATTCAGCCATGATTACTACAAGTTTAGATAGCTGGCTAGACTAACTAGACTAATTTACCAAATCAAAAAGTTTTAACTGACATATCAGTGAGTGAAATATAACAAGAGGAAAAAAGCTGATGCACAACTAAGTGTCAAAATTGCACATTGTGTATTCTACTATTCATACTCTCAACAGTAAATTGAGACCCGTCAGAGTTCCTAAATTATTATGTGTTTTTTCACATTCTCAATAAATACATGGCTGTTGAGGGCTCTTCTTTAACGTACAGAGAGCTATGAAAGCTTTTCTCTCTATTTGTTTATCTTTCTCTCTATCAATAGGAATAGTAGGTCTTCCATTCATGCATTCTGAATTCACTTCACTTGCCCTTTACAAAGATCTGCTTTACATTTCTTGAGCTCCCCAAATTCATATGACAGATCAACATCTGTGCTCATCTAGGATCATATATAGAAGAACAGATGCAGTGCATGTACAAAACAGCCTGCATGTCAAGTGATACCAAATTCCTTATAGTTCACTGCTTTTCATCAAAGTAAAGTGCTTATCATTATCTGTATCCCGTGCTGACATTCCGTATGTGTCAGAATACTGAATGGGATTCGTGGTATAATGTCACAATGGGCCACATTCCCGGGATTCCTCTGGGAAGCAGATGTGATTTACCTCTTCGTCCCACCGCTCTCTGATTCAACCTCTCACACACGCATGCATTATTGCACGAAACACACAAGTGAGCGAAAAAAAAACACTCATATGGACAACCACACACACACACACACGCACTGTAAATGTGCACGACTGTGCAGACATAATTACTTACAGTGCGTTCACATAACATGTGTTCAATGTGCTACAGAGACAATCTCTATTACAGACATAAGTGTAAAGTGGTGTCCACACCTCCCACCACCTAAATCACCGAAACATACTGACAAACACTTACCCATTCTCAACTGCATCCTCAAACTTGCCTCAGTCAAAGAGAACTTAGATGCTGGACGTATAGTTGGCATACCGGTACTTCGATATGACATACTTATCACTCTGGATGGATACTGGCTGTTTTTCTCATCAGAGCCAGAGTGATAGGAAGTTGCTGGGCTCAGATTACCCAACCGCAAATTCTAACTTTCTAACCTCTAGGAGGATACAGAATATCTGACCCTGGACCAGCTGTTAGGGGCATCAGGCTTAACCACTTATCCACAGCACAAATCCATGTCAAAGACTAAAGGATGGCTCAATAGTACTTAAGAGTTAATTGACAAGTGATGTCCATCTTCTCACTGAGTTGTGGAATGTTGTCCATTAGCTTGGGGAGCTAACACAAATCTTCAGGTCTAAGGGAAGGTTACGCATTACGCACGCACCAAACCACATCCGTTACACTTCACCCCCCTTTGACCACAATGTCCTCAGAGACCCATCCCGGGTTTAGGAAGCAATGTGACCGACTGGGTTCAAACCCAGGCTTTCTGACCACCCCAAGGCTGTGTTACAGTAACCAGCTGACCATTAAAAAGAAATAGTAAGCAAAATATGGTTGTATAGTGGTTTTTACCTGACATCATTTTGCTGAGGAGGCTTCTTTTGGCCTACCAAGTTCACAGTTCTTGCTTGGATGGGCTTCTCTTCCCTGGAACACACAAAAGGGACAATGTGATTGGAATGTTGTCAGAAAACGTTGTCAAATGTTATACATCGGTGTGGTTTGAGGGTTCCTTAGAAGGTGTCTGCATGACCCTCTATTTAGACATTGGTCGGATTCCTCTGCTCAGACGTTGCTGACACCTGCTAGATCTTATAATGCCTGAATAGGTATTTTACATATCAGCTAACCACATCATTTGTTATGGCAATCTGGTGCCCAAATGCACAATCGATGATATGGCACCTAACCATTGGTTGATTCATGCAACATCTGAGCACGGGAACGCGATTAAACATTGGATGGGTGAAATTACCACATTCACAGTGTCATCACTAGTTACCACAGCCACAAGGTAATAAACCCCACCTATTTGTACAATTTATCTTATTAGGATGTGCTTTCAAACTTAACCCTAACCTTAACCACACTTCTAACCTTATGCCTAAGCCTAACCTTAAATTAAGACCAAAAAGCACATTTTTGTTTTCATGAACTGATATGATATAGCCCATTTTACTTTGTGACTGTGCTATCTAGTGAAAAACCTTTCATAGCCATAAATCAAATCCACTACTTCCTGTTCTCCATCAACAATTAACCAACACCTGACCAATCAGAATAGAGAAAATAAGTTGCTACGTAGAACATCAATTAAAATAACAAAGAACACTGATTCATGATATTTTAGAACTACACAACAATGACTTGAAAAATATTATTTCTGATAAAATAATTATACACTGGAATGTTTTCACTTTTACCTCAAAATATCTACTGTTTTCTTTTTTCCCCTCGGTAATCTGACACATCAATGGGTTGGTCCTCTGGTTATCTTGATCACAGATAAAACCGTTTGAGAACCCCACAACATGGAGGTGTTCTGTCTAAAACTGAAAGGGGTGACAGATCTGTTAACACTGTTTGAGCTGTCATTAGATGGGTGTTATGAAAAAAAATTGGGTTCGATTGCAAATGTGTCTGACTGTCCAGTATTTCAGCTGTTCAAACCGCCATTCTTCAATTACACCAATTGGGTGAAAAAGTTGCTGTATAAGCAAAACCTCATTATTAGGAAACAGTACCAGAGGAGCACACTGCAATCTTACAACCATCAGATACTTTTGTTCTGACTGTGACCTATGCATGAAAATATCTGCACATACAGTACACACACACCCACACATACACACACACACATACACACACACACACACACACACACACACACACACACACACACACACACACACACACACACACACACACACACACACACACACACACACACACACACACACACACACACACACACACACACACACATATGCAAGGGCAGATAGTATGAATACAAATGCAGTGTGTAAATATTGATATGGCAGATTGGATTAAATCCCAGTGTGTGTGTGTGTGTGTGTGTGTGTGTGTGTGTGTGTGTGTGTGTGTGTGTGTGTGTGTGTGTGTGTGTGTGTGTGTGTGTGTGTGTGTGTGTGTGTGTGTGTGTGTGTGTGTGTGTGTGTGTGTGTGTGTGTGTGTGTGTGTGTGTGTGTGTGTGTGTGTGATCAGTACCAGTTTGGACACACCTACCCATTCAAGGGTTTTCCTCTATTTTGACTATTTTCTGCATTGCAGAATAATAGTGAAGACATCAAAACTATGAAATAACACATATAGAATCATGTAGTAATCAAAAAAGTGTTTTAAACGAATCAAAATGTATTTTATATTTGAGATTCGTCAAAGGAGCCACCCTGTGCCTTGATGAAAGCTTTGCACATGATTGGCATTCTCTCAACCAGCTTCATGAGGTAGTCACCTGGAGTGCATTTTCATTAACAGGTTTGACTTGTTAAAAGTTCATTGTGAAATGTCTTTCCTTCTTAATGCGTTTGAGCCAATCAGTTGTGTTGTGACAAGGTAGGGGGGTATACAGAAGATAGGCCTATTTGGTAAAAGACCAAGTCCATATTATGGCATGAACAGCTCAAACAAGTAAAGAGAAACGACAGTCCATCACTACTTGAAGACATGAAGGTAAGTCGATACTGAACATTTAAAAACCATCAAGCACTATGATGAAACTGGCTCTCATGGGGACCACCACAGGAAAGAAAGACCCAGAGTTACCTCTGATGAGTCTAAATGTAAGATTTTTGCTTCTAACCGCCATGTCTTTGTGAGACGCAGAGCAGGTGAACTCCGCATGTGTGGTTCCCACCGTGAAGCATGGAGGAGGAGATGTGATGGTGTGGGGTGCTTTGCTGGTGACACTGTCAGCGATTTATTTAGAATTCAAGATATACTTAACCAGCAAGACTACCACAGCATTCTGTAGCGATACGCCATCCCATCTGGTTTGAGTTTAGTGGGACTATCATTTGTTTTCAACAGGACAATGACCCAAATTGCACCTCTAGGCTGTATAAGGGCTATCTGACTAAGGAGAGTGATGGATTGCTGTATCAGATGACCTGACCTCCACAATCACCCGACCTCAACCCAATTGAGATGTTTGGGATGAGTTGGACCACAGAGTGAAGGACTAACAGCCAACAAGTGCTCAACATATGTGGGAACTCCTTCAAGACTGTTCCAGCTGAAACTGATTGAGCGAATGCCAAGAGTGTGCAAAGCTGTCATCACAGCAAAGGGTAGTACTTTGAAGAATCTCAAATGTAAAATATATTTTGATTTGTTTAACACTTTTTTTGGTTACTAAATGATTCCATTTGTGTTATTTCATCGTTTTGATGTCTTCACTATTATTATACATTGTAGAAAATTGTAAAAAAACAAAATAAGAAAAACCCTTGAATGAGTAGGTTTGTCCAAACTTTTGACTGGAACTGTATATGGGGTGTCATAGTCCTGTGTCTGTTTCATCAGTGCTTCTCACATTAGTGGGTTTATCGAATAGTTTTACAGCATAGAATGCGCAGATTAGATTACATATCAGTTCAGCCCGCGTCTGCTGTAATCTGATGTTGTGATTAGAGTGAATGATGCTATCAGATATAGGTGATTTCTGTGAGTGGAAGACTTAAAAGGCTATTTTCCTCTCTAGAGTAAGGGCACACAGGCTACTGTAGCAATTACGATCACACAGCAAACCACATGAGCATGCGAAGCATGCATGCGCGCACACACACACAAATGCTATAGTGTTATAGGGCCAATGCCTAAAATGAAAATGATTCATGATCACTTGTGCATTGGACACTTCCTTCTTTAGATGCAATAAATCGATCTGCAGTTTCAGTACAGGACCATCACTCTGCACAAGGAGCCTAAAATAGAACACAGACGTGAATAGCAGAGGAGTTCTCATAGGAGCCTGGTTATTCGTTCTCTAGAAGACTATGCGATAGCAGTGACTTGTCTAACGTCATATCACCTCGCTGCAGTTTGACAGTCAATCTGTGGAGTAATATGCTACTCAGATAAGGTTACGTCTAAGTCACGACGACAAACCTTCGATGTTTTGTCGTGACAAATACAATAGACGTGCTCCGTCCACACCGACGCAAGGTATGCGTGTGAAAATACTAAAATAGCACAGGCTGACTGTGCTGATTTTCGACCATCATCAACTATAATCAAACAGCACATAGGGCATGGACTAGGCTAAATGCATTTACGATAGCCTGTCTGTAGAGATGAGCTGTTGCAGCCTGATGCGAGAGTGCTGGCGCTGGCCTACATCGCTGTTATACTCAACCCACCGCATCGCCAAAGCAGCGACCTAACATGCAAACAGCTGTTGAGATACGGGACGGAAACACTCCGCTAGAGCAGATATGCACTGATTTTACAAGCAGAAATTAAGAGAATCTCGGTCGAATCACGTTGTGCAATCGCAGCCTGAAGTTAGCCTGTAGCCTGCGGACGCAGTGCTCGAGATACTGGGCTACAGGCTATATATAACCTATATAGCCAGCAATTTGTTCGGATATGACAGAACACATGATTGTATTGCCGGGAAATGGGTGAGGTTGAGAAGAAATGAGTTAGGGCATCAGAAGACACTGGAGTGTGACGCTGCTGCGTGTCTCAGGGACGACACACCCCTCTCTCTCCCCGTTCTCTTTCTCTCCCTCCCTCTCTCACCCTGTTCGTCTCTTACACCTGTGACAGCGCTGACCCAACACACATGCTTACTCAGCAACCTCTTCCTCCCTCTCTCTTTCACACACGCACACACACAGCGTGTTAGGGCATCTTAACTGTGTAGACTAAATTATAGGTTCTAGATGGATGAGAGTGAGGGCGAAAATAGGCTACACTATATTTGCCGAGAGGAGCTGGGGCTATACATGCTGATACACACACACACACACACACACACACACACACACACACACACACACACACACACACACACACACACACACACACACACACACACACACACACACACACACACACACACACACACACACACACACACACACACACACACACACACACACACACACACACACACACACACACACACACACACACACACACACACACACACACACACACACACACACACACACACACACACACACACACACACACACACACACACACACACACACACACACGTCAATAGCATTTTCGGTTAAGGTTCGGAAGGCAGATATTTGTATAGGTTTGGTATCTATTGGTAGCCTAGCGGCCGATGAGCAGCAGTATGAGCACCATCTCTGCACTACATCTCCCCAACATCTCCAGAGCAGAAATAGCCCCAATGTCTCTCTTACTTTAACATGGCCTCTTCCTTCTCCTCCTCCTCCTTCTGTCGAGCTAACACGGCCATGATTATCTTCCTCTCTTCCTCAGTCAGATGGCTAAGGTCCGGCTCAGGCATGGACACCGGCGCAACGGGTGGGCGCGGGCCGCCCCGAGGGCCCACCGAGGCGGACATCTTCTCCCCCCTTCCTCGGCGGCTCGGATTACGGACAGAAATCCCGCTGGCGGAGCCCACGTATCACGACATGGCCCACGGACGAAGCAACGGCTTGGGCAAGTGATGCAAGGCTCTCATGGTGGCGGGCACCCACGGCTGTAGTGCTTCTTCGGTTCCTAGTCGCCTTTCCTCTGCCTCTCTCTCGCTCTTTTCTCTTCTCCCCCCAACCCCCTCCCTCCCTCCCGCCTCTCCCCTCCACTTCCAGTTACCGGGAACCCATCTCTGGTGGAGAATGATACTCGGTCACCTGGGAAGGCTTAGCTTTCTTCACAGCGGAGAGATGTTACTCTGCCGCTGCCCAGGTTGATCCGCTGACTGGGTGCCTTGTTTTCTAACGCAGCCGCGCTCTGCTGCTGATGCTGCCGCTGTCAGGGAGATGTAGAACAGTCAATGGGACCGCAGCCCCTGAAACGAGCACACCTTCTCACGCCGGGAGCGCGTATTGTCATTTGAGAATGGGGGTTCACCGTACAAGGCGCTTGCACAATTTTCTCTCTCACTTCACCAATCGTAGTGTGCTAGTGACGCGCTTCCCATCCTCCCTTCCTCGTGTGCGTGTGTGTCAGTAGTGTTGTTGTATCTGGTTAGGGCCCCAGTTCAAAATACTCGCAACACAAATGTAGCATTGGTTGCCTACCCTACACTAAACATTTGTATGAGCCCATTTCAGGACCATGGACAGGGCAGTGGGCGGCCGGCGGCGAGACTCAAAACGAGATAACCAAAAGATGCCCCGTTTTTTTCACAAAACATTATTCCCTCTATCGTAATGAGAATTTGATTTGTATTTTAGTTTACAAATGAACTTAGCCTACATATCATACTATTGTATATTATTGTCAGTGAATTGCGCCCAACAAGAGTCGCAGCCTAACTGTTGGATGCCTGTTTGAGATACTCACATCAGAACTCTTTCACTTTCAGTTTAGCTCGACGCTGATGTTTCATAGTTAGGCTACATACAGTATTACTAGTGCTAGAGTTTTGTGGAATTACTTTTGTGCCTTTAATATCAAGAAACCTGTTTGAATTCGAGAATAACATTATTATTATTGCAAACAAAGATAATAATGATATTGCCAGCAGCAAAACAATAACCCAAAAGTGACAACAAAATAAATCATATTGCATGGAATTCATTTTGAATGGCAAGTGCAAATTAATGTTAAATCAATGCAATTTACAGATGGGCTATGTACAGGTGCAGTGATCTGTGAGTTGCTCTGACAGCTGGTGCTTAAAGTTAGTGAGGTAGATATGAGTCGCCAGCTTCAGTGATTTTTGCAATTCATTCCAGTCATTGGCATCAGAGAACTGGAAGGAAAGGCGGCCAAAAGAGGAATTGGCTTTGGGAGTGACCAGTGAAATATACCTGCTGGAGCGCGTGCTACGGGTGGGTGATGCTATGGTGACCAGTGAGCTGAGATAAGGCGGGGCTTTACCTAGCAAAGACTTATAGATAACCTGGAGCCAGTGGGTTTGGCGATGAATCGGAAGCGAGGGCTAAAGCGAGGGCCAGCCAATGAGAGCATACAGGTTGCAGTGGTGGGTAGTATATGGGGCTTTGGTGACCAAACGGATGGCACTGTGATAGACTGCATCCAATTTGCTGAGTAGAGTGTTGGAGGCTTTTTTGGAAATGACATCGTCAAAGTCAAGGATCGGTAGGACAGTCAGTTTTATGAGGGTATGTTTTGCAGCATGAGTGAAGGATGCTTTGTTGTGAAATAGGAAGCCGATTCTAGATTTAATTTGAGATTGGAGATGCTTAATGTGAGTCTGGAAGGAGAGTTTACAGTCTAACCAGACACCTAGGTATTTGTAGTTGTCCACAAGTCAGAACCGTCCAGAGTAGTGATGCTAGACGGGCGGGCAAGTGCGGGCAGCGATCGGTTGAAGAGCATGCATTTAGTTTAACTTGTATTTAAGAGCAGTTGGAGGCCACGGAAGGAGAGTTGTATGGCATTGAAACTCATCTGGAGGTTAGTTAACACAGTGTCCAAAGAAGGGCCAGAAGTTTACAGAATTGCATCATGTGTTGGCATATTTTAGCTGTCACAGAATTATGCCATGGCTTGATGTTTTAATTCGGCCATGTGGGCCATATCTTAACTGTCGATCAAACTCTGCAAAAGTTTAAACTAAAACGGAAGTTTGGGCATCCCTACCGAATGGTTACTGTTAGGGTTAAACTTAAATGTAGACATTAATTCCGAATTCTTCAGGTTAGGGTTAAGGTTTAGGAAAAGCTACAAAATTATAATAATGAGTGTCTTGCACTGAGTTGAACATGTGAACTTTAGAGACGGCCTTAAATGGTGTAGTTTTTCCACATTTTGCTAGGTCCAAATGTAATATGGTACATGCAGAATCGCCACCTCCTGGCATATTACATTGTGCTGACGTTGCCAACAGAGGCCGTTTGGAACTCGGTAGTGAGTGTCGCAACCGAGGACAGATGATTTGTATCGTCGAACAATGCTTCCGAGTTCCAGGCACTCTCAGCCGCCACAGTGTGAAAATCCATTGCGTAGTCTGCCACACTATGGGAGTCTTGGCGTAGCTGGAGCAGCTTACGAGCAGCCTCTCTCCCGGACAATGGTTAATCAAACATCTTCCATACTTCTGCCACAAATTCCTCTAGAATGAGGCAGATGGTGGACTGTTGCTCCCACACCGCCCTATCCCAGGCGAATGCCCTCCCGGACATAAGAATTATGATGTACGCTGTCCTCGAGCTCGGTCCGAGGGGAACGAAGGAGGCTGCAACTCAAAAATGAGGGAGAACTGGGAGAGAAAAGCCTGGTTCTGGATTCTCCAGCGTAGCGCTCCAGAGGAGGTAAGCGGGGTTCTCGGGACACTGGGGTAGGCTGGGAGATTACGGGTGTGACCCACTGCCCAGTGGGGAATCCGCGGAATTGCTCCAGCAAAGAGTCAAATACCTGGTAATGGCGTTTTGTCAGGGTATGGAGTCCCTCCATAAGACATTGCAGTAACTCCTCGTGTCATCCAATGGTGGCTCCTCGCAGGGAGACAGCATTGTGGAGCTGTTCTGAGTCTGTTGGGTCGGTCATGGCCAGTTCGTGCTATCACATTTTAGGCCAGTTCATACTATCAAGTTTTAGGCAAGACCCAGATGCAGACATTGTTGAAGTAACAAAAGTGTATTACTAGAACAGGGGGCAGGCAAAATGACAGGTCAAGGGCAGGCAGAGGTCAATAATCCTTCAGATTCCAAAAGGTACAGAACGGCAGGCAGTCTGAGGGTCAGGGCAGGCAGAGGTCAATAATCCAGATCAGATTTCAAAAGGTACAGAACGGCAAGCAGTCTCAGGTTCAGGGCAGGCAGAGGTCAATAATCCAGTGTGGTGGGGCAAGATCCAGGACAGCAGGCAGGCTCAGGGTCAGGGCAGGCAGAATGTTCAAAACTGTGAAAACTAGAAAACAGGAACTATATAAATGATAGGCGCAAGGGGAAAAACACTGATAGGCTTGACGAACAAAACAGACAAACAGAGAACACAGATATAAAAACACAGGGGATAATGAGGGGAGATGGGAGACACCTGGTGGGGGGAGGAGACAAGCACAAAGACAGGTGAAATTTATCAGGGTGTGACAGTCCCACTAAGCGTAAACCAGATGGGATGGTATATTGTGCATTATGCTGTGGTAGCCATGCTGGTTAAGTCGGCCTTGAATTCTCAATAAATCACTGACAGTGTCACCAGCAAAGTACCCCCACACCATCAGACCTTCTCAACCATGCTTCACGATGGGAACCACACATGCAGAGACCATCCGTTCACCTACTATGCGTCTCATGAAGACACGTTTGGAACCAAAAATCTCAAATTTGGACTCATTAGACCAAAGGACAGATTTCCACAAGTCTAATGTTCATTCCTCGTGTTTCCTTGCCCAAGCAAGTCTCTTCTTATTATTGGTGTCCTTTAAAAGTGGTTTCTTTGCAACAATACAACCATGAATGCCTGATTCACAAAGTATCCTCTGAACAGTTGATGTTGAGATGTGTCTGTCACTTGAACTTTGTGAGGCATTTATTTGGGCTGCAATCTGAGCTGCAGTTAACTTTAATGAACTTATCCTCTGCAGCATAGGTAACTGTGGGTCTTACTTACTTGTGGCGGTCCTCATGAGAGCCAGTTTCATCATAGCGCTTGATGGTTTTTGCTACTGCACTTGAATAAACTTTAAAAGTTCTGGAAATGTTCTGGATTGATTGACCTTCATGTCTTAAAGTAGTGATGGACTGTCATTTCTCTTTGCATATTTGTTAAGTGTTAAAAATATTTATTACGATATTAGCAATTTATTCCTCAGCATTTGATATATTATTGCCATTTTATTACATTATCAGTTGCTTCAAGGTGTCTGTAATAGAATGCACATGGCAAAAACTAATTATGAACTGTTACTCCAAAACGGTTTGACCATTAGAGACACATCATCTACGCCGCCCTCTAAACCCTGTCTACACGGAATGAATGTGCCAAAACTTAAAAAGGCACCGAATTTGGAAACTATAGAAATCCATTTATTAACTTTTTCCCCATTTGTTACGTTACAGCCTTATTCTAAAATATATACATTTTTATTCCCACATCAATCTACAGACAATATCCCATAATGACAAAGCAAAAATAGGCTTTTAGAAATATTTGCAATTTTTTTTAAATAAACCGAAATATCACAGTTACATAAGCATTCAGACCCTTTACTCAGTACTTTGTTGAAGTGCCTTTGGCACCTTTGGCAGCCTCGAGTCTTCTTGGGTAGGACACTACAAGCTTGGCACACCTTATTTGGGGAGTTTCTCTCAGTGTTATCTGCAGATACTCTCAAGCTCTGTCAGGTTGGATGGGGTGCGTCACTCCACTGCTATTTTCAGGTCTCTCCAGAGATGTTAGATCGGGTTCAAGTCCGGGCTCTGGCAGGGCCACTCAAGGACGTTCAAAGACTTGTCCCGAAGCCACTCCTGCATTGCCTTGGCTGTGTGCTTATGGTAGTTGCCCTGTTGGAAGGTGAACCTTCACCCCAGTCTGAGGTCCCTGCCGCTGAAAAACATGTCCACAGCATGATGCTGCCACTACCATGCTTTACTGTAGAGATGGTGGCAGGATTTAATCCAGAACTGACGATTGGATTTCAGGCCAAGAAATCAATCTTGGTTTCATCAGACCAGAGAATCTTGTTTCTCATAGTCTGAGAGTCCTTTAGGTGCCTTTTGTCTAACTCCAAGTGGGATGTCATGTGTATTTATACTGAAGAGTGGCAGCTGAGATGAGATGGTTGTCCTTCTGGAAGGTTCTTCCATCTCCACAGAGAAACTCTGGAGCTCTGTCAGAGTGACCTTCGGGTTCTTGGTCAACTCCCTGACTAAGGCCCTTCTCCCCCTACTGCTCAGTTTGGCAGGGTGGCCAGCTCTAGGAAGAGTCTTGGTGGTTCCAACCTTCTTCAATTTAAGAATATGGAGGCCACTCTTGGGGACATTCAATGCTGCAGAAATGTTTTGGTACTATTTCCCAGATCTGTGCCTTAACACAATCCAGTCTCTGAGCTCTATGGACAATTCCAAGGATGATCAATGGCAACAGAATGCACATTAACTCAATGTTGAATCTCATAGCAAAGGGTCAGAATACTTATGCAAATACGGTTTTCAAAATATTGTCATATTCGCAAGTCCTCAACTGGCAGCTTCATTAAATAGTACCTGCAAAACACCAATCTCAACGACAAACAGTGAAGAGGCGACTCCGGGATGCTGGCCTTCTAGGCAGAGGTACAAAGAAAAAGCCATATCTCAGACTGGCCAATAAAAAGAAAAGATTAAGATGGGCAAAATAACACAGACACTGGACAGAGGAACACGCCTCTTCACTGTTGACATTGAGACTGGTGTTTTGAGGGTACTATTTAATGAAGCTGCCAGTTGAGGACTAGTGAGATGTCTGTTTCTCAAACTAGACACTCTAATGTACTTGTCCTCTTGCTTAGTTGTGCACTTGTGCCTCCCGCTCCTCTTTCTATTCTGGTTAGGGCCAGTTTGTTCTGTTCCGTGAAGGAGTAGTACACAGCATTGTACCAGATCTTCAGTATCTTGGCAATTTCTCACATGGAATTTCCTTAACTTCTCAGAACAAGAATAGGCTGACAAGTTTCAGAAGAAAGTGCTTTGTTTCTGGCCGTTTTGATAATGTAATTGAACCCACAAATGCTGATGCTCCAGATACTCAACTAGTCTAAAGAAGGACAGTTTTATTACTTATTTAATCAGAACAACAGTTGTCAGCTGTGCTAACATAATTGCAAAAGGGTTTTCTAATGATCAAATTTTACATCAATTCCCATTATTAAAGTGGCTGGAGTTGAGTCAGTGGGTTGGCAGCAGCCACTCAATGTTAGTGGTGGTTGTTTAACAGTCTGATGGCTTTGAGATAGAAGCTGTTTTTCAGTCTCTCGGTCCCAGCTTTGATGCACCTGTATAGGGCAGCAGTCTCTAAGGTGTAGGGTGGTAGCTGGCTAGTAACTGTGACTAAAGTTCAGGGTAAGGTACTTTGCAGAGGCCGGCTAGTGGTGACTATTTAACAGTCTGATGGCCTGGAGATTATTTTTCAGTCTCTCGGTCCCAGCTTTGATGCACCTGTTCTGTCCCCGCCTTCTAGATGGTAGCAGGGTGAACAGACCTTGGCTCGGGTGGCTGAGGTCCTTGATGATCTTCTTGGACTTCCTGTGACACCGGGTCCTGTAGATCAGGGGTTCCCAAACTATTTCCCTCATGCCCCCCTTCCAGCATTGGGGAATATCCCACGCCTCCTCCGCCCCTTACTTACTGCAATTCTTCACATTTTGTCATTGGGTGCACCAAAATGTTGCAGTTTTAAAGCTCATTTTCTTGCAATTCTATAAATGGTGTCATGTGTTCAGTAGGGCAAAAAAGTATTTTGTCAGCCACCAATTGTGCAAGTTCTCCCACTTAAAAAGACGAGAGAGGCCTGTAATTTTCATCGTAGGTACACTTCATCTATGACAGACAAAATGAGAAAAAAAATCCAGAAAATCACATTGTATGATTTGTAATGAATTTATTTGCCAATTATGGTGGAAAATAAGTATTTGGTCAATAACAAAAGTTTATCTCAATACTTTGTTATATTCCCTTTGTTGGCAATGACAGAGGTCAAATATTTTCTGTAAGTCTTCACAAGGTTTTCACACACTGTTGCTGGTATTTTAGCCCATTCCTCCATGCAGATCTCCTCTAGAGCAGTGATGTTTTGGGGCTGTTGCTGGGCAACACGGACTTTCAACTCCCTCCAAAGATTTTCTATGGGGTTGAGATCTGTAGACTGGCTAGGCCACTCCAGGACCTTGAAATGCTTCTTACGAAGCCACTACTTCATTGCCCGGATGGTGTGTTTGGGATCATTGTCATGCTGAAAGACCCAGCCATGTTTCATCTTCAATGCCCTTGCTGATGGAAGGAGGTTTTCACTCAAAATCTCACGATACATGGCCCCATTCATTCTTTCCTTTACATGGATCAGTCGTCCTGGTCCCTTTGAGGAAAACAGCCCCAAAGCATGATGTTTCCACCCCCGTGCTTCACAGTAGGTATGGTGTTCTTGGTATGCAACTCAGCATTCTTTGTCCTCCATACACGACGAGTTGAGTTTTTACCAAAAAGTTTTATTTTGGTTTCATCTGACCATATGACATTCTCAATCTTCTTCTGGATCATCCAAATGCTCTCTAGCAAACTTCAGACGGTCCTAGACATGTACTGGCTTAAGCAGGAGGACACGTCTGGCACTGCAGGATTTGAGTCCCTGGCGGCGTAATGTGTTACTGATGGTAGGCGTTGTTACTTTGGTCCCAGCTCTCTGCAGGTCATTCACTAGGTCCCCCCGTGTGGTTCTGGGAATTTTGCTCACCGTTCTTGTGATAATTTTGACCCCACGGGGTGAGATCTTGCGTGGAACCCCAGATCGAGGGAGATTATCAGTGGTCTTGTATGTCTTCCATTTCCTAATAATTTCTCCCATTCAGTCTTCCCAGCCTGGTGCAGGTCTACAATTTTGTTTCTGGTGTTCTTTGACAGCTCTTTGGTCTTGGCCATAGTGGAGTTTGGAGTGTGACTGTTTGAGATTGTGGACAGGTGGACAGGTATTTTATACTGATAACAAGTTCAAACAGGTGCCATTAATACAGGTAACGAGTGGAGGACAGAGGAGCCTCTTAAAGAATAAGTTACAGGTCTGTGAGAGCCAGAAATCTTGCTTGTTTGTAGGTGACCAAATACTTATTTTCCACCATAATTTGCAAATAAATTCATTTAAAAAATCCTACAATGTGATTTTCTGGATTTTTTTCCCCTCATTTTGTCTATCATAGTTGAAGTGTACCTATGATGAAAATTACAGGCCTCCCTCATCTTTTTAAGTGGGAGAACTTGCACAATTGGTGGCTGACTAAATACTGTTTTGCCCCACTGTATATGTATTTGTGGGATATTTGAGAAAAGGGTGCACTCCCCAAAATGTGGGAACCACTGCTGTAGATGTATCGAAGAGAAATGTGGGAAATTAAGGTTTGGAATGTTAACCAGGAGGGTCTAGCATCATTGTGTTCTTGTGCTCTTGACCCAAATGCCAATATCAAAAGGTGATTAACACGAGATGCAAAGACACAATGGAAAGCTGGTTTGTCATTAGATGAAGTGCTAACAGACAGTGCTAAAACAGTTCTTGGCATTTGTCTAGATTAGAGATCTGCTTGCCTTTCATTCTGCCCATTCCATTTGCCCCAATGCATAACACTGTGATTCATTGAGAAGCCAACTGCTTCAAAGACACAATGTAAACAATGATGGACTGGCATACTTCTTAATGACCTAGATGAACCTAATGCTGATGAGCTAGCTGCGCCTTAGCTTTACACATTTAAATCAGTCCAAGACCAGCCTTGACATGTGCCAAAAATTGCATTAGGTCAATTGCTTGGCCTGACGAATAAAATATTTTGAATCTAGGACTGGTGTTTTGGACTGAAAGTCACAGAAATCTGTGTTCTGTTTTTTGATGATTGTGTGAAAATTGTATTTGCATCCTCAAAAAATATGACTAAATTGATTACATTTGTGGATCATTCAGCCCATCTCTCCAAATTGTCAATTGTGAGAAAATGCAAGTGTTTATTACTTGGCCTCCCATCTTATTTAAAGTGTCTATCAGCAGTAGAAACAATAACAAAGCATCCCCCCTTGTTTAGGTCAAAGGCTGAGGCATGGGGCTGGAGAAATGTACTACTATCAAATTCATAGACAGAGGTATGGATGCAAGTACTGACCATCCATGATATCACAATAGTAGATTTGACCATATTTTTAGGCTGTACAGTATTTTTTTGCATTTACTTTGTTTACAAACATTGGAGTAAAACAAGCTTCTATTGTGGGTTCTGATGAAGTATGACAGCGGAACTAATCTCATGAGGCATTTATAAGTTAAATTTAAACGATAAGAGCGATTTCACGTGAGCTTGGACGGAAAATATTTCTGGTATCTCAGAATTCTATCCCAAACCATATTTGAGGCGATCATGATGAAAGTGTACATTTTAGGCCATTTTTAGACTTAAACAGGCATCATGTAAGGCCCTACGATCCATGAACCGTGTCAAATGTAGACTTGTGTTTTAAGGTTATTCATTTGGAGAAGGTGTCACCACACCCAGTAATGGTGAGGAATCAAGTTTGGTGTGACAGGAACTATCAAATCAACAAACATGCATTTAGAACATGGGCATGCCAATGATTAAAATGGCTCTTCAGGTGGGGGAATAGATCAAAGAGGTAAAACACTTCAAGAGCTGAGGGCAAACTCAGCTCTGGGTTCAGTCTACTCTGCTGGACCCAGAGTTAGGAACCTGGCTACACTGCTTCATTGCTTCTGTATTGTCCCCTACTCTGCTGCCGGATACGAAATCAAAGAGTCTTGCAATCAAGATGTTTTTGCTGTCCTTCATTTTCTTACAACCATATATGTTTGGAACAAAATACTCTACAAGTACCCCACATTTCTAGAGTGGGCTCTCTTACTAATTTTGAAGTTATGATCAATTGTATGACCCCCACCAACCACACCACCACAGAGATTGCGAAAATGAATGGAAAGGGAGCTCCCTCTACTGGTGACTTGCTGAATGTACAATCCTAAAGGAGTGCTGTGATTGGTTAATGACCCATAATGACAGTTTATATGAAGTGACCAAAGATATTTAAAAAAAAAAACATTTAAAGTGTTGGTCCCATTTATTTTCATGAGCTGAAATAAAAGGTTCCAGAAATGTTCCATACCTACACAAAATCGTATTTCTCTCAAATGTTGTGCACAAATGTGTTTATATCCCTTTAGTGAATATTTATCCTTTGCCAAGATAATCCATACATCTGACAGGTGTGGCATATCAAGAAGCTTATTAAAAAGCATGATCACTAAACAGGTGCACCTTATGCTGGGGACAATAAAAGGCCACTCTAAAATGTGCAGTTTTTTCACACATCACAATGCCTCAGATGTCTCAAGATTTAAGGGAGTGTGTAATTGGCATGCTGACTGCAGGAATGTCCAGCAGAGCTGATGCCAGATAATTTAATGTTCATTTCTCTACCATAAGCCACCTCAACATTGTTTTATAGAATTTGGCAGTGTCACGCCTTGGTCATTGTATCTTGTGTTTTTGTTATATGTTTGGGTAGGCCAGGGTGTGACATGGGTTTATATGTTGTATTTCGTATTGGGGTTTGTATTAATTAGGAGTGTGTATTAGTAGGGGTGTGTCTAGTTAGGCTTGGCTGCCTGAGGCGATTCCTAATTGGAGTCAGCTGATTCTCGTTGTCTCGGATTGGGAACCGTATTTAGGCAGCCTGAGTGCGCGTTGTATGTCGCTCTGGATAAGAGCGTCTGCTAAATGACTTAAATGTAAATGTGGGAGATTGTACCTGTCTTTGTGTTAGTCACCAGATAGGCTGTAATTTGTTTCACTCGTTTGTTGTTTTTGTATGTTCTATTATTTCATGTACCGCATTAGCTTTATTAAAGATCATGAGTAACCTACACGCTGCATTTCGGTCTGCCTCTCTTCTAACTGCAGACGAAGTTCATTACAGGCAGTACAGGCAGTACATCAAACTGGCCTCATAACCTTGCATTCTGAGAGTTAACCTACAGAACTCGATTCCCTCATCGCTTTGACCATCCGAATCGATTGGGCGATTACGGAACGAAGGAGGGAGAGGAATTTGGATTTCCAAGACTGGGGCGGCAGGGTAGCCTAGTGTTTAGAGCATTGGACTAGTAACTGAAAGGTTGCAAGTTCAAATCCCCGAGCTGACAAGGTACAAACCTGTTGTTCTGCCCCTGAACAGGCAGTTAACCCGCTGTCATTGAAAATCAGAATTTGTTCTTAACTGACTTGCCAATTTAAATAAAGGAAAACATTTTTATAAATACATGACCATGCTTCAGTATAATACAATATGATAAAAAACAAGATATAGATTTATCAATAATGGTTGTTAATGTCGAAAAGGTTTCTGCCGGTCTTGCATGGAATTTTCTATTCAAAACTTTGGAAGCCTTCAACATTCCAGCTGAAATATTACACTTAATAATAATATGATATAATAGGCAAAATATACACATTTTCTGAGGAAATTGCTTTAAAAAGGGGTACAAGACAGGGATTTCCTCTCTCCCCACCTCCTGTTTCCACTGGCAATTGAACCACTTGCAGAAATAATTAGACAGGACCAAAGTTGGATGGGGAGCGTCGCTGCACAGCTATTTTTGAAGCCACTCCTGCGTTGTCTTGGCTGTGTGCTTAGGGTCGTTGTCCTGTTGAAAGGTGGACCTTCGCTCCAGTCTGAGGTCCTGCTCTGGAGGAGGATTTCGTCAAGGATCTCTCTGTACTTCATCTTTGTCTCGATCCTGACTTGTCTCCCAGTCCCTGTTTCTGAAGGTTTCTTCTTCTTCTGAAGGTTTCTTCCCAGTCCCTGTTTCTGAAGGTGCCAGGTTTCTTCCAGACTTGACACTTGGTTTTCAGTCAAAGAGTTCGTTTCATCAGACCACAGAAATGTTTCTCATGGTCTGAGTGTACTTTCGGTGCCTTTTTGGCATACTCCAAGTGGGCTGTCAAGGGCCTTGCACTTCCGTTGGCCACTATACCATAAAGGCCTGATTTGTGGAGTGCTGCATAGATGGTTGTCCTTCTAGAAGGTTCTCCCATCTCCACAGAGGAACTCTGGAGCTCTGTCAGAGTGACAATCGGGTACTTGATCACCTCCCTGACCAAAGCCATTCTCCCCCAATTGCTCAGTTTGGCCGGCCGGACGGACAGCTCTAGAAATGCAGCCATAGAGTTAGAAGTTTAGAAGTGGATGGGCACATTAGAAGTGCCCATCCAAGAAGGTTCAAGATCGTTGGTCACAGAAATGAAATTATGTCAAATGATGTTATATCTACAGTTGCTTTGATTGGACTGAACATGCCAACATCATACTGTACTTTCAAAATCTTAGCTAGCAGTCATCATCATCATGAATCAAGTCTACAATCTACTGGTAAATCTTGTTTAATCCTTGTCATATGAAGATAAATAATGAAGAGAAAGTATAGATAAAACATATCGGTGCTCACCGGCCATTGGACATAAACATTACACAACAAGTTGAAATCGCAAATTCAACTATGATTGGTTTGGAAGGAATCCGTGGCTAACTGCAAGCATTGCAAAGCAATCACTAGCTTGCTACTCAGTGGAGTAGGTGTTTGGTCCCAATTCTGGGTTTAAGGGTCTCTTTTCAAAGCTTTTTTGTTTTTGTTTGACGCACCAAGATTTACATGCTAACATCACCACTGTGCATAAGTGATTTTGCTGTAACTTGTAATGATTGAAAATTAAACATGTGTATGTTTCTTATTTAGGCCTACACAAATGCTTCCTTGCAACACATGGTAGCATTTTAAAAGCAACTTAAGCTACACATTGTTGTTCCAAGAAATGATAATTACATTAATAATAACAATAATTATTATTGTTATTTCTGTTGACAGTGGTTTTCTCAGATAACCTCTGAATAATAGGCAAATTGTAAAAGGACTTTTATTTTGATATGGTGAATATGGGATTATCTCGTGACGTCACTACTGTGGAGAGTCATAGCCTACTTTCAAATATACAGGGTGTTTTCGAGAACTGAACCGCGACTGACTATCTGGGCTGAAATTAATATTAACAGTAGAACAGGTTCTTAGCAAAAGTATAAACGCATACCATCTCATTGTGTATGCAAATGTATATCAACGTTGAGTACTGTCATTCTGTACACACATTCATAGTGTACATAGGTCAATTTATTTGCGCTGCATGCATGCGTTCCGTCGTGTCTGAGCAAGTCCAACTTCATTCGTTTTGGATCGGGAAGCATTGGCACTATGTGGAGTATTGATGTACACCAGTGGTCACCACCGGGTCGTGATGGGTGGGTATCAATGGTGGAACGTTCCAACAGGAATCTGTTCCAAAAACGTAAAGTACAAGGTTGCCAACAAACAACGCATACAAAGTAGCATGATCAATTCACCGAGCTAACTAAGTTAGCTGGCGAATAAGCATCAACTCACCACGTAGCTTATTCTTCATGTTTGTCCATAGGCGACCAGAGTGAGGACAGATAATTTTAGGAATGAAAGTGGTGAGTGAAAAACTTAATGATATAGCCCAATATCCCACCCTACCCGATATCCACAAAGTATACCCACCCGTCGTGATGAGCTACAGGGGGTGAAGGCTTTTGTTCCTGCCCAACTCTAACACAACGTAATGATTTGAATCAGGTGTTTTGGTGCTGACTGTAGTTCAAGTATCAAGAATGTCCTTATTGTTATTAGACACTGGGCAAATCAGGACACCTCTATTTCAAGATGATTTACATATCAATATGGGCATTCTCAGGAGTCCATGTGTAACACAAACCTTGAGTATAACCACTTTATATCGCTGTAACAGTGTCTCACCACTTCTCTCTCCGCCTCTCTGGCAGACATGTTGCCTGTGTTGGTCTATGGGGAGCGGAGCACAACCCTAAGGGGCGTGCAGAGCTGTCGTCTGCGTGGGTCTGGGCTGCAGTTAGGAGGGGCTACGCTGAACTCCAGAGGCAGCACCATGGACGCCGTGGTGGAGGGGTCACTCTGTTGGAGAATGACCACCACTACAACTCAGGTAAACACGCACCCATGTCTAGGGCCTGGAGTCTTTTCTAGCCAGGTCACATGGCCAGAAAAAAAAACACCAGATAAGGTAATAGCTCCACTAATTAATCTATATAGTTGTATTGACTCGGTGCATGGTTACATGGTAATAGATACACAATAATAACATATGGAATTACCAAATACGTATTAATTTACCTTATATTTTTTGGTAAATACCAGTAGAAACAGTACCATAAAATAAAGTGCTACCAGATTTATCTGGCTATAGTTAGGTTTCCATCCAATTGGCTACATAACTTAATGCAAATATTATAGCACACGGGTGATATTACATGATATACAGGTATGTTAATGACATTTTAATTGAAGTGTGTGTTTTTTGTGTGGGGAAGATGGGCGCGGTAGGTGCGGTGGATGCGGAAGGGAACATAGCCTGTGCCATCTTCACTGGCATGCTGAACAAGATGGAGGGCAGGCTCCTGTATCGGTGAGTCATCTGATGTTTTGTCACGAGGTTAAACAGATTAAGAGATGTGTAGAGGAAGTAGGAGAGAGAAAGAGAGGAGTAGCGGGAGAAGAGATAAAGATGGAGGGAAAATAACTAGGGAGAGAGAGACCTGCAGCTTTAACAGTGATCCAGAAAGCGATGTAGTGGTTGAAGCTGAGTGGCTTGGTGAACCCTGACCCCCTGGGACGTGGAGGAATGTGTGCTGGTGTGGAGCCACTCACTACCTGCTGGATTAATGTTTCACTATGGAGGATTTTACAGCCAGCAGTCTGAACAACACACATTGCTGCCTCATACTCCTAGACTCCTTCATAAAGGCACAGGCATACAGTACATACACAGCATACTCACACAAACACCCACACTCAAATGCAAAACACATGCACATACGTGTACACACATACACAGAACGGGCTAAAACATATATTACTTCAAATGCATTTAATTTAAAATGTGGTTACTGGAGTCACATGTTGAGACATTTCTGTCAAGGAACATTCCTCCTGTTAATTAGTGATGTTGGTAAATCAATACACTCAGGTCAACAACCAATGATCACATGGTCTTTAGAAATGAATCACTGTCAAAAGTTTCATAGATCACTAGTAAAAAATAAAGTAATGTGTGGGCAAGCTAGAAACCGCTATATACTGTATTGAATGCTGACTGTAGAGTTGGTAACTCACCACAGGTGTTCTGAACCAGGCAGATGTAAATATATGGATTTAGATAGAAGAGTCATTTGTAATACAAGTTTGTCCCCACAAGCCAATGCATTCCATACACAACTGTGTGAGCTGAGTGAAGGCATACAAAGGGTAAATCGGCCAGTAAATATACAGATATGCATATAGGCCTTGATCACGACTCTTAAGTTCCATTACCTTACACATAAGTCATTGAACGAAGGACTCTTCTGTAAGGGGGAGTTTTGAGAAGAGCCCCGGCTCTCGGTCTGAACATTAACACACATCGCTTGAGGTACGGTTTTGGAAGCATAAGGACCTTATCTTTCATATCAGTGAGAAATATATATATATATATATATATATATATATATATATATATTATTATTTTTTTTAATCAAAAGGTTAAATTGATACACACTTTTCTAGGGTTAGTGTTCCCACAGCGGACATATCTCCTTGTTACAGCGCGTGTTTACGGAAGACGGCGGGACCACCTGTGCAAATGAGCTGTCTAGGTTGCTCGGGAACACCTATCAGTAACAGAAGAAGGCTGCCAGAAACATGTTGTCACTTTAAAATAATGTTGGCTGCAACTGTGACAAAGCAAGTTAAAACTGTGGTACAGTGAGTGTATATTTACCATTTGAGAAATCCATTTGGTGTGATATGTAGGTAAAGGGCTTTGTGTTTCCAGAACCGTACCTCAATTGAGAATCAATTCATGTTTAGATGGGAGTATTTGGCTGCCAGAGCCAGTCTACCACTGATAATAACATACAGTTGAAGTTGGAAGTTTACATACACTTAGGTTGGAGTCATTAAAACTCATTTTTTCAACCACTCCACAAATGTTATCAAACCAAGTTGGTTATGTCACGCCTTGGTCATTATATTTTGTGTTTTTGTTATATGTTTGGGTAGGCCAGGGTGTGACATGGGTTTATATGTTGTGTTTCGTATTGGGGTTTTATTAGCATTGGGATTGTGTATGATTAGGGGTGTGTCTAGTTAGGCTTGGCTGCCTGAGGCGGTTCTCAATTGGAGTCAGGTGATTCTTGTTGTCTCGGATTGGGAACCATATTTAGGTAGCCTGAGTTCGCTTTGTATTTTGTGGGTGTTTGTTCCTGTCTCAGTGTTGTATTCACCAGATAGGCTGTAATTAGTTTCACGTTCCGTTCTGTTGTTTTTGTATTTAGTATTTCAGTTATTTCATGTACCGCGATTCAGTTCATTAAAGTCATGAGTAACCTACACGCTGCATTTCGGTCCGACTCTCTTCATTCAACAGACGAACGCTGTTACAGGTTAGGACATCTAATTTGTGCATGACACAAATCATTTTCCCAACAATTATTTACAGACAGATTATTTCACTTATAATTCACTGTATCACAAGTTTAAATACACTAAGTTGACTGTGCCTTTAAACAGCTTGGAAAATTCTGTAAAATTATGTCATGGCTTTAGAAGCTTCTGATAGGCTAATTGACATCATTTGAGTCAATTGGATGTGTACCTGTGGATGTATCTCAAGGCCTACCTTCAAACTCAGTGCCTCTTTGCATCATGGATAAATCAAAAGAAATCAGCCAAGACCTCAGAAAAAAAATTGTAGACCTCCACAAGTCTGGTTCATCCTTGGGAGCAATTTCCAAATGCCTGAAGGTACCATGTTCATCTATACAAACAATAGTACGCAAGTATAAACACCATAGGACCACACAGTCATCATACCGCTCAGGAAGGAGACACGTTCTGTCTCCTACAGATGAATGAACTTTGGTGTGAAAAGTGTAAATCAATCCCAGAATAACAGCAAGGACCTTGTGAAGATGCTCGAGGAAATGGATACAAAAGTATCTATATCCACAGTAAAACGAGTCCTATATCGACATAACCTGAAAGGCCGCCTAGCAAGGAAGTCACTGCTCTAAAACCGCCATAAAAAAGTCAGACAACAGTTTGCAACTGCACATGAGGACAAGATTGTACTTTTTGGAGAAATACCCTCTGGTCTGATGAAACAAAAATAGAACTGTTTGGCCATAATGACCATTGTTGTGTTTGCAGGAAAAGGGGGAGGCTTGCAAGCTGAAGAACATCATCCTAACAGTGAAGCACGGGGGGGCAGCATCATGTTGTGGGGATGGTTTGCTGAAGGAGGGACTGGTGCACTTCACAAAATAGATGGCATCATGAGGTAGGAAAATGTTGTGGATATATTGAGGCAACATCTCGGACATCTAACAGGAAGTTAAAGCTTCGTCGCAAATGGGTCTTCCAAATGGACAATGACCCCAAGTATACTTCCAAAGTTGTGGCAAAATGGCTTAAGGACAACAAAGTCAAGGTATTGGAGTGGCCATCAAAAAGCCCTGACCTCAATCCTATATAAAATGTGTGGGCAGAACTGAAAAAGTGTGCGTGAGCAAGGAGGCCTACAAACCTGACTCACTTACACCAGCTCTGTCAGGAGGAATGGGCCAAAATTCACCCAACTTATTGTGGAAAGCTTGTGGAAGGCTACCCAAAATGTTTAACCCAAGTTAAGCAATTTAACCGCAATGCTACCAAATAATAATTGAGTGTATGTAAACTTCTGACCCACTGGGAATGTAATGAAAGAAATAAAAACTGAAATAAATCATTCTCTGTACTATTATTGTGACATTTCACATTCTTAAAATAGGTGATGATCCTAACTGACCTAAAACAGGGGATTTTTACTAGGATTACTAAATGTCAGGAATTGTAAAAAAATAAAATAAACTGAGTTTAAATGTATTTGGCTAAGGTGTATGTAAACCTCTGACAGGTTAAGGACTAAAGGTAGGCTCCTTGAGAGTACATCTTGAGCTGTCTAGACATGCCCATGTATAGGCTGACTGACTAATATCTGGACCAGGCAAAGATTACAATAGATGGACCACTGTCTGCAAATTGATGCAGGTTATTCTTAAGCTTACCCAATAAAAATTCACTAAATCACTGATTTGGTACGATATTGCACACGTTAGACTACAGATCACGAAATATATTGAGACAAATTACAGACAGTAGCCTACAAGTAGCAAAATAGAACTCAATTCATTGAACATGAGATGTATTTCACTACGATTGAATAAATAGGCCTATAACCTACCGCATGGCTGCCCAACCCTCTTTCTGGAGATCTACTGTCCTGTAGGTTTTCAGTCCAACCCTAATTTAGCATATCTGATTCAGCTAGTTAAGGTCTTGTTGAGCAGCTAATTAGTAGAATCAGGTATGTTAAATTAAGGTTGGACTGAAAACCCACAGGATGGTACATCTCCAGGAAGAGGGTTGGACTGAAAATCCACAGGACGGTACATCTCCAGGAAGAGGGTTGGACTGAAAACCCACAGGACGGTACATCTCCAGGAAGAGGGTTGGACTGAAAACCCACAGGACGGTACATCTCCAGGAAGAGGGTTGGACTGAAAACCCACAGGACGGTACATCTCCAGGAAGAGGGTTGGGCTGAAAACCCACAGGATGGTACATCTCCAGGAAGAGGGTTGGGCTGAAAACCCACAGGACGGTACATCTCCAGGAAGAGGGTTGGACTGAAAACCCACAGGACGGTACATCTCCAGGAAGAGGGTTGGACTGAAAACCCACAGGACGGTACATCTCCAGGAAGAGGGTTGGACTGAAAACCCACAGGACGGTACATCTCCAGGAAGAGGGTTGGACTGAAAACCCACAGGACGGTACATCTACAGGAAGAGGGTTGGACTGAAAACCCACAGGACGGTACATCTCCAGGAAGAGGGTTGGACTGAAAACCCACAGGACGGTACATCTCCAGGAAGAGGGTTGGACTGAAAACCCACAGGACGGTACATCTCCAGGAAGAGGGTTGGACTGAAAACCCACAGGACGGTACATCTCCAGGAAGAGGGTTGGACTGAAAACCCACAGGACGGTACATCTCCAGGAAGAGGGTTGGACTGAAAACCCACAGGACGGTACATCTCCAGGAAGAGGGTTGGGCTGAAAACCCACAGGACGGTACATCTCCAGGAAGAGGGTTGGGCTGAAAACCCACAGGACGGTACATCTCCAGGAAGAGGGTTGGACTGAAAACCCACAGGACGGTACATCTCCAGGAAGAGGGTTGGACTGAAAACCCACAGGACGGTACATCTCCAGGAAGAGGGTTGGACTGAAAACCCACAGGACGGTACATCTCCAGGAAGAGGGTTGGGCTGAAAACCCACAGGACGGTACATCTCCAGGAAGAGGGTTGGGCTGAAAACCCACAGGACGGTACATCTCCAGGAAGAGGGTTGGGCTGAAAACCCACAGGACGGTACATCTCCAGGAAGAGGGTTGGACTGAAAACCCACAGGACGGTACATCTCCAGGAAGAGGGTTGGACTGAAAACCCACAGGACGGTACATCTCCAGGAAGAGGGTTGGGCTGAAAACCCACAGGACGGTACATCCCCAGGAAGAGGGTTGGGCTGAAAACCCACAGGACGGTACATCTCCAGGAAGAGGGTTGGGCTGAAAACCCACAGGACGGTACATCTCCAGGAAGAGGGTTGGGCTGTCCTGGCTTACTGTTTATGTTTAAATGCGGTCATCTTGGTTTTCATTTTAAGCATATTTTTATACATCACTTGCAAAGACATTCGCAATTTATCAGAGACGGATACATGATGTGATTCTATGTTTAGTGGACATCTTCGCCCGATACGGAAGAAAATATCCTCAAATTAAAGCTGACAGTCTGCACTTGAACCTCAGTCATTGTATAATTTCAAATCCAAAGTGATGGAGTACAGCGCCAAAAACAACAACAATTGTGTCACTGTCCCAATACTTTTATCCTTTTTCTTTCGTAGAAGGGCGTGTGTGTGTGTGTGTGTGTGTGTGTGTGTGTGTGTGTGTGTGTGTGTGTGTGTGTGTGTGTGTGTGTGTGTGTGTGTGTGTGTGTGTGTGTGTGTGTGTGTGTGTGTGTGTGTGTGTGTGTGTGTGTGTGTGTGTGTGTGTGTGTGTGTGTGTGTGTGTGTGTGTGTGTGTGTGCCAGGATGTGGCGGTTATGCTGATAACAAGGTGGGAGCAGTGTCCCCCACAGGATATGGAGAGAAGCCATCATGAAGGTCACGCATCCAAACTCATGGCTAAACTCATCCTGTTCCACATGGTAACTAGGTAACTATCTCCCTCACACACAAACACACAGTGTCACACAGACACACCTATGATTTATGATATAAACTGAAGCCAGTAATGTTGCATTGGGCTAAACATCCATTCCTTCATTTGTCCATTTATACTTTCATCCATGCACGAATTGATCCACCGCTCTCCGCGGTGTGTGTACCCTGCAGGAAACAGTGAGGAGGCAGCAGCAGACGAGGCCCCGACCTATATGAAGGAGGGTGGTTGGTCTGGGTGAAGTGGTGCTGGACCCCCATGGTTGATGCTCCGCTCGCTCCAACAGCCTGCAGATGGCCTGTACACTGGAGAACACTTCACAAAGAATATAGATGACCCCCACTACACACACACACACACAGACACACACACAAAACACTATGGCTTGTAGTGGAGAATAATACATCATTATACAATAAAACAAAATAACAGAGTATAGATGACTGACACTAACACACACATCTGGAAAGAGAGAGAGAGAGCGAGGGAGGAAGGAAGGCATGGAACGAGCATAGGCGAGCCTAGAAGACACACTCAGACACAAAAACAACTGATAGACTGCACTGAATTGACATTTTTCCGTCCCATAGACTCTTACCATAACTGTGTCTTTAGCAGTCCGTATAATTGAAATGTTTTCTAATCCTCAAATCAATGCTCATATTTAGAGCCAGTATTTGGAAAGTGTTGATCAAATGTAAACATAAAATTCAGGAATAAAGCTTGTTTTTAAAACAAACATAGGCTATCATTTCAATGTCTCATTTGGAGTCCTTGAAAGTGATGATGGTTCATGGCATGCATAAATACCAGCAGATTTACCGACAAAGTTACGTATGAATTGTCTCTTTCACCTTGCACGTGTTGTGGCCAACTGGCAAAGGTCATGTACAGCTCGGATTACTCCACTAGATGGCGCAAAATATAAAGCTTGTCACTAAAAAGCTATTTGCTTTAGTTGGTTTCAATTGTATCTCATCTCAATAGTCTCTAAAATGTAGGGGTTCGGAAATTCTGACTGAACCCGTGTGTTTCATTGCAATAGTCGGAAGTGGTGTCTCCTTCCAGTCTCTGTTCCTTCCCCTGCACTGATGTAAAAAATAAAAATAATAATCCTGCCTGCTCAAATTAGTATTGGTGATGGAAAGGGGATAAATTATACCATTTGTCACCTGAGACGTCGTCCCCAAAATGGGTTAGATTTGATTGAGACAGGACATGTGTGGTATAGAGGGATCTGAAGGTGCTTTGGGTGTCACTGCCCACTCTGAGACAACCCCCATCTCACATTACTGCTATGAGTACTAACACAGAACCTCTCCTCTGACAGTCAAACCTGCTCTGCTACCCTGCTGGTCTCTCCTGGCAAGGCTGGTCTGTGTCCTAAACATTGTTTTGGAAATAGGGGGGAGATGCATTGGCATCTTACAGTTCTATTCGTCAGTTCTGTCTGTGTGTGTGCCTGTATGCCTGTGTGAAAGTGACCAAGGGCATCAGAGACATAAAAAGGTTATTTCCTGTTCTCCTATTAATCCATAGTATTTGACCCCAAATTACAGACAGTTTATTATGAGGCTACTACTCTAATTTCTTCAGTGGGGCAGTGGGCACATTGGTCATTTAATTTCACAGATTCCACAGGCCAGGTGAAAACTATAGAGGAACACAATTGTAGAGGGATGTGTGTGTGTGCGTTTAAGGGAAATTGTCAACTCACCACTAATTCAATGTTGCCTACAGTAAAAGATAACGGGTGGAGGTGCTATTCTCGAGCCTTGGAACACCGACGGACAGTTGGAGGTCATGGATGGCAACGGAAGGACGCCCGCAAGGTTACGTTGGCGAACAGGCTATTATTTCCCCTTGGATGCGCACAGTCCGCTCTGCCATTGGTCAGCTCTGCCAGAAAGGGGAGGGACTCGAGTCCAAGAATTTTAATAGAAAAACTCCAGACTGACAGGACGAAAGAAAGGGTGACAGTTCGAAAAAGACGGAGGACAAGGACGCTTTTACCCGGAAACTGTCCCCTCAGAATATTTAGAAATTTTGCAGTTCTGTATATCCACACTTTACAGCCAGATAAGTGTGCTTTTCTGGATCATTTTCTGGTTTATATTGTGAACTTTATCTGAAGACAACTCAATTGCCTCGACCCTGGAATGTTGTGTCCAGGTAGGCATTGTCAGAGACACAACGGAGACTGATTTTAACGCAGCATGATACCAGCGGTTGTCCATTCTTGCAAACACTACAGTACAACCTACTATCAAGACATACCGGGCTGCCTGTACGCGAAAGCGGAGAGTTTATTCGTCCCGGACCGGCATACCTTGCCTAACGCTGTTAACTTTTTACATTTTCGTTGATGAGGTGAAGCGGTAAGTAGCCTAGAGTATGTCCAAAGAAAACGATGATAGTGTTTGGAAGAGCCTCAACCTCACCTATTCCACCTCCTCTGTTTCCTCAGGGATAAAAAAATATATACATGGTGCATCTCGGCAGTTCCACTGGGATGCGTCAATTGCATCCACAAGCAGTTCAATGGCGCTGTAAGGCTTGGAGAATTGCCAGCCATTCATGGCGGGAAGAAAGCGCTTCTATTCCACAATGCAAACAAGACTATTATTTAATCTTTAGAAACAAAGGAAATCATGCTTTGAAACATTTTATAAATAAGAATTGATTTGTTGAAAACAAAAACAAAAAATCACAATTTATTCAGGGATAAATAGCCTAGTGTTCTAGTTAGGCTTATAGCTAACGTTTTATATATGGTTTATTATACCCCCAAGTTATGGATATGGCTCTGGTACTCTTTATTTTACATCTACCTCCAAATGTGTCTATATAACACCCTCCTGAAAACACTGACATACATCACAAAGGCATGACATGTTTTCACCTTGAAATAGTCATAGTTAAACTGTAAGGGTTAGTGGTTTTCTGTGAGGTATTGTAAAGGGAAGCTCTTTGTGTGTGAGAACCTGTTTTGTGTGTTGATCTAAACCCGCCTTCTGTTTGAGGAGGGGTCTCCGGCTCCACTCTTTCCCATGGAGATGATAGGACCACTTCCTGTCTCTCTCAGAACAGGCCAGGGCATGGAGTTTATACTGGGCCGGGAGTGTGAGTTAGACATTCTTCTTTCACTGTGGAGACACACACACACTCACAAACATGAATGCAAGAGCACAAATGCATATAAGCACATGCACACACAACACACACACACACACACACACACACACACACACACACACACACACACACACACACACACACACACACACACACACACACACACACACACACACACACACACACACACAGACACAGACACAGACACACACACACACACACACACAGTTTTAAATAACTAACCTTTTGGGGACACAATTTAGTCCCATTAACAATCCTATTTTCCCATACCCTAACCTTAACTCCAAAACCTAACCTTAGTCCTAACCCTAAACATAATCCTAACCCTAAAACGTTCTAACCTTAACTCTAAACCCCCTAGAAATAGCATTTGACCTTGTGGGGACTAACAAAACGGTCCATTTTTTGTTAGTTTACTATTCTTGTTTGGACCTCTGGACCCCACAAAATATAGTTAAACACATCCACATGCACACACACTCTTTCACCCATTAAGTTTAGACACACCACCATGACTGACTGTTAAATTGTTCTCTCTCAAGCTTAGTATTATGTAGGAAATTGTTCTGCTCCACTTGCATTGGGATCACGGGTGTCAGGACGTTAACCCCTGGCAGACCTTTGAGAGTTAGCCGTGTTAATCAGTGTTCCAGTGTCATGGCTCACCTGTCCTGTTATAGCGTTCACGATCGTGTTCGGGAATACCAGCGTCTCGATTAAGTCCCGGCAGAGCCCTGTCCCAAGGTCATCTGACTGCCACCCTGGGGCGTCTCAGAGTTTCTCGGAAAAAGCTTGAGAGAGAAAAGATGACAGGGGGGGTCAAGGGGTGGCAGGGTAGCCTAGTGGTTAGAGCATTGGACTAGTAACCGAAAGGGTCAAATCCCCGAGCTGACAAGGTACGTTCGGCCCCTGAACAGGCAGTTAACCCACTGTTCCTAGGCCGTCATTGAAAATAAGAATTTGATCTTAACTGACTTACCTAGTAAAATAAAGGTCAAATTAAAAAGGGGGCAGGGTCTGTGCTATCAGATAGGGTATTGAAACATGTATCCGAACCAAAGGACTGAGCTAAACACACACATCACAGGCAGTGTGACAACCATAAGGCTTTAGGAGATTGAAGGTCATAAATCAAATCTCATTTTATTTGTCACATGCTTTGTAAACAGCAGGAGTGGACTAACAGTATAATGCTTACTTACAGGCCCTTCCCAACAATGCAGAGAAAAAATAATAACACAATGAATAACTGAGTCGATGTGTCTGGGTACGAGGTAATTGAGGGAGAGGTGTACATATAGGTAGGGATAAAGTGACTAGGCAACAGGATAGGAATTAGACAGTAGCAGCAGGGTATGTGAGGAGTCAAAAGAGCAAAAAGAGTCAGTCAGATAGTTGGTAGCAGAGAGAACCGTTTTTGAGTTGGGCGGCTGGAGTCTTTGACAATTTTTAGGGCCTTCCATAAGAATTCATAGTTGTGGAATGGGAAGGCCACAAACCTACGTAGGCAAGGAGTGTGGCGGTCATATGACTTCATAAGGTAGTGTTGTGAATGAGGTCATCAGTTGTCATATAGGAGCAGTGTTGAGGTTACTGCGGAGCGGCTATGAGCATGGTTGAGAGTTGTTTATGTTAAAGCAAAAGATGGTGGCCCCTGGCCAGAACAATAATCTGCGATGCTAGGTGGTTTGGAGGTTATAAGCCTGGATGTCACAAGTCTGCATAGGCAAAGAGCATGGCTTTTATAATCATGCATAGCTGGGGGCTGTTGAGGTTATTATGTCTAGGTCTTCATGCTCCCGAATGGCACAGCGGTCTAAGGCACTGCGTCACAGTGTCACTACATACCCTGGTTCGATTCCAGGCTGTATCACAACCAGCTGTGATTGGGAGTCCCATAGCGCGGTGCACAATTTGCCCAGCGTCGTCTGGGTTAGGTTAGGCTGTCATTGTAAATAAGAATTTCTTCTTAACTGATAGTCTGTTTGTTGGCCCCCTTTCTCCTCTTGTGAGGTCTGCTACGCTGCAGTGTGTGTGTGTGTGTGTGTGTGTGTGTGTGTGTGTGTGTGTGTGTGTGTGTGTGTGTGTGTGTGTGTGTGTGTGTGTGTGTGTGTGTGTGTGTATCTGCCAACAGGCAGGCAACAGAAATGTGGCTCAGGCGTGATTTTAGGTGGAATGCTTTGATGATTGAGGCCCTTGATCCGAGGGAGATTCAGGGTTCTCCGTCCAGTGTTTGTGTGTCTGTGTTCTACTTTGAGAGTGACCAAGAGCTCACATAAGCCCAGAGAGAGAGCACTGTAAACTCAGCACCTCTCATTACCAGCTTGTTTGCAGTAAAGTTCTCAGACACACACTGCCGCTCAGTCTGCTACTGTAGAAGCTAACGTTAACCCTTTCTTCACTGTATCCCACGACCTCCTATATCACACTACTCTGTTTACAGTCTTCTGTGGGTGGAGTCATAACCTTGCTGTGACTTTGACACCTTCCACGGAGACAGGGAATGCACTATAAAAGGGCGGGACCTTTGATACTGTATACCATGTTAACATTTACAGGTCACACTGACCTCAGTTCGTTACACATTGTATTTGATTTAGGACCCTGAAGGCACCTCATAAGGGACACATGGAATTACAACACATGCATAACACATTACAGACGTGATACTTTTAGCAGGAGAGGTTTTGGACCTATGAGTACAGTGGGAATGGTCCGTCTTGAAGAGTGAGGAATGCTACTGTATGGAAATAGAACTGAAAGGCAGTGCTTCCCACCCTTCCCCCCCTCTCCCTCCCTCCCTGCCTCACTCCCTGCTTCCCTCCCTGCCTCCCTCCCTCCCTCCTCCGCTCTGTGTGCTCGCCAGTTGCCAAGTGCTAAGAATCCGGGGAATGTGGGATTGCAGTATTCCGATAAAGTTTGCTTTGTTCCCTCAGTGACCTGAGCACTGGGAGGGAGGCAGGGAGTGTCAGCCTGAGCAGGGCCGTGGTACACACACACACACACACACACACACACACACACACACACACACACACACACACACACACACACACACACACACACACACACACACACACACACACACACACACACACACACACACACACACACACACACACACACACACACACACTGTATATAGTTTCCAGACACACATACATACGAGTATGACATATACATAGACAGCCACGCATACAGTTACGTACATGTACTGTGTACATTATACAGACAAACACACACCCGACCATGCTAGCAATGGTATCACAGCTGAACAGGAAAACAGACATTCCAAGGACGTTAGCCCAACAGTAACACACTTAAACTGTCCACTCAATGTGAAATAAAGGTAGAGTTGGTTGATATGGTGGAACAGGATTAGGTGGTAGAGCACTTGGAATAAGGTGGGAGGGCTATAGAATGTAGTGATGCATTCCTCACCTTATCTTTTCACAGCATACACATGTGATTACATGCACAAGCACATGTAGGCACACACACACACTTGTAGAAAACTTTTGAAGAACACTACACACAGCATAGACAGTTATCCCCTACATTTAGAGACACACCGGTGTCACACAGCAGAGGGTAGGGTTAGGGCGGGTGTGGGGGAGTGTGTATGGTAAACACAGAAATGGCCACTTTGTGATTGCATGGTGGGAGGAGGAGAGGGTTAACAGGGGGAGGCAGGAAGTCAGAGTTTTGGTTGGGTGATCAGGGGTGGAAAGGCCACTGGGAGAGAGTTCTACAATGCAGACACACTGCTTTTTGTGTGAATGGGCAATCAGTTTATTTCACTGTGTGTGTGTGTGTGTGTGTGTGTGTGTGTGTGTGTGTGTGTGTGTGTGTGTGTGTGTGTGTGTGTGTGTGTGTGTGTGTGTGTGTGTGTGTGTTTGTGTGCCTGTGTGCCTGTGGGAGTGTGTGTGATGGCTAAACAGAAGCCCTGTGTGGTGTTTACATGGGAAATATGACGCCAGTACATTGTGTGGGGGGGGGGCTGCCGTCGTGGAATGTCACATGCTTACAGGACAACAAAGGAAAGGCAGAGAAAACATACCGGAGAGCAGTGACCCTATACTGGACTCCAGAGCTGTAGCTACTGAGCCAAGTTTGTTGGAGATTTGGGATTTTTGAAAGGCGCCATGTCAACACCAATTGTTCCAATACAATGACAATGTACTTAGCATGTTGTGGGACCGTTGGTGCTAACATGGCGATAGTAGGCCAAACTGAATGGGAGATATACATATATGTCTATGCTGTATGTTACTAAAGAATAGTTCAATTAATGCCCGATGTGTGGTTTTAGCAGTGTGCATATACACTCTCCAGGACAACTGGCAGTATGGGCTACTGTAAACATCCTTGACTGAAAGCTGGTGTTTCATATAGGGCTTTCAGTCGGATGTTTGCAGCTGCCAACTGCTATTATCATCACAACTACTATACAGATATTTTCACATAGCGACAACTGTTATAGCCATCACTATTAGGTTTACCGAGTCAACTGTGTCGACCATAAAAACAAAGAGGCTTACTCTAGCGCGCACATAGAGCCAAACAGAGCCGTACGCTAGCTTGAGCAATAAGTCAAACTCCTGCAAGGGCCACATTCCTACTGATTGTTATGCCTCCCTTTTATTTAGAGTCTTAGACCTGTAGTGTGGACTCTAGCCATTCTGTAACATGAATTGATCAATTCAATCCAAATATGTTTAGGGGTGCACACCCTGTTTCAGCACTCTGGACAGCTCTCAGTTTGTCAGGCCATCCCAGGGGAGCAAACCCACAGTGATTACAAATATGGATGAGTCTCAATTCTCTTAGTTCAGTTAGATGGTTTTCTTACTGTGTCTCCTTTCCCTCATGACCATTGAAAAGTGAACAAACTGGACACACACACACACTCTGCTACTTTTCCTTATGCTGTGTGTCTGTTAGCACCATCTCTGATGACTGTGCCCAAAGGAGTTCAGAATAAGTGAGTGGGAGAAAGGGAGAGGGAGGATAGGAAATGACTGTGAGGCTCTGTTCAGGCCAGTTGATTAACAGTGGCAGGGAGGGGTTACATCCTCGGGAGAGAAGAGAGGCGGGGGGATGACGGAAAGCTGAACACGGGCCAGGGACCCAGGGATCTCAAATGTCAGATAATGCTATTCCGTGGGAGTCGTCTGCTATCTTGTTTTCCTCATCATTGGCTGCATCTCAATAGTTCAAAATTAATTTCCTTGTCTAGGATACTACCTTTATCTACTGCCCTTTCTGACCACTGACAAGCAACACGGTCAAAACTTGTTATGTCCTTTTACCAAACAGTGTTCTTGAAGGAAAGGGGACAAGGAAAGTACACTGTTAAGGAGTATTGGTATGCAGTCCTGTAAAGTTTATGATTAGGGTAATCTTAGCCTTGATCTGTGGGTAAGAGTGAGTTCTAACTTCTGACCAATGACCTCTCCGGGCTTCAGTCAGTGTAAACATCCTACACTCTCAGCGGTGCCCTCTTTCAGCCGGGAGTGGGATGTTTGCGCTACCTGACTCGGGAACGCTCCCGGAATATAGTGCCGTGCTTTCGGAATGCTGGCCGAGCCGAAGCATGAAACGGGGAGGGGTCACCATTTGATTGGCTGTGACCGGCTGATGTTGGCGCTGGTGGGACAGGACCACCCATCTCACAACAGATGTGTCTAGGCAGGTAGCCTAGTGGTTCAGAACGTTGGACCAGTAACCTAAAGGTTGCTGGTTTGAATCCCTGAGATGACTGAAAATCTGAAAATATGCCCTTGAGCAAGGCAAAACTCAAATTGCTCCTGAAAGTTGCTCTGGATAAGACACGCTACAGGAAACGCACACAGACTTACGTGAATGACGTCATGGCAAAAGAGCGCAAGAGGAAGTAGCTATAAATACCCTCAGATGACCCCCACAGAGACACACACAGCCCTCTCCATGTCTCACACCCTTCCTCCATGGGATGGGTTAGCTTTAGTGCCCTTGATCTACTGTTATTACTCCTTAACCCCAATGTTCTTTTGGGTATAACTCTGTATTCCCTACTCTTACCCTCTCTCTCCCTCTCTCTTCAATACAGACATCAGAGGAAGAAATACACTAAATGTACGTGGACACCTGCTCATCGAACATCTCATTCCAAAATCATGGGCATTAATATGGAGTCCCCCCCCCCCCTTTGCTGCTATAACAGCCTCCACTCTTCTGGGAAGGCTTTCCACTAGATGTTGGATCATTGCTGCGGGGACTTGCTTCCATTCAGCCGCAAGCATTATTAAGGTCGGGCACTGATGTTGGGCGATCCCATGGGGTTGAGGTCAGGGCTCTGTGCAGGCAAGTCAAGTTCTTCCTCACCAATCTCGACAAACCACTTCTGTATGGACCTCGCTTTGTGCACGGATGCATTGTCATGCTATAACAGGGAAGGACCTTCCCCAATCTATTGCCACAAAGTTAGAAGCACAGAATCGTCTAGAATGTCATTATATGCTGTAGCGTTAAGATTTCGGGAATAGCCCGAACCATGAAAAACAGCCCCAGACCATTATTCCTCCTCCACCAAACTTTACAGTTGGCACTATGCTTTCTGGCAGGTAGCGTGATTCATCACTCCAGAGAATGCATTTCCACTGCTCCATAGTCCAATGGTGGCGAGTTTTACACCACTCCAGCCCGACACTTGGCCTTGCGCATGGTGAGCTTAGGCTTGTGTGCAGCTGCTTGGTCATGGAAACCCATTTCATGAAGCTCCCAACAAATAGTTATTATGCTGACGTTGCCTCCAGAAGCAGTTTGGAACTCAGTAGTGAGTGTTTCTACAGAAGACATGATTTTTACGAGCTTCAGCACTCGGAGGTCCCGTTCAGTGAGATTGTGTAGCCTACCACTTAGCAGTTGAGTCGTTGTTGCTCCTAGACGTTTCCACTTCACAATACCAGCACTTCCTATTGACTGGGGCAGCTCTAGCAGGGCAAAAATGTGACTAAATGACATGTTGGAAAGGTGGCATCCTATGACGGTACCACTTTGAAAGCCACTGAGCTCTTCAGTACAGGCCATTCTACTGTCAATGTTTTGCTATTGCGATTGCATGGCTGTGTGCTCAATTTTAAACACCTGTCAGCAATGGGTGTGGTTGAAATAGCCGAATGCACTAATTTCAAGGGGTGTCCACATACTTTTGTAATGTATTATCTTTGACTTTATTTAGGTTAGAGGGTGTCCTGTCTCCATGGTTTACAATGTTAAAGGCAATGTTGAATATATTGCCTTTCCCTTCAATTCACCAGAAGAGGGCAGGCTAGCCTTGCAGATCACACATTGGGTAGGAAGTGTCATATAATTACTGCATTAAATACTGTATTATCAAAGACAATCTATTATATAGACAAGATAGTCAAGTGACTGCTCTTACAATGGAAATACATGTCCTCAAAGATGGAATGCAGGTGGGAGGCGAGATCAGGTGAGACAATTCCAACCTGAACTAAGTCGTGCAGGAATTCCACGTGAATCCACTTATATCAGTACATTTGTAGCAGCCTAAACATCACGAAACGTGTTTCAGATTAAATAAACCTCACGTAATTCATATCTGTCTCATAGACCTCCATACAAAACAATCCCCACTTGGTCTTATCACACGACCATATTTTGGGCAGATTAAATCCTCTCGCTTTGCCTCATCTCTGATATTATTGAGAATACTATAGGCTTTATTCCACATTGAACACTGCTTTTCTCCCCTCTTTCCTTTGACTCACCATTGCAGGTTTGAAAAGACTGCAGAGATTTAAGCAGGGTGAGCTCCAGCTATTGAAATAGGGTACAGGTGAAAGTGTTAGTGTGTGTGCTTCGTAAACATAAGTCAAAATATGTTTTTTCATCTGTTATTGAGTATAATTAATAAAGGCTGTTGTGTAATGAATAATGTGTGTGATTGTCTCAATGAGAGTAAAACATTAATGTGTTTGCTATCATCCTCAAAACTATTGCGGTGCTGTTGGTCTCTCTTGAACTGATTATGGGATTCACAGTAGAGCAACGTGGAGCTGACCTGGGTATTTCTGTGGTCAATGAAAGAGCTGGCTGACCAACCTGCCTCACACACACATTCAGTGCCTTTAGGACCTACTCACACCATTTGATGTATTGCACATTTTTGTTGTGTTACAGCCAGAATTAAAATGGATTACATTTAGATTTGTTTTCACTGGCCTACAGACAACAACCCATAATGTCAAAGTGGAATTATGTTTTTTCATTTTTTTTAAATGAAGCTGAAATGTCTTGAGTATTCCATTTTTTTAATGACTACCTTATCTATGTACCCCACATATACAATTATTTGTAAGGCCATCATTTGAGCAGTGAATTTCAAACACAGATTCAATCACAAAGACCAGGGAGGTTTTCCAGTGCCTCGCAAAGAAGGACAGCTATTTGTAGATGGATAAAACATTTTTTTAAAGCAGACATTGAATATCGCTTTGTGCATGGTGAAATTATTATTTACACTTTGGATGGTCTATCAATATATCCAGTCACTACAAAGATACAGGCATCCTTCCAAACTCAGTTGCCGAAGAGGAAAGAAACCGCTCAGGAATGTACCATAAGGCCAATAGTGATTTTAAAACTGTTACAGTCTTCTTGGTGCTGAGATTCCACTAACGGGATCGATATGACAACAGCCAGTGAAATTGCAGGGCGCCAAATTCAAAACAACAGAAATCCCATAATTAAAATTCCTCAAACATAGAAGTATTTCACACCATTTTAAAGACACTTCTTGTTAATCCCACCACAGTGTCTGATTTCAAATAGGCTTTATGGCGAAAGCACCACAAACAATTATGTTAGGTCAGAGCCAAGTCGTAGAAAAACACATGTTTGGTTCGATAAAGTTCATATTTTTATCAAATATCAGTATACATTGATGCGTTATGTTCAGTAGTTCCAAAAACATCCGGTGATTTTGCAGAGAGCCACAACAATTTACAGAAATACTCATTATAAATGTTGATGACAATACAAGTGTTATGCATGGAACTTTAGATACACTTCTCCTTAATGCAACTGCTGTATCAGATTTCAAAAAAGCTTTAAGGAAAAAGCAAACCATGCTATAATCTGAGTACGGAGCTCAGAGACCAAACAAGCCAAAAAGATATCCGCCATATTGTGCAGTCAACATTAGTCAGAAATAGCATTATAAATATTCACTTACCTTTGATGATCTTCATCAGAATGCACTCCCAGGAATCCCACTTCCACAATAAATGTTTGTTTTGTTCGCTAATGTCCATAATTTTTGTCCAAATAGCTACTTTTGTTAGCGCGTTTTTTAAACAAATTCAAAGTCACGAAGCGCGTTCCCTAGGAGCAGACGAAATGTCAAAAAGTTCCGTTACAGTCCGTAGAAACATGTCAAACAATGTATAGAATCAATCTTTAGGAAGTTTTTAACATAAATGTTCCAACCGGAAAATCAATGGAACGCAAGCTACCTCTCAAGTGTCACGAGCTCAAAGCATTCTGGCAGACCTCTGACTCATTCCCCTCTCATTCGCCCCCACTTTACATTAGAAGTATCAAACTAGGTTCTAACGACTGTTGACATCTAGTGGAAGCCTTTTGAAGTGCAACATGACCAATATCCCACTGTATCTTCAATAGGGAATGAGTTGAAAAACAACCAACCTCAGATTTCCCACTTCCTGGTTGGATTTTTTCTCATGTTCTTGCCTGCCATATGAGTTCTGTTATACTCACAGACATCATTCAAACAGTTTTAGAAACTTCAGGGTGTTGTCTATCCAAATATACTAATATGCATCTATTAGCAACTGGGACAGTTTACAGGCAGGCAGTTTACTCTGGGCACCTTATTCAGCCAAGCTACTCAATACTGCCCCCAGCCATAAGAAGTTAAACTTTGTTGGGATTGATAGGCTAATGTGATTAGCATGAGGTTGTAAGTAACAATAACATTTCCCAGGACATAGACATATCTGATATTGTCAGAAAACTTAAACTTTTGTTAATCTAACTGCACTGTCCAAATTACAGTAGCTATTGCAGTGAAATAATACCGTGCTATTGTTTGAGGAGAGTGCACAATTTTGAACATGAAAAGTTATTAATAACCAAATTAGGCACATTTGGACAGTCTTGATACAACATTTTGAACGGAAATGCAATGGTTCATTGGATCAGTCTAAACTTTGCACATATACTGGTGCCATCTAGTGGCCAAAATCTAAATTTCACCTGGGCTGGAATAATACATTATGGCCTTTCTCTTGCATTTCAAAGATGATGGTACAAAAAAATTCAAAAGAAAGGTTGTTTTTTTCTTTTTATTATCTTTTACCAGATCTATTTTGTTATATTCTTCTACATTCCTTTCAAATCTCCACAAACTTCAAAGTGTTTCCTTTCAAATGGTACCAAGAATGTGCATATCCTTGCTTCAGGGCCTGAGCTACAGTCAGTGAGATTTGGGTGTCATTGTAGGCGAAAATTGAAAAATAAGAGGCAGATCCTTAAGAGGCTTTTAAAGACTTACCCAGAAATACTTACAGCTGTAATCTCTGCCAAAGGTGCTTCTAGTATTGATTTAGGGGTGTGAATACTTATGTACAGTGCATTCTGAAAATATTCAGACCCCTTGATTTTTTCCACATTTTGTTACCTTACAGCCTTTTAATAAAATTGATTAAATATTTTGCCTCATCAATCTAAACACAATACTGTACCCTGTAATGACAAAGCAAAAACGGGATTGTAGATTTAAAAAAAAAAAACATTTTTGTATCACATTTACATAAGTTTTTGTTTATTTTTATTTGTTTTATTTTACCCCCTTTTTCTCCCTAATTTCGTGATATCCAATTGTGATCTTGTCTCATCACTGCAACTCTACATAGGGCTTGGGAGAGGCGAAGGTTATATCATGCGTCCTCCGAAACATGACCCCCCCCCCAAACCGCGCTTCTTATGAGAGATTATGTGAGAGTTGTGCTAAGTGTATGGATATAAACAACAGTCTGGCCAGAAGGGTTGCCAAAGGTCAACCAAGTACAACGCGTGTGTTTGGTTTGTGTGTGTGCGTGTTATTCCATCACATGAAACCTCATGTGAATCCCCTTAACCATATATAATTCATTATTGAATTAATGGTCAACTCCTTGGTCAAATAAATGTTTCATACACACGCACTGTCTTTGTGCTTACTGGTGGAGGCCTATCTTCTTTTCACGTCTCTTTCTGCTCCTTAGAAAGCAGAAGTTCTCTCAGAGTAAAAGTTAGTTTTGACCACGGACTGACACCTAAACAAGTCCAGTTTCGGGTGAGAAACGCAGTTTAGCGTTTTTAGTCATTCATTTAGTTCTGGAGGCAGCTCTGATGCACGGCCACAAAGTCATAAAATCTGATTGTAAACCTAACCTTAAGGTGCTACATATAGGATGTTTTTATTTTATGTTCGCATTGTAATTTCAGAAAATGTCCATAATATAATGTATCTGCAGTAATAGTGGAATGATAGTGTTTCACAGTATTACTTGCCTGCCAGTGTTGTGATTGACTGTGATATTCGCCAATTGATTTCAATTGCCGGAGCAGCATCTGTTGTCAAAACAGAAAAGCTGTTCTGACTTTGTGGCTGTGTTAGTTAAAATCACACTCATTTTCTGGTTGCTACAATTCTACACTTTTCGCTCAATTTCAGGTTACAGCTGTAAAAACTATATATTTTTGTTTCACAGAGATTTAGATGGCACAATGATTCCCTACACTATTTCAGTGCTTGTTTTCTCACATAAACTGTAATTGAGCGAATAGTATAGAATTTTAGCAACCAGGAAATGACAGAGCGATTTCCACTAGAAAACACTGGCACAGTCAGAACAGCTTTCCCATTCTGACAAAGAATGCCGCTCCGGTGGGAGAAATCAATAGTGGAATATCACAGTGAATCACAACACTGGTGGGTAAGTAGTACTTTGAAACACTAATATTCCACTATTAGCGCCAAACACTGTAAACTGTACAGTGCCTTAAGAAAGTATTCATACCCCTTGACTTATTCCACATGTTGTTGTGTTACAGCTGGAAATTAAAATGGATTAAATAGATTTGTTTTCTCTTACCCATCTACAGACAATGCCCCACATAATGACAAAGTGAAAATATGTTTTTAGAAATGTTAGATACTTAAATATATCTCATTTACATATGTATTTACACCCTTGAGTTATTACATGTTGGTTGTTGAAAATTGCAAGAAATTAATTTTCAAGTCTTGCCATACAGTGGCTTGCGAAAGTATTCACCCCACTTGGCATTTTTCCTATCTTGTTGCCTTACAATACCTGGAAATAAAATATATTTTGGGGGGAGTTTTTATCATTTGATTTACACAACATGCCTACCACTTTCAAGATGCAACATATTTTTTTACTGTGAAACAAACAAGAAATAAGACAAAAAACTGAAATTGAGCGTGCATAACTATTCACTCCCCCAAAGTCAATACATTGTAGAGCCACCTTTTGCAGCAATTACAGCTGCAAGTCACAGGGATTTTTGCCCATTCTTCAAGGCAAAACTGCTCCAGTTACTCAAGTGTTGCTTTAGCAGTACGCTTAGGGTCATTGTCCTCTCTGGAAGACTGTAAAAGGTTTTCCTCAAGAATTCCCATGTACTTAGTGCCATCCATCATTCTTCAATTCTGACCAGTTTTCCAGTCCCTGTCGATGAAAAACATCCCCACAGCATGATGCTGCCACCACCATGCTTCACTCTGGGTATGGTATTCTCGGGGTAATGAGAGTTGGGTTTGCGCCAGACATAGCATTTTCCTTGATGGCCAAAAAGCTCAATTTAGTCTCATCTGACCAAAGTACCTTCTTCCATATGTTTGGGGAGTCTCCCTCATGCCTTTTGGTGATACCCAAACATGTTTGCTTTTTTTTCTGGCCACTCTTTCGTAAAGCCTAACTCTGTGGAGTGTACGGCTTAAAGTGGTCCTATGGACAGATACTCCAATCTCTGCAGTGGTTTCTTTGGTCTTTTTGTTGCCTCTCTGATTAATGCCCTCCGTGCCTGGTCTGTGAGTTTTGGTGGCCCTTTCTTGGCAGGTTTGTTGTGGTGCCATATTCATTCCATTTTTTAATAACGGATTTAATGGTGCTCCGTGGGATGTTCAAAGATTCAGGTATTTTTTTATAACCTAACCTTGATCTGTCCTTCTACACAACTTTGTCCCTGACCTGTTTGGAGAGCTCTTTGTTCTTCATGGTGCCGCTTGCTTGGTGGTGTTGGTGGTGAGATCATATGACAGATCATGTGACAGTTAGATTGCACACAGGTGGACTTTATTTAACTAATTATGTGACTTGTGAAGGTAATTGTTTGCACCTGGTCTTATTTAGGGTCTTTATAGCAAAGGGGATGGATACATACGCACGGACCACCTTTCAGTTTTTTGTATAACGTTTTTTTTTAAACAAGTTATTATTATTTTTTCATTTCACTTCACCAATTTGGACAATTTTGTGTATGTTCATTAAATGAAATCCCAATAAAAAATCAATTTAAATGACGGGTTGTAATGCAACAAAATAGGGAAAAACGCCAAGGGTGAAGAATACTTTTGCAAGGCACTGTAGATTTTCAAGACGATTTAATTACATTTTTTACTACACTGGGCCTATAATGTTTAATCGATTTTACACAGTAGTGGTTAGTTTATTGTCTATGTTCAACAATAACGTTTTTCTTGTTTATATTTTCCTTCTTATTCGCCACATGTTATCTTACCTTCAAGGTCACAATGTTTGCCTATATACAGTATACACTTTCTAAATGTCTCTGATTTAATACATGTAGCTGTAGAGGAGAACAAGTGAATGCTAAATCTGATGTAATGCATCATATGCACCTCTTACAAATACATGAATAATATTAATAATATCATAAAACAATGTGTTAGAAATGAAACTTTTGATTGACCAACATAATGAAAGATTTCTTGTTACAAAGGTGTGAACGTGAAAAAAGGATGATGGTGATCACACCAACTCTGACAGAGACAAATCCCTGGAGCCCACTGGTGGTACAGACAGGAAGCAGCACACTTCTTATCAGGTGCAGACTCAACACCTGCAGAAGTTTCCAGTCCAAACTTGAGAGTAAACTGAAACAATAAAAGGAGAAAAACATCAAGAAGCCAAGGCAAACGTTCCAATCTGGAAGGGGAGTGAATGTCTCACACACAGGCAGCCGCACATGCTTTATAACGTACATTTGAAGTCGGACGTTTACATACACCTCAGCCAAATACATTTAAACTCAGTTTTTCACAATTCCTGAAATGTTATCCTAGTAATAATTCCCTTCTCTTAGGTCAGTTAGGATGACCACTTTATTTTAAGAATGTGAAATGTCAGAGAATTATTTATTACAGCTTATATTTCTTTCATCACATTCCCAGTGAGTCAGAAGTTTACATACACTCAATTAGTATTTGGTAGCTTTGCTTTTAAAATTCTTTAACTTGGGTCAAACGTTTCAGGTAGGCTTCGACAAGCTTCCCACAATAAGTTGGGTGAATTGTGGTCCATTCCTCTGACAGAGCTTGTGTAACTGAGTCAGGTTTGTAGGCCTCCTTGCTCGCACACGCTTTTTCAGTTCTGCCCACACATTTTCTTTTGGATTGAGATCAGGGCTTTGGAATGGCCACTCCAAAACCTTGACATTGTTGTCCTTAAGCCATTTTGCCAGAACTTTGGAAGTATGCTTAGGGTCATTGTCCATTTGGAAGACCCATTTGCGACCAAGCTTTAACTTCCTGACTCATGTCTTGAGATGTTGCTTCAATATATCCACATATTTTCCATCGTCATGATGCCATCTATTTTGTGAAGTGCACCAGTCCCTCCTGCAGCAAAGCACCCCCACAACATGATGCAGCCACCCCCTTGCTTCACGGTTGGGATGGTGTTATTCGGCTTGCAACCTTCCCCCATTTTCCTCCAAACATAGCTATGGTCATTATGGCCAAACAGTTCTATTTTTGTTTCATCAGACCAGAGGACATTTCTCCAAAAAGTATGATATTTCCTTTCAGGTTATGTCAATATAGGACTCATTTTACTGTGGTTATAGAGTTTTGTACCTGTTTCCTCCAGCATCTTCACAAGGTACTTTGCTGTTGCACTTTTTGCACCAAAGTACGTTCATCTCTAGGAGACAGAACGCGTCTCCTTTCTGAGCGTTATGACGACTGCGTGGTCCCATGGTGTTTATATTTACGTACTATTGTTTGTGCAGACGGACATGGTACCTTCAGGCGTTTGGAAATTGCTCCCAAGGATGAACCAGACTTGTGGAGGTCTACCATTTTGTTTCTGAGGTCTTCGCTGATTTCTTTTGATTTTCCCATGATGTCAAGCAAGCAAAGAGGCACTGAGTTTGAAGGTAGGCCTTGAAATACATCCACAGGTACACCTCTAACTGACTCAAAAGCCATGACATCATTTTCTAGAATTTTCCAAGCTGTTTAAAGGTACAGTCAACATAGTGTATGTAATCTTCTGTCCCACTGGAATTTTGATACAGTGAGTTATAAGTGAAATAGTCCTAACCGACTTGCCAAAACTGTAGTTTGTTAACAAGAAAGGTGTGAAGTGGTTGAGAAACTAGTTTTAATGACTCCAACCTAAGTGTATGTGAACTTCTGACTTCAACTGTATGGAATATCAACAGAGGTACATTTTTCTGGGTGACCTAAATATTGATTGGCTTTCATCAAGAAGCCTACTCAAGAAAAAGCATCAAACTGTCACCAGTCAGTGCCTGCAACCTGGTTCAGGTTATCAGTCAACCTACCAGGGTATTGACAAACAGCACAGGAGTTAAATAATCCACAAGTATTGATCACATCTTTACTAATGCTGCAGAAATCTGCTCTAAAGCAGTATCTAAATCTATCAGATGTAGTCATCATAATATAGTAGCCATTTCTAGGAAAACCAAAGTTCCAAATCTTGAGCCTAAAACAGTGTATAAGAGGTCATATATTTAAGTTTTGTAGTAATTCCAACGTTGAAGGTGTAAAGAATATTTGCTGCTCTGTTGTGTGTAATGAGGAGCAACCAGACACTGCACTTATGAAATTGCTTATTCCAGTTACTAATTAGCATGCACCCATTAAGAAAATTACTGAAAAAAAGTTAAATCCCTGTGGATAAATTATATAAAAAATTATAGTAAAAAATGGCAAGTGTCTTCACTGACTTTTTCAACCTTTCCTTGACCGAGGCACGTTTCAAGCAAACCACCATAGTCCCTGTGCCCAAGAACGCCAAGGTTACCTAAATTACTACCAACCCGTAGCACTCACATCTGTAGCCAAGCTTTGAAAGGCTGGTCATGGCTCACATCAACACCATCATCCCAGAAACCCTAGACAAACTCTCATTTGCATACTGCCGCAATAGATCCACAGATGACACGTTCTCTCTTGCACTCCACACTGCCTTTCCCACCTGGAATGTAGTGGAGCAGGTTGAGAGTTTCAAGTTCCTTGGTGCCCAAATCACCAACAAACTATCATGGTACAAACAACACCAAGACAGTTGTGAAGAGGGCACGGCAACACCTATTTCCCCACAGGAGACTGACAAGATTTGGCATGTGTCCTCAGATCCTCAAAATGTTCTACAGCTGCACCATCGAGAGCATGATGTGCTGAGCTGTATGCACTACCCTCTGTAGCACCTTGCGTTCAGATGCTGAGCAGTTGCCATACCAAGCGGTGATGCCGCTTGGTATGGCACCGTTTGGTATGGCAACTGCTCAGCATCCGACTGCAAGGTGCTACAGAGGGTAGTGCATACAGCTCAGTACATCTCTGGGGCCAAGCATCCTGCCACCCAGGACCTCTATACCAGGCGATGTCAGAGGAAGGCCCTAAAAATTGTCAGACTTCAGCCACCCAAGTCATAGACTATTCTCTCTGCTACCGCACGGCAAGCGATACTGGAGCACCAAGTCTAGGTCCAAGAGGATTCTTCACAGCTTCCTCCAAGCCATTAGACTGCTCAACAGTTAATCAAATGGCTACCCGGACTATTTTGCATTTACCCCCTTTTTTACGCTACTGCAACTCTCTGTTTATTATCGATGCATAGTCACTTCACCCTTACCTACATGACATATGACCTCTATTACCTCAATTACCCCATACCCCCACACATTGACTTGGTACCTACCCCCTGTATATCATTTTACCAAATTTCTGTCGGCATGTTTAATGTGCAACCAGAGGAAAAATAACTCTGGACCATCTTTAAGCCACACACATACAAAGCTCTCCCTCACCCTCCATTTGGCAAATCTGACTATAATTCCATCCTCCTGATTCCAGCTTACATGCAAAAAAATAAAGCAGGAAGCACCAATGATTAGATCAATAAAAAAGTGGTCAGATGAAGCAGATGCTAAGCTACAGGACTGTTTTGCTAGCACAGACTGGAATATGTTCCGGGATTCCTCCAATGGCATTGAGGAGTACACCACATGTGTCATTGGCTTCATCAATCGATGACGTCGATGACATCGATGACGTCGTCCCCACAGTGACTGTACGTACATAAGCCAACCAGAAGCCATGGATTACAGGCAGCATCCGCACTGAGCTAAAGGCTAGAGCTTTGCCTGTTTGATGGTTTGACGGAGGGCATAGCGGGATTTCATAGTAACCATTAGAACATAGTGAAAATAAAGAAAAACCATTGAATGAGCAGGTGTCCATACTTTTGGCTGGTACTGTAGATGGAGAGCTAACATGAATACTATTTTTTATACATATTTTTCATGCATGTCAATCTCTCATGGCTCAAAGTAGAGGAGATATTGACTTCATCACTACTTGTATTTGTGAGAGGTATTGACATGTCGAATGCACTAAGCTGTCTGTCTACACTATTAGCACACAGCTTGGACACCCATGCATACCCAACAAGACATGCCACCAGAGGTCTCTTCACAGTCCCTAAGTCCAAAACAGACTATGTGAAACAAACAGTACTACATAGAGCCATGACTACATGGAACTCTATTCCACATCTAGTACCTCATGCAAGCAGTACAATTTGATTCAAGAAAAAACCCCAGATAAAAATACACCTTATGGAACAGCGGGGACTGCGAAGATACACACACACACAGTTACAGACACATGCATACACACACACGATAACATGCGCACTATACACACATGTACACCTGGATTTTGTGTTGTAGATATGTGGTAGTAGAGTAGTGGACGGGGCACACACCTAAAGTGTTGTGAAATGTACTTGACATTTTTAAATTGTATAACTGCCTTTGCATGGGTTTGTGTGTGTGCGTGTTTGCGTGTATGTGAAAGATCACACATCATATCACAAGCATTTTTCTTCCCACAACACACTTTAATTTACACCAACCTGTGTGTGTTGCTTCAGAGTGTTCAGTTTTAAAATCTCTACTGTTAACCGAAATTGCCATAACTCTGGATATCCATAGCACTCTTTGGACTCATACGTGTGCTGCTGTCTATACACTCGCCTTCTGTGGTCTTGTAAACTGCCGTGGGGCAGTCGGGGTCATAGTAGGTCAGGCTCATAGAATGGCTTGAACAGACATGTTCTATACATCTAACGGTGACGATATAATTTGCCATTAGTATATGTCGAACAATGAGAAATGTAGCTGGTTGGGTTTGTCTGTAAGGTCTTGTCACCAGCGCTCTCTACTCCCATATACTCTCTCTTACACACAACACACACACACAAAAAAGTACACATTGCCTTTTCCTATTTGACTTGCCATATTTTAATACAGTAAAAAATGTGTCTCCATACACTTTCTATACAAATCATAAGAATTGATACAAGTTACAAAACATACTTATGTATGGAACCTTTACACATCCAAAGACAAGTCAGTCACAAGGGTGGACGCAGACAGAGAGAGAGAGAGAGAGAGAGAGAGAGAGGGGGAGAGAGAGAGAGAGGGAGAGAGGGAGAGAGAGAGAGAGAGAGAGAGAGAGAGAGAGAGAGAGAGAGAGAGAGAGAGAGAGAGAGAGAGAGAGGGAGAGAGAGAGAGAGAGAGAGAGAGAGAGAGAGAGAGGAGAGAGAGAGAGAGAGAGAGAGAGAGAGAGAGAGAGAGAGAGAGAGAGAGAGAGGGAGAGAGGGAGAGAGGGAGAGAGGGAGAGAGAAAGAGAGAGAGAGAGAAAGAGAGAGAGAGAGAGAGAGAGAGAGAGAGAGAGAGAGAGAGAGAGATGCATCTATCCCTGAAACAGACCACTATACATTGTATATGAAAGTAAAACATTGAAGATTCCATAGACTGGATTTACAGTTAGTTCCTCTCCTCATTCCTGTTTCTCGTGCCAATCCTCCATCCCCTCCCAAATTGCGTCATCTTAGCCCAGATGACAATAGAGGCAGTTAAACAATGAGGGTCTGGAGAGAAACAGAGAGGGAATAGTTTCTTCTTTATCATAATCTGAACTGTTCTTCATTGGCACATTATTTCAGTACGCCAATGCCAACCAACTGTACGACTAGAGATAAGGAGAGACAGAATGAGAGAGAACAAGAAAGAAAGAGAGTTGGATTCAAGCCATCCACTCAGCCTCCTTTAATTCTCGCAATTGCGGAAGAAGTGGTAGATGAAGAGTAGGAAGAGAAAGAGAGTGTGAGAGAGAGAAATCCTAAAAATACAGATATGCACTGTATACAAAGAAGAGATTATGGGTGAGGGAAAGAGTGAGTAAATCTGTCTGTATGAATAATAAGTTGTGTATAGGCTTTAATATAAATGCTTATTTGTATCTACATACACTCAACAGTTATGCATTTTCTTTTCCCAATAAAAAAAAAAACAGGCATATCACCATCCTGGATTCGGATCCAATTAAAGTCTTGCACGTCCCCAATAGATTGGTCCAGGATTCAGGACCCAAGTGCCAGGTGCTATTGTCACCCGTTACTGTGAATCATGTGAATTGTGTGCCATTCAAAAAAAGAGCTATGTCAAGCTGCCGCCAAGTTATTTGCGTGTTTATAAGAATACCGGTACACTGAAATGGTCACGTTCTGTCCTTGTGAAAACAAATCCTACCTTTTTGCTAACACCCATCAGCTAACCACATTCATACCTGAAAACACCCTTTAACACAAACACTGGTAAGTACACACACATCCCTAATGGCACACAATCAACCAGTAAAAGATGAATAGAAAAAGAGGCACTTCAGATAGTAGTACACAAATTGCCTAGCACACACACACACACTACAGTCTCGACACACTGATAGCTACAGTGTTAATACTTGAGCCCATATTATCAATCACATTACAGTATACCTGAAAAGCTCATATGAGCCTGTGCGTCTGACTAGCTTGGCTGCTCGGAAAGCTACAGAAAGGCTTTGTGTAGGAAGATGGGATTCCGCCACCCAAAGTTTCACCGTCATCGCCAGGCTCAGCAGTCAACAGAAAGATCAGCTCAGGAAGTAACAGAGCTATTTCATATAGGAAGACAGATTGTCAAAGGTGCAAGGTTCCAAACAGCAGCTGCCTTTTCAAGCAGTTGTTCATATCCTATCAGATTATTTGTTTCATACTTCCAATCGATCAGGCTGCTTGTTGTATGCTAAGCCCTACATGTGATCTGCTTGGCTAGAAGGTTCTGTACAATTAGTGGATTACCAAGTGCAGTCAATCTACACAAAAGGAAGAATGACATTGTGACAAGAGAGAAAACATTGCAAGAGTAGTTTAACGTTAAAGATTGTGCTGCATACTAAACTTAGCTACTACAACTTAGCTACGACTTTTCAGTTCATAAAAACATGGCATTGGCCAGTATTGCTACAATAACCCCCCAAACCGCCCACCAATCCATCAAGACACACATACACCACTTCTTCCCTAAACTATTCTCCCTACAGTGGAACAGTCTCAATGTACTTGCCCCTGTCCCCCCTACCCCTCTCCATCACCCCCTCCTGGAGGGTTTTGGTGGAGACGGTATAGCCCTTGGTTCCCTTCCCATCTCCTCCCCCACGACCACCTCCCACTGAGTCCTTCTTCGGAAGTGGACTACAAGCCCTATGGGGGTCTCCTCCTCTCCTTTCCCTCTCTGGGGTGGGTTCTGCCACCCTGCCTCCTGGCCCTGCCTCAGCTCCTCTTCTCCTGGCCGGGGGCCCCCAGAGGAAGGTGTTGGCCGGCTGGTAGTGCTGGCGGGCGTACCGGAGCAGGCTGCGGCGGTGGGAGCGGAGGCGGATGGTGTAGACGTAATACTCTAGGGTGCTGTGCAGCATGTTGGGCAGGGTGCCCCGGCACAGAGCCTCGTCCAGCAGGAGACGCACCAGGGGGGCCTTGAAGGCCTCAAAGCCCAGCTCACCCAGAGACTTGAGGATGCGTGTGATCCGCAGATAGTTATGCTGGGACCTGGGGAGAGAGGGAGAGATAGGTTACTCATCACCAAACCACCTTCGCTATAGACCCAGAGAGACATTGTGTGAGTGTGTGTAAGTACTCCTGTGTTTACCACTCACTCATTGAGGTGCTGAAAGCGTTCTTGCCAGTTGGAAGCTCGGGCGACATTCCCACTTTTATCCAGGAGTTTGATCCCGTAAAAATCCAGCATGAGTGTGTACGCCAGCAGAAATCGCCGCTTGGCCTCCCGAGTGCTTTGGAATTCCTATGGGACACAGCAAAGATCAGCCGGAAGTACAAGTAGATCCCCCAATATTCAAAATTCCTGTACAACATGATGACATATAGACATTTTCAGATCAGTCAAACCACATGGTTAAGTCTTGTTATTGTCTTTACCTTGATCTCCTCCTGAGTGAGTTCTTGAGCATAGAAGTTGAGCCCTTGCTCCCTCAGAGGGAAAAGCCTGCAATAAAGACAGAGAGAGAAGACTGTCAAAGAGTGAGATTAACTCTCTCCCCTTGACTCTTCTATGCAAGTCTACCTGTCCTCTCTTGTCTGTCTTTATTCTCTTGCTCTTCCCTACTGTCCTCTTTTTCCTCTATACGCGCATCTCTCTCCCACTGCTGTCTCTTATTACAGTGGCTTGCGAAAGTATTCCCCACCTTGGCATTTTTCCTATTTTGTTGCCTTCCAACCTGGAAATCAAAATGTATTTGTTGGGGGGTTTGTATGATTTGCTTTACACAACATGCCTACCACTTTGAAAATGCTAAATATTTTTATTGTGAGACAAACAAGAAATAAGACAAAAAAAACAGAAAACTTGGGCGTGCATGACTATTCACTCCCCCAAAGTCAATACTATGTAGAGCCACAATTCTGCAGCAATTACAGAGGCAAGTCTCTTGGAGTATTTCTCTATAAGCTTGGCACATATAGCCATCCGGATTTTTGCCCATTCTTCAAGGCACAGCTGCTCTAGCTCCGTCAAATTGGATGGGTTCCGCTGGTGTAAAGCAATCTTTAAGTCATACCACAGATTCTCAATTCGATTGAGGTCTGGGCTTTGACTAGGCCATTCCAAGACATTTAAATGTTTCCCCATAAACCACTTGAGTGTTGCTTTAGCAGTATACTTAGGGTCATTGTCGTGCCGGAAGGTGAACCTCCGTCTCAGTCTCAAATCTCTGGAAAACTGAAACAGGTTTCCCTCAAGAATTTCCCGGTATTTAGCACCATCCATCATTCCTCAAATTCTGGCCAGTTTCTCAGTCCCTGTCAATGAAAAACATCCCCACAGCATGATGCTGCCACCACCATGCTTCACAATGGGGATGATGATCTCTGGGTGATGAGAGGTGTTGGGTTTGCGCCAGACATAGCATTTTTCTTGATTGCCAAAAAGCTCAATTTCGTCTCATTTGACCAAAGTACCTTCTTCCATATGTTTGGGGATTCTCCCACATGCCTTTTGGCGACTATCAAACACGTTTGCTTCTTTTTTCTTTAAACAATACTGTTTTTCTGTAAAGCCCATCACTGTGGAGTGTAAGCCTTGAAGTGGTCCTATGGACAGATACTCCAATCTCCTCTGTGAAGTTTTACAGCTCATTCAGGGTCATCTTTGGTCTCTTTGTTGCCTCTCTGATTAATGCCCTCCGTGCCTGGTCCGTGAGTTTTGGTGGCGGCCCTCTCTTGGCAGGTTTGTTGTGGTGCCATATTCTTTCAATTTTTAAATGATGGATTTAATGGTGCTCCATGGGATGTTCAAAGTTTCTGATATTTTTTTTATAACCCAACCCTGGTCTGTACTTCTCCACAACTTTGTCCATGACCTGTTTGAAGAGCTTCTTGGTCTTCATGGTTCCACTTGCTTGGTGGTGTTGCAGACTCTGGGGCCTTTCAGAACACGTTTATATATACTGAGATCATGTGACAGATCATGTGACACTTAAATAAAGTCCACCTGTTTGCAATCTAACAAAGTATGTGACTTCTGGAGGTAATTGGTTGCACCAGGTCTTACTTTGGAGTTGTATACCAAAGGGGTGAATACATATGCACAAACCACTTCTCTGTTTTGAATGTTTTATAATTTTTAAAACAAGTTATTTTTTTCATTCCACTTCACCAATTTGGACTATTTTGTGTATGTCCATTACATGAAATAAAAATACAAATCAATTTAAATGATAGGTTGTAATGCAGCAAAATAGGAAAAACGCCCAGGGGGATGAATACTTTTGTAAGGCACTGTAAGTAAATTCAATGAGCAACAGCCACTCGTCTGCACACGCTCACTGCTGCTTAGACACCCACTAATTGATATTATGCTAATGAACTGCACTGTCAGAATAGAGAGTACGAGAGAAAGTGAGAGATAATAAGGTTGGCGCTGCAGGGAGTAAGGGAGATTGGCAGGATATGTGAATCCCAGTGGTGTGACTATGTTTTTTTCTCCTGGTGTTATGTAGGTCTCTAAGTTATGTAGGTCTGTGTCAGAGAAAGCATTGGCTGTACTTTGCTGTTCTCTTTTCTGCTTTCTGCTCCTGCAAAAAAGGTTGAGATAGATTTCTATGTCCAAACATACATATGTTACAGACCTGGGTCAGACCTGGGTCAAATTCTATTTGAAATCATTTCAAATACTTAATCTGTGCTTGATTGGTTCTAAAACTCAAATCGTATTTGAACCCAGGTCTGATACGTAGTCACAGGTGTGCATTACACACACACACACACACACACGCACACACGCATCCATAGTACCTCGAAGGGCCTCTTACCACTGTATGTAGGTGTGATTGTGCTCCAGTTTGTCATAATTGCCTCTCCATTTGGTCAGGATCTCCTCAATGAAGATACCTTGAGAGGGATTCAGGTCAATCACATAAATGATACAGGAAAACACACCTGCCCTGTTTGGGGTCAGCATAAAATGTGTGTGTGTGTGTGCAGGCTAGTGTTTGAACAATAGATCAGCTCTTAATCCTCTGGACTACTCTGTTCAAACATGACCCAAGGCCAATCAAAACTCTCTATGCCCTGAGCCAGTAACACTGCTGTGTGTCCGATGAGTGTATGTTGCTGTTTGTCACTGTGTGTTAGTGTGTGTGTGTGTGCTGACCGTCTGGTATTAGAGGGATCTTGTTCAGGTAGAAGCGGAGGTTGTGGTAGTCATTAGGTAGCCGGGGCGCCTTGTAGTTCTAGGGAGGGAGAGGATGAGGAGGGAGAGTCAGGAAAAATCAGGCTAGTGTGTGTGTGTGTGTGTGTGTGTGTGTGTGTGTGTGTGTGTGTGTGTGTGTGTGTGTGTGTGTGTGTGTGTGTGTGTGTGTGTGTGTGTGTGTGTGTGTGTGTGTGTGTGTGTGTGTGTGTGTGTGTGCACCATACCGGGTAGCTGTGGCGATATTTGTAAAGATCCTTTGCAGCATAAAAACTCCTCTTCATCTTGGTGCTGGACTTAGAGTCAGAGGGCTATGATAGAAAGAGAAAAAGAGAGAGAGAGGAAATAAAATAGTGAATGAACACTGACTGAAATAGATAGCAACAATGATATCAACCGCGTGACACACAAACCAATAACAGCATAGCAGATGTCTGGCTTGAGTGGGTTCGTAACTGAACTGAAATGAACTATTTTTGGTGTAGGTAGAATAATAATCTGCCAATTTCTTCTCCATGAAAGCAATTCCAACTTCATGCAGGCTTCCAATGCATTCACAGTCAGGATAACATGAAGGAAAATGCACCATATGAAAGCATATCAAGGTATTATAAAGGATATTGACTCATTACAAACAAATATTGTTGTTTATCTCTTTTATACTTATGAACATGGATGCATCCCATCAAAGTTGTAGGGTTGTTGCCTATTGTCATTTTTCAGAAAACAAAATTAGAAAAAAATAGTAAGCCTAAAGGCCTAGACCTGAAAACAGCCAGGATTTGGGGAATGGGCACACTGTGTCATTTTCCCCAAATCAAACGATGGAAGATGGGCTCCCTTATTTGGCCCTATTATATTTTATGTATTTAAAAAATTAGGTCACTTTTATCAGGTCACTGTCTCACTTGCGCGCAACACTAACCTACTCTCCCTCCGCGTGTTCATGCAGGACATTGAGAACACGAAACGAGGACATACAAAAAGACAGCGATGTACAACATTCTGGTTACAACTGAACGATATTGAATTATGCGCTATAAGATTTCCACTTTTGGCAATGCATAAGACCACATCAATTGGATACCTGGCAATGACATTGAACGTAGCGTAGACATGGCAACAACATATGCGTTGAGGACATATACATTTGGACATAGGCCTCAACTAAGCTACTAGCCTACATACAATCCTGATTTTGGTTTCCCGACATTATAGCCTGGGATGTTGACATCTTCAGCGAGCCAGCTATGCAGCTGTGCCATTTCCATTTTCTAATTTAGCTCATTGCAGTCTACTCTTCTTCCTATTGTGTGTGTGTGTGGTTGCTTTTCTGTGTGCCAGTTTGTTGGTAGCCTATTTACCTTCGGGGACATGTTCGCCTGTTCGCCGCATCTCCCTGTCTCAAACCGGCTGACACACTCCGATATCCCGCTGTCCTCATCACCCGGCTGCTCGTCGCTTTCCGAGTCTGACTCCCATGTCGAGTCGCATTCCTCCACAGTTCTCGGCTCCTTGTAGCGCAAACTGCCCATCAGATTTCCCATTTACCCGCCTACACCGAGTCGCGCCGTCCTCTGTGTCCTTCTAGCCTACATATTTTGCCGTGCAGTCGGCCTGCTGCGCCACGGTTAATGTGTGGCGTTTAAATGGCAGGCTGAGGAAAATTCCGATCCAGACTTGCTAGTACATCGTGAACACACCCCTAAATGCGTGGCGCGTGCTGAGCGAAGTGGTCACAGCATCAGGACCAAAGATGACCACGTGCTCCGCGACACTGGGACAGTGGTTAACCAGTGTCACATCTGAGATCGTCAATGTCAGATGGAGAACACATACTCATTCTCCCTTTCGGTCACTAGCTAGGTTTCTATTCAATTGGCGACATATGTTCATGCTAATACTCTACAATCCGCATTGGAAAATATGCGCATTTTCCTACCAGTGGTGTGTTTACACCAACTTGACTTTTTGATGATAAAATCAGTGCGTGACGAAATGCACACACAATGCACTTTTTCGCTTTAGTTTTCATGTGCAAATCTACAAATCTAAAGTTCAATATGTTTCCATTGCATTTTGAACTCTACAGATAGCTTTGTCACAAAAACCTTTGCGTTAAACAACAAATGTACCTACTCTGGTCTTGGCACCTGCGCTCCAGCCAACATTTAGCAGATACAGTGGCGGTAGGCTGTGCAGGTATATTCTACATGATGAGATTATTATGGATAAAAGCACAATATTTTTATTTATCAAACGGCAGTCAAGCAGAATAAGAGCCTCTATATTTATTGGAAAGGTGCACCAAGATCACAGGGCACTTTCACCACCCTGTGGAGTTTATAATCAATTATTTAATCTATAGCCTAATAAACCTCATGGTTTCCGAGTCGTAGTGGTAGGACCACACACCATATCATCTCGTGACTCCAAGTTTACTTTGATATGATGCTTTTTCTATAAATATTTGCGCATAAAGGCGTTTCCACCCATTTCTCGCCTAATACACTTTACCAACACAAAATGATCCCACCATGTCAAACGAACACATTATCTGCCAGCATTTATACAATTTTACCGAAACGTCCTGTTTCCATTACAGCTGTCATGACTCATTTTTAGACGGTATGACTTTACTCACAAAAACTGTGGATGCAAACGTGTGCAGCCCGTTGTAGGAATTGACCACGTGGGTCTGTCTATTGGTAGGTTATAACGCACACACGGGTAGCACAGCCACTCTATGTGCACTGTTTTTTCTAGTTATGTGGGCTAATCAACAGGCATTTGCTACTCAAATCGACATTTATATGAGGGCATTCCTCCTAAGGGATGAGCTTTGATGTATGGCAACACAGAGATGAACATGGTAAAGCATGACATAGCCTGCACAAGCAGTGTTGGAGTTGGAGAGGGATCACAATCAAATGCACCATTAGTTGCTGATAGAACACAACAGAACTGGATAATAGAAATTCAACAGAACTGACATCAAATGTTATGTACAAAGGTCAACATTCAGTGAGACAGGAACCAGAATGTCATGCTAATCACAACCACATGAGAGCAGCATTTCCTATGTAATATATTATACTATAGCAACGTCGGTCTCGACTCCTTAGAAAGCCTGTTACGTCCACATACACAGTATCAAATTAAATGACTTGTTGAGTTCTATTATGTAATTCTATGGTTGCAGCACTATTAATCTCCAAGTGCCATTTCCATGTAGGCTATCCAGTATCCCCCACTTCCTTTCCCTTCCCACCCTAAACTCTAATCTGGAAATAATGCATAGCCCATTAGTTTACTTCGTAGAAGGTCCAAACAAGCAAATAGATTGAGGTCGGAGATTCAGCTGACATGGACAGCGGCAATATCGAACTCTTTCAATCCTGCAGTTAAGCACCACATGACAGTGACCACGTTTCCATACACAGTTTTTATGCGAGTAAAGTCATATTGTATTAAAAAAAATCCCGACAACTGAGATGGAAACAGGAAGTTTCAGTGGAATTTTATAAATGCTGATAGATCATTTGTTTGTTAGACATGGCGGGATCTTTTTGTGTCGGTAAAATTAGTTATACTAGAAATGGCAGCGGAAACACCTTTATACAAAAAACTATTGATATAATAACTATCATATTGCAGTACACTTGGAGTCACGTGATGATATGGCGTGTGGCCCTCCCACTAAGACTCAGGAAACCATACAGTTTATTAGGCTACAGTTGAAATCATTGATGATGAACTTCACAGGGTGGTGGAAGCGCACAGTGATGAGTTTGATTCTCCAATAAAAGATATAGGGTCTTATTCTGGTGACATGATGATCAATGCTTAACTGCCATTTGGCAAGTAACAATATTCTTGCTCTTGTCCATAATAATCTCATCAGGAAAACTTACCTACCCACACTGTATATACCAGCTGTTGGCTAGAGCGCACGTGCCAAGACCAGAGTAGGCACATTTGCAATTTAACACAATCGTTTTTGTGACAAAACCTATTGGTAGAGTCGAACATGCAATGGAAACACATTGCAATTTGTATTATTAGATTTTTATTCAGTACATGGAAACTTAAGCGAAAACAGTAGATTTTTTTGTGTGCACTACATCGTCACACACTCATTTTTATCTGCAACAAGTCTGTTTGGTGGAAACACCAGCCTGGTGGAAAAATTCCCACATTTTCTTCATGCGGATTTTTGAATATTTCAATGAAAATCTGTCGCCAATTGGATGGGAACCTAGTGGATAAAATCCATGAAATACAGAGGAGTCCTCTTGCCAGAAAGCAAGAATCCTGAATACATTACAGGCAAACTAACTCTGTGCTCAACTGTTCAGTCATATTTGATTTCAAACGTTTATCTTTGGAATAAAATAAAATAAATCGGGAATACATTTGCATATTATTGAAACAGACTACACTAATGATTCCTTCAACTAAACCATTAGTATAGAGAGACAGAGAAACATCTTTACAACACTATATATAGACATAATGACATTTGAAATGTCTTAATTATTTTGGAACTTCTGTGAGTGTAATATTTACTGTTCATTTTTATTGTTTATTTTACTTTTGTTTATTATCTACTTCACTTGCTTTGGCAATGTTAACATATGTTTCCCATGCCAATACAGCCCTTGAATTGAATTTTATTGAATTGAGAGAGACTGAGAGAGAGACCCAGACAGAGAGAGAAAAAAGAGGCAGAGCCAGAGCCAGAGAGAGAGAGAGAGGCAGAGAGAGAGAGAGAGAGAGAGAGAGAGAGGGGCAGAGAGAGAGAGGAACAGAGAGACAGAGAGATGGGCAGAGAGAGAGAGGGGCAGAGAGAGAGAGAGAGGGGCAGAGAGAGAGAAGCAGAGAGAGAGAGAGAGAGAGAGAGAGAGAGGGGCAGAGAGAGAGAGGAACAGAGAGACAGAGAGATGGGCAGAGAGAGAGAGGGGCAGAGAGAGAGAGAGAGAGGGGCAGAGAGACAGAGAGAGGAGCAGAGAGAGAGAGAGGGGCAGAGAGAGAGAGAGAGAGGAGCAGAGAGAGAGGAGCAGAGAGACAGAGAGAGGAACAGAGAGAGAGAGGCAGAGAGAGAGAGGAGCAGAGAGACAGAGAGAGGGGAAGAGAGAGAGAGGAGCAGAGAGAGAGAGAGAGAGAGAGAGGGGCAGAGAGAGAGAGGAGCAGAGAGAGAGACAGATGCTTTTTATTTATCTTATTTAACCTTTATTTTAGCAACATTTTGAAGATTGTTCCACGAATAAGGTGGAAAAAAACTAAAAGCTGATGTACCTAACTCGGTAGACACTAAAGGAATTTCCAGAGTTAGCCATCCCTGAGTCCCGATGTGGTAACCCATATGTCTAAAGGTTAGTAATGATGTTAGGTACAGTGGGACTTTTTGTAAAAGGGCTTTATAAATTAAAACATAACAATGTATCAACCTACCAACCAACTTTCAGAATGCAGTGCTAAAAAGTGTTAAAACTGTCTCCCGTAATAAAGCGCATAGTGCTATGATAAACTGCATCTAACGGATTTTAATGAAGTAGAAACTGTGTTCATATAGATCAGGGGTGTCAAAGTCAAATGGACGGAGGGAGCATATAGTCTAGTGAACCTAATTGAACCTACTGAAAACCTAACAAATATATTCCAATATGATCAGATAAATAAAGCAATATTTTCTTATGGCTCTGTCAGTAATCTTTAATTTTCAACAGACACAAAAGACAAATTTCCTTTATATAAAAATCCCCATAACATGAACATTAAATGAAAGAAACCGGTATTCAAGGCACCATCAGTAGCCTATATTTTCTATTTTAGCAAAAGTGGGCTAGATTTACTTCAAAGAAAAAAACAATAATAGCAATTTTCTATCATCCACTCAACTGAAATATTTTTAAAATATAATTGGATTGAAATACAATAAAATAAAGTGCAAAAATCTATTAAAAACAAATATTAAACTTTAACTTTTAAACTTGAACTGAGTAAAAACTCTAAATATGTGATTGCACAGTAATGTTCACTTGGTTGAGGGTGATACTTGGTGGTGTCCCATCTTTTCCACAAGTTCATCAATGTTCGGGGTAAGGCTCTGAGCTGAGGAAATCCTCAGAATTGAGTGGAGGTGTTCAGCAGTAAGTCGACTTCTGTGTGATGTTTTGTTCAAGTTCATCAAAGAAAACAGTTGTTCACACAGGTATGTGCTGCCAAACATAGACAACGTTTGAGCAGCCTGGATGCGCAGCTGGGGCATTGTGTCGGGGGAGGAAACGGGCGAACTCCGCAGCACCCACTGCCGCATATTTTGAGTGCATCATTGCATTGGAGGTCAATCAACTCCATTTGGAGGTTTGGTGGTGAGCTTTCCACGTCAACAGCAAATGGGTTACCGAGAGTTCCAACCTGCTTTTTTGTGCTTCAAAGTCAGCAAATCGGCGGAAAGTCAGCAAGCATACCTATTTTATCAGCCAACTGTGCGCTCGGGAACGCACTGGTAGAGAGCTTCTCTTTCATGGTCTGGCAGCTGGGAAAGTGGCTCAAAGTCTCCCACAGAGTCAGTTTGGTTTTAAATGCCTTCACTGTACTGTACATATCAGAGATGACACGATCCCGACCCTGCAGCTGCAAGTTCATTGCATTCAGATGACTCGTAATGTCACACAGAAAAGCCATTTCACACAGAAACATTTTGTCTCGGAGTTGTGTTGTGTCTTTCCCTTTGCTGTCCAAGAACAGACAAATCTCCTCACGAAGCTCGAAACATCTTTGAAGCACCTTTTGGCTTAGCCATGCACCTCTGTGTGATAAGGCAAATCACCATGGTTTCTAACTCCGTCAGAAATGCCTTGAACTGGCGGTGAAAACTGATAAAGTTAACTGTGCGCGTGATGATGCTCATTACATGCTCCATTTTCAAGGCTTTACCGCACAACGCTTCCTGGTGTATGATACAATGATAAGCTGTCAGCTCACCTGTCGCGTTTTCCTCTTGCATCTTTTCCCTTTATCTTCCCCACCAGTCCGCTCCTGAATCGCAGGTGCTCCGTCGGTTGTCAAACCCACGAGTTTTTCCCAAGGCAGTCCATCTCATTTACACATCTTGACACCTCTTCATACAAATCATGCCCCGTAGTTGTGCCATGCATAGGACGTAAAGCCAAAAACTCCTCTGTCACGCTTAGGCTGGAGTCCACTCCGCGGATGAAAATTGACAACTGGGCAATGTCAGAAATGTCGGTGTTCTCATCCACAGCCAAGGAATATGCAATGAAATCTTTTCCCTTTTTCACAAGCTGCTCTTTTAGATTGATGGACAACTGGTCTACTCTCTCGGCAATGGTGTTTCTGCTCAGACTCACATTTAAAAGAGTTGCCTTTTTCTACTTCGTCACAAACTTTAATCATGCAGTTTTTGATGAAATCCCCTCCGTAAATGATTTAGCGATCTCTTCTCAAAATAAAACTGGCCTTGACAGCAGCCTGGCCTTGTGATTTGGCTTTTGAACAGAGCCTGTCGAGATTTGAGGCCTCGTTTTAATTCCTCTGCCTTTTGTAGCCTTTCATGTCCATATTCTTGTTGTTGTCCGCGTGTTTCGTTTCATAATGTCGTCTCAGATTATACTCTTTCAGTACCGCCACACTTTCTCCACACAGAAGACACACAGGTTTTCCAGCTACCTCCGTGAACAAATACTCCGACTCCCACCTTGTTTGAAACAGTGTCCACCTTCCGTTTTGCCATTTTTGATGGGTATCTGAAAGTTAATTTTACTGTGATGCTGACAACTGCTGAATAAATATTGAAATGAAGCAAACTGTCACCGTTGCATTGTGGGAAATGTAGTATTGGTGCGTGTAAAAGATCTGCGGGCTGCCGGCTTGCTGCGGTCTGCGGGCCGGTTCTAATAATAAATCAAGATCATCCCAGGGGCCGTAAAAAACCTTCTCGCGGGCCGGATGTGGCCCGCGGGCCTTGACTCTGACATATGTGATATAGATGATGCTAACTATCTATTTCACATCCGTTACACTCACCCCTCTTTTGACCCTCTCCTTTTCCGCAGCAACCAGTGATCCGGGTCAACAGCATCAATGTAACAGTATAACTTTAAACCGTCCCCTCGCCCATACCCGGGAGCGAACCAGGGACCCTCTGCACTCATCAACAACAGTCACCTACGAAGCATCGTTACCCATCGCTCCACAAAAGCCGCGGCTCTTGCAGAGCAAGGGGAACCACTACTTCGATTGGTTCCCCTTGAAACGATTGAAATGCTATTTAGCCAGCAAAGACTAGCTAACTAGCTCGCTATTTCACATCCGTTACACTAGGACCGATAGGAACGTTGACTGAATAATCTGCTTTATACTATTTATCGAGTGGCAGGACCTATTTATATAGAAGAAGACCATTTTTATTCTCAGCTTCTTAACTAACGCGTCACTATGCTTTGTAAAAGACAGCTTTTCATCTAGATACTTGTAAGCATATGGACACCATCCAAAATACATACACTTACAGTGCCACGCAAAAGTTTTCATCCCATTTGGCGTTTTTCCTATTTTGTTGTATTACAACCTGTAATTTAAATAGATTTTTATTTGGATTTAATGTAATGGACATGCACAAAATAGTTGAAATTGGTGAAGTGAAAAAAATTACTTGTTTCAAAAATAAAAAAATTAAAAAAGGAAAAGTGGTGCAGGCATATGTATTCACCCCCGTTGCTAGAAAGCCCCTAAATAAGACCTGGTGCAACCAATCACCTTCAGAAGTCACATAATTTGTTAAATAAAGTCTGCCTGTGTGCAATCTAAGTGTCACATGATCTCAGTATTTACAGTTGAAGTCAGAAGTTTACATACACTTAGGTTGGAGTCATTAAAACTAGTTTTTCAACCACTCCACAAATGTCTTGTTAATTAACAAACTAAAGTTTTGGCAAGTCGGTTAGGACATCTACTTTGTGCATGACACAAGTCATTTTTCCAACAATTGTTTACAGACAGATTATTTCCATTATAATTCACAGTAACACAATTTCTATTGGGTCAGAAGCTTACACTTACACTACGTTGACTGTGCCTTTAATAAACAGCTTGGAAAATTCCAGAAAATTATATCATGGCTTTAGAAGCTTCTGATAGGCTAAATGACATCATTTGAGTCAATTGGAGGTGTACCTGTGGATGTATTTTAAGGCCTACCTTCAAACTCAGTGCCTTTTTGCTTGATATCATGGGAAAATGAAAAGAAATTAGCCAAGACCTCAGAAACAAAATTGTAGACCTCCATAAGTCTGGTTTATCCTTAGGAGCAATTTCCAAATGCCTGAAGGTACCACGTTCATCTGTACAAATAATAGTAAGCAAGTATAAACACCGTGGGACCACGCAGCCATCATACCGCTCAGGAAGGAGAGGTGTTCTGTCTCCTAGAGAAGAAAGTACTTTGGTGTGAAAAGTGCAAATCAATCCCAGAACAACTGCAAATGACATTGTGAAGATGCTGGAGGAAACACGAACAAAATTATCTAAAACGAGTCCTATATCGACATAACCTGAAAGGCCATTCAGCAAGGAAGAAGCTACTGCTCCAAAACCGCCATAAAAAAGCCAGACTACGGTTTGCAACTGCACATGGGGACAAAGGTCGTACTTATTAAAGAAATCTCCTCTGGTCTGATGAAACAAAAATAGAACTGTTTGGCCATAATGGCCATCGGTATGTTTGGAGGAAAAAGGGGGATGCTTGCAAGCTGAAGAACACCATTCCAACTGTGATGCACAGTGGTGGCAGCATAATGTTGTGGGGGTGCTTTGCTGCGGGAGGGTCTGGTGCACTTCACAAAATAGTTGGCATCATGAGGATGGAAAATTATGTGGATATATTGAAGCAACATCTCAAAACATCTTGGTAAAGCTTGGTTGCAAATGGGTCTTCCAAATGGACAAAGCAAGCATACTTCCAAAGTTGTGGCAAAATGGCTTAAGGACAACAAAGTCAAGGTATTGGAGTGGCCATCACAAAGCCCTGACCTCATTCCTATAGATAATGTGTGGGCAGAACTGAAAAAGCGTGCGAGCAAGGAGGCCTACAAAACTCTGTCAGGGGGAATGGGCTAAAATTCACCCAGCTTATTGTGGGAAGCTCGTGGAGGGCTACCCGAAAGGTTTGACCCAAGTTAAACAATTTAAAGGCAATGCTACCAAATGCTAATTGTGCATCTTTAAACTTCTGACTCACTGGGAATGTGATGAAAGAAATAAAAGCTGAAATAAATAACTCTCTACTATTATTCTGACATTTCACATTCTTAAAATAATGTGGTGATCCTAACTGACCTAAGACATGTAATTTTTACTAGGATTAAATGTCAGTAATTGTGAAAAACTGAGTTTAAATGTATTTGGCTAATGATGTATGTACACTTTTGACTTCAACCGTACACCTGTTCTGAAATCCCCAGAGTCTGCAACACCACCAAGCAAGCGGGACCATTTTTTATTTTTTATTTTTTTTATTTTACCTTTGTTTAACCAGGTAGGCCAGTTGAGAACAAGTTCTCATTTACAACTGCGACCTGGCCAAGATAAAGCAAATCAGTTCGACACATACAACAACACAGAGTTACATATGGAGTAAAACAAACATACAGTTAATAATATAGTACAAAAACAAGTCTATATACAATGTGAGCAAATGAGGTGAGATAAGGGAGGTAATGGCAATAAAAATGCCACGGTGGCGATGTAAATACAATATAGCAATTAAAAACACTGGAATTGTAGATTTGCAGTAGGTGAATGTGCAAAGTAGCAATACGGGGGTGCAAGGGAGCAAAATAAATAAATAAATAAATAAATACAGTAGGGGATGAGGTAATTGTTTGCGCTATTTATAGATGGGCTATGTACAGGTGCAGTGATCTGTGAGCTGCTCTGACAGCTGGTGCTTAAAGCTGCTGAGGGAGATAAGTGTTTCCAGTTTCAGAGATTTTTGAAGTTCGTTCCAGTCATTGGCAGCAGAGAACTGGAAGGAGAGGCGGCCAAAGGAGGAATTAGCACTGGGAGTGACCAGTGAAATTAACCTGCTGGAGCGCGAGCTACGGGTGGGTGCTGATATGGTGAACAGCGAGCTGTGTTGGGACTGTGTGGGACTTTACCTAGCAGGGTCTTGTAGATAACCTGGAGCCAATGGGTTTGGCGACAAGTATGAAGCGAGGGCCAGCCAACGAGAGCGTACAGGTCGCAGTGGTGGATAGTATATGGGGTTTGACAAAACGGATGGCACTGTGATAGACTGCATCCAATTTGTTGAGTAGGGTGTTGGAGGCTATTCTGTAAATGACATCGCCGAAGTCGAGGATCGGTAGGATAGTCAGTTTCACGAGGGTATGTTTGGCAGCATGAGTGAAGGATGCTTTGTTGTGAAATAGGATGACAATACTAGATTTAACCTTGGATTGGATATGTTTGATGTGAGTCTGGAAGGAGAGTTTACAATCTAACCAAACACCTAGGTATTTGTAGTTGTCCACATATTCTAAGTCAGAACCGTCCAGAGTAGTGATGCTGGGCGGGCGAGCAGGTGTAGGCAGCGATCGGTTGAAGAGCATGCATTTAGTTTTACTTGTATTTAAGAGCAGTTGGAGGCTACGGAAAGAGAATTGTATGGCATTGAAGCTCGTCTGGAGGGTAGTTAACACAGTCAATAGAAGGACCTAAAGTATACAGAATGGTGACCAATGAGCTCTCCAAACAGGTCAGGGACAAAATGTGCAGAAGTACAGATCAGGGTTGGGTTATAAAAAAATATCAGAAACTTTGAACACCCCACGGAGCACCATTAAATCCATTTTTTTTAAATGGAAAGAATATGGCATCACAACAAACCTGTCAAGAAAGGGCCGCCCACCAAAACTCACAGACAAGACAAGGAGGGCATTAATCAGAGATGCAACAAAAAGACCAAAGAAAACCCTGAAGGAGCTGCAAAGCTCCAGAGTGAAGATTTGTGTATCTGTCCATAGGACCACTTTAAGCCACACACTACACAGAGCTAGGCTTTACGGAAGACTGTCCAGAAAAAAAGCCATTGCTTGAAGAAAAAACTAAGTAAACACGTCTGAGTGCACCAAATGGCATGTGGAAGACTCCCCAAACATATGCAAGAAGGTGCTCTGGTCAGATAAGACTCAAATAGAGTTTTTTTCCCATCAAGGAAAACACTATTTCTGGCGCAAACCCAAGACCTGGTGGCAGCATCATGCCGTGGGAATGTTTTTCCACCGGCAGGGACTGTGAAACTGGTCAGAATTGAAGGAATGAGGGATGGTGCTAAATACAGGGAAATTCTTGTGGGGAAACCTGTTTCACTCTTCCAGATATTTGAGACTGGGATGGAGGTTCACCTTCCAGCAGGACAATGACCCTAAGCATACTGCTAAAGCAACACTTGAATGGTTTAAGGGGAAACATTTAAATATCTTCAAATGGCCTAGTCAAAGCCCTGACCTCAATCCAATTGAGAATCTGTAGTATGACTTAAAGAATGCTGTGTACCAGAGGAAGCCATCCAACTTGAAGTAGCTGGAGCAGTTTTGCCTTGAAGAATGGGCAAAAATCCCAGTGGCTATTTGTGCCAAGCTTATAGAGACATATCCCAAGAGACTTGCAGCTGTAATTGCTGCAAAAGGTGGCTCTATAAGGTATTGGCTTTGGGGGGGTGAATAGTAATGCACGCTCAAGTTTTTTTTTTTGGTCTTACTTCTCATTTGTTTGACAATAAAAATGATTTTGCATCTTGAAAGTGGTAGGCATGTTGTATAAATCAAATATACAACCCCCCCCTAAAACCCATTTTAATTCCAGGTTGTAAGGCAACAAAATAGGACAAATGCCAAGGGGGTGAATACTTTCACAAGCCACTGTAAATCATCAGAGAACAACATGTACTTAGTTTTACTTGCATTCGATTCTAATTTCAGTTTTTTTTTAATACAATGAAGGCAGACTGTAGTTCAAATAGAGCCTGGTCAACCGTAGGGACAATAGCATACACAACAGTATCATCGGCATACAAGTGCCCCTGCGGGATATCTTTCGTAATATCCAGGAAACTTATCTAACACCATCAGTAGATACACATTGAGTTCTGTCTGTCAAGTAATTTTAAACCTGTTACATGAATCCTGGTCTAGGCCAATTGAGGAAAACCTCTGAATTAGCAATGAGTGATCAACAGTATCGAAAGCGTTTGGCAGGTCAATGAGGAGGGCAGAATAATGTTGCCTTTTATCCATACAATTAACGTCATCATTTATAACTAGGGATGCAGCAGAGATAGTGCTATGGTCTAAAACCCGAATGATGCACATTTAAAATACATTTCAAAGATAAGGACGATCGTAGCTGATAATGAATTTTAGCTAGGCAAGAAAGATTAGAAAAAGGGCGATCACTATTTAGGTCATAAGGATCACCACCTTTGTGAAGGGGGGAGTACATGGGTCACGTTCCAAACCTTGGGAATAGTACCAGATATAATTGTTAGGTTACAAAATATGGGTTAATGATTCAGCAATCAAGGGGTAAGAGAGCTGCAGCAAAAATGGATCAAGCATATCAGCCCCGGTGGATTCTTTTCACATCAATCTTGAGCAAGGCATCTAGCACGTCACAGATAGTAAATTGCTGAAATGAAAACAAAGATTCAATTGAAGTTGACGTGTTAACCATCGAGTCAGCTAGAGGCTGGCAGTCGATTGACTGGCCAAGGTCAATTAAACCACTGTTTCTCTTAAAAGCATCACTTGTCCCCTTCTTCTCAGTTATGATGCCAGAGTCAGACAGAACTTACTTGGCAGTGAAGAAGAGGAATTTGTCAACTTTAATGCATATACTGTTTTCCAAAACATTTAGAAGGGTCACTAGCAGTGTCAGAGATTGAGTTTAAACCATTGCTTGATTTAGCTTTCTTAATCGAGATATTACATATTACTATATTATTGCTTATATAGTATGCTTCTCAATTGTCTGAAAAATGTGCAGTCCACAACAGAGTCAGTATTCTTTGCTTTGGCTCAGACTCAGGCCTGATTTCTCATCTGAATGAGCTCAGATAGCTCAGACGAAATCCAAGCGTTAGATCTATCTTTCACTCTGAATTGTTTATAAGGGGAGTGTTGATCTGCCAGATAAATAAATATGTAGAATACATTTCCAAGAGACAACTCAGGGCCAGGAATACAGGAGACAGTATCTCAATCAGAGTAGAACGTGACATGTAAATCAAATCAAATGTTATTGGCCACATACACATGGTTAGCAGATGTTAATGCGAGTGCAGCGAAATGCTTGTGCTTCTAGTTCCGACAGTGCAGTAATATCTAACAAGTCATCTAACAAATTCACAATGACTACCTTATACACAAACATGTAAAGGGATGGAAAAAGAACGTATATATGGATGAGTGATGGCTGTGCGGCATAGGCAATTCGCAATAGATGGTATGAAACACAGTATATACATATGAGATAATGTAGGTTATTGTCGTGTCTTTGGCTATGCCGGATTAAGTGATATGACATGCTATTCTATAAAATTATTTATCCGTAATTAATATTACCTGATTGAGCTAATCATGTAAATGTAATTAACTAGAGAGTCGGGCACCACAAAATACTATTTTTAGAGCTGTTATCTTCCGAATAAACTCTTAAAGACCGAGTAATATTTTACATCAATAGCAGTCAATATTAATCTCCATCTTAATTCAGTCTCATCTGGAAGTTATTATTGGTTATCTACACAAACCCTGCACGAACAATTTGAATCAGCAATACAAAATTGGATTTCATAATTTATTTACTAAATACCTAACTAATCATACAGAATTACACATACACATAATTAAATCATAACTTGATTACAAATGACGTCATAAAGGAAAACGTCCCTAGCGGGTGGAACAGATATGACATCTGGTTACACAAAAGAAAAGGGGCTGGGTTTGAGTGAAAGAGAGGGAAGTCTGAGGAATAAAGGGTGAAGTTGTGCTTTCGTAAATACAGTATCTTATGCATTCTAAATTACCGCCCATTTGGAAAAGGATAATACAATAAATATTTACTCTGAGGTACGCTTTGGTAGGTTGGTGGTAGATGGAAGGCTGTGTTGCCCAACCGAGTCCTTTGAAGAATGTCAATTGGATACGTTGTCGTAAAGTCATTGTGTGGTAGACGGGATACTCTGTCTGTTCCTTCCTAACCCTCGTTTGCATCTGCTGCTGCTAACTCAACGGCTAGGAGGTATCACTTCTGTCGTGAATAAGATCTCAAAGTTCATAACATTCGCAATCAAAGCTCACGCTGATGTTTGCTTCGTTAGGTAGTTAATATCTGAACCATTCTGACATAGGACCGTCGTCCTCACACTCTCGGAACAGGAGGTTATATTGTCGTCAAGGGCTTATATAGGAAGGGAAAGGAGGGCGTGTTTGAAAAGTTTTATGTCCCTTCACAGGGGCGGGCCACTGATTGAGCAGAGCCCTATCTTATGAAAACCCAAATCTCTTATTTTCGAAGCTAAAATCACATTTAATCCCATCACGAATAATTTCATATTCAAACATTTAAATTGAACAACAATTCCATGTGAATCCGATAACTCTGGTGTGTAGACTTTCCATTGTAGAGCTTATGTCATCTTATCATTGATGAGAATGTCTCAGATGACAACCGAACTGACATCATATTCATTAAGTACAATGTGTTCCATTGGTCGGATTACCAGAATAGAGTTAATTTCCCCCCACCTTCTAATTTTCCCAGAATCTCTATGCTAACCAAGGTTTTTTTTAAATGTAACATCAGTAGGGTAGAGAGAGGAGAAAGGTGGGAAGAGGTATTTGAGACTGTCATAAACCTACCCCCCAGGCCAACGTCATGACAATATGTAAACATTATTAAAGTGGCATTATTTAAAATGACTTTATTAAACCTTCATTAAACCTTTATTAAAGTGGCCAGTGATTTCAAGTCTGTATGTTGGTAGCAGCCTCACTATGTTAGTGATTGCTGCTTAGCAGTCTGATGGCCTTGAGATAGAAGCTGTTTTTCAGTCTCTTGATCCTGGCTTTGATTCGCCTGTCCTGACCTTACCTTCTGGATGGTAGCGGGGTGAACAGGCAGTGGCTCGGGTGGTTGTTGTCCTTGATGATCTTTTTGGCCTTTCTTTGACATCGGGTGCTGTAGGTGTCCTGGTGGGCAGGTAGTTTGCCCCAGGTGATGCGTTGTGCAGACCGCACTACCCTCTGGAGGTGGGTAGAGGTGCAGTTGCCGTACCAGGTGGTGATACAGCTTGACAGGATACTCTCGATTGTGCATCTGTAAAAGTTTGTGAGGGATTTAGGTGACAAGCCACTTTTATTCAGCCTCCTGAGGTTGAAGAGGCATTCTTCACCACGCTGTCTGTGTGGGTGAACCATTTCAGTTTGTCCGTGATGTGTAAGCTGAGGAAATTAAAACTATCCATCTTCTGTCCCGTCAAGGTCGCAGTTGTGGGTGGTATAAGGTGATTTGGTAACAAAACGGATAGCACTGTGATGGACTGCATCCAGTTTGCTGAGTAGTGTATTGGAAGCTATTTTGTAGATTACATCGCCAAAGTCGAGGATTGGTAGGATAGTCAGTCTACTAGGGTAAGTTTGGTGGTGTGAGTGAAGGAGGCTTTGTTGCGTGATAGAAAGCCGATTCTAGATTTGATTTTGGATTGGAGCTGTTTAATTTGAGTCTGGAAGGAGAGTTTACAGTCTAGCCAGACACCTAGGTATTTATAGTTGTCCACATATTCTAGGTCAGAACCGTTGTCGTGGAATTATCAGAATTTGTTGGTAACATTTGTAAGATGTTTAATATTCATAAAATGTGTGTAAGTTACTTCTCATAAGAATGTATTTTGTTGTACTATAGTGGTGGCCATTGGCAGTTATCTGTTCTATGTCAGGACTAAGTTGCATGGACCACATGAGAGGGGTGAGGTCAAAGTGTCATCATGTGTAAACATATCTTTTACTCCCTACTTTTCCCAGTGGGGAAAGGAGGGTTTGCAGTGTCTGGAATCATTCTATGCTCCCTCTAATGTTGTTTCTATCTTAACCTATAGACTCACCTCCTATCCGTGAGTTTGTCCAGGAGATTGTGTTTAGAGTGGGTTGTATATAAATGACAATTTGATATATGCCTGTTGATATGGAGGATTTGATTGATGGTTCTGGGGTTTGGGAAAGGAGACAAAGCTGAACGATGAGTTATGTCTATGCTGTCTGACTATGTGTGTCTTTGCTATTAAAGGAACTCAGTTGCATTGTAAGGGGACTCTCTGAAAATTCACTGGGGAGACACTGGATTATCTGAGAGTCACAGGATTGTGATAAGAGCTCATATAATTAAAGATGGACTTTTATAACTAACTCTGACGTGTGTGTGTGGTTTGCTCCCATGATTAGGTAAATAGAGGAAATTTCCACGACACCGTCCAGGGTGGTGACGCTAGTCGGGCGGGCGGGTGCGGGCAGCGAACAGTTGAAAAGCATGCATTAGGTTTTACTAGTGTTTAAGAGCAGTTGAAGGCTACGGAAGGCTTGTTGTATGGCATTGATGCTCGTTTAGAGGTTAGTTAGCACAGTGTCCAAGGAAGGGCCAGAAGTATACAGAATGGTGTCGTCTGCGTAGAGGTGAATCAGGGAATCTCCCGCAGCAAGAGCGACATCATTGAAATATACAGAGAAAAGAGTCTGCCCGATAATTGAACCCTGTTTTACCCCATAGAGACTGCCAGAGGTCTGGACAACATGCCCTCCGATTTGACACACTGAACTCTGTCTGCAAAGTAGTTGGTGAACTGTTGGCTGGGGTGGGCAATAGCCAGGAGGAAGGCATGGCCAGCCGTTGGGAAATGCTTATTGAAATGTTCGATTATCATGGATTTATCAGTGGTGACCGTGTTACCTCAGTGCAGTGGGAAGCTGGGAGGAGGTGCTCTTGTTCTCCTTGGACTTTACAGTGTCCCAAAACCTTTGGGAGTTAGAGCTATAGGTTGCAAATTTCTACTTTTGCTTTCCTGACAAGCCTTTGCTTTCCTGACTGACTGCGTGTATTGGTTTCTGGCTTCCCTGAACAGTTGCATATCTCGGGGACTATTCGATGCTATTGCAGTCCACCACAGGATGTTTTGTGTTGGTCAAGGGCAGTCAGGTCTGGAGTGAACCAAGGGCTAAATCTGTTCTTAGTTCTGCATTTTTTGAACGGGGCATGCTTATCTAAGATCGTCCGGAAATTACTTTCAAAAAATGTCCAGGCATCCTTGACTGATGTGATGAGGTCAATATTCTTCCAGGATACCCGGAAGAGGTAGATTAGAAAGGCCTACTCGCAGAAGTGTTTTAGGGAGCGTTTGACAGTGATTAGGGGTGGTCATTTGACTGCGGACCCATAGCGGATACAGGCAATGAGGCAGTGATCGCTGAGATCCTGATTGAATACAGCGGAGGTGTATTTGGAGGGCAAGTTGGTCAGGATAATGTCTATGATGATGCCCATGTTGATGGATTTAGGGTTGTACCTGGTGGGTTCCTTGATGATTTGTGTGATATTGAGGGCATCTAGCTTAGATTGTAGGACTGCCGGGGTGTTAAGCATATCCCAGTTTAGGTCACCTAACAGAACAAACTCTGAAGCTAGATGGGGGGTGAAAAAAAATCACAAATGGTGTCCAGGACACAGCTGGGAGCGGAGGGGGGTCGATAGCAGGTGGCAACAGTGAGAGACTTATTTCTGGAGAGGTTCATTTTTAAAATTAGAAGTTCAAACTGTTTGGGTATAGCCCTGGAAAGTGTGACATAACTGTGCAGACTATCTCTGCAGTAGATTGCAACTCCGCCTCCTTTGGCAGTTCTATCTTGATGGAAAATGTTGTAGTTGGGTATGGAAATCTCAGAATTGTTGGTGGCCTTCCTAAGCCAGGATTCAGACACGGCAAGGACATCAGGGTTGGCGGAGTGTGCTAAAGCAGTGAGTAAAATAATGATGTTAACATGCATGAAACCAAGGCTTTTTCGATCACAGAAGTCAACAAATGAGGGTGCCTGGGGACACGCAGGGTCTGGGTTTACCTCCACATCACCCGAGGAACAAAGGAGGAGTAGGATGAGGGTACGGCTAAAGGCTATCTAAACTGGTCGCCTGGAGTGTTGGGGACAAAGAATAAAAGGAGCAGATTTCTGGCTGTGGCTGAATAGATTCAGGGCATAATGTGCAGCCAGGGGTATGGTGGGGTGCCCAGGCACTGAGTGATAAGAAGAGAGGTTGTATCTCTGGATAAGCTGGTTATAATGGGTGAGGTCACCGCATGTGTGGGGGGTGGGACAAAGGAAGTATCAGAGGTATCATGAGTGGAACTAGGGGCTCCATTGTAAACTAAAACAATGATAACTAACACAAAAAATGCTGGTAAATGGACTGTCACGCCTTGGTCTTGGTATTTTGTGTTTTCTTTAATTATTTGATCAGGCCAGGGTGTGACATGGGTTTATTGTATTGTCGTATTGGGGTTTTTGTAGGCATTGGGATTGTGGTTGATTTGGGGTGTGTCTATTATAGGCTTGGCTGCCTGAGGCGGTTCTCAATCAGAGTCAGGTGATTCTTGTTGTCTCTGATGGGGAACCGTATTTAGGTATCCGGGGTTTCACTGTGTATTTCGTGGGTGATTGTTCCTGTCTCTGTGTAGTGTTCACCAGATAGGTTGTAATTAGTTTTCACGTTCCGTTTGTTGTTTTGCATTTGTATAAGTTATTTCATGTATCACGATTAATTTATTAAAGACATGAGTAACCACCACGCTGCATTTCGGTCCGACTCTCTTTCTACAAACGAAGAACGCCGTTACAGAATCACCCACCACACACGGACCGAGTGGCGTGGTAACAGGCAGCAGGAGCAGCGAAGGGAGGACGTTATGGACAGCAGAGGTATGGAGTATACTACGTGGGAAGAAATAGACAGGTGGGCGGTCGACCCAGAGAGAGTGCCGGAGCCCGCCTGGGATTCGCTGGAGCAGTGCGAAGAGGGCTATAGGAGAATGGAATTGGAGAGGCAATCATGACGGCGCAGAGGGAAGCCCGAAAAGCAGCCCCAAAAATGTATTGGGAGGGGGCTCAGAGGGAGAGTGGCTGAGTCAGGAGATAGACCTGAGCAAACTCTCCTTGTTTATCGTGAGGAGCCAAGGAGGAGACCAGAACCAGAGCCGGTGTTAGAGGTGAGCGATGCAGAGACTGTGAAGGAGTTAATGGGGAAAGTGGAGGAGAGAGTAATGAGGGAGTTGCTAGTATGGTGCTATAGGTACGATATTCGTCCGACGGAGCGTGTCGGGATTTAATGGCACCTGGGTCAGCTCTCCATATTCGTCCTGAGGTGCGTGTTAGTCGGCTGGTGAAAAATGTGCCATCCTTACGCACTAGGCCTCCTGTGTACCTACCTAGCCTTGCACGTCCTGTGCCAGTCCTGCTCTCAGGCTCTCCAGTACACCTTCACGGTCCAGTCCATCCTGTGCCACCTTCACACACCAGTCCTCCGGTAGCAGCTCCCCGCACCAGGCTTCCTGTGCATGTCCTCGATCCTGTAGCACCAGTTCCAGCACCACGCACCAGGCCTTCAGTGCGCCTCACCTGTTCAGCACAGCCAGAGCCTTCCTTCCCTCCTGCGCTGTCGGAGTCTCCCGCCGGTTCAGCACTATCAGAGCCTTCCTCCTCTACAGCGCTGCCAGAGCCTCCTGCCTGTTCGGAGCAGCCTGAGCTGTCAGTCTGCATGAAGCAGTCAGAGCTGTCAGTCTGCATGAAGCAGCCAGAGCTGTCAGTCTACAATGAGCTGTCAGTCTGCAAGGAGCTGTCAGTCTGCAAGGAGCTGCCAGTCTGCAAGGTGCTGTCAGCCTGCATGGAGCAGTCAGAGCTGTCAGTCTGTATGAAGCAGCCAGAGCTGTCAGTCTGCATAAAGCAGCCAGAGCTGTCAGTCTGTATGAAGCAGTCAGAGCTGTCAGCCTGCATGGAGCAGTCAGAGCTGTCAGTCTGTATGAAGCAGCCAGAGCTGTCAGTCTGTATGAAGCAGCCAGAGCTGTCAGTCTGCAAAGAGCTGCTAGTCTGCAAGGAGCTGTCAGTCTGCAAGGAGCTGTCAGTCTGCAAGGAGCTGTCAGTATGCAAAAAGCTGCCAGTCTGCAAGGTGCTGTCAGCCTGCATGGAGCAGCCAGAGCTGTCAGTCTGCATAAAGCAGCCAGAGCTGTCAGTCTGTATGAAGCAGTCAGAGCTGTCAGCCTGCATGGAGCAGTCAGAGCTGTCAGTCTGTATGAAGCAGCCAGAGCTGTCAGTCTGCATGAAGCAGCCAGAGCTGTCAGTCTGTATGAAGCAGCCAGAGCTGTCAGTCTGCATGAAGCACGTTCCGTTTGTTGTTTTGTATTTGTGTAGTTATTTCATCTATCGTCATTCTCTTCATTAAAGACATGAGTAACCACCACGCTGCATTTCGGTCCGACTCTCTTTCAAGAAACGAAGAACGCCGTTACATGGACTTCGCTCTTATATCCAATAGTTTTTCCCGGCTTTATGTAATAACGCTTAAGATTTTCCGGGCCAACAATGTAAGAAATAATACATAAAAAAACAAGTTACTGTAACAATAATGCTTGTACGAACTCAAACCCAGGCGCAGAGAAACACAGCAAGCAGAGGTAGGTGTAAATTCAGATCTTTTACTTAAAGTTTTGACAAAAACATGGCAACTGCACAAGGGCACACCAACAAAGCACAGATACAGGCCAACTGAGGTACCTAAATAGCAAGGCAACCAGGTGAACAGAGAAGGTACTTAAACACAGGTGAAACCAAGTACTAATCAGGGTAACCTGTAAACTAGAAAACAAGATAAAGGTGCCCTCCAGCAGTAACCTAAGGAAACAACAAATAAAACAGAAACTGTGACAATTACTGCATAGTTTCCTAAGAACTTGGAGCGAGGCGACCATCTCTGTCTGCGCCATTTTGAATCCTTGATGAGAGAACTTTAAAAAATTGATCTTCTTAATTAAACAAGGGTTAGTATTTTGCTGTTTCGTATTTCTAATACATACTATGGGACAATGATCACTGAGATTATATGCAAATGCTCCACTAGACAAATAATTTTGGGGTTATTTGTAAGAAATAGCAGCAATAATATCCGCCATGACAACAGGGAGGCGATAAATCCCAGCCACAAATAAATGTGCATTCTGGTTTATGGACACATCGACTACAACCAGGAGCTTGATTTTTCTTGGTAACATAAATATAAAAAATTGAGATGACAGGAAATTTGATTTTACATATATGGCCACTCCCCATTTCTGTAACCTGTCACATATACAGAACCATTAAACCATGTTTCTGAGAGAACCAAAATGTCAGGACCTAAGTTCTGTACCCAAATGTCAATTGTGTCCATTTTTTTGCAGATTTAGGTGCATTTGCCCAAACCCTCTACGAGATTTCAAGTCACCTGCAGTTATTTGTTGAGTGAGCTGAGACTTTGCCAAGGTCCCTGGCCAACCACGTGAGAGCAGCGCAGACTGAGCATTTGACAGACCTCCCTCGAGTCGCTTGATGCAGGGGCTGGGGCGGGAACTGGAAGAGCAGTTTTGGCAGAACTCAGTCCACCCTGATGAAGCTCCCGCTGGAGCTGCTGCAGGGGACTGGAGTGGCTGCCAATGCTCCATTCTGGGTGTGCGCAGGAGGCCTTGTTGTGGCTCCTGTTGCAGGGTTGGGGCTGCCATTCGGAGAAGAAGTGTCCCAGGCCTGTCATGGTGATGGGAGTAGGTAGGGTAACCAAAACTAGCCTGGGAGGGAGGTTGTGGGGGAATTGATGAGGGTGGTGTGGAGGACAGTTTGGCTGGTGAAGCTCCAAACTCTCAGCATATGAGGGCTGATGATGAGAACGATACATGGAGTGGACTGCATTATGTGGTGCACCACCCTCAAAGGTGTTCTGCCAGACTGGTGTAGTGGTCGTGCTGTGTAGAACTGGGCTGAGTTGAGGCGGGCCTGGTCTGGTAGAGCTGTGTTAAGGCATGCTGGGTCTGTTTGTGCTGTGCTGTGATGGGCCGGGTCTGAATATGCTGTGCTGTGATGGACCTAGTTCGGTAAAGCTGTTCTGTGACGGGCCGGGTCTGGTCTGGTAGAGCTGTGCTGAGGCAGGCCTGTTCTGGTAGAGATGTGCTGTAATGGACCAGGTCTGGTTGAGCTATGCTGACGCTGGCCGGGTCTGGTAAAGCGGTGCTGAGGTGGGCCAAGTCTGATTGAGCTGTGCTGATGCGGGCCGGGTATGGTTGTCTCTCCTATGGCTGAAGGGTCTAGGCTGAGGTATGGTCTGGGCCGGGGTACCCTCCTGTTGGCCACTATTTGCACTACCCTTAGAGTACAGTGCAGTGCTGTGAAGGGTTGTGTTGGGCTGAGCTGAGCTGAGCTGTGACCAGCACCGCTAGGTTGAGCCGGTCTGGTTCCAGCACCGCTGGGCTGAGATGGGTTGGTCCTGGCACCACTTGGCTGAGCTGGGTTGGTTCTGGCACCTCTGTGCTGAACTGATCTGGTTCCAGCACCGCTGGGCTGAGATGGGTTGGTCCTGGCACCACTTGGCTGAGCTGGGTTGGTTCTGGCACCTCTGTGCTGAACTGATCTGGGTCTAGCAAGGAACCACTCTACTGAGAGGGTGTGTGTGTCCTTGTGTGTATGTGTGTGTGTGATTGGGGGGGTGCAGCTTTCCTCCCGTTGGAGGAGGAGGAGCTGTTCATCAGCACCACGGATAGAGTGCGGGAAGCAGTTGGGAGGGGTGGAGAAAAGGATGGGATAGGAAAGTATAGCAGACACAAGACACACCTGCTGCATAGAAATGAAGCCAAATGGAGTCCCATCCCTCAGCCATCCAGGCAGTTTGATCTCTACGGGCTCGCAAGTTCCATTATGTGCTCTATAGGGGGGACACATTTTGATGTCACTCCAGACACAGGATGTATCTCCCTGTCATTTGTGTTGTGTAGAAGTGGGTGAGGCTTCCAATCGCTCACCCTGTCACTCGTCTGCATGGTTACCGACTAAGTGTCACAATAACGGATTACACTGTTACAGCATGTGGAGCGGTCACCAACCACATCAGACTAAAGCCCTGAGTTCTGCCTTCTTGATGCATTCATTTCACACACATCAGTGGGTCCTTCACAGGACAAGGCAGTCTATTGAAATGCCCGTCTCAATCACAGCCCTTCATTACTTATACAGAGGAATGAAGTTCCGTTTGGCACCTCTGTTGGATGTCATTAGAATTCTTAAACCACACACACATTTTCTCAGCCTCTCTCTAACATAAAAGTTTGGAGCCAGAGATAGCATCAGCATGCTCTGACTGCTCTGATTGCTCTCTCTATCTGTCTCTTCTCTCTCGCGATCTGTCTCTCTCGCTCTCTCTCACAATGCAAAGCAGAAAAACTACTTTACAGCACACTGCGTTCAGAGAGAAGCTCTCTTCTGTTATGTAAATCAGGAAAGATATTGCCAGAGACTCAAGGTTAGCCTAACACCAGCTTGTTTGGTCGCTATGCTGTAAGTGTTTTCATTTCCTCACAAACAACACACTCACTCTGGTATTGCAGTCAAAGTCATTATGTGACGCTGTTAGTAAATGTGTTTTTCAAACTGACAAAGCCTGTAAGTGATATAGGACTGTGTCAGATTCTATTGAATGACAGGTAGGCTTGAATTTCATCCATTACGTAGTGTGGGTGGGTGTAAATGCTTAGATAAGTACATTTTAAAAGGTGCTTGATAGACATTCTACCAATGAGCATCCTAGGAATCAATTCCTTTATAGTGGTAGATGGGTCATTTAATGGGATTATGAGTCTTAATTGACACTGTGTGCGTGTGTGTGTGTGTGTGCGTGTGTGTGTGTGTGTGTGTGTGTGCGTGTGTGTGTGCGTGCACGTGTCTTGTTGCTGACAAGGGGAAGGGGAATAAGCTCTAGGGAAAATTGTGTGGAAAGCTGTGGTCGACAGGCGGACAACACAGACTCCCTTACTCCTCTCTAGTTGTACCTTTATTGGTACATTCCATTTTGGGATGTAGATGCTGGTATCAAGCCAATGGATGAGACCTAGAATTGCCTCTATACAGCACACCACTTTACATTACAGTATATGGAGGGATGAAGTACATAAACAGAAACCTCCATCACCTCTTAGGAGGATGAAATTGGGTGTAAAACAAATAATTAATTGCGAAATTCCAATAAATGCATTTGCCCGGGATCGATTTTGGGGCTGGGAGTAAATTCAATAGCATCTCCATCCTCTTCCCCATCAAACAACTAACAACCTGTGCCAATTGAGTTATGCTGGAGGGAAATGTATTAGCTTGTCTCCAATTTACACAATAGCGAGGACGGAAAGTCGTTTCTATGCTAATGGCGTTGACAAATGCCTTGTAGACTTTCCATTTGTTGAGAGGATCTGAATTGTCTGTAAATTGAATTGTACTCTAAATTCTCACTTAAATCGTGTTCCATAGTGATTTATGCATATACGATGGAAGACTCATTTGTTGTCTTTGGATGGTAGGAGTCTTCAGTTGGTCTGGGAGCTAACTGATTATTCCTCTCCATCAGTAAACATCCACCTCCTTTCCCCGCCAATGTTTTCTCTCCCTGTCTTTCTTTCTTTCTCTTTCACTCTCTATGCTGTATTACCAGGATGACAAAGAGTAGATTGGACCCAGGGTTATCTCTCTCTCTGTCTGTCTGTCTGTCTGTCTGTCTGTCTGTCTGTCTGTCTGTCTGTCTGTCTGTCTGTCTGTCTGTCTGTCTGTCTGTCTGTCTGTCTGTCTGTCTGTCTGTCTGTCTGTCTGTCTGTCTGTCTGTCTGTCTGTCTGTCTGTCTGTCTGTCTGTCTGTCTGTCTGTCTGTCTCTGTCTCTGTCTCTCTCTCTCTCACACACAAACACACACTCTTTATCTGTGCACTATTGTTCTCCTGCCAGTGTGATGCTACCTTCTTTTGAGTGTGTGTGTGTGTGTGCGCGTGCGTGCGTGTTGTCTATTACTGAGGCCTCTCCAGACAGGTGAGATAGGCTATACACTTAATTGTTGCCTCTAGCAAACACATCACTCTGTTTCATGCTCCCTTGTCTCTCTAACTCAGACCAACTCCTGTGACATTTGACATGATGTCAGATAATAGCCAATCCCCTGGGCGAAGAAGCAACAGAACAGAACAAAGCTCTGATTTCCACCATCAGAACTGATAGTGAGGCATCCATTTCTCATAGAGCCCCTCGTCATGTAATTCCCAATAGCAGAGAGCACTGTCACATGTCAATACCCAATAAGAATGGAGTATCTGATGGAACTGGGGCACGGACAAGGCAGTCTGACAGTTGAATGACAGGTACATGCTGATGGCACAGAGCCTATGCGGGGGAGAGGAGGGTGGGGCTAGATGTGGGGAATGAGTAATTGACTGGTCATAACTCAAAGAAGAGATTTCACATGCTGACATTGAAAAATGCACTCGATATTTATGTACTGATAGATGTCATCTTTTAAACCAATTGACAATAACGAATTGCAAATCAGGCTCTATTTTTCTGCTCTATTAATAAAATACCAGAGTCTGGCATAACAGAAGCTACAGTCCAATTTAGACTGTTAGGCTATATACGAGATTAGGATCCATATCAGTGTGTTCCTTATCACGATAGGAGAAGAAATAACCATCTTTGTTTTCAATATTTTCCAAGCACAAGCAATTAATTGCATCTGAACAAATAGGGTACCAGATATGGGAAAAATCTCCTGAATATCCAAATAGCTGGTGATAGGTGTCCAAAACCATGTAAGGATGACCAGCATCAAACTGAACGCCTATTTCCTGCAACTAATATAATACACACTTGTTCACATAAGTAATTAGTGTTTATTTCAAGATTATTTACGATAGTGGGTGGCAACGAGACCGAGTCTAAATGAATGTCATGCTGTAGGCTACTGATTTCCCTAGCTTCCAGAGAGATATCTTTATTTCTATTCATTGAATTCTGCCAGCTCAATTGGTCTGGTGTGGACAACTTGCAGTGCAAATCAAAGTTTCGATTATCATTTAGAACGAAAGCAAACGTTTTATCAAAAGATGGTGCTTCTCTCTCTCTCTCTCTTTCTATCTCTCTCTCTCTCTGTCTGTCTGTAGGGTGAGTTTATCTCCATCCTCAGCGGACACTGACGTGCTTCTCTAGCAGCATAACAAAGTCTCCCTTTCTCCCTCCCCTCCTCCTCTCTTTCTCTCCCTGTCCATTCCAATCTTTCCCGTCCCCTCTCATCGCTGTCTCTCCTCTCTCTGCACTGACGCTCCCGCACCTGCTTCTCCCCACTGCCCATCAGACACCGAGTTAAGCCGCATTCATCCCGGGAATGATGTCCCTTTCTCCCAGACACTACGGGAGTAGCGGCCGGTGGATATCTGCGAAAAGCTATTTCTGGTTTATCGAAAAGGTTGTGGGTTGAAGGCATGTGAAGACTGCGTTTGGGATTAAATGTTGTTTTTTGAGGGGTTCGTTTCGTCGCTCTCGTTCGAGGGATGTGAGGCACTTCTCCACTTTCATCTGGGAAGAGACTCATCAGCAAACAGTCCCTACGGGACGCGGACGTGACTATGTTTTCATAACCCTAAACGGGATGAATTTTGATATTTATTTGTGTATTGGAGATAAACAAAGTCTTAATTTCTAAAAATGGGATTTACGTGGTCTCTTAAAATAGCTTTGGAGAGTGCAAATTGTTGTTGCATGATCGTGGTGGGATGCTTGGATGTGATGGAGTGAGTGAGATAGAGTGAGTGCACCGCTCGTTTATCACCTAACTTCGGCAAAATGAAATCGCTCTTCTACAGCCGCTTCTTCATTCTCCTGCCCTGGGTCCTCATCGTCATCATCATGATCGATATTGACACCAAGAGGACACCCGTGCGAAGTCCAGTCCTGGGCCGCGCCGGGGGCGCACAGCGGCATGACAGAACCAGACTTCCTCGGGCCAATCGCTCCGCTCTCCCAGTAATCTACGCCATCACTCCGACCTACAACCGGCCAGTCCAGAAAGCTGAACTTACCCGGCTCGCTAACACCTTCTGCCAGGTTCCTCGCTTCCACTGGATCGTAGTGGAGGACTCGAGCGTGCGCACAGAGCTGGTGGTGCGCTTTCTCTCCCACTCCGGGATGCCATACACACACTTGAACATCTTTACGCCCCGCCGGTTCAAACGGACCGGGATGCCTCGTGCTACTGAGCAGAGGAACACGGCTCTATCATGGCTACGGTCACATCGCTCTCGGAAGGACGTTGGGGTAGTATTGTTCGCAGACGATGACAACACATACAGTCTGGAACTGTTTGAAGAGGTAATACAGCACATTAATGACAGATAGGCTACATGGCATGTGATGTCATTCACACAAACAACAAAGTTTTCTAGTACAAGAGTTTTCAGTTAGCCTATCTGTGCAATCAGGCAAAGTATTGAAATAAGCCTGGGATATATTCTTGGGTCATCTCTGGTCCTTGAGGGCCACTGTGTCCAGACACTGATTCTGGATAGAACAAAAACCTGCACATAACTCAACCCAGAGTTAATTTGCCTAAAACTTGTTTTGAGCAAGTTGGCTCTGTGATCTTCTAAATAATTTTCTCTTCAAATAACCTAATCGACAGCAGGGGCTCATCTCTCATTGATTTAAAAACGTGGTTGTGCATCAGCAGTTTTTTGCTTGTTATGTCAGTCACTGACAGTCACTCAATTAGCCCATGTCAGCTAAAACCTTTTAGATTGGTAAGTTAGCCTAGCAGCCTGCTATCTAAATTTGTCGTAATTATGGTCGAATAACCGACTGGGGGGTGGCGCCATTGATCATAGATACCACATTGCAAACATTGTGTCCACCCTATGGCAAAAAAAAGTAGAATTGTAGGAAATTAGCTGTAAAACTGCACATTTTTCTCTCAACCCCACGGAAAAGATTATAGAAATGCATGAAATTAGTTATACAATTGCAAAATCTTCTCTCCGCACCATGAAAATGTGTAGTATTACAGCAAACTTGCTTTAAAACTACAACCTTTTCTCTACGCCCCATGACATAATGTGTACAATTGCAGGAAATGTACTTTAATTAAAACATAAATGTTTTCTCTTCACTGTCAAGAGGGTGGCCTTAGGTTTTTAACCTATATGCTATCAGACCTCAGGATAAGACTCCTATGCTGACAGTTCGAAGTAACAAATGTTTATTACAAAAACAGGGGGCAGGCAGATGTCAGTATTCCAGCTGGAATCCGAAAGGTACAGAACGGCAGGCAGGCTCAGGGTCAGGGCAGGCAGGCTCAGGGTCAGGGCAGGCAGGCTCAGGGTCAGGGCAGGCAGGCTCAGGGTCAGGGCAGGCAGGCTCAGGGTCAGGGCAGGAAGAATGGTCAAAACCGGGAAAACTAGAAAACAGGGACAAGAGAGAAAAACAGGAGTACGGGAAAAAACACCGGTAGGCTTGACAAGACAAGAAGAACTGGCAACAAGAAAAACAGAAAACACAGGTATAAATGCACAGGGGATAATGGGGAAAAAGGGCCGAAGCCTGGAGGGGGGTGGAGACAAGCATAAGACAGGTGAAACAAATCAGGGTGTGACAAATGCACTGTAATTTAAGATTTGAAACTGCTAAATTGTCTCTATGCCCCATAGGAAAATGTGTAGAATTGCAGGAAATTACCTTGAAAACTAGAAAGAAATGATTGGATTTGAAGAGGGGGCCCCAAGACTTGGTTAGTCAAATCAAATAAATTGTCTGGGGTCATATACACCTGGTTAGCAGATGTTATTGCGAGTGTAGTGAAATGCTTCTGCTTTTAGTTCCGACAGTGCAGCAATATCTAACAAGAAATCTAACAATTCCACAACAACTACCTAATACAAAGAAATCTAAGTAAAAGAATGGAATAAGAATATATACATATACGTATATGGATGAGCAATGACTAAGCAGCATTGGCAAGATGCAATAGATGGTATAAAATACAATATATGCATATGAGATGGGTAATGCAGGACATGTAAACATTATTCAAGTGGCATTATTAAAGTGACTATTGATCCATTTATTAAAGTGGCTAATGATTTCATGTCTGTATGTAGGCAGCAGCCTCTCTGTGTTAGTGATGGCTGTTTAACAGTCTGATGGCCTTGAGATAGAAGCTATTTTTCAGTCTCTCGGTCCCAGCTTTGATGCACCTGTCCTGACCTCACCTTCTGGATGGTAGCGGGGTGAACAGGTAGTGGCACGATGGTTGATCTTCCTGTGACATCAGGTGTTGTAGGTGTCCTGGAGGGCAAGTAGATTGCCCCGTTGATGCGTTGTGCAGACCACACCACCCTCTGGAGAGCCATGAGGTTATGGGCGGTGCAGGTGCCATACCAGGGGGTGGTGTAGCCAGACAGGATGCTCTCAATTGTGCATCTGTAAAAGTTTGTGAGGGATTTACAGTGAGGGGAAAAAGTATTTGATCCCCTGCTGATTTTGTAACTTTGCCCACTGACAAAGACATGATCAGTCTATAATTTTAATGGTAGGTTTATTTGAACAGTGAGAGACAGAATAACAACAACAAAATCCAGAAAAACTCATGTCAAAAATGTTATCAATTGATTTCCATTTTAATGAGGGAAATAAGTATTTGACCCCCTCTCAATCAGAAAGATTTCTGGCTCCCAGGTGTCTTTTATACAAGCAATGAGCTGAGATTAGGAGCACAGTCTTAAAAGGAGTCCTCATATTCTCAGTTTGTTACCTGTATAAAAGACACCTGTCCACAGAGCAATCAATCAGTCAGATTCTAAACTCTGCACCATGGCCAAGACCAAGGAGCTCTCCAAGGATGTCAGAGACAAGATGGTAGACCTACACAAGGCTGGAATGGGCTATAAAACCATCGCCAAGCAGCTTGGTGAGGAGGTGACAACAGTTGATGTGATTATTCGCAAATGGAAGAAACACAAAAGAACTGTCAATCTCCATCGGCCTGGGGCTCCATGCAAGATCTCACCTCGTTGGAGTTGCAATGATCATGAGAACGGTGAGGAATCAGCCCAGAACTACATGGGAGGATCTTGTCAATGATCTCAAGGCAGCTGGGACCATAGTCACCAAGAAAACAATTGGTAACACACTACGCCGTGAAGGTCTGAAATCCTGCAGCGCCCGCAAAGTCCCCCTGCTCAAGAAAACACATATACATGCCCATCTGAAATTTGCCAATGAACATCTGAATGATTCAGAGGACAATTGGGTGAAAGTGTTGTGGTAAGATGAGACCAAAATGGAGCTCTTTGGCATCAACTCAACTCGCCGTGTTTGGAGGAGGAGGAATGCTGCCTATAACCTCAAGAACACCATCCCCACCGTCAAACATGGAGGTGGAAACTTTATGCTTTGGGGGTGTTTTTCTGCTAAGGAGACAGGACAACTTCACCGTATCAATGGGACGATGGACGGGGCCATGTACCGTCAAATCTTGGGTGAGAACCTCCTTCCCTCAGCCAGGGCATTGAAAATGGGTCGTGGATGGGTATTCCAGCATGACAATGACCCAAAACACACGGCCAAGGCAAAAAAGGAGTGGCTCAAAAGAAGCACATTAAGGTCCTGGAGTGGCCTAGCCAGTCTCCAGACCTTAATCCCATAGAAACTCTGTGAAGTGCCTTGTATGCATCGCGGAAGTTAGAGTAGCAGTGATCCAGAGTTTTGCCAGCACAAGTACTGCAATCAATCAATATGCTGATAGAATTTAATTGGTCTTGTTGTACAATTTGCTTTGTTAAAATCCCCAACTAAAATAAATGCATCCTCAGGATATATGGTTTCCAGTTTGCATAAAGTCCAGTGAAGTTCCTTGAGGGCCGTTGTGGTATCGGTTTGAGGGGGGATATACGCGGCGGTGACAATAACCAATGAGAATTATTTTGGGAAATAATACGGTTGGCAATTCATTCTAAGGAATTCTTGGTGAGGTGAACAAAATGACTTGAGTTCCTGTATGTTGTGACAATTACACCATGAGTGGTTAATCATGAAACATACACCCTCACCCTTCTTCTTCCCAGAGATATGTTTATTTCTGTCGGCGCAACGCACAAAGAATCCCAGTAGCTCTACAGACTCCGACAGCATATCACGAGAGACCCATGTTTCCATGAAACAGAGTATGTTACAATCCCTGATGTCTCTCTGGAAAGCAACCCTTGCCCTAATTTCATCTACCTTGTCATCTAGAGACTGGACATTAGCGAGTAATATACTCGGAAGTGGTGGGTGGGATGCGCTCATTACCATAACGCAATGTTAACTATTCATGAAAATCGCAAATGAAATGAAAGACATATATTCACTCACAAGCTTAGCCTTTTGTTAACAACACTGTTATCTCAGATTACACATAGGTACACAAACATTTGTGTAAGAGTATTGATAGCTAGCATAGCATTAAGCCTAGCATTCAGCAGGCAACATTTTCACAAAAACAAGAGAAGCATTCAAATAAAATAATTTACCTTTGAAGAACTTCGGATGTTTTCAATGAGGAGACTCTCAGTTAGATCGCAAATGTTCAGTTTTTCCAAAAAGATTACTTGTGTAGGAGAAATCGCTCCGTTTTGTTCATCACGTTTGACTAAGACTAAAATCAGAAAATGCAGTCTCTACAACGCCAAACTTTTTACCAAATTAACTCCATAATATTGACAGAAACATGGCAAGCATTGTTTAGAATCAATCCTCAAGGTGTTTTTCACATATCTATTCGATGATAAATCATTCGTGGCAGCTGTGTTTCTCCTCGAAGCAAACGAAAAATACAAGCAGCTGGAGATTACGCAATAATTGCGGCCACCTGGTAGATGTAGTCTCTTAAGGTCAATCTTCCAATGATTTGCCTACAAATACGTCACAATGCTGTCGACACCTTGAGGAAACGACAGAAAGCTCATTTGTGATCCATACACAGCCATATAAGGAGACATTGGAACACAGCACATTCAAAATCTGGGGCACTTCCTGTATGAAATGTAATCTTGGTTTCACCTGTAGCATTAGTTCTGTGGCACTGACAGACAATATATTTGCAGTTTTGGAAACGTCAGAGTGTTTTCTTTCCAAAGCTGTCAATTATATGCATAGTCGAGCATCTTTTCGTGACAAAATATCTTGTTTAAAAGGGAACGTTTTTTTATCCATAAATTAAAAGAGTGCCCCCTATATCCAAGAAGTTAAGATTTTCTGGGCCAACAATGTAATAAATAATACATAAAAAAAAAAATACTGCAAAGGTTCCCAAGGACTAGAAGTGAGGCGGCCCTCTCTGTTGGCACCATCTTGTCCGGTCATGTCCTGCAGCAGTCATCGTAAAACTCCTTGTATGCTATTTTTAATCGCACTCTAAAGGTCGGAGCTGTGTTATGATTTTGAAGGGGTCCCTAGTGAAAGTGCTATCAAAAAAAGGGGTCCCCGGCCCCAACAAGTTTGGGAAAGTTTGTCTTACGTTACGATTTGGGAAGATAAAGAGCCTTAATCTGTGCCTAATCGCAATGTCTAGCCGCAGCTCCAACGATAGGACTGTGTAAGTATCAGTTACTTGATTGGCTGATAGTCAGCCTGCTCACCCCACCTCAACCAGGACATTACAGAACTCCTCTCCATGGTAATAATCTGTCGTAGTTTGGTAATGACCTGTCATATAGTGTTAATAACCTGACATATAGTGGTAATAACCTGTCAAACCTGTTATGCAGTTGATTTAAGCATTGCACAGATGGTGCCGCTGTCAAACATAGGATTTTCATATAGCAGTTTTGTGTCCAAAATAAATAATATAGAGATAGACCACATTAGAACTGAATTTGTAGTCAATGAGCAAAAAACATTATGAATAGCCTATAAATGCATACTTAATATCATCCTATTCAATTCTCTCATAATACCAACACCATTCAATTAATACTAAGTGAGTGAGTGATGTCACTATAGGCTTACTGATTTTAGAAGAGGTATCTGATCATGCTAGACGCGATGAAACAACACCTGAAAGAGATTCTGTTATTTCTCTCTTATGTATTATGTCTGAGCTGAAGAGGAAACCATCCAGAAACAATTTGCATAAAGACAGATTATTGGATGTTTTCTCTGTTCTCAAGCATTAACAAGTCACGGCTCGGTGCAAATCATTATGTGTGCGAGACATTCCGCCAGCTTTGCTGCCTCGAAATGGGGTGTCAGCAAACAGAGTCATCCACATCATAGCCTAGCCTACCTCTCTCCTCTCCCCACTCACAGCCAGGCCAGACGGCTACATTTGGTGAGTTTGCATTTTGCCCTCCGGCTGTAGGGAGTCGTGAGCTCGCTGTAGCGCTAGAACTGCAGCATTGTAGTCAATACTGAATGTCTCCCAAGTGTTTAGTTAAACTAAGTCTGTCAGTCAGAAATATGTATTGGTCTGACTTGGAAACTACTGCAACCAGACAGCTTGTCAAATAAACCTGTTCACTTAAAGGCTTGAAGGAAATGGCAGGCCATTTGGCTTACCGATGGCTGAAAAGAAGAGGACACAATTTGATCTCTCCTGCCTCAACTTGGGTATAAACGACTTGCTGAAATGAGAAGACTATTGATTGGTGTGAAGATAGGCATACATATGCGACAAGAATTGGACTTGAAATACACTGACACATCGTCAGGACAAATTAAATCAAGGGCCATAGTTTCGGAGTGTACAGTAGGCCCATAGAGAGGGCACAAAGGAACTGCAAGACAGAACAGAAGAGCAAAATCCAATTCCATCAAACCGATGTGAGCAATTATCATAATTACATACTGGATAGTTTTCTTCTCTCTGGGAGCTAAAGCAGAAAGGAGAGAATCTCACAGAGAGAAATTGTCCGTGGCTGAGTGGATGGAGGGGAGAAGGGAGAAAGAGAAGGGTATTGTAGTGAAGACGATAGAGGGGTGAGAAAGGTGGAGGTGAGAGGGTTGATGAACGCAGAACTTCATCCAGGGGAAGGCCTGCCAGCTCAATGACCTTTCCATCACGGTTGACAACTCCACAGTGTCACCCTCCCAGAGTGCAAAGAACCTTGGCGTGACCCTGGACAACACCCTGTCTTTCTCTGCAAACATCAAAGCAGCTCCTGCAGGTTCATACTCTACAACATTGGTCAAGTACGAACCTACCTCACACAGGAAGCGGTGCAGGTCCTAATCCAGGCACTTGTCATCTCCTGTCTGGACTACTGCAACTCGCTGTTGGCTGGGCTCCCCGCTTGTTCCATCAATTCCATGCAACTTAGCCAGAAACAAGCAGCCCGCCTGGTTTTCAACATACCATGTTCTCTCATCACCCCACTCTTCCGCACACTCCGCTGGCTTCCAGTCAAAGCTCACATCCACTACAACATGGTACGTATCTACGGAACAGCAAGAGGAACTGCCTCACCCTACCTTCAGGCTATGCTCAAACCTTTCACCCCAACCCGAGCACTCCGTTCTGCCACCTCTGGTCTCTTGGCCTTCCCACCCCTGGACTGGGCAGCTCCTGCTCAGCCCAGTCCAAGCTCTTCTCTGTCCTGATACCCCAGTGGTGGAACCAGCTTCCCCTTGACGCTAGTACAGTAAAGTCCTTGCCCATCTTCCGAAAACATTTGAAACCCTCCCTCTTCAAACAGTATCTTAAATAATCCTCCTCACCTTGACCCCCCCCCCCAAAAAAAAGCACTTAACCAGCACTTGCACTTGACCGCCACCCCCCCCACCCCAACCTGTTATAGCTCGGGCTCTACTGGTTGCTAGGTTATTGGAGAAAAATGTACGTTCAATGCCTTTGATGTATGGTTGTCCCTCCTAGCTATCTTATTAATCACTCTATATAAGAGCGCTGCTAAATGTATAAAATGTAGCACTCACATCTGTATCCATGAAAAGCTTTAAACTGCTGGTCATTGCTCACATCAACACCGTCATTCCAGACACTCTGGACACACTCAAATTTGCATACCGCCCGAACAGATCCACAGATGATTCAATCTTTATTGTACTCCACACTGTCCTCTCCCAACTGGACAAGAGGAACACATCACGGCGTACACATCACGGACAAATTGAAATGGTCCACCCACACAGACGGTGTGGTGAAGAAGGCCCAACATAATTTTTTCTTGTCACCTAAAACCCTCACAAACATTTACAGATGCACAATTGAGAACATCCTGTTGGGCTGTTTCATAGCCTGGTATGGCAACTGCACTGCCCACAACCATAAGGCTCTCCAGAGGCTGGTGCGGTACTAAAATGTGATGTGGTCTGCACAACACATTACCGGGGGCAAACTACCTGCCCTCAGGACACCTACAGCAACCGATGTCACAGGAAAGCCAAAAAGATAATCAAGGACAACAACCATGCGAGCCACCTCCTATTCACCCTGCTACCATCCAGAAGGCGAAGTCAGTACAGGTGCATGAAAGCTGGGACCGAGAGACTGAAAAACAGCTTCTATCTCAAGGCCAACAGACTGTCAAACAGCCTTCACTAACACAGAGAGGCTGCTGCTTACTTACAGACTTGAAATCATTGGCCACTTGAATAAATTAATCACTAGTCACTTTAATAATGCCACTTCAATAATGTTTACATATCTTGCATCCCTCATCTCATATGTATATATGATTTTATACCATCTATTGCATCTTGTCTGTGCAGCTCTGTCATTGCTCATCCATATACTTATATGTATATATTCTTATTCCATTCCTTTACTTAGATGTGTGTGTATTAGGTAGTTGTTGTGGAATTGTTCGATTACACGTTAGATATTGCTGCACTGTCGGAACTAGAAGCACAAACATTTCGCTACCCCCGCAATAACATCTGCTAGCCATGTGTATGTGACCAATGCAATTTGATTTGATTTGACCAAGTCTGGAACCAACAGGATCCTGATCAGCTTCTACCCACAAGCCATGAGACTGCTAAATAGTTAAGCAAATAGCTACCCAGACTACACAGTGTGAAAAAAGGGTCATTATCTAACCTGTGTTATCCATCCTGTTACCTAGTCACTTTACCCTTACTCACATGAACATATGTATATTGTATATAGCTAAGTTATCATTAATCATTGTGTATTTAGTCCTCGTGTTATTCTTTTTTTCTATTATTTTTCCTTTTGTCTCTCTGCATTGTTGGGAAAGGCCCGTAAGTAAGCATGTCACTGTTCGTCTACACCTGTTGTTTGCGAAGCATGTGACAAATAACATTTGATTAAATGTATTCCTCCATCCTGTCCTCTCCCATTTCCTTCCTTCTTTCCTTTTCCATACTCTCCCCCTCTTCTCTGTCCTCCTTTTCTCACATCCCTGTCATGTCCTACCCCCCCCTCGTCCCTGTCCTTGTCTATTCCCTCAGGAGCAGTGTGAGTCTGTCTAAATGCTGGCATTGTCTACCCTTCAACCCTAAACCCAATCCACCCCCAGCTGGTTTGAAAGGATAGAGACAGAAACAATCCCCCACACAAACACATCATGCATCATTGCATCACAATTTCATAACCTCTTAATTTTCTCTCCTCTAATTTGATTCATTCTTTTTTTTCTCCCTCTCGCTCTCTCATTGCTCCCGCTATGCATATTAATGACACATGGAGAAGGCTTGATTAAAATCCGAAAGAGCATTTGAGCACACAATGAAATGACAGCTTCTTCTCTGGGGGAGAAACACATTTATAATGGATTTATACTGCATCACTTAAAGTACAATTGTATATGCATACACTTCATATATTACCTCTGTTAATAAAATGGCATAAACAAAGGCAGCCTAGGCATACACTGACTAAGTTGCTACTCAATATTAGATAGATGACATGGCTGCATGTCAAATGGTAAGCTTCTGTATTTCCCCCATTCCCCTGGCTCTAGTCTCTACCACTCAGTCAGATGATGCCTCTGGACAGTACTTCCCTTTCAGATAGAGACCAGGAACTCAGCCACAGTGTCTTACTCCATTTGAATGGGTTCTGGTTTCCTCCATGTCCCATATCGCTATCAAAGAGCCAGTGGATGTTATGGCTCACAAGAACAATATTTTTTGAATATTCACTTTTCCACTTTTATAGCTAGAATTCTCTGCAGATGGATTCTGTCTGAAGGGTATTGACGATCTCAGGTGGTAGAGGTTGATGTTGGTTTTGACAGTCTGGGTCTATGGCTGCAGAGGCTGGAGCGTTTAGTCGCTCTTCACAGTTCCCAGGTCTCCCTATGCTTTTCGCATTGAGGCGCTGGTCCAATTGAACATTCATCCATCTTTCCTCCCTTCCTTTGAAGTCATCACTGATCTGTATGTGATTGGATAAATGAAACCACAGTTCTTTCTTCCTGCTGCTCTTGTCACAATGCTATGCTCTCAGATTAACATATGACTGCTACCCCCGTAGGCACTCCTGTAGATCTGAAAGTATCCGAGAGAAGCAACACTATGATAGATGTTTCCTACTGAAAGGCTGGGTGGAATTTCCACTATATTGCTCACAATTATCCGATCGTGTCAGACTTACAGGAGTGCCTTGTGGGTAGGGCAAGAGGTACATTTGTAATTCAAAAATATCATTTTTTCATTCTTAAGGATGCATTTTAAACACCTGAACCATCCCTTAGTCTCAATTAATTGGAGAAATGATGCATATCCAAATGACCACAGAAGCTGGACAAAACCGAATTAGAACCAAATGAATGTCCACTCATTTCTTTTGCTGATCCCTAGTGTCATCTATATGATTCATCCACAAAAGTTGTATCGGAAACAGAAAGGTGGTGGGGGTGGGGGGGGGTAGTGTCGCGCAAGGTCAAGGGCCACAGCGTTAGAAGAGAGGGCTTCAAAGATGTGTCCATCGCTCGGTGGTAAAGGAGGAGAAGAAGGAAGAGAGAGAGAGAGAGAGAGAGAGAGAGAGAGAGAGAGAGAGAGAGAGAGAGAGAGAGAGAGAGAGAGAGAGAGAGCCTTTCCAACAGTCTGTTGAGTGCTGAGAGTGAGAGAGGAGACACGAACGATGTAGGCCCTGCCCTGACCGTTTGTGTGAAGAATCACACAGCGACATTGTCGCTATGTAATCAAATATTGCCTTGTATGATTTGCCCCTTACAAGTTACTTCCTCCAGGTGGTTTGATGTTCTGAAAAGAGATTTGCACTAGAATGGGATCCGTAGTGGGGCTGGAATAAGGAATGAAATAGTACACACACACAAGCGTACACACACAAGGGTACATATGCACACACAAGCAAGCATATTACAGTGCCTTCAGAATGTATTCACACCCCTTGAATTTTCCATATTTTATTGTGTTACAGTGAAATGGAGTAAATGTATATATTTTTTGTTACTGGCCTACACACCATAACGTCAAAGTGAAATTATTATTTTTGGAAATTCTTACAAATGAATTAAATATGAAAAGCTGAAATGTCGAGTCAATAAGTATTCAACCCATTTGTTATGTCAAGCCGAAATAACTTAAAGAGTAAAAATGTGCTTAACAAGTGTCATGGCCACGACACAAGGCAGATAATTAGTTGCATTGACTAACTCTGTGCAATAATGGTGATTAACATATGTTTTGAATCACTACCTCATCTCTGTAACCCACACATACAATTATCTGTAAGGTCCCTCAGTCGAGCAGTGAATTTCAAACACAGATTCAACCACAAAGACCAGGGAGGTTTTCCAAGGGCTCGCAAAGAAGGGCATCTATTGGTAGTTGGACAAAAGAAACAGACATTCAATATCTCTTTGTGCATGGTGAACTTATTAATTACACTTTGGATGGTGTATCTATACACCCAGTCACTACAAGATACAGGTGTCCTTCCTAACTCAGTTGCCGGAGAGGAAGGAAACCGCTCAGGGATTTCACCATGATTCCAATAAAGAAATAAAAAAAATATATATATATATTTTGGGGTTTTGCTTCCCCCCCCCAATTTCGGGATATCCAATTGGTGGTTACAGTCTTGTCCCATCGCTGCAACTCCAGTACGCACTCGGGAGAGGCGAAGGTCGAGAGCCGTGCGTCCTCCGTAACACAACTCCGCCAAGCCGCACTGCTTTTTGACACAATGCCTGCTTAACCCGGAAGCCAGACGCACCAATGTGTTGGAGGAAACACCATATACCTGGTGACCGTGTCAGCGTGCATTGCGCCTGGCCCGCCACAGGAGTTGCTAGAGCGCAATGGGACAAGGACAACCCGGCCGGCCAAATCCTCCCCTAACCTGGACGACGCTGGTCCTGCCGCCTCATGGGTTTCCCGGTCGTGGCCGGCTGTGATAGAGCCTGGTATCAAACAAGGTTCTGTAGTGACGCAGCTAGCACTGTGATGCAGTGCTATAGATTGCAGTGCCTTAGGCCCTTCCATGAGGCCAATGTTGTAAAACAGTTACAGAATGTATTTCCTGTGAAAGGAGAAAACTTAGGATGGTTCAACAGCATTGTAGTTACTCCACAATACTAACCTAATTGTCTGAGTGAAAAGAAAGAAGCCTGTACAGAATAAAAATATTCCAAAACATGCATACTGTTTGAAACAAGGTACTATAGTAATACTGCAAAAAATGTGGTAAAGCAGTTAACTTTTTCCTGAATACAAAGTGTTATGTTTGGGGCAAACCCAATACAGCACATTGGTGAGTACCACTCTCCATATTTGCAAGCATAGTGGTGGCTGCATCATGTTATGTGTATGATTGTAATCCTTAAGGACTGGGGTTTTTCAGGAAAAAAAAATAAACAGAATGGAGCAAAGGCAAAATCTTGGATATTAATTCACCTTTCAAAAGGACAATAACCTTAAACACATGGCCAAATCTACTCTGGAATTTCTTACCAAGAAGACAGTGAATGTTCCTGAGTGGCCGAGTTACACTTTTCATTTACTGGAAAATGGCAAGACTGGCAAGACCTGAAAGTGTGTTTTGTTTGACAAGTAATTATTTTTTCTCAAAAAAGAGATGGGGCAAAACTATTAGCACCCGTTTTCAATACCTCACCTTGGAAGATAACGGCACTGAGACTAGAATCTTTTATGAGATTTTTACGAACACAAAATCAACATTGCAATGGTTATTTCAGTCTCTGGACTTGAACCCTATTAAAAACCGGTGGTTTGAATTGAAAAGGGGAGTCCAGAAGCGCAGATGAAAGACATCAAGGATCTGGAAAGATTTTTTATGGAGGAATGATCGAGATCCCTCTCAATGTTCTCCAATCTCATAATTATTCTTTAAAAAGGCTCTGTGCCGTTATCCTGGCAAGGTGAGTTACTGAAAGGTATTGAAAACAGGGGTGCCAATACTTTTGACCACTATCTTTTTGAGATAAAAAAATAATGACTTGTTTTTGAGCAACATACAATATAGCTCAGTATATGTATTATCTGTTTTATACTCTTTTTTTTGCTCATCTTTATCAAGGATGCCAATGATTTTGGACTTAACAGTAGTAACTGTGCACACACACACACACACACACAGAGTCTGGGTCTACACTGCTCCCGTCTGTGTGTGAATTCATTCACAGTGAAAATGTACCCAGGTCTTGTTCTACTCTGCTATTTCATTTAGTGTAGAATCCAGAGAGGAAAGCCGTCTAGCCAAGCTTATTTCCTCTTTTCACATTTCACCAGACATCTCTGCTTTTCCACAAGAGCTAATCAAAAGGGGACCATAGTGCTCTCCCAGAAGTTTGGTTGGTGTGTAAAACCCATCATTTCAGATAAGCAAAAGGGTGTGATGGGTCGGCACTCAAAAAGATGTTGCATAAAACGTACTTAAATGTTTCATTTGTTGTATTTTTATCACTGTATAAGAGATAGCATACACAGACGTTTGCAGCCTTCAGTGTGTGGATACACATTTGTCTTGGAAAATTATATTTTTCAATGAAAATAATACGCAAAAATTAATATTTTTTATTTTCCACAAAATAAATGTGGTTGTTGATCAACTTCACAGATTTATATATTTTGTAAGGGGGGCAGGCAGTTCTACATATGGACACATCTCAAAAGTCTAAAACAGCCTTCTTGTCTGCTATCCTCTATCTACACTGATATGAAAGAGCTGGACAAGCCTGGAGAGAATTCACACCAATAATCCTATCGCTTTGACCTCTCCTGTGTTTTCGGATCAGTGTGTCTGTCTGTGAGGCCCATGGGGCTTCTGTGTGTTTGTGTTTGTGTGTCTAACCCTCTCTACCACTCTGTTTCTCTAGATGCGTTCAACACGGGGTGTGTCAGTGTGGCCAGTTGGGCTGGTCAGTGGGCGGCGGTACGAGCGTCCCATAGTGGAGAAGGGCAAAGTGGTGGGCTGGTACACTGGCTGGAGGCCCGACCGTCCCTTCGCTATCGACATGGCAGGTAAAATGCATTTACTGTAGTTAGTCATCTACGGTAGTGGAACAGACACCAGTGGTTCCATTTCAGTTGTTCAACTTCTTACAGCACAGCTATTGGGAGTTTGTACGCTAGCGACCTCTACTGAAGAACATAAGAATCATGCCTGACATTGCCAATGAACACCGTGACTCACATTTATTTATTTTAAACATCGGAAGACTAAATTTATCAGGCTTTGCTCCAACTTAATTGTCCCACTTAAGGAGGGTGTAGTCATCCTTCTGGATGTTGCGAGTTAAAATTTGGTAACTATACTAACCAAAATATAAACGCAACATGTAAAGTGTTGGTCCCATGATTCATGAGCTGAAATGAAAATCCCAGAAATGTTCCATGCGCACAAAATGACTACTTATCCCAAATTGTGGACACAAATTTGTTTACATTCTTGTTAGTGAGCATTTAGCATTTCTCTTTTGCCAAGATAATCCATCCACCTGACAGGTGTGGCATATCAAGAAGCTGATTAAAAAGCATGATCAATACATAAGTGCGCCTTGTGCTGAGGACAATAAAAGGCAACTCTAAAATGTGCAGTTTTGTCATACAACACATGCCACAGATTTCTCAAGTTTTGAGGGAGCATGCAATTGGCATGCTGACTGCAGGAATGTCCAACAGAGCTGTTGCCAGATAATTTTATGTTAATTTCCCTACAGTAAGCCGCCTCCAATGTTGTTTTAGAGAATTTGGCAGTACGACCAACCAGCCTCACAAACGCAGACCACGTGTAACCATACCAGCCCAGGACCTCGAGCGGTTTGCTGATGTCAATGTTGTGAACAGAGTGCCCCGTTGTGGCCGTGGGTTATGGTATGGGCAGACATAAGCTACAAACAACAAACACAATATATTTTATTGATCGCAATTTGAATGCACAGAGGTACCGTGACGAGATCCTGAGGCCCATTATCGTGACATTCATCTGCCGCCATCACCTCCTTTTTCAGTATAATAACACACTGCCCCATGTCGCAAGGATCTGCCTCAGTCAAGCACTGTTCACCTCTCTTCCCAGACTTGGTTGATAATCCAATCTTATGTGGACAGGATCAGGCTAGCTAAACAGCGTCGCATAGCGTGCTAGCCAGGTTAGCTGACTTTTCAAGGCTTGCTAGCGTACTGCCACTGGCAATTCCTACCTCCCATGGTGGAATTGTTTGTGTAGCGTGCTCTCTCTCTCTCGTTTAGCATACGTAGCTTTCAGTCGCTTGGTTATTCTAGATGAACCGTGTTGCATTCGGAGAGATTCTCGAGACCGAAGGAAGACGCCACTCGTTGTTCTTTGGCTTGTTCCTTGTTGGCAAGTGCTATCCCACAGGGATAATGCAGATAGCTGGGTTCTGGCACAGCAAGACTAAGAAGCCGTATGGCTGACGTCGGCTAGCATACGGTACTGTGACAACAGTGCCTCCGTGTTTGGCTATGGCCGACCTGGGTACATTGTCGGCCATTGCTGGAGTTCCTATACCCGTAAAAGGGCCAGGTTTCAGGCGGGCTATACAGTACCAGGCGCTCTTTGTCCAAAGAGCACACCCCTCCCCAAAGGTGGCATATTACTGGATTCATTGCTGATTCCTCCCTCTAGCTCACTGGTCCCTTTGAGGTGCTTAGTCATACAGATTATGGACTCGGTAGGTGGTTGGAAATCATGCTTTTATCCCACACACAGTCTCTGTGGTTCTTATGAACTCCAAAATGAGCTGTCTGTCTCCTGGTCAATGCGTTTCATTCCTGGAAATTGGATTCAATTATGTATCGCCCTGTCTGTAATCACAGATGGGGTACATTTTTCAGAGCTGTCTGTCCCTTTTTCCAGCTGGGTTACAAGGTGCAGTGTCACCGGTACCTATGACTGGTGGGCATGATAACCTCTATGATAAAGTTTTTTTTTTTACAAGCATACAGGGGTTATTTCAGCATGTCATGTGGGAATTGATGGTGCCACTCCAGGGGCTCATCCCCTGGCAGTGCAGTTTTTAAAAGGTATGTGCAGTCTTCGCCGGTTTATAAACCAATTGCGCCCATTCGGGATTTGGGTGCAGGTAGCCTAGGACAGCAGGTAACCTGGGGGTTAGAGCATTGGGCCAATAATGGAAAGGATGCTGGTACTAATACCCGAGCAGGCAAGGTGAAAAATCGGTCAATCTGCTCTTATGGCTGGGGCAGGAGAGGGTCATTAGGCAGCGCGCAGATTGTGAAACACTCAGGTACAGGAGAATTTCCAATTGGGTTGGAACTCCGAATGTTTTGCCAGTAGGCCATTTCATATTGTGTCAGCAAAAGTCGGGCCAGGATGTGATTTCATGTCCCCATAGCTTGTGTTGTACCGAGTTGTCAGACTGAAAGGGAATGTACAGTTATGACTATAACTACTGTTCTCTGAAGGAGGGAAACGAGGTACAATAGCTGTTCGGACCCGTTCCGCCCAGTTCTGGGCTTGGTGAAGAGCGGTACTGAATTGAAAGAATGAATTTGTGCCTGGTGTTTATCACCTGTGGAAGGCGGGGCTTCCGGTGAGGCCCTGTGTTCATTGGCCTTGTCAGGCATGATTCTAATGTTCTTCAGTAGAGGTCCGTAGGGCACAAACTCCCGGTAGCTGTGTTGTACCCCACTCCCTCTTTCAGGAAACAATAGTTATAGTCATAACGTTTTCAGTTTGGAATGCATCCCAACTTGGTGGTGTAAACTGCTCCACACAATTAATGGCCTTTTGTGTTTGGGGAGTGGGAGACTGTTTTCGTTCCCTCTCTGAAAGGGTCAGTCAGGGACAAGCTTCTGCAAGCACATTTAAAAGTAAAGTGGGACACCATGATGCTGCTCACCACTTCAGCCCCCTCTCACTCTTTCTCCTGTCTCTCTCTTGCTCTCTGCACAAAACAAACCCATCTAGTGGTCCCTGCGGCATGAATGGTCCCACTAACCACACATAAATGGACACAGCCAGACAAGTGATACACACAAAAGACACAGATAGACGCGTACACCCACGTGTGCTCACACTTGCATACGCATGCACAATAACCCCATTTAATCAATATACATCCCATGTAGAATGGGCAGTGTTGAGCAGTGAATAAATTGCAGCTTTTGCCTTAATAACTTGTATTGTGGTATTGGAGGCTATTGTTGGCAGCCAAATGAGCCAACTAAGCTGTCCCATCTCTACTCCATCCCATTTAATAGGCCACAATTGGACCAGAGAATGAGGAGATGGTTTAGTATTCTTTTGGTGCAGGCACACACACACACACACACACACACACACAATTCTGTACATCTCTACCCTTATTTTACCTGGTAAGTAATAAAACAGTAATAAAACAGTAATAAAACGTCTTGATTGCGTATCAAATCAAATCTAATTTTAATTGTCGCATACACCGAATACCGTGAAATTCTTACTGACAAGCCCTTAACCAACAATGCAGTTAATAAAATATTTACTAAATAAATGAAAGTAAAAAAATTAAAGAAGTAACACAATAAAAAAAACAATAATGAGGCTATGCAAATAGTCCGGGTGGCTGTTTGATTAACTGTTCAGCAGTCTTATGGCTTCTGGGTAGAAGCTGTAAAGGAGTATTTTGGACCTAGACTTGGTGCTCCAGTACTGCTTGCCGTGCAGTAGCAGAGAGAACAGTCTATGACTTGGGTGACTGGAGTCTTTGACAATTTTTGGGACCTTCCTCTGACACCGCCTAGTATATAAGTCCTGGATGTTAGGAAGCTTTGCCCCAGTGCCGTACTGGGCCATACGCACTATCCTCTGTAGCGCCTTCCGGTCGGATGTGGAGCAGTTGTCATACCAGGCAGTGATGCAACCAGTCAGGATGCTTTCAGTGGTTCAGCTGTAAAACTTTTTGAGAATCTTGGGACCCATGCCAAGTCTTTTACATTTCCTGATGAGGATAAGGCGTTGTCGTGCCCTCTTTAAAAATGTCTTGGTGTGTTTGGATCATGATAGTTTGTTGGTGATGTGGACACCAAGGAACTTGAAACTCTCGACCCGCTCCCATGTGAAAGGGGGCGTGTTCGGCCCTCCTTTTCCTGTATTCCACAATCTCATTTGTTTTGCTCACGTTGAGGGAGAGATTGTTGTCCTGGCACCACACTGCCAGGTCTCTGACCTCCTCCCTATTGTTGTCGGTGATCAGGCCTACCACTGTTGTGTCTTCAGCAAACTTAATAATGGTGTTGGAGTTGTGCTTGGCCATGCAGTCGTGGGTGAACAGGGAGTACAGGAGGGGACTAAGAATGCAACCCTGAGAGGCCCCCATGTTTAGGATCAGCGTGGCAGATGTGTTGTTGCCTACCCTTACCACCTGGGGGTGGCCTGTCAGGAAGTCCAGGATCCAGTTGCAGAGGGAGGTGTTTAGTCCCAGGGTCCTTAGCTTACTAATGAGCTTTATGGGCACTATGGTGTTGAACACTGAGCTGTAGTCAATGAACAGCATTCTCACATACAGTACCAGTCAAAGGTTTGGACACACCTACTCATTCCAGGGTTTTTCTTTTATTTTTTATTATTTTCAACATTGAAAACTAATATTGAAGAAATCAAACGATAAAATAACACATATGGAACCATGTAGTAACCAAAAAAGTGTTAAACAAATTAAAATATATTTTCTATTTGAGATTCTTCAAAGTAACCACTTTTTGCCTTGGTGACAGCTTTGCACAACCTCTTGGCATTCTCTCAACCAGCTACATGAGGAATGCTTTTCCAACAGTCTTTCTTGAGCACAGGGACTATGGTGGTCTGCTTGAAATATGTAGGTATTACAGACTCGGTCAGAGAGAGGTTTAAATTGTCAGTGAAGACACTTGTCAGTTGGTCAACACATGCTCTGAGTAGACATTCTGGTAATCCGTCTGGCCCCACGGCATTGTGAATTTTGACCCATTGTACGCATCTCTGTGTGTGAGCAATACCTCAAGACGAGCAACATCTCAAGACAACCTTAATATTATTTCCGAAAACTGGAAAGTTTGTGTCGTCGTTCAGCCACGACTTGGTAAAACATAAGATATTGCAGATTTTAATGTCCGTTAGTAGGAAAGTCTCAAACGGAGCTCATCCAGTTTATTCTCCAGTTATTGCACGTTGGCCAATAGAACAGATGGTAGAGGCAGGTTACCCACTTGCCGACTAATTCTCACAAGGCTCCCTGATCTGCACCCACGGTATCTCCTTTTCTTAATGTGAATGACGGGGATTTGTGCCTTTTCCGAGATTTGTCCAGTTCGAGGTGAGAAGTCTTTGTTCTGATATCCAGAAGCTCTTTTCGGGCATAAGAGACGGTAGCATGAACATTATGGACAAAATAAGTTACAAACAACGCGTAAAAAACACACAAAATAGCACAGTTGGTTAGGAGCCTGTAAAACAGCAGCCATCCCCTTCGGTGACATTTTCCAATAGTATGTCTTCACACCCCAGAGTTAATACTTGGTGGAAGCACATTTGGCAGCCATCAGAGCTGTGAATCATTTTGAATAAGATTTTAGCAACATTGCACAACTCTTAGGGTAGCATACTCTATATCCATTGTTTTTGTGTTGGTAACAAGGACGTTAAGTACTACTGCAAGACAAAACAGCAAAAATGTTAATCTACAGGATCAGGTCAAATCCAATACAACATAGCTCAGAGTGAAACCCTGTGTATTTTCTAGTATTGTGGTGGCAGCATCATGTTATGTGCAAAGGGTGTGTAGACTTTCACTACTTTAAATATGATGCACAGAAGCAGAACCATAGAGAAAAGGACACAAGGAAATGAAGCAAGGAAAGGAATCTGGACGAAACTATTGAGACAGAAACTGCATTGATAACAGGCGGGCATTGCTAACAGATGCACTAATCTTCATACCATTTTAGCTGCAGGTTAAGAGATTAAGAGTCAATCTTGTAATGGCTTTCATATTCATCTATCATACCTGTTACAGCTTCTGGGCTTTCACTGTGGTATCACTTATTTCTCAGTAATATGCCTGATAGAACAAGGTGGCAAGGACACATAATATGCTATTTCATGCAGCCATTAGCACACCTCATTCCCAACATGAGTTAACATTTAAACGTGTTAACCCTCGTTAACCCTCGCAAGGCTGCCGGCTTGCACAGACCAGCTGGCTGGTGTGTTTACGGACATATTCAATCAATCCCTATCCCAGTCTGCTGTTCCCACATGCTTCAAGAGGGCCAGCATTGTTCCTGTTCCCAAGAAAGCTAAGATAACTGAGCTAAACGACTATCGTAGCACTCACCTCCATCATCATGAAGTGCTTTGAGAGACTAGTCAAGGATCATATCAACTCCACCCAACCTGACACCCTAGACCCACTCCAATATGCTTACCGCCCCAATAGGTCCATAGACGACGCAATCGCAATCACACTGCACACTGCCCTAACCTATCTGGACAGGAGGAATAACTATGTAAGAATGCTGTTCATCGACTATAGCTCAAAATGTAACACCATAGTACCCTCCAAACTCGTCATCAAGCTCGAGACCCTGGGTCTCGACCCCGCCCTGTGCAACGGGGTCCTGGACTTTCTGATGGGCTGATGTTCACCCATGACTGCGTGGCCATGCATGCCTCAAACTCAATCATCAAGTTTGCAGACGACACTACAGTGGTAGGCTTGATTACCAACAATGACGAGACGGCCTACAGGGAGGAGGTGAGGGCCCTCGGAGTGTCGAAAATAACCTCACACTCAACAAAACAAAAGAGATGATCGTGAACTTCGGGAAACAGCAGAGGGAGCACCCCTCTATCCACATCGACGGGACAGTAGTGGAGAAGGTGGAAAGTTTTAAGTTCCTCGGCGTACACATCACGGACAAACTGAAATGGTCCACCCACACAGACAGCATGGTGAGAAGGCGCAACAGCGCGAGGTCAGTACAGGTGCATCAAAGCTGGGACCGAGAGACTGAAAAACAGCTTCTATTTCAAGGCCATCAGACTGTTAAACAGCCATCATTAACATTAAGTGGCTGCTGCCAACATACTGACTCAAATCTCTAGCCACTTAAATAAATAAAAATTGGGTGTAATAAATGTATCACTAGTCACTTTAACCAATACCAGTTTATATAATGTTTACATACCCTACATTACTCATCTCATATGTATATACACTGTACTCTATACCATCTACTGCATCTTGCCTATGCCGTCCGGCCATCGCTCATCCATATATTTATTTGTACATATTCCTATTAATTTCTTTCCACTTGTGTGTATAAGGTAGTTGTTGTGAAATTGTTAGATTACTTGTTAGATATTACTGCATGGTCAGAACTAGAAGCACAAGCATTTCGCTACACTCACATTAACATCTGCTAACCATGTGTATGTGACAAATAACATTTGATTTGATTTAGAACTGACCCAATAGGCAGATCTCACTGGACTGACTCAGACACTGCGGATCGGTGCGTTAAACTGGTGACTTCAAAATACAGGAAACACACTCTCGCACATGCACATAAACGTGCATGCACACTCTCACGCACAAACACTCACACAAACAATCTCACAATGTCTCAGTGGAGAAGGAGCACACCCATGTGAGTAGCATTTTGGCCTAGAAAACAGTGTGCTCACTGAAAACGAGGAGGCAAGGACACATAATACGCTGTTCCATGCAGCCACTAGCACAACCCATTCCCAGTAGGATGGCATATTCACTGAGTGTACAAATCATTAGGAACACCTGCTGGAACCCCATGACAGGCTGGCCAGGTGAATCCAGGTCAAAGCTATGATCTCTTATTGATGTCACTTGTTAAATACACTTTAGTCGGTATAGATGAAGGGGAGGAGACCGGTTAAAGAAGGATGTTAAAGCCTTGAGACAATTGAGACATGGATTGTGTATGTGTGCCATTCAGAGGGTGAAGGGCATGACAAAAGATTTAACTGCCTTTGAATTGGGCATGGTAGTAGGTGCCAGGTGCAACGTCTTGAGTGTGTCAAGAACTGCAGCGCTACTGGACTTTTCAGTTTCCTGTGTGCATCAAGAATGGTCCACCACCCAAAGGACATCCAACCAACTTGACACAACTGTGGGAAGCATCACTGTGGAACACTTTTGACACCTTGTAGTCCATGCTATGACGAATTGAGGCTGTTTTCAGGGCAAAAGGCAGTGCAACTCATTATTAGGAAGGTGTTCGTAATGGTTTCCACACTCAGTGTGTACTGTAACACACTGATAAGGAGGGTAATATGAGATACTGTAGCGGGCTCAAAGCTTGGCATTCTCAATGCATAGTCATGAACAACAAACACACGTGCACGCACACTTAAATGTGATGTGATCTCAGTCTTACCTGATCTCTATTATGCAGTTCACCATAGTGGGATATGCACTCAGTTCCAATAGTTTAAGGTTATCAATGATCTGTATATGATTACGTCACGGAGTGATGGAAGAAATTAATTGATCCCGTTGCCCCTCTCACTTGTTCTCTCCTAACAGTATAGCACATCCAAAGTGAGAATGACATGTAATGGTTGAGACTGAATTTTTGTATAATCCTCGGACCATAATCATAGAAGGCCTTAAACCCTCCTCTTCATCTTCTCCAGGTTTTGCAGTAAACCTCCAGGTGGTTCTGGGGAGCCCGCGGGCGCTGTTTAAGCGCAGGGGTTCCCAGCCCGGCATGCAAGAGTCTGACTTCCTGAAGCAGATCACGAAGGTGGGAGACCTGGAGCCGAAAGCCAACAACTGCACAAGGGTGAGTTGTCTAGCCTATCACTGTTGCCGTGGCAACAGTGTTATTAGGTTTTAAAAAAGTTGCCCTGACAGTAACACTGTTTCCATTGGTTAAACTTTCTGGGATGAAACACTATCTCCTAATATAGCCTCTAGTCTGACTGTGTCATCTTATCAGTTAGGCTAACCCTCTCCCATCTCTCCTGTGCAGCTCATGACACTAGTAGTCATCATCATTATCAGCCCATTAAGTTAATGGGGCTGCTGTAGGCTGGTATTAATATACACCATTAGCAGGATATGACATCATCACTTATCACCAATTGCTACATTGCCAGCAGGACGTGAAATCATCCCCAATAACAAACCAGCCAGGGTCCATGTATAGTAGGTTGTCCTTAGTTACAGATCTGGGATAAGCTTACATTCTTCACTTGCTAACCTTAAGCATCAGAGAGGAAATATCCTGAACAAAAATATAAACTTTCTTTCAAATTTTGGGCACAAATTTGTTTAAATCCCTGTTATTGAGCATTTGTACTTTGCCAAGATAATCCATCCACCTGACAGGTTTGGCATATCAAGAAGCTGATTAAACAGCATGATTATTACACTGGTGCAGCTTGTGCTGGGGACAATAAAAGGCCACTTTAAAATGTGCATTTTTTTTCACACAACACAATTCCTCAAGTTTTGAAGGAGCACGCAATTGGCATGCTGACTACAGGAAATTCTACCAGAGCTGTTACCAGATAATTGTATGTTAATTTCACTTCCATAAGCCGCCTCCCCAACGTTGTTTTAGAGAATTTGGCAGTACATCCAACCGGCCTCACAAGTGCAAACCAGATGTAACCCCTCCAGCACAGGACCTCCACATCCGGCTTCTTCACATGCGGGATCGTCTGAGACCAGCCACCCCGACAAGCGATTAAACTGTGGGTTTGCACAAAGGAATTTCTGCACAAACTGTCAGAAACCATCTCAGGGAAGCTCATCTGTGTGCTCGTCATCCTCACCAGGGTCTTGATCTGACTGCAGTTCGGCGTTGGCCAAATATTCACATTCGCTGGCCATAGGAATGCTGGAGAAGGGTGCTCTTCACGGCTAAATCCCGAAGGAGGAGACTTATCACTAGACACACTGGCACAGGGTGCTCTGTCCACTCTTTGGGTGTGAACAGACTGGACTGCACGCAGGCAACCCCCCGCCCCCACCCAATTCTCCCCAATTCTCCCCAACCTCTCCAACCTCTAACTAAGTTCTGATCTTCCCTACAGACAGGACTAGAATGTTGGGTGGGGTTCGGGAGAACAATGGAATGCACACAAACTGCGTAGAAATGTTGACGCACACATGCTGCTCCCCACCCTCTGCACCGCTTCGCTGGCTGCGGCATTGGTCTCGTTAGATTTGCAAAACGGGACAATTAGCAGGAAATGACATGTGGAGACGGGAACGGATAGCACCACACACCAAACAATCAATCACTGCATGTGTGTGTGAACACACAAATGACCACCATCGACTGGGTCGGAAATAGAAGCGAGACACTTTCAAGGTAGAACTATCAGTCTGTTCAGTCTGACACACTCCCTCACTTTCTCTGTCACAGAGCCTTTTCTTGAACATTTGAACAGTCACCATTCCTTTTCACAGGGTTGGATCTGCTTGTGTCACCAAGATGGCATAGCAGTCAGACGTCTTTTGTCCTCGTCTTGTCGTGTCCCGTATATATATATTTACAACTTTCTTTGCATACCTTTTTATATAGATTTTTTCTTTTCCATAAACTCATCTTCTAAACACTCTCCTGCAACCCGCCTCACCAATTTATATTTAAAAAAAGAAAGTATTAGTTACCTCATCTGCTAATCAGAAGCTAGCCAGAAGCGAGTTAGCTTCTTTACTGGCTAATCGTTAGTATTCAGCTAACCACGGTTTGTGGTCATCGGCTGTCCTTTAGCTCGAAAATCTTTCGGCAGTTTTGTACGGCGCGGCTCGGACCGGAACATACCGAACCTATTTTTCTCTCCATGTCCCCGGATTTCAACCGCAAGCTCTGGACATTTATACCTGGATATCGCAGCTCGCTAGCTGCTATCCGTGTGACTATCGGCTTACGTCGATTCCGGAGCAAACATCAATTATTCCGGAGCTAGCCAGCTGAAGAGTTCCATCAGTCACTCTTGGGCTACAATCACCTATCCGGACCCGTTTTACTGCCAATGCGGAGCCCCACCGGGCCTTCACAACTGGACTACCGACGTTATCTGCCCGAGGGAGTTATCCAGCTGGCTCCTCCGTCGCGATGTTACCTGAACGCCCATCTGCGGTCCGCTATTCGTTAGCTGTCTTATCGGCTGCTATCTGAATAGACCTATCGGACAATTTTTCTTTTGTTTTCTTTCTTGGGCCTCTATAACTATATCTATTTTTTTGCGAATTGGATTGATCCCCACTACCACACGGATCCCCACTAATCCTACCGACAGAAACACACAAGATGGCTAAAAACAGACCTCCATCCCATGCCCCCGTGATATGCAGCTTTTCAGGGAAGCTAGAAACCATTATATACAGGCAGTTAGAAAAGCTAAGGCTAGCTTTTTCAAGCATAAATTTGCTTCCTGCAACACTAACTCAAAAAGGTTCTGGGACACTGTAAAGTCCATGGAGAATAAGAACACCTCCTCCCAGCTGCCCACTGCACTGAAGATAGGAAACACTGTCACCACTGATAAATCCACTATAATTGAGAATTTCAATAAGCATTTTTCTACGGCTGGCCATGCTTTCCACCTGGCTACCCCTACCCCGGTCAACAGCACTGCACACCCCACAGCAACTCGCCCAAGCCTTCCCCATTTCTCCTTCTCCTAAATCCAGTCAGCTGATGTTCTGAAAGAGCTGCAAAATCTGGACCCCTACAAATCAGCCGGGCTAGACAATCTGGACCCTTTCTTTCTAAAGTTATCTGCCGAAATTGTTGCCACCCCTATTACTAGCCTATTCAACCTCTCTTTCGTGTCGTCTGAGATTCCCAAAGATTGGAAAGCAGCTGCAGTCATCCTCCTCTTCAAAGGGGGGGACACTCTTGACCCAAACTGCTACAGACCAATATCTATCCTACCCTGCCTTTCTAAGGTCTTCGAAAGCCAAGTCAACAAACAGATTACTGACCATTTCGAATCTCACCATGTCTTCTCTGCTATGCAATCTGGTTTCAGAGCTGGTCATCGGAGCACCTCAGCCATGCTCAAGGTCCTAAACGATATCTTAACCGCCATCGATAAGAAACATTACTGTGCAGCCGTATTCATTGATCTGGCCAAGGCTTTCGACTCTGTCAATCACCACATCCTCATCGGCAGACTCGACAGCCTTGGTTTCTCAAATGATTGCCTCGCCTGGTTCACCAACTACTTCTCTGATAGAGTTCAGTGTGTCAAATTGGAAGGTCTGCTGTCCGGACGTCTGGCAGTCTCTATGGGGGTGCCACAAGGTTCAATTCTTGGACCGACTCTCTTCTCTGTATACATCAATGATGTAGCTCTTGCAGCTGGTGTGTCTCTGATCCACCTCTACGCAGATGACACCATTATGTATACTTCTGGCCCTTCTTTCGACACTGTGTTAACAACCCTCCAGGCAAGCTTCAATGCCATACAACTCTCCTTCCATGGCTTCCAATTGCTCTTAAATACAAGTAAAACTAAATGCATGCTCTTCAACCGATCGCTGCCTGCACCTGCCCGCCTGTCCAACATCACTACTCTGCAAGGCTCTGACTTAGAATACATGGACAACTACAAATACCTCGGTGTCTGGTTAGACTGTAAACTCTCCTTCCAGACCCACATCAAACATCTCCAATCCAAAGCTTCCTATTTCGCAACAAAGCATCCTTCACTCATGCTGCCCAAACTGACCATCCAACCAATCCTCGACTTCAGCGATGTCATTTACAAAATAGCCTCCAATAACATACTCAACAAATTGGATGCAGTCTATCACAGTGCAATCCGTTTTGTCACCAAAGACCCATATACAACCCACCATTGTGACCTGTACGCTCTCGTTGGCTGGCCGCATCTCCTTCCAGTTCTCTGCTGCCAATGACTGGAACGAACTACAAAAATATCTGAAACTGGAAACACTTATCTCCCTCACTAGCTTTAAGCACCAGCTGTCAGAGCAGCTCACAGATTACTGTACCTGTACATAGCCCACCTATAATTTAGCCCAAACAACTACCTCTTTCTCAACTGTATTTATTTTATTTATTTATTTAGCTCCTTTGCACCCCATTATTTGTATTTCTACTTTGCACATTCTTACACTGCAAATCTACCATTCCAGTGTTTTACTTGCTATATTGTATTTACTTTGCCACCATGGCCTTTTTTTGCCTTTACCTCCCTTATCTCACCTCATTTGCTCACATCGTATATAGACTTGTTTCTACTGTATTATTGACTGTATGTTTGTTTTACTCCATGTGTAACTCTGTGTCGTATGTGTCGAACTGCTTTGTTTTATCTTGGCCAGGTCGCAATTGTAAATGAGAACTTGTTCTCAACTTGCCTACCTGGTTAAATAAAGGTGAAATAAAAAAATAAAAAATAGTGGAACCCTTGCTTTTGCATACCCAATTATATCAGTTCACTGATGTGCACTCTAACCCTCTCTCCCCCTCTGTGTCAGGTGTTGGTGTGGCACACTCGTACAGAGAAGGTGAATCTGGGCAACGAGCCCAAACATCGACAGGACAGTATGGTCATCGAGGTCTAAGGGGCGTGATAACCAGAAAGGAATTAACAAGCCCATTGGTCGGACAGACTGCCAGTAATTTATGGAACTACACTACCGATAGCACATTGCTTGACCATAACCTTGACTACACTACAATGGACACTTTAGACCAATTGCATGGATGGGAACTGCTGCCTGAATGTTGTGATTGACTCAATGAGGTCCCCGATTAATTTGTAACTCAAAGTGGACCCAAATGCACTGGGGTGACCTGTGCGTTCCCAGTGGACTCTGCTCTTGTACTGCAATATGTGGACCAGTCCCTTATGAGTGGACTTCCTCTGAAGTATGTGGGCTAAACCTGTCTGTCTGTGTTTGTGTGTGTGTGTGTGTCTGTCTGTCGGTCTGTGCCTGATCATTGAGCATGTGAGTTCAGTTTGTATGAAACGGAACAAGATTTGTGTTCAGTATGTGTGTTTATCTGTAAAAGGAAGTGCGAAGTAGATCACTTGCTGGGTGCCGATGAACGGTGGACATTCATCATGTTGAATAATTGAGAAATGACCAGAAAATGCCATCTGATGTTCTATAGTCATAGGTGACAGGACAGCCACCAGTTGTGTACTGCCAACGTTAATGTTGGTCTTCTTGGCCTCACGTGTCTGTGGGTCTGACACACTGGACTACAAAGAACAAACTCCAGGAGTACGACTTCTATTCCAAATGAACCCTCTTGTAAAAGAAGGAAAAAGAAAAGAAAATAACCAAAAGATAAACTACAACTTTACAATAAAAGAGTCATTGGATAAAAATGGTCACACAGTTCATGGCTATTCACTGTTTAATGCACGGAAACTAGTTTTCTCTGTACTAGGCAGCAGAAAATGTAAACACCATTAGAAAAAAACCTGGAGTACGCGCTGTGTGTTCTCATGAGCGTATATATGTGTGTGTGTGTGTTCTCTTTCGTTATTTTTTTGGCAGAGGGATAGAATCTCCACCTTAGAACCACACTACACAATATCTGTGTGTGTGTGAACGTCTGGGATTGGGTGTGTTTGTTCTGTTGTAGTTTTGTCCCATATTCCCCCATCTCCTATAGTATTTATTCACTTGGATTTCCTATTCCACCTCTATATAATCTATTGAATGACATCAAGCAGGATTAGACAGAGATTATGACATAATAGAGACCCGGAAGTACACATGATGTTGAGACGACCGTTCCAATCTCTGACAGCTCCATTAGGCTCCCAATGTCAACACACTTCCTGAATCATCTGGAGCTTTATGTCGTCACTACTATCATATCTTTCCTCATACCATTCTGGTCTCCTTCCCCACCCATCCCTTGTTAGCTCCTTGCCCCACTGACTGTCTTCCAGGTTTGTTTGCCTCAATCTAATGTCTGATTCACACTCTATGGCCGAGCCGAACCATACTGCGCCGGCTCAGATATTGTCTTTTCACATTGTCATGTCCGGCACGGTCCAGCACGGTTCTAGCAACTAATGTGAACACGTAACACGCTCATTTGTGTGAATCATGCATAACATTTGCGTCGTCTTGTACTGCACACAACCAAACACCACAGTAAGATAGGGGACAGCAGAACACAACATGACTGGGAGGGATAGGTGGGAGGCCTCTATCTCAGACACACATACAGCAATACTGTACTGGATCATACAATGCTTTGCTACAGGGGCTCTGATTGCCCAGAGGGGAGGAAGGGGGAGGGTACAGTACAATATACACAGATGAGATTGATTGGGTCACCAACACGATAGCCATATCCTCCATTTCAATATCTCTTTACTCTCTATTGGTTTTGGTAATGATACTTATTATTATGAGACACTTGATTCTCTTTCGCCAATGTGTTTTTGTTTTTTTACCAAATGAAAAAAAATGTCAAAAGAAGATGCAATTAAAAGTCACGTGCAGAGATAGACCAGCAGCCTCCCACAAAACTCTGTCCCGTTTCCTTTTGACTCTCCTCAACACACAGAATGATAAAAGGGAAGGAGGGAGGACAGTGGAGCAGTTCATAGATTACCATCTGTGTGTTGTTTCCTGTTTTGGGGTTGGTGGAAGAGGGCAAAGGAGGGGATTTGGGGGGGACATGGGGGCTCTGCCTCCCGTTCACATTTTACCCCTGTCCCCTCCCTCACTTCCACAGCTGGGTGCTGAGGGTCTGGCCCAAGGGGGGTCCCACCCAATCCCCTACAGGAGCACTTGGATGGACAAAGCTGGGTGGCACTGACACACTACCACTCATGGCGATGTCCGACATCTGCTGGGTCATCTGAGAGAGAGATGGTAGGAGGTGTGTGAGTGTGTGAGTGTGTGAGTGTGTGAGAGAGAGAGAGAGAGAGAGAGAGAGAGGGGGAGGGGGGGGGCAGGGCAGAGAAAACAGAAAGGTTAGAGGGTTGTACAAACCCAGTTAAAGAACTCTAGAATGACAGCAACAACCTGCTCAACACAGCATATATGATTCCCTTACTGCATATATATGGACCATAGAGTAGACCCTCCTTCTCTCTTTTCTCCTTCTCGGTCCATTTCCTTTATTTCACTCCCATTCCTTCTCCCTTCCCTATCTCTCCTCTGCTCTCCTCCCCCCTCTCGTCTCTTGCCTCCTGTCCACTTCCAAACCATTATAAATGCACCTTCACGCCTGGGGTTTCCATTAGCCGCTTTTGTCCGCTATTTTCTTTTGGTGGGAAAAGCCGATATATAAAAAAATCCCATTGTGAAATAATGCTTTCTAGCCTATTCTTTGATGGAAATACCAGTCGACGGAAACCCATTTGACTGGTCATGTTTATCGGTCTATTAGGTTGATTAGCATAATTTGGTGGAACTACATTGGCGCATGTGTACAGTATAGTTGTTGTGTACCTTATTTATCACAAGCACACAGCATACAGATACAGAGCCTTTGAGTGGAACATCTGTCAGGCTAACGCAAAAGCTGCCGCTGCTGCAGACAACTGGAAACGGAAAAATATGAGTTGAAATCATGACGTCAGTGATCTTTAGCTCAGAAAGTCGGAGCTCTAGAAAGAAGCCCGAGTTGGAATTCTCAGTTGGATGACTGTTCAAAGTGATTTTTCCCTGTCTGAGATTTTTCTTCTTCTCCCAATTCCCAGTTGTTTTGAACGTGGCATCAAACGCGAACAGAAGGCAGGCATCATCAGCGGATCACACACCTCTTTGCAATGTGCTGGAGGCAGTATGCCTTTTTGTAAACATAAACTGGAAGGTTTTAATAAATATTAGGAGTCATATATTACCTTGCTTCAAAGTAGCCCATTAGTAGATTTACATTTCTAACAGATATTTTCATCTACAGTACCAGTCAAAAATTGGACCCATCTACTCATTCAAGGGTTTTTCTTTATTTTGACTATTTTCTACATTGTAGAATAATAATGAAGACATCAATCTATGAATGAACAAATATGTAATCATGTAGAAACCAAGAAAGTGTTAAACAAATCAAAATATATTGTAGATTTTTCAAGGTAGCCACCGTTTGCCTTGATGACAGCTTTGCACACTCTTGGCATTCTCTCATCCAGCTTCACTTGGAATGCTTTTCCAACAGTCTTGAAGGAGTTCCCACATATGCTGAGCACCTGTTGGCTGCTTTTCCTTCACTCTGCGGTCCAACTCATCCCAAACCATCTCAATTGGGGTGAGGTCGGGTGATTGTGGAGGCCAGGTCATCTGATGCAGCACTCCATCAATCTCCTTAGTAAAATAGCCTGGAGGTGGGCTTTGGGTCATTGTCCTGTTGAAAAACATTTTTTTTCATTTTTTAAATTTCACCTTTATTTAACCAGGTAGGCTGGTTGAGAACAAGTTCTCATTAATGATAGTCCCACTAAGCACAAACCAGATGAGTTGGCATATCGCTGCAGAATGCTGTGGTAGCCATGCTGGTTAAGTGTGCCTTGAATTCTAAATAAATCACAGACAGTGCCACCAGCAAAGCACCCCCACACCATCTCCTCCACAGTGGGAGCCACAAATGCCGAGATCATCCATTCACCAACTCTGCATGTCACAAGATCACGGCGTTTGGAACAAAAATAAAACATTTATACTCATCAGACCAAAGGACAGATTTCCACCAGTCTAATGTCCATTGTTCGTGTTTCTTGGCCCAAGCAAGTCTCTTGTTATTTTTTGGTGTCGTTTGGTAGTGGTTTCTTTGCAGCAATTCAACCAGGAAGGTCAAATTCATGCAGTCTCCTCTGAACAGTCTATGTTGAGATGTGTCTGTTACTTGAACTCTGTGAAGCATTTATTTGGGCTGCAATCTGAGGTGCAGTTAACACCAATGAACTTATCCTCCACAGAAGAGGTAACTCTGGGTCTGTCTTTCCTGTAGCGGTGCTCATGAGAGCCAGTTTCATCACAGCGCTGGATGGTTTCTGCGACGGCACTGGAAGAAACCTTCAAAGTTCTTGAAATCTTCCGGATTGACTGACCTTCACGTCTTAAAGTAATGGTGGACTGTGATTTCTCTATGCTTATTTGAGCTGTTCTTGCCATAATATGGACTTGGTCTTTTACCAAATAGGGCCATCTGCTGTATACCACCACTACCTTGTCACAACACAACTGATTGGCTCAAACACAATAAGAAGGAAAGACATTCCACAAAGGCAAACCTGTTAATGAAAATGCATTCCAGTTGACTACCTCATGAAGCTGGTTAAGAGAATGCCAAGAGTGTGCAAAGCTGTCATCAAGGCAAAAGGTGGCTACTTTAAAGAATCTCAACTATAAAATATGTTTTGATTGGTTAAAACACTTTTTGGGGGTACTACATGATTCCATATGTGTTCTCCATAGTTTTGATGTCTTCACTATTATTCTACAATGTAGAAAATACAAAAAATATGGAATGAGTCTGTGTGTCCAAACTTTTGACTGGTACTATATGTCACATGAAACTGCTCGCATGTGCAGTGCCCTTTTGACAATGATGTTTTCAAGCTAATTGCATTATGGAATGAACATTCACGCGTCGCCTACTGCATTGTGCACATTGCTGCGCTTATAACGTGAGGAAATAGTTGATTTTAACATTTTAAGCTAAACATTCTGGTCTTTTGCATCAGACTCATAGCTTTTTATCATTTTTACTTTATTTTATGCGGCCTACTGGTTGTATGAATGTGGGCTCTTATCGTCCCACAGCTGTCCCAGAGTCTGTTTGGAATAAGCCATTTCTTTCTTGACAAGCTGATGAATAGAACAGGTAGCCTAAAGTGTTCTACTATAGTAGATTGAGATAGGCTAGTGATTTAGCTGTTCGTCTTGTTGGCTGAGGAAAAGTAAATGTGGACAGTTCATGTTCAAAGTGCACATCAGAATTCAATAAGAAGAACCGCACATGGTGGCATCCTCTACTTGCATGTCCTGTTCATATGAATTACCATATTCTAAATGGGATGTCTGTCATTCTGCGCACTGTGGGTGGACACCCTAATTAGGTAACTCCCCAATGCATATGAGTCTGGTAAATAAAAATGATGCCGGTCCAATGTTTGGTGCCACATCTTCCTAACGAAACCCTGCTTCATGCCCTGCACGTGTGTTTGTGTGCGTGTGTTTGTGTCCATGTGTTTGTGTGCGTGTGTGCGTGTGTGTGTGCGTGGCACAGACGAGCCTAATGACTCCAGAGCACTTTGGGCTTTAACCCATCAAAGGTTAAAGCCCAACAGCTTGCCCTGAACCCATTACAGTACACACACGACCGATCATATCACATACTTGACAACGGCAGAGTGTCTGTGTGTGTGTCGGTGCTTGGTGTGTGTGTGTGTGTGTGTGTATATGTGTGTGTTGTCTGTGGGAGCACAGTGATTTATCATCTCTCATTAATCTCCTGCAGGAACACAACACCTCTTGGAAAGCCATTCTGGTGTGTCTGTCTTTGGAATAAAAATGTGTGTAATTGTTCCACTGAAAAATACCACTCTACCCCAGGGTTGGGTTTTCAGATGACAACAGTGGATTTCCTCTGTCATTTTACCTGGGCTTTGTTCCTTTCACATTTCTTTTGATTCTGACAAACACCCTGGTCCCTGACGGGTGCAAACATGATTCTGACAAACACCCTGGTCCCTGCCGGTTGCAAACATGATTCTGACAAACACCCTGGTCCCTGGCGGTTGCAAACATGATTCTGACAAACACCCTGGTCCCTGACGGTTGCAAACATGATTCTGACAAACACCCTGGTCCCTGCCGGTTGCAAACATGATTCTGACAAACACCCTGGTCCCTGCCGGTTGCAAACATCATTCTGACAAACACCCTGGTCCCTGCCGGTTGCAAACATGATTCTGACAAACACCCTGGTCCCTGACGGTTGCAAACATGATTCTGACAAACACCCTGGTCCCTGCCGGTTGCAAACATGATTCTGACAAACACCCTGGTCCCTGACGGTTGCAAACATGATTCTGCCAAACACCCTGGTCCCTGACGGTTGCAAACATGATTCTGCCACAACAATACTTGAAAATATAGAGGATCAACAACATTGCATTCATTCCACGTATGTCAAAGTGAACAGAATGAACAGAATGAAGCCTGTGCTAAAATGGCCACTCTAAACCATCCATTCTGTTTGCAACAAGGACGTTAAGTGAGGGCACATTCGTAAATTCACTCTGACTATCTGATTATCGATTTCAGAGGACTCTCATCTGAGTGTGCCAGAGCGCAGAATAAATGACAAAATTACAAATGCAAAACACGTGTTGAATATGGTGTCAGTAAACTCGGCAGAAAAGCATAATTAAATTGTTGCCAGCAGCACAGTTGCAGTCACCAACGCTCTGGATAACATGAAAACAGCCTAACCAGTTATGCTCGGTCAAGTAAAATGGTCAGAGTGAGGTGTTCTCTCATTTTTATCTGGAAGTGGCTAGCAAGCTTGCTAACTTTAGCCAGTTAGCTTGGGGGCTTGACTGCCGTTGAGGTCAGAACGCTCGGATCAACCCTACTCCTTGGCTAGAGCGTCCAGTGTGCGCTCTGAATGCTCCGAGTGTGAACCACTCTGAGTTTAGGAACAGACAATCTGACAACACTCTGAATTTACAAATGCCCAGAGCGCACTCTGAGCACTCTCTGACACTCCAGAGTGAATTTGAGAACACGACAAAGAAATGCATTTTTTTGGCCTACATTTAAAAAAGGTTTGGGTCAAATCCAATAGAACACGAAACAGAATGAAACCCTCTGTATTTTCAAGTATTGTGGTGGCAGCATCATGTTATGCTCGTCAGTGCAGGGATGGGGGAGTTTGTCCAGACCAAAATAAAACATGAAAGGAGCAAAGGCCAGGTAAGAGAGGAAAACCCGCTTCAACCTAACCCCGGGACAAAATAAATACAGTGTGACAATTACACAATGTTAATTTTAAAGCCATGGCACAATAGCTTTCCAAGAGGTGCTGAGTGTTCCCGAATGGGCCAGTCTCAGTCCTGACTTAAATTTGCTTGAAATTCTGAGACAATATTCCCAACCAAATTCTTGAGCAATCTCGAACAAAAAATGGACATACACTGAGTGTACAAAGCATTATGAACACCTGCTCTTACCATAACAGACTGAGCAGGTGAATCCAGGTGAAAGTTTTGATCCCGTAATTGATGTCACTTGTTAAATTCAATGTTAAATTCACTTCAGTCAGTGTAGATGAAGGGGAGGAGACAGGTTAAAGAATTATTTTGAAGCCTTGAGACAATTGGAGACATATATTGTGTATGTGTGTATGTGTGCCAAGAATAGGTGTTGTCACCTTTAAGTGAGAGGGATGATATTAATTAGACTGGCGCAGGAGAGAGAGATGAAGAGAGGATGAGCATGAGAAGACACACACCTTTTATAAAAATGTAAAAAACATTTAAACAGAAACATACCTTTCCAATTCCAACACCCATTAAGTCTAATGGATGGGGATGGCGAATATGAAAAGGAGCATGTATGTAGGCAGGGAGGGCTAAGGTAGAGCCTGCCGAGAGGAAGAGAGGCAAAGGGGAGAGGACAGGTGAAATGAGAGGAGGGAAAGAGAGGAGAGAGAAAGCAGAAAAACGGAGTGAGCTGATGAATAAGATAAGGTGAGACAGGATGGAAGTTGTGTGTGATCGCCGAGCTTCACACACACACACACACATACGCGCCACAGGAAGGGCTTTGTGTGTTGTGGCATTTGGCTGCTTAGCAGGCAGTGCTGGTCTCCCATCCCTCTGCAGTCCCTTTGACTGGGGAACACGGAGGGAATGAACAGAGCGAAGTAGACGAGCAGTGACTTGTACTCACACACCTGTACACATGCCCTTGTACAAACACACAGACTGAGACAGACAGCTGATGCAGACACCAGCAGGTGATTAAGCACATGATGTGTAATTGGAGCAGGGACTTAAACATCCATGAGCATGACCCTCTACTGTCTGTGCACACACACACACACACACACACACACACACACACACACACACACACACACACACACACACACACACACACACACACACACACACACACACACACACACACACACACACACACACACACACACACACACACACACACACACACACACACACAAGTAAGGTGCATTTGCTCTGTATTAAGGCAAAGACTGATTAAGGTGACTAGCAGGCGGCTCTGGCGTGTTGAAATATGTATCAGTTTTCTATAAATACCCAGGCATTTCCATATGGCCCAATGAGGAGCGTTCTACTAATGTTGGATCTGTGTGTCTGCCTGACTACCTTCTGGATCATTAGCGAAGTGGGAGTAGGAAGGGGGGGGGGGTCTGGTCAATGTGGAGGGACAAAATAGGTAAAAGAGGAAGAAAAAGCAGGGACTGTCCTTCTAGTGGGCACAGTCAGGTACACAACAACACACACACAGATCTGTGCATAGCTGGGCTCCCACTCTAGCACACGGTGTTCCAGTATCCATATTATATTCCCCTCTGTTGAATCCCCACAAAGCTGTGAATTAGAAGTGGCATTTCCATCCAACAGCCATTTCCCACTGTGTCAGTATTCATACACTTCTACACTCAGACCCACAAACACTAGCAGCGTGTGTTCCAGCCAGCCTGAATCTGGCATACACACTCAGGCATGTAGGCACACACAATCCCCCTCTGATACACCAGCTGCAGTCAACAATCCTACTGAGCAATGTGTCCGACAGACAGAAGGTTTTGTGTGTGTGTGTGTGTGTGTGTGTGTGTGTGTGTGTGTGTGTGTGTGTGTGTGTGTGTGTGTGTGTGTGTGTGTGTGTGTGTGTGTGTGTGTGTGTGTGTGTGTGTGTGTGTGTGTGTGTGTGTGTGTGTGTGTGTGTGTGTGTGTGTGTGTGTGTGTGTATGTATGATAATGCCTATGTATGTATGTATGGAGGGGTGGGGGTGTTCTTTTACTGGCCAGGGAAGAAAGAGAGAAAAAAAGAGAGAACAGATTGAAAGACCAATACCCGACTAGTGGGAGAACCCCCTCTCTAGTTCTCTCCATCTCCATCAATATTTCTCTTCCCACTCCATCTCTCAGCCTCTTTTTTTCCAGAATATTCAGAGAGAAAAAAGGCATGCTTGGTTGAAAAGCTGGGGATAACACAAATCCCAGATCATGAAGAGCCCTAATCGTATTTTTATAATTGACATATTCAGAGATAGCAGAGCATACCCGAAATCCTGTTGTATAGTTGAGGGAAAGCTGCTCAGTGGTGTCTTGTGTGTGTGTGTGTGTGTGTGTGTGTGTGTGTGTGTGTGTGTGTGTGTGTGTGTGTGTGTGTGTGTGTGTGTGTGTGTGTGTGTGTGTGTGTGTGTGTGTGTGTGTGTGTGTGTGTGTGTGTGTGTGTGTGTGTGTGTGCAGCCACAGCTCAAACCAGTAGCACAAAATAATAATGGGCAGCCAGTAGGAAAGTGATGTGTGTATTCATGTGTATTCTTTCTTTGTGTGTCCGAATTCATCCCACATGCAAGCAGTGCAAATGTATTGAGTGTGTCCTAGATGCATGGTATGAAGGCAGGGAGGGGGAGACTGGGATGGGAAATGAAGGGGAGGGGGAAGCAGGGAGCCCTGAAGGAGGAATGAGGGGGAGGGAGGGAGGGAGGGAGGGAGGGAGGGAGGGAGGGAGGGAGGGAGGGAGGGAGGGAGGGAGGGAGGGAGGGAGGGAGGGAGGGAGGGAGGGAGGGAGGGAGGGAGGGAGGGAGGGAGGGAGTTGAGGGATAGATGGAGGAGAGTGGTGGAGAGCAGATGGTGGAGAGGATGGAGGATAGTGGGGATGAGTGAGGGATGGAGGAAGGAGAGGGGTTTTAAGGATGAAGGGAGAGGCTGAGAGAGCGAAAGCAGGGGGTTGGTACCAGGCTAGCAGTGGTAGTTGGAGGTACGTGTCGCGGGTTGCCAGGGCTCCCAGGTGGCATGTAGCCGACGTGTGCTGCGAGCCATGCAACGAAAGAGGGGAGATCCATGTTCTGTGTGTCAGCAGGGGAGGGCCAAGGGAATAGGGGAGTGGGATGGGGACGAAGGTAAGGGTGGGGAAATAACTGTGGCACCTCTCAAACACACCTCATTGACAAATGTTTAATTTAAACAACTGTTTTCCCCTTCTCGCTTTTTTCCACATCTGTTCTCGGACTGGTGAGACAGCTGAGAATGCCAGCTCGTCTCTTCCAGTCTCTGTACGACATTGAGACTATACTTTCTCTCTCTGTTCCTGCACTCCGTCCCAATCTCCCTCTTCTCCATCCCTCTCCGTTCCCCTCTCATCCTCTTCCCTCTCCTCCCCCGTGGTAATGTACAGACATTATTGAGGTGTGTCCTTTCTTCTGACAGGCCTGTAACCGACAGTGTTAGCTATGGCTGGGGAGCTGGTGAGCTGGAACACACTGCCTTTGTTTACACTGTGAAATGTTAACAATGCAATGCACTCCAACCTCGCTCCAGCTCTCTGAGGACATGGACTGGGAGACTGGACACTGTGTGTGTGTGTGTGTGTGTGTGTGTGTGTGTGTGTGTGTGTGTGTGTGTGTGTGTGTGTGTGTGTGTGTGTGTGTGTGTGTGTGTGTGTGTGTGTGTGTGTGTGTGTGTGTGTGTGTGTGTGTGTGTGTGTGTGTGTGTGTGTGTGTGTGTGTGTGTGTGTGTGTGTGTGTGTGTGTGTGTGTGTTGTTTGAACTAGGGTCAGTGTGTGTGTGAGGGGTGTTTGAACTAGGGTCAGTGTGTGTGTATGAATGAATACAGAGGTGTGTGTGTTCTTACTGCAGAGGAAAACAAAGCCCAGTGCTGCAGTCTTCACCGAACACAGCAACCGTGTCCATAGGGGAGAAGGCATAGGCAGACAACACTGGGAGGTTGATGGGGAGAGAGGTGAGAAAGAAGATTGTGAGACATGTGATTGTGGAGTAGGGCTCTCAAACTCATTCCATGGTGGGCCCAGTGCCTTCTGGTTTTTGCTTTCTCCTTTCAATTTGTGTCCAGTTAAGACCTAAACAACTAGTTGAGGAGAGTTCTTTACCGATCAGTGACCTCAACTCATCAATGAAGTACAAGGGAGGAGTGAAAACCTGCAGACACTCGGCCTTCCACGGGAGGAGTTTGACACATGCTCTGGAGGGAGAGGTGGTGCCTGAGTGTTGTCGGGAGGACGGCAGAGGGTTGGACACCATTGGACCAAAGATGTCTTCATCGGCTGATGGGTGCAGCAGCCGAACTGGTTGCAGCTCTGCCTGCAGGTGCATCTGAGAGAGATTAAACATTGACCTGTAGGAAGTATTGATTGTGTGTAAAATCCTATCTCTGTGTGTGTGTGACTCCTGGTTATCCATGATGTGTGCTGCCTACACCCCTTCCCTCCTCAAGATGTAGGAGGATGTTTTCAGAGATGGGGTTCAGAACCTCAATGTGCAACGAAAAAGAGCAGTCATCTCTCTCGACACAATGCCACCTCAAAACAGTCAACTAAGAGAAATAATAACTATCGTACCATTTTACCATTCCGTTCTGTTGGATATGCATTTTCATTAAATGAATCCTCAGTGATTTCACTTCCCGAAGTGCAAATGGAATTGAATTTGTGGATACATTATTTTTTTGGAACCATTAATCAGAATTTCAAAGACAAGTCATGAGGAGGATATATATGTATGTGATGGGGATTATGTAGGGATGTGCATCTCTCCTTTCATGAACGACTCGATACGCATCTAGATGCATGGGCTCCGATGAGACACGGGAACGAGACCGTTTGGTTAGACATGAATCAGTGAGATTCATTTTGATTCGGAGAACGAATTTATGTGATTTGGGTTCGATACACTAACATTTTTGCAAGAACATTCATTTCCTATTTTAAATTCATTTCTGCTGGTGATGGGAGCTGGGCCTCTCTGAGCTGAGCCACTGGACAGACTGAGGATCTACCGCCCCATTATTACCTTTTATCTGAAATCACCCACTGATTCACTTGTTATATTTAGAAATCAGCATGTCATTTAGCCAATTAACATAATGCAGCTTTGGATTTTACTCCAGTCTCGAAATTGTGTTGTTTTAGACTGTTTGGAATGTTACAGATAGCTTCTCCTGCTCTGGCCAATAAATGCAGAAATTATTGATGTCCTTTATGAAATTAGTGTCCAAACCTGTTCATGTAAAAATGACCAAACGCACTAACTGTTTAAAGCAAAATGATGTCTTATGGAGTACCTGAACAGCCTAAATAAAATGGTAATGATTGAAAACCCCAATCAGCAGTTGGATGTGATTTGCGTCCACTCCAGTAGACACAATTTTCTACAGTGCGTTAGGAAACCCAGAAAATGACAATGGTTGTCACTCTACTGATAAAGCCTATGATTTGACATTGCGAACGCATTTAACTTCTTGCGTCGAGCCATCCCGGATCCGGGATCGTGACTACAGCCTCAAGCCCATTACCAGAACGCAACGTTAACTATTCATGAAAATCGCAAATGAAATGAAATCAATATGCTAGCTCTCAAGCTTAGCCTTTTGTTAACAACACTGTCATCTCAGATTTTCAAAATATGCTTCTCAACCATAGCAAAACAGGCATTTGTGTAACAGTATTGATAGCTAGCGTAGCATTTAGCGTTAGCATTCAGAAGGCAACATTTTCACAAAAAACAGAAAAGCATTCAAATAAAATAATTTACCTTTGAAGAACTTCGGATGTTTTCAATGAGGAGACTCTCAGATAGCAAATGTTCAGTTTTTCCTGAAAGATTATTTGTTTAGGACAAATCGCTCCGTGTTCTGCGTCATGTTTAGCTACGAAAAAAACCTGTACCCAGGATTGTGTAAATCTATCCGCAAGCTCATTAGCATAACACAACGTTAACTATTCATGAAAATCGCAAATGAAATTAAATAAATCTATTTGCTCTCAAGCTTAGCCTTTTGTTAATTAACAACACTGTCATCTCAGATTTTCAAAATATGCTTTTGAACCATAGCTAAACAAGCATTTGTGTAACAGTATTGATAGCCTAGCATAGGATTATGCCTGGCATTCAGCATGCAACATTTTCACAAAAACCAGAAAAGCATTCAAATAAAATAATTTACCTTTGAAAAACTTTAGATGTTTTCAATGAGGAGACTCTCAGTTAGATAGCAAATGTTCAGTTTTTACAGTTTTTACTCAAGGTGTTTTTCACATATCTGTCGATGATAAATCCTTCGTGGCAGTTGACTTTCTCTTCTGAAGAAATGGAGTGTGCATGGACGTAGAGATTACGCAATAATTTAGACACAGGACACCGGGCGGACACCTGGTAAATGTAGTCTCTTATGGTCAATCTTCCAATGATATGCCTACAAATACGTCACAATGCTGCAGACACCTTGGAGAAACGACAGAAAGGGCAGGCTCATTCCTGGCGCATTCACAGCCATATAAGGAGACATTGGAACACAGCGCCTTCAGAATCTGGGTATTTCCTGTATGAAACATCATCTTGGTTTCGCCTGTAGCATTAGTTCTGGGTCACTCACAGATAATATCTTTGCAGTTTTGGAAACGTCAGAGTTTTTTCTTTCCAAAGCTGTCAATTACATGCATAGTCGAGCATCGTTTCGTGACAAACTATCTTGCTTAAAACGGGAACGTTTTTTATCAAAAAATTAAAAGAGCACCCCCTATCTCGAAGAAGTTAACATGCTGAAGGTGCCAGACGTACGAATAGCCTATTAGAACAACGGGCAGAACCAGCTCTCATTGGCGCAGCTGTATCTCCCCCACTGTGCGCACTTATCTGACAGTCATTCACAGCTACATGCATAAACGTTCAATATGCTACCGGGATGAAGGAGAGGACTCTTCAATTAAGTCACAACAGATAAGAGGTATTTTCAGAAGGAACAAATATGAGTAAAAGAACAGTGAACTCGAGATTTATAACGTTCGAATAGGTTTTCTGACCTATGCATGCTTCATTTGGATCGGTTTGGGCTCCCACAGATAGATGCACTCATATCTTAAACATTTGAACCAGGGACCCCTACATACAATAACCCCATAATGTAAAAGTGGAATTCTGTTTTTTTCCCCCGATAATTTTACAAAATAATACAAAATGAAAAGCTGAAATGTCTTGAGTGAATATGGCAAGCCTAAATATGTTCAGGAGTAAAACTGTGCTTAACAAATCACATAATAAGTTGCACGATTTTAAACAGCAATAATAGTGTTTAACATGATTTTTGACTAACCTATCTCTGTACACCACACATACAATTATCTATAAGGTCCCTCAGTCAAGCAGTGCATTTCAAACCCAGATTTAACCACAAAGACCAGGGAGGTTCTCCAGTGCCTTGCAATGAAGGGCACCTTTTGGTAGATGGGTAAACATATCCCTTTGAGCATGGTGAAGTTATTAATGACACTTTTGATGATGTATCTACACACCCAGTCACTACAAAAAGGTACAAGCATCCTTTCTAACTCAGTTGCCGGAGAGGAAGGAAGCCGCCCAGGGATTTCACCATGAGGCCAATGGGGACTTTAAAATGGTTAGTGTTTAATGGCTGTGATAGGAGAAAACTGAGGATGGATCGACAATAACATAGTTACTCCACAGTACTAACCTATTTGACAGAGGGAGAAGGAAGCCTGTACAAACACATTCCAAAACATCCATCCTGTTTGCAATAAGGGGCTAAAATAAAACAGCAACAAATGTGGCAAAGCAATTAGCTTTTTGTCCTGAATACAAAGTGTTATGTTTGGGGAAAATCCAATACAACAGATTACTGAGTACCACTCTCCATATTTTCAAGCATAGTGGTGGGTGCATCATGTTATGGGTATGCTTGTAATCGTTCCGGACGGCAGTTTTTCAGGATACATTTTTTGACGTAATGGTGTTAAGCACAGGCAAAACCCTTGTAGAAAACCTAGTTTAGTCTGCGTTCCACCAGACACTGGGAGATGAATTCACCTTTCAGCAGGACATTAACCTAAAACACAAGGACAAGTCTACACTGGAGTTGCTTACCAAGAAGACAGTGAATGTTCCTGGCCGAGTTACAGTTTTGTCTTAAATATACTGGAAAATCAACAACCAATTTGACAGAGTATGAACATGTTTTTTAAAGAATAATGGGCAAATGTTGCACAATCCAGATGTGTAAAGCTCTTAAGAGACTTACCCAGAAAGACTCACAGCTGTAATCACTGCCAAAGGTACCTCCAGAAAGTATTGACTCGGGGGTGTGAATACTTATTTATATGAGATATTTCTATATTTCAATTTCAATAATTTAGCAAAAATGTCTAAAAACATGTTTTTACTTTGTCTTTATGTGGTATTGTGCGTAGATGGGTGAGAAATTAAATATAGGCACTGTAACACTAATAGAACACCCATAATAGATCCCTTTAAGTGTGAACAAAATTTAGCCCCTTGAGAGAGACAGAACAAGGGAAATAATTTCGAGAGAGAGAAAAAGAAAGAGGGATGAGTCGTGAGTGCATGATGGGGAGTTTGACCAGAGAGAGGGAGAGGGCGATGAAATGAGAGACAGCGCCCCAGGCTTTTCAATTTCTCTTCTCCCCTTGACAATAGCCTCCCTTCATTATTATGGTGAAAGGTTGGCCATCATCTCAGTCAGCCGGCTCCATCTGACCATCTATTATGGGATGGCCACTCTGGGAGCGAAGGCTGTGGGAGCCATGGAAACGTACAGGGCTCCATTAGGAAGACACATGGTTTAATTTGAGGATCCTTTCAGACAGACCCAATCCTCCACCCCACTCCCCTGGCCACATCAGTTTAAACAACCTGACACCTCTCGCGCCTCTACACGCCTCTTACACTCTGTCATACTCCCACCCCCCGACACACACACAGCGAGACAGGGAGAATGAGAGCGACAGAGAGAGAGAGAGATCGAGACTCAGGCTGTGTAATTGAATAACTGACCGTTATGGATGAAGACCGTCATGAAAATATATTAAATGTCAAAACCAATTACTAAGGCATATCATTTTTTTATGTGTAAATGTTTTTATTTACATGTAGATAAGCTTTACCTAATTGCTGCATATTTAATAATGATTATAAGCAATTGTTTTGCGAACTTAGTTTGTCTATTTAACTGTCTACATCTCCTCCTCTTTCCAACTGTCATTTGATGCTCCAGCAGCAAAACTACTAGATGCATGGGTGTGTAGAAGCTCTAGCTTATAGGCTATGGCACTTGATGCGCGTACTTTCTTTTATACAATGTGCGTTTTCATAGCTAGTAAATAAATAACAGTATTCTTTAAAAAAAGGTTGGATGTGTCTGACTATACATTCATTATTTAACAGCAGTTGACCAATCGAGCACGGCCTAATTTGACACGGAGTCTTCTCTTAATTTTCGACCAATCAACGCTGATAAATAGGCCAAACCCATCGTCTGGGTTTGGCCGGGGTAGGCCGTCATTGAACATAAGAATTTGTCCCTAACTGACTTGCCTAGTTAAATAAAGGTTAAATAAATACATACATTTCATCTACACTGATTGAGGTGGATTTAACAAGTAACATCAATACGGCATCATAGCTTTCACTTGGATTCAGCTGGACAGTCGATATCATGGAAAGTGCAGGTGTCCTTAATGTTTTGTACACTCAGTGTAAATGATCATTCAGTTTCCTAAAGTAGCCGTTCTGGACTCTATCTCTTTAATAAGAATCAAACGCTGATTTCATCTTGTAAAAGGCTTATTTTCTGTAGCTTAGGCTAAATCACTTCTCTCATTACAGCATCCTCTCTTTGAAGAATATATGCCAATGATGGTGTCAAATCTGATTTAAAAGTCGAACGAGCACTAGATGGAGCGCGCAAGACAGATGAAACATCATTACCGGAGCAAACACTGAGTCGATATATGGTCATGCGAGCAGAGGATGGCTCCCGCGAGTCCCCAGGCCAGTCGAGAGCACAAATTAAACTTGAGCTTGCAAGTGTGACTGAGTGAGTAGAACATCATTGTCACAGATCAAAAATAAACATTTCTTAAACAGTACATATATAACTGTAAGCAAAGAAACGTGATTCAAACTTGTAAAACAAATATTTTAATGCATTCAATTGTCCACCAGCAATAGTCACTTGTCATTGTCAAGTTTTCACTCTCAATTTCTCAAATTGTTCTCTCTCTCTCATGTGGCACCTCTGGGTTTGGATTTCAGGCTGATGGGGGGCGGGCTTAAAGATGGGTGCGTGTCTAGAAACCTTAGATTGACCACTTACACTGGAGTGAGCGAACTAACAAATTCCTGACATTGGCCAGTCCAGTGTTGTGAGTGGCTATTACTAGCCTCCTGTTTGATATGCACTGCAGAGCCATCTGTTTATCTAGCTACTCGGGGGAGTCCAGTAGTTTAGCCAAATTATTTCAGAAAATAAGTGCTAAATGGGTATACTATTTATACCGTGAGTTGAGTGGAATCTACCCGCTAAAGTTAGCTAGCTTATTACTTGTTAGCCAGCAAAGTTTGTCTGTAAAACAAAAGCAGACAGTCATAGCAGACACCATAAAGAGTCTCAGCAGATCAGATGTTATCAAAAAGCCAGAGCCATCTGTGGAAAGAGTACAAGTAGAACAAAGATAGAGTGCAAACAGAAGTTCAACAGAAGTTCCCACCTAAAACAATGACATGAGCTCTGTCCCAATTCATCGCTGCTTTAACTCCCCACCATTTAGAGGAGGTCTGAGGCGAGGAACCTTCTGTCGTCTCCTCCAATGGGATTTTAGAAGGAGGTGTGATGGTCAGTCGTGGCATCTATAGCACTGTCTATGAATTAGAGTGTCTCGAGCCCCATCCCTCAGCTTTTTACCTAAACAGGGGCGGGGAGGAGGCTTTGTTATTGTTCAACGACTGATTTCCACTTTAAGATACACTTAAACGAGCATATATGTTCAAGTATACATGACTGTTGGGAGTGAGGTGCCATACTTTTAGCTCCCAGGTGCAGCAGAGCTGACACACTAAAGACGAGTTGTGTAAGGCATAAGATGAGTTGATGACTAACTGGTCCAAACTTGGCATCCTCGGCCTCGTTGGTGTAGTGGTCCAGGGCGAGGAAGTAGAAGCCTGACTCCACCTGGTCAAACGTGTTCTCTCTACACACACGGACCTGTTTCCTGAAAACAACTGGAGTGAGAGAGAGGACATAAGATGTCTGGAAATGTCACAGACAGAGTTCAATTGGAGTTGAAATGTTTCAGTATCTTAATGTTACATTCAAGGTAACAGTCCATTTTAAGACTGCTGTGGCTGTGTCAAAAGAGGCAACTATGGACAATCATTTAGCCAAATGAGTGATAACACACGATGTGGGAGTGGACTGAGCTGAGTTTTAGGGCAATTCCACTGAGCCAGATGTTTCACTTTAAAATGTATGTCAAACTAAAAACCAATGATGTCAAAGTGAAACAAAACATATCTCTTTGCACAATGACTACTTTTAACAATTTGCAATCATTGGTTTCTTTGACATATCTTTTAAATTGAACATTTTGAGTCTCTGTACAAGGTATGCGTGAAGGGCTGTAGGAAGTCAGGCACAGGAAAGCATTTTAATTTGGCGAACCAAAAGCACATGGCACAAACAAACACGAAATACAAATATGGGTTGAACATAACCCAGCGCAACCAGCCTAACGTGCACATACATGAAAACAGATAAACAATACCACACAAAGACATGGGGGAAACAAAGGGTTAAATACACAACACATAATGAGGGAAATGAGAACCAGGTGTGTGGGAAAACGAGACAAAACAAATGGAAAATTAAGAATGGATCGGCGATGGCTAGAAGACCGTCGACGTCGACCGACGAACAACGCCTGAACAAGGAGAGGAATCGACTTCGTAAGAAGTCGTGACAGTCTCAGCACTACTCTGTTACCGTGGAATAAAAATCTAATGTTCAATGTGTTTCCATCGGATTTTCAATACTACCGACAGTTTTGTTATAAACTGTTGCTTTAAATGTGCCTTCTCCGGACTTGGCACGTGCACTCTGCAGGTAGGTTAGTCTACATGATGAGATTATAATGGGTAAGAGCGAGAATATTTTTATTGTCAAATGGCAGCCAAGCGTCGATCATCACGTCACCAGAATAATTTATTGGACATTTATTGGAAAGGAGCATCAAGCTCATACCTTGCACTTTCACCACCCTGTGAAGTTCATCATAACCCCTGTGAAGTTCATCATAACTTATTTCACATTTCACATTTCATCTGTAGTTTAATAAACTGCATGGGCTCCAGAGTCATAGTGGGAGGCCCACACACCATTTCGTTGCGTGACTCCAAGTTTACTTCGATATGATAGTTATTAATAGGGATGCATGATATATCGGTGACAATATCGTAATCGGAAGACAATAGCTAAAAATGGCAACATCGGTATCAGCCCGATGTCTAGTTTAACGGCGATGTTAAAAACCGATGTCAAAGCTATCGTGCATACCTATATAACGTAGCTACATGACGTAATGATACCACATAAAATTTTGCACAACACGTGCAACACAGCTATCCTAACCTAGGACACAATGTCAGCTGTGTGGACCGAACAGTCATTTTCAGCGAGACAACTCAAAGCCAAAATCCAATAAAGCCAAGATAATGGAATTCATTGCCCTTGACAATCAACCGTTCTCTGTCGTGGGTGATGTTGGATTTCGCCGACTGTTCAAGCACCGGTACACACTACCAAGTACGCTATTTTTCGGATGTGGCCCTGCCGGAGTTACACAGTAATAGCGTTACTGCTATTAGCTTCACGACATACATACTACGGAAAGCCAGTTGGGTCTTTGCTCGTCAAAAAAGATACAGTAGCACTGTCAAAGCTGTACAAAAAAAAGACTTCATACAAGCAAACACCAGGCCACGAACAATGTGTTTACAATACCTCATTGGTAATAAAGCATCATTTGTTCGAACGCATCTTCTGGGGTAGCTAGCTAGCACCAATACAACCAGCCTGAAAACAATGACCAGTAGAAACTGCAGTCATTTGCATTATTGTTAGCAATGATTTAGGAATCATGCTTGGACCATGTTAGTTTGTTGTTGATGTGGATGCCAAGGAACTTGCTCTCAACCTGCTCCACTAAAGCCCCATCTATAAGACTGGGGGCGTGTTTGGTCCTCTTTTTCATGTAGTCCACAATCATCTCCTTTGTCTTGATCATGTTGAGGGAGAGGTTGTTGTCCTTCCACCACATGGTCAGGTCTCTGTCCTCCTCCCTATAGGCTGATATAGTACTAAAACACTTGAGTGTCTCTCTTGATCCTAGGTCCTGGCAGAGTTGTGCAGACTCAGGATAACTGAGCTTTGAAGGAATACGCAGATTTAATGAGGAGTCCATAATTTGCTTTCTAATAATCATGATCTTTTCCTCAAAGAAGTTAATGAATTTATTACTGCTGAAGTGAAAGCCATCATCACTTGGGGAATGCTGCTTTTTAGTTAGCTTTGCGGCAGTATCAAAAATACATTTCGGATTGTTCTTATTTTCCTCAATTAAGTTGGTAAAATAGTATGATCGAGCAGCAGTGAGGGCTCTTCGATACTGTATGGTACTGTCTTTCCAAGCTAGTCGGAAGATTTCCAGTTTGGTGTGGCGCCATTTCCATTCCAATTTTTTGGAAGCTTGGTCCTGTGCTCGGGTATTTTCTGTATACCAGGGAGCTAGATTCTTTTGAGAAATGTGTTTAGCTTTTAGGGGTGTAACTGCATCTAGGGTATTGCGCAAGGTTTAGCAGAGTTTTTCAGTTAGGTGGTTAACTGATTTTTGTCCTCTGACGTCCTTGTGTAGGCAGAGGGAGTCTGGAAGGGCATCAAGGAATCTTTGTGTTGTCTGTGAATTTATAGCATGACTTTTGATGCTCCCTTGGTTGGGGTCTGAGCAGATCATTTGTTGCAATTGCAAACGTAATAAAATGGATTATGAGGAAAATCATTACGATCCACAATATTTATTGCATGGGACAAAACTGGGTCCAGAGTATGACTGTGACAGTGAGTAGGTCCAGAGACATGTTGGACAAAACCCACTGAGTCGATGATGGCTCCGAAAGCCTTTTGGAGTGGGTCTGTGGACTTTTCCATGTGACTATTAAAGTCACCAAAAATTTGAATATTATCTGCTATGACTACAAGGTCCGATAGGAATTCAGGGAACTCAATGAGGAACGCTGTATATGGCCCAGGAGGCCTGTAAACCGTAGCTATAAAGAGTGATTGAGTAGGCTGCATAGATTGCATGACTAGAAGCTCAAAAGACGAAAACATCTTATTTTATTTTAATTTGCAATCGTAAATGTTAGCAACACCTTCGCCTTTGCGGGATGCGCGGGGGATATGGTCACTAGTGAACCAGGAGGTGAGGCCTCATTTAACACAGTAAATTAATCAGGCTTAAGCCATGTTTCAGTCAGGCCAATCACATCAAGATTATGATCAGTGATTAGTTCATTGACTATAACTGCCTTTGAAGTAAGGGATCTAACATTAAGTAGCCCTATTTTGAGATGTGAGGTATCATGATCTCTTTCAATAATGGCAGGAATGGAGGAGGTCTTTATCCTAGTGAGATTGCTAATGCGAACACTGCCATGTTTAGTTTTGCCCAACCTAGGTCGAGGCACAGACACGGTCTCAATGGGGATAGCTGAGCTGACTGCACTGACTGTGCTAGTGGCAGACTCCACTAAGCTGGCAGGCTGGCTAACAGCCTGCTGCCTGGCTTGCACCCTATTTCATTGGGAAGCTAGAGGAGTTAGAGCCCTTTCTATGTTAGTAGATAAGATGAGAGCACCCCTCCAGCTAGGATGGAGTCCGTCACTCCTCAGCAGGCCAGGCTTGGTCCTGTTTGTGGGTGAGTCCCAGAAAGAGGGCCAATTATCTACAAATGATATATTTTGGGAGGGGCAGAAAACAGGGCAGAAAACAGTTTTCAACTATGCTGTAGAGCTCATCACTCCCCCTAACTGGGAGGGGGCCAGAGACAATTACTTGATGCCGACACATCTTTCTAGCTGATTTACATGCTGAAGCTATGTTGTGCTTGGTGACCTCTGACTGACCCCTGTTGTGTCATCAGCAAACTTAATGATGGTGTTGGAGTTATGGCTGGTCATTCAGTCATGAGTGAACAGGGAGTACAGGAGGGGACTGAGCACACACCCCTGAGGGGCCCGTGTTGAGATTCAGTGTGGCGGATGTGTTGTTACCTACCCTTACAACCTGGGGGCGGCCCATCAGGAAGTCTAGGATCCAGTTGCAGAGGGAGCTGTTTAGTCCCAGGGTCCTTAGCTTAGTGATGAGTTTTGAGGGCACCATGGTGTTGAATGCTGAGCTGTAGTCAAAGAATAGCATTCTCACATAGGTGTTCCTTTTGTCCAGGTGGGAAAGGGCAGTGTGGAGCGCAATAGTGATTGCATTATCTGTGGATCTGTTGGTGCGGTATGCAAATTGGAGTGGGTCTAGTGTTTTTGGGAAAATGGTGTTGATGTGAGCCATGACCAGCCTTTCAAATAAATTCATGGCTACAGACGTGAGTGCTACAGCTCGGTAGTCATTTAGGCAGGTAACCTTAGTGTTCTTGGGCACAGGGACTATGGTGGTCTGCTTGAAACATGTTGGTATTACAGACTCGGACAGGGAGAGGTTGAAAATTTCAGTGAAGACACTTGCCTGTTGGTCAGTGCATGGTCGGAGTACACGTCCTGGTAATCTGTCTGGCTCAGCGGCCTTGTGAATGTTTACCTGTTTATAGGTCTTACTCACATTGGCTGCAGAGAGCATGATCACGCAGTCATCCGGAACAGTTGATGCGCTCATGCATGTTTCAGTGTTACTTGCCTCAACCCGAGCATAGAAGCTATTTAGCTCATCTAGTAGGCTAGTGTCACTGGGTAGCTCTCAGCTGTGCTTCCCTTTGTAGTCTGTAATAGTTTGCAAGCCCTGGCACATCCAATGAGCTTCGGAGCCAGTGTAGTACAATTCGATCTTAGTCCTGTATTGACGCTTTGTCTGTTTGATGGTTTATCGGAGGGCATCGCAGGATTTCCTATAAGCTTCCGGGTTAGAGTCCCGCTCCTTGAAAGCAACAGCTCTACCCTTAGCTCAGTGCGAATGTTGCCTGTAAGCCATGGTTGGGGTATGTACATATAGTCCCTGTGGGGACGACGTCATCGATGCACTTATTGATTAAGCCAGTGACTGATATCGGTAATCAGTATCGTTTGTTTTGGGCAAGGAATCGGTGCATCACTAGTTATTATATCAAATCAAAATCAAATCAAATTTATTTATATAGCCCTTCGTACATCAGCTGATATCTCAAAGTGCTGTACAGAAACCCAGCCTAAAACCCCAAACAGCAAACAATGCAGGTGTAAAAGCACGGTGGCTAGGAAAAACTCCCTAGAAAGGCCAAAACCTAGGAAGAAACCTAGAGAGGAACCGGGCTATGTGGGGTGGCCAGTCCTCTTCTGGCTGTGCCGGGTAGAGATTATAACAGAACATGACCAAGATGTTCAAATGTTCATAAATGACCAGCATGGTCAAATAATAATAAGGCAGAACAGTTGAAACTGGAGCAGCAGCACAGTCAGGTGGACTGGGGACAGCAAGGAGCCATCATGTCAGGTAGTCCTGGGGCACGGTCCTAGGGCTCAGGTCCTCCGAGAGAGAGAAAGAAAGAGAGAATTAGAGAGAGCATATGTGGGGTGGCCAGTCCTCTTCTGGCTGTGCCGGGTGGAGATTATAACAGAACGTGGCCAAGATGTTCAAATGTTCATAAATGACCAGCATGGTTGAATAATAGTAAGGCAGAACAGTTGAAACTGGAGCAGGAGCATGGCCAGGTGGACTGGGGACAGCAAGGAGTCCTCATGTCAGGTAGTCCTGGGACATGGTCCTAGGGCCCAGGCCAGTTGAAACTGGAGCAGCAGCATGGCCAGGTGGACTGGGGACAGCAAGGAGTCATCATGTCAGGTAGTCCTGGGGCATGGTTCTAGGGCTCAGGTCCTCCGAGAGAGAGAAAGAAAGAGAGAAGGAGAGAATTAGAGAACGCACACTTAGATTTACACAGGACACCGAATAGGACAGGAGAAGTACTCCAGATAAACAAACTGACCCTAGCCCCCCGACACATAAACTACTGCAGCATAAATACTGGAGGCTGAGACAGGAGGGATCAGGAGACACTGTGGCCCCATCCGAGGACACCCCCGGACAGGGCCAAACAGGAAGGATATAACCCCACCCACTTTGCCAAAGCACAGCCCCCACACCACTAGAGGGAAATCAACATTTGAGTATAAAGGTGTTTCCGCTGCCATTTCTCACAAAACTCATTTTACAGACTCAAAAAGAACCCACTATGTAGAACAAATAAATTATCTGTCTGCATTTATAAAATTGTAACAAAACTTCCTGTTTCCATCAAAGCTGTCGTAATTTTTTTTGATACGGAATGACTATACTAGAGTAAAAACTGTAGATGGAAACGTGGTTAATAACTATCACAAAACTTCAGTATAGAACCATCTTTCTCACCAATAAAGTTAGCAGTTAGCAGCTGGTCATCATCCTCTCTATGTGACAAATAAGAGGAACTCTCAGTGAGAAATGAGGAATGAGAGGAACTCTCAGTACCACTAATGATTACGTTACGTGGGGTAATTGGTGGATGTCATGGTTACCTACCGGAAGTCCCAAGAGTGCTGTGCATAGAGGAGACATGAAGGAATTCTGTATCACCCGTCTCTGTCAGCTGAGCAGAGAACAACTTCACCACCACATATTAGTAACAGTGGACTGCATGGGAAGAGGGATGGAGCAAGATAAATGGTTTGAAGTCATTATCGTTTTACTGTGGATATAGACACTTTTGTACCTGTTTCCTCTACCATCTTCACAAGGTCCTTTGCTGTTGTTCTGGGATTGATTTGCACCAAAGTACGTTCATCTCTAGGAGAGAGAATGAGTCTCCTTCCTGAGCGCTATGACGGCTACGTGGTCCCATGGTGTTTATACTTGCGTACCAGTGTTTGTACAGATGAATGTGGTACCTTCAGGTGTTTGGAGATTGCTCCCAAGGATGAACCAGACCTGTGGAGGTCTAGAATTTTGTTTCTGAGGTCTTGGCTGATTTCTTTTCATTTTCCCATGATGTCAAGCAAAGAGGCACTGAGTTTGAAGGTAGGCCTTGAAATACATCAACAGGTATACTTCCAATTGACTCAAATTACTTCAATTAGCCTATCAGAAGCTTCTAAAGCCATGACATAATTATCTTGAATTTTCCAAGCTGTTTAAAGGCACAGTCAACGTAGTGTATGTAAACTTCTGACCCACTGGAATTGTGATGCAGTGACTTATACGTTAAATGATTTGACTGTAAACAATTGTTGGAAAAATTACTTATATTCTAACCAACATGCCAAAACTATAGTTTGTTAACAATACATTTGTGGAGTGGTTGAAAAATGAGTTTGAATGACTCCTGAATTCAACTCTATATCGACATAACCTGAAAGGCAGCTCAGCAAGGAAGAAGCCACTGCTCCAAAACTGACATAAACAAGCCAGACTGTGGTTTGCAACTGCACATGGGGACAAAGATCATACTTTTTGTAGAAATCTCCTCTGGTCTGATGAAACAAAAATAGAACTGTTTGGCGATAATGACCATCGTTATGTTTGGAGGAAAAAGGGGGAGGCTTGCAAGCCAGAGAACACCATCCCAACAGTGAAGCACGGGGGTGGCGGCATCATGTTGTGGGGGTGCTTTGCTGCAGGAGGGACTGGTGCACTTATCAAAATAGATGGCACGATGAGGGAGGAAAATTATGTGGATATATTGAAGCAACATCTCAAGGCATCAGTCAGGAAGTGAAAGCTTGGTCGCAAATGGGTCTTCCAAATGGACAATCACCCCAAGCATACTTCCAGAGTTGTGGTAGAATAGCTTAAGTGCAACAAAGTCAAGGTATTGGAGTGGCCATCACAAAGCCCTGACCTCAATCCTATAGAAAATGTATGGGCAGAACTAAAAAAGTGTGTGCAAGCAAGGAGGCCTACAAACCTGACTCAGTTACACCAGCTCTGTTCGGAGGAATGGGCCAAAATTCACCAAAAGTATTGTGGGAAGCTTGTGGAAGGCTCCCCGAAAAGTTTGACACAAGTAAAACAATTTAAAGGCAATTCTACAAAATACTAATTGAGTATATGTAAACTTTTGACCCACTGGGAATGTGATGAGATAAATCATTCTCTCTACTATTATTCTGACATTTCACATTCTTAAAATAAAGTGGTGATCCTAACTGTCACGTCGTGTATGTAGGTGGAAGGGAAGTCAAGCGCAGGAGAATCAAACTTGGTATAAATTGAGTATTTTAATAACTTAAAACACAAACTCCAAAACCAATGTCCATAATAAAATAAATGTGGGTACAAGAACCCCGTCGCACACCAATCCATAAAACATGAACATAACAATAAACAATCTCTGACAAGGACATGATGAACATATAATGAATGGGATTGGAACCAGCTGTGTAAGAAGACCAGACAAACCCAATGGAAAATGAAACATAGATCAATGATGGCTAGAAGACTGGTAACGTCGATCGCCGAGCACCGCCCGAACAAGGAGAGACATCGACTTCGGTAGAAGTTGTGACCCTAACTGACCTAAGACAATTTTTATTAGGATTAAATGTCAGGAATTGTGAAAAACTGAGTTTAAATGTATTTGGCTAAGGTGTATGTGTGTAAGCTTCCGACTTCAACTGTAGCTAGCTGACATTAACCTAGCTTGTCTCACGAATAGCCTGCTTTAATAACAGAAGAACAAATAACTACTTATTTCAGTACTGAAATTGAAGTCATAGTTGACTAGCTGGCTAATTGGTTAGCTAGTTTATCTACTAGAAAACTATAGAACTTACCTGTTTATTATTGTCAGCCATATGGTTGGACCTTTCATATCTATGATCAAAAATCTGGTTATGGAGCAGTCAAGCTGTGATTTGTCCAACGGCCTGACCAATTGCATTTCAGAAGACTGCTACAATGTTCCTTGGCTAGAATTTCCCCTTGTTATAAAATTACAGTAAGCATTTGTGAGAGCAAAATGGATTTTGTAGAGCGAACTGGAGAATTGGTGTGAGAGGGAGTCAGGACGTGGTGTATTTGTGAGAGTGCAGTAATTTTTGAGATGTCGTAAGTCATTTACTGCATGCGGAAATGCAGTTCTGCTCGCTCAAAGCCACGCTCGCAAGCTCTCAAGTTTAATTTGTGCGCACCACGCTGGCCTGCGCTCTCTCATTCAATGATGTTTCATCTTGCTCGCTTGCGCCATCTTGCACCCATTTGACTTTTGTATCGGATTTGACACCATAAAATGTAATTATTATCAGTAGCATACACTTTTCTTTTAAATGGATATGCTTCTTAATGAAACCTATTTCAAACAAGCCATTAAACTTCACTTCTTTCATGGCATTTCATATTACTCATAACTATTAATCCACAAATGAAGAAATGCCAGGTTGGAGAGGATCTATCACATTTTTTCGGATTGACACAACATTAGCGCTTGACGAGGTCAAAATTAAGATACATGCCTACTTTGTCCTTGTCTGTTGTTTTTTCTGCAAATAAAAAAATAGAATCCTATTTCGACGCACAAGTCAATTCACATGAAGTCTGTTTAAAAAAAAGTATTAGCATAACATCACAAACGCTGCTGCGTTCATCGATGGCAATAGTATTGAATAGTATTGGTGTGATAATAATGAAGTGTTATGGTAATAGTAAATTAGCAGAAAAGCCACGTGTTTCTTTTGAGTCTGATATGCGCCAAATTACCGTAACCTCAAGTTCCAGAGAGAGAGAGAGAGAGAGACAGAGACAGACAGACAGACAGACAGACAGAGCGAGAGAGCAAGTCGGGCATTTGGAGTATCCATTTCTAGGTTCTGGGATATGTTGGTCATGACTTACCCAGGCTGAGAAGGTCGATGGCTGACTCGGGGCTCCTCTTGGGACTGACTTTGGATTCTGTCTGATGCTCCACCTTCTTCTGTGAAGACTGGAAGGAAGATCAAAGAGAGAGCAGAGTCAGCACACAATCAAAGATATGTAGAACACAGCACTAAGAAACACATTTACAGGATTCCATATGGTTGGACAGTTATATATTGTTGTAAAGGGTTGAGCAGAATTACTGTGCACCATTATCATTCCGTGTTCATCAGGCACACAGTTATGGTTACACAGTTGAGCTACACAAAGGCCTAGAGTAGTCATTCTGAAAAAAACAGACACACATTGGCACATGCCCTCTTACATAACAGTTTACATCTCAAGGAACCGGGACTAACTGATTGTAATTGGCATCATCGCTGACTAGTTGGTGACCGGATCTCATGGCTGGCTCTAGATTGTGATTGGATGTAAGGAATGGCTCGAGCTTTATTGACTGGTTATCAGGGCAGACTCTAAATTGTGATCGGATGTAAGAACTGGCACTAGGTTGTGATTGGCAATTCGGCTGTCAGGCGAGGCCTATTTGTAGTTGACAGTGGAAACCTAATTTGATGTGAGCCCAGAGATCAATACAACTTCAGCAACACCGGGCAAACAAAGTGAGCATTCTAATCTGTCACCATCCTGCTGGGAAGGAACACCAGCTGCACACGGCCTTCCATGTCCATTACCATCACCTTTACATCTACAGCAGAGCAGCACAGAACTGCATACCAATTAGAGGACAGTTGAAAGCTGTAAACGCCCACACAAAGTAGCCTAAACACCAACACAAAGTAGCCTAAACACCAACACAAAGTAGCCTAAATGGCCCACACAAAGTAGCTTAAACGCCAACACAAAGTAGCCTAAATGGCCCACACAAAGTAGCCTAAACTGCCCACACAAAGCTAAAAATCAGACGAGGCTGAAATGCTGCGAAGATCAGCACAAAATAACCCAACTAGAGGTCGACCGATTAATCATTTACAATACATACATTTAAGTCATTTAGCAGACGCTCTTATCCAGAGCGACTTACAAATTGGTGCATTCACCTTATGACATCCAGTGGAACAGTCACTTTACAATAATGCATCTAAATCTTAAAGGGGGGGGGGGGTGAGAAGGATTACTTTATCCTATCCTGGGTATTCCTTAAAGAGGTGGGGTTTCAGGTGTCTCCGGAAGGTGGTGATTGACTCCGCTGTCCTGGCGTCGTGAGGGAGTTTGTTCCACCATTGGGGGGGCCAGAGCAGCGAACAGTTTTGACTGGGCTGAGCGGGAACTGTACTTCCTCAGTGGTAGGGAGGCGAGCAGGCCAGAGGTGGATGAACGCAGTGCCCTTGTTTGGGTGTAGGGCCTGATCAGAGCCTGGATGTACTGAGGTGCCGTTCCCCTCACAGCTCCGTAGGCAAGCACCATGGTCTTGTAGCGGATGCGAGCTTCAACTGGAAGCCAGTGGAGAGAGCGGAGGAGCGGGGTGACGTGACAGAACTTGGGAAGGTTGAACACCAGACGGGCTGCGGCGTTCTGTATGAGTTGTAGGGGTTTAATGGCACAGGCAGGGAGCCCAGCCAACAGCGAGTTGCAGTAATCCAGATGGGAGATGACAAGTGCCTGGATTAGGACCTGCGCCGCTTCCTGTGTGAGGCAGGGTCGTACTCTGCGGATGTTGTAGAGCATGAACCTACAGGAACAGGCCATCGCCTTGATATTAGTTGAGAACGACAGGGTGTTGTCCAGAATCACGCCAAGGTTCTTAGCGCTCTGGGAGGAGGACACAATGGAGTTGTCAACCGTGATGGCGAGATCATGGAACGGGCAGTCCTTCCCCGGGAGGAAGAGCAGCTCCGTCTTGCCGAGGTTCAGCTTGAGGTGGTGATCCGTCATCCACACTGATATGTCTGCCAGACATGCAGAGATGCGATTCGCCACCTGGTCATCAGAAGGGGGAAAGGAGAAGATTAATTGTGTGTCGTCTGCATAGCAATGATAGGAGAGACCATGTGAGGTTATGACAGAGCCAAGTGACTTGGTGTATAACGAGAATAGGAGAGGGCCTAGAACAGAGCCCTGGGGGACACCAGTGGTGAGAGCATGTGGTGAGGAGACAGATTCTCGCCACGCCACCTGGTAGGAGCGACCTGTCAGGTAGGACGCAATCCAAGCGTGGGCCGCGCCGGAGATGTCCAACTCGGAGAGGGTAGAGAGGAGGATCTGATGGTTCACAGTATCGAAGGCAGCCGATAGGTTGCGGAGCGGTGCGGAGCGCCTCCGTGATACAGAGAAGAGCAGTCTCAGTTGAATGACTAGTCTTGAAACCTGACTGATTTGGATCAAGAAGGTCATTCTGAGAGAGATAGCGGGAGAGCTGGCCAAGGACGGCACGTTCAAGAGTTTTGGAGAGAAAAGAAAGAAGGGATGCTGGTCTGTAGTTGTTGACATCGGAGGGATCGAGTGTAGGTTTTTTCAGAAGGGGTGCAACTCTCGCTCTCTTGAAGACGGAAGGGACGTAGCCAGCGGTCAGGGATGAGTTGATGAGCGAGGTGAGGTAAGGGAGAAGGTCTCCGGAAATGGTCTGGAGAAGAGAGGAGGGGATAGGGTCAAGCGGGCAGGTTGTTGGGCGGCCGGCCGTCACAAGACGCGAGATTTCATCTGGAGAGAGAGGGGAGAAAGAGGTCAGAGCACAGGGTAGGGCAGTGTGAGCAGAACCAGCGGTGTCGTTTGACTTAGCAAACGAGGATCGGATGTCGTCGACCTTCTTTTTTAATCGGAATGGCCGATTAATTAGGGACGATTTCGAGTTTTCGGAACAATCGGTAATCGGACACCGGACACCGATCATTTTTGGACACCGATCATGGCCGATTACATTGCACTCCATGAGGAGACTGCGAGGCAGGCTGACTACCTGTTATGCAAGTGCAGCAACAAGCCAAGGTAAGGTGCTAGCTAGCATTAAACTTATCTTATGAAAAACAATCAATATTAACATAATCACTAGTTAACTACACATGGTTGATGATATTACTAGTTAATCTTGCTTGTCCTGCGTTGCATATAATCGATGCGGTTAATTTATCATTGAATCACAGCCTACTTCGCCAAACGGGTGATTTAACAAGCGCATTTGCGAAAAAGCACAATTGTTGCACGAATGTACCTAATCATAAACATCAATGCCTTTCTTAAAATCAATAAACAGAAGTATATATATTAAAACCTGCATATTTAGTTAGAATAAATTCATGTTAGCAGGCAATATTAAACTAGGGAAATTGTGTCACTTCTCTTGCGTTCATTGCACAAAGAGTCAGGGTATATACAACACTTTGGGCCGCCTGGCTCGTTACGATTTAATTTGCCAGAATGTTCCATAATTATGACATAACATTAAAAGGTTGTACAATGTAACAGCAATGTAACAGCAGCCACCCATTAGATACGGAACGGTTCCATATTTCACTGAAAGAATAAACGTTTTGTTTTTGGAATGATAGTTTCCGGATTTGACCATATTAATGACCTAAGGCTCGTATTTCTGTGTGTTATTATATTATAATTTAGTCGATGATTTGATAGAGCAGTCTGCAGCGGTGGTAGGCAGCAGCAGGCTCGTAAGCATTAATTCAAACCGCACTTTACTGTGTTTGCCAGCAGCTCTTCGCAATGCTTCAAGCATTGTGCTGTTTATGACTTCAAGCCTATCAACTCCTGAGATTAGGCTGGCAAACTAAAGTACTTATTAGAACATCCAATAGTCAAAGGTATATGAAATACAAATGGTATAGAGAGAAATAGGCCTATAATAACTACAACCTAAATTGTCTTACCTGGGAATATTGAAGACTCATGTTTAAAGAAACCACCAGCTTTCACATGTTCTCATGTTCTGAGCAAGGAACTTAAACGTTAGCTTTTTTACATGGCACATATTGCACTTTTACTTACTACTCCAACACTTTGTTTTTGCATTATTTAAACCAAATTGAACATGTTTCATTATTTATTTCAGACTAAATTAATTTAATTGATGTATCATATTAAGTTAAAATAAAAGTGTTCATTGTTCATTCAGTATTGTTGTAATTGTCATTATTACCAATATGTATATATAAAAATCTGCCAATTAATCGGTATCGTTTTTTTTGGGTCCTCCAATAATCGGTGTCAGTATCAGCATTGAAAAATCATAATCGGTCGACCTCTAAACCCAACCCAGAAAAATACCATCACAAATCAATATGGCCTACTACAGCCCGCAAAGACCAGCAAACCTTCATGCACTATAGGGATTAAACAAACCAACCAAGTCTACCAAACCCTACACACTAACATCACAGAGATCAACAAGGAGGAAGAAGTCATATACTTAGTTCCCTGATACTGTGCAACTCATCTTGGGGAAAAGAAAGCTTAAGCTGGAGAAAAACAAACAGTTCTGTGAGTCTGGCCCCACTAGCTGTCTGTCACACAGAGATGTCACCAGCCAGCCCGACAGCTGCCTTATTAACACTACAAAAGAGATTGATAAAGCTGCCACTGTCTGGAGTGGTGTGTCAAGACAGCCCCGGAATGAAGGAGAGACGGAGAGAAAGAGAGAGTGAGAGACTTTAAGACTTTAAAATGCTCTTTAGTAAAACTAAAAGACAACGAAGGGCACTATGAAATAGGAGAGGACCGACACTGAAGCATCAATGTAAGGAAAAATAAGACTCCATCAAAAGTTGTACACACAGCTCCATAGCAACACTGTACATACCATTGAAGCTTAAGTCGAAACGCAAAACAGCTCTCCAAATCATGGACTGACTAGAAACCTGTTCTGGAACACACCTGAACCACAACACGAGCATTATTCATCAAGCCCAAGGCATCTGCAATGTTTCTCTGGGCTGGGAGTGTTGGTTGTTTGATGTATGTGTGTGGTGGCGTTTGGGGGTGACGGAGCATTACTGTGGTGAATGGTTCAGAACTGCTGCAGCCTGACAGACTTTAACAGTCTCTGACAGGCTCACACACACACACACACACACACACACACACACACACACACACACACACACACACACACACACACACACACACACACACACACACACACACACACACACACACACACACACACGCACACGCGCACACACACACACACACACACACACACACACACACACACACACACACACACACACACACACACACACACACACACACACACACACACACACACACACACACGCACACACACACACACACACACACACACACACACACACACACACACACACACACACACACACACACACACACACACACACACACACACACACACACATACACAGCTTCTCTAAGAGGGTTTGTCACAGAGGGAAGATCCTAAGCTGCCACACAGAAGTGTCTCTTCCAGAGCTAAATTAATCTGACAGTCACACACACACACACACACACACACACACACACACACACACACACACACACACACACACACACACACACACACACACACACACACACACACACACACACACACACACACACACACACACACACACACACACACACATATATAATATGGTGTGTGTGTGTGTGTGTGTGTGTGTGTGTGTGTGTGTGTGTGTGTGTGTGTGTGTGTGTGTGTGTGTGTGTGTGTGTGTGTGTGTGTGTGTGTGTGTGTGTGTGTGTGTGTGTGTGTGTGTGTGTGTGTGTGTGTGTGTGTGTGTGTGTGTGTGTGTGTGTGTGTTGTGTGACAGCCTGCCACTGATATCTGTGTAGTTCCACACCAACAATGCAGAAAGCTGGCAAATGTGGAAACTGCAAGACAGTGGCTATAAAGCTGGGCTTTAGATAACTGTTTGTGTGTGTGTGTCTTGTAAGTGTAGCTGCTTGGCTTGGAGGTGAGTTGTTTAGACTGATCTCACTCTAAAGCTACCTCTCTCTCCATCTCTTTGCAGATTCCCACATTAAAGACCTCTGTGATAGGAACACAGGGCACTGTTCAACGCAAGCGAACGCAGCCCTGTTTTCCAATTTTGCTCTTATTATACAACATCACTCAGCCACTTCGCATAAAGTAATTCGATTTATGTTTTCTTTTACACCCCATACCAGCTCGCCCGCAGAGGGGGGGTCACAGAATACTTTCATATAAGCCTGAATTAGAGACTCTGGAGTGTTTGTGTGTAATTCGAGTGTGTCTGTGTGTATTGCGTTGCTGTGTGTGCAATCGCACAAAGGGCAGATACATGGTCATTCGCTCCATGTCTGCGAGAGATAAAGTTTTAATTTTGGGTTTTTACACAAAAGGCTTTATAAATGCTTATCTATTGGCTTCGCAGGAACAGAGCGAACACAGTTTGAGTCAGTCACGGTGAAAGACCAAACAAGCTCAATGCTGAGCTGACTGTGGTTGGACAGCTCACACATTCAAACTCACACACACTCAGAAAGGACAGAAGGTAGAAATGTAGAGTTCCTGGAAATGCAGCTCTCTTTTTTAACTGTATTATCCGAAAGTGTTCTCTGGTTGAGAACGTTTGAGATATAGCCGACACAAATCTCGCCTAGGGCCCCCCAAAAAAGCTAGGCCAGCCCTGTTTGTGTGAGAGGGCAAGCAAGGAGCTAAGCTGTTCCTCACAGGATACTTCTGCTTTCACACCATTTGCTCAAACCAACTCCCATCGACCAGAGATGTGGTGTAGCACGTGTACGGGACGTCTCTCCGTGTGCGTGTGCGTGTGCGTGTGCGTGTGCGTGTGCGTGTGCGTGTGCGTGTGCGTGTGTGTGTGTGTGTGTGTGTGTGTGTGTGTGTGTGTGTGTGTGTGTGTGTGTGTGTGTGTGTGTGTGTGTGTGTGTGTGTGTGTGTGTGTGTGTGTGTGTGTGTGTGTGTGTGTGTGTGTGTGTGTGTGTACAGTGCCTTCTGAAAGTCTACACACCCCTTGACTTTTTCCACATTTTGTTGTTTTTACAGCCTAAACTCCCAGATGAATTACATTGAGATGCTGTGTAACTGGCAGACAAACACAATGTCAAAGTGGATAAATGTTTACAAATGAATAAAAAAGGAAAAGCTGAAATGTCTCGAGTCCTTTTGTTATGGAAAACCTAAATCATATCCGGTGTAACAATTAACAAGTCACATAATAAACTGCATGGACGCACTCTGTGTGCAATAACAGTGTTTTTAACATTATTTTGAAACGACTACCTCATCTCTGCACCACTCACATACAGTTAGCTGTAAGGTCCCTCAGTTGAACAGATTCAACCACAAAGTCCAGGGAGGTTTATCAATGCCTCGCAAAAAAGGGAACATCAGGTTAGGGCCAGGTAGGGGCTTTACACATTCAAATCAAATCAATAACTAGGGTACGGGCAGAGCTCGGGGATCACTAACATATTGAAGCTGTGCCTTGTGCTCGTGCTCTGCTGCTCAATACAGTCTCAACTGACTAAGATCAGAACATTGTCAGAAGTGCTTCAACCTCATCAAATATAAGACAGGACAGATTATTACACAGGAAATAATAATGTTTTGTGAGTTTTGTTGGGGTTTAGAGTGACGAAAAGTAGCTTACAGCTAACTGCTGTCTCATGTCTCTTCATTGAGCAAAGCAGCCCAAGCGTTGCTATTGCTATCAGTGGAGGCTGCGGAGGAGAGGCCGGCTCATAGTAAAAGCCGGAATGGAGTAAATGGAATGGTATCAAACATGTTTTTCATGTGTTTGAAACCATTCCATTCCAGCCATTACGCTCCATTCTAGCCGTTATTATGTGCCGTCCTCCCCTCAGCAGTCTCCACTGGTTGCTATGGATACTCACCAACTCAGAGCCCCCATGAGCAGAGCGCATGCAGAGCGAGCAGCGCGTATGGAGCGAGTGACAGACAGAGAGAATCTAATGGATTTACTAATGAAGGAAGTTATTTCTGATTTCGGGACGGGCCTTGAATTTGGCAACCGGGCCTGGGTAGGGTAGGGCTGAACGTTGTTGGCCTGTTAGGGCTCAGGCTAAAAATTGCCCTGGTAACGGTCTCAGCTGATCTTCCTTCTCCAGCAGTGTATATCCAGGCTATTGATTAGCCTCCCTGTGGCTATGCTATCGATCCATGGCCAGCTATCCCACCACTGAGAGAAGAGCGCGGTCTCTGTATGTGAGTGTGTAAAGAGGATGAGGCAGTTATTAGTCACCTGGATGCTGCTCGTTTGGGCTGCCAGTACATGTGTGTGTGTAAGTGAGCATGCAAGAGCGGTAAGCTGTTAGTCACAGGATACTGCTGCTTTGAGCCCCATTCAAACCATTTGCGCAAACTAAATCCTATCAACCAGAGATAGCACATGGTGTAGTATGTGTATGTGATGTCTCTATGTGTGTGTTGCTTCCTATCTCCCTCTCAGAGCCCATCCCCGCCCAGATGTGCTGTGCCCCACGCTCCCTGATACAGTACCCCCCTAAATCCCCAGACTGTTACAGTAGCTGTCACACACACGTTCGATGCAGGGAACATCACTAGTTCTCCTTTGATATTTATTTATGGACTGGAAAAAAAGAAAACATACGCTTCTGCTCCGATGGGAGGGAGACGCCTTGTTGCTTGGCAGGAGGGAGGGAAACAGAGAGCGAACGAGAGACGGTGAGACAGAAACTGAGAGAGCGCAGAAAAGCTTGTGAATAATAGTGAGTGGAAAGGATAGATAGAGGGACGGCCTTGTGCATGGCTGTCTATGCACAAGGCAACACACCTGTGTGTCACCCGAAATCACACCACTGTTGTATATGCCATTACCTCAAAACGTACTGCAGTGTGTGGACATGTTTTCCCCTCTCCATCTCTGTACCCTTCGCCCTCCCAATAAAATACACTACCTCACCACCCCTCTTCCCTCACATCCTACACACTATCACACGCACACACTCACTGCAGGTGTCACACTGACTTTGCACTCAGCCAGAGTTCAGCCAATGAGAATTGACACAGAGAGAGGCCAGCAGATGGCCAGAATCATGGCTAGAGCCTAATTAGGCCTACAGCCCAAAGGCAGTGGACATACAAGGGAAGTTGGGGGGGGTAATAGAGAAAAGAAAGTGGAAAAGAGAGTACAGATGGAGAGAGAAAAGGAAGGGCAAAGGGATGAATGAGAGAGAGGGGTGTGATGGATAGATGGAATAGAACAGGTGAGAAATGATCTGTGCATGTTGAATTTGTTCTCCAAAATGTAGAACTACATAGCCTTCAATAGCGAAGAGAATCTTAATAATCCTAGTTAAACCCAGTCAGTAGGCTATCCAACTAATCAGATGCTGAGGGAGGATCACTCTGAGGCAAATAAGTTACCTAACAGCAGCCAGATGTTATTCCATACCTCTAGTCCCCGTATGGGCAACTGGCGGCCTGGACGCGGACCCAACGTTTTTTTTGGAACTCAGCCAAGGTCTCAATTTACTGTTGAGAGAGAGAGAATACACAAGGTGCAATTTCGAAATGTGCTTGTGCATCAGCAGTCACTCAATTAGCTCATGTCAGCTATTTTGTTTTTTGATTGGTAAATTAGTCTTGCGGCCAGCTATCTAAACCTCTAGTAGGCATGGCCAAATTACTGACCAGTGCGGGGCCCATTAATCGTCAGTTATCACATCACATGGCAAAATGCTGGGAATTTTATCAAATGAACTTTAAAACGTACATTTTACAACGAGCCACTGACCCTCATGACGAGTTCAGGAATTCTGTGGCCCCCACTCCCATCAAAGTAGACCCTCCCTGCTATAGTCTATACAGCTGAGCCTAGGTCTATACGTCCTCACCTAACGTCTTCTATACGTTATCACCCCATCAAAACATTACCTCGTATCTACCTGCTAGTGATACCTAATGGTAAAGCATCTAAACCATAGACTGTACAACTCTTACTACATCTCATAACATTGATTATACCATATCTCTCCCCTATCTCTGAATCATCCTAGAAGACAAATGTATGTGGACACCTGCTGGTCAAAAATCTCATTCCAAAATCATGGGCATTAATTTGGAGTTGGTCCCCCATTTGCTACTATAACAGCCTCCACTCTTTTGGGAAGAGTCCTGCGGTGACTTGCTTCCATTCAGCAATAAGATCATTAGTGAGGTCGAGCACTGATGTTTGGCATTTAGGCCTGGCTCGCAGTCGGATTTCGAATTCATCCCAAAGGTGTTCGATGGGGTTGAGGTTAGGGCTCTGTGCAGCCCAGTCAAGTTCTTTCACACCGATCTCGACAATCATTTCTGTATGAACCTCGCTTTCTGCACGGGGGCATTGTCATGCCTGAAAAAGGAAAAGGCCTTCCCCAAACTGTTGCTACAAAGTTGGAAACACAAAATCGTCTAGAATGTCACTGTATTCTGTAACGTTAAGATTTCCCTTCACTGGAACTAAGGGGCCCGACCCATGAAAAACAGCCCCACACCATTATTCCTCGTGCTTAGCACTATTCATTTTCTTTTTATCCTAAAGAAACTCCCTTATCCTTGCCAATGACAAGCATACACATAACACTATGCAACCACCACTATGCTTGAAAATATGAAGAGTGCTACTCAGTGACGTGTTGTGTAAGACATAATACTTTGTACTCAGGACAACAAAGTGAATTTCTTTGCCACATTTTTTTAAGTATTACTTTAATGCCTTATTGCAAACAGGATAAATGTTTTGGAATATTTTTTATTCTGTGCAAGCTTCTTTCTTTTCACTCTGTCATTTAGATAAGTATTGTGGATAACTACAATGTTGTTGATCCACCTTCAATTCTCCTATCACAGACATTTAACTCTGCAACTGGATTCCCTGAGTGGTTTCCTTCCTCTCAAGCAGTTAGGAAAGAGGCCTAGATCTTTGCGATGACTGGGTGTATTGATACACCATCCACAGTGTAACAACTTTCCCATGCTAAAAGAGATAATCAATGTCTGCTTTTTTATTTTTACCAATAGGGGCCCTTCTTTGTATCACCTCCCTGGTCTCTGTTGTTGAATCTGTGCTTGAAATTCACTGCTCGACTGAGGGACCTTACAGATAATTGTATGTGTGGGTTACAGAGATGAGGTAGTGATTCAAAACTAATGTTAAACACCATTATTGCACACAGAGTTAGTCAATGCAACTAATTATCTGACTTGTGTCGTGGCCATGACACTTGTTAAGCACATTTTTACTCTTTACGTTATTTCGGCTTGACATAACAAAGGAGTTGAATACTTATTGATGCAATACATTTCAGCTTTTAATGTATGAATTAATGTATTAATTTGTAAACATTAGTCCCATCTCTAAGAAATAGAGGATGTGCACATCTCCCATCCTCCTTTACTTTGAGTTCCTGCTGCTTTGAGAGGAGCAATTATTCTAATAGCCCCATTTTCCTTTCCTCCTCCCCCCTCCTACTCTCCCCATCTCTCATTCCCTCCCCCTCCTACTCTCCCCATCCCTCATTCCCTCCCCCTCCTACTCTCCCCATCCCTCATTCCCTCCCCCTCCTCCTCTCCCCATCCCTCATTCCCTCCCCCTCCTCCTCACCTCTCCCCATCCCTCATTCCCTCCTCTCCTCCTCTCCCCATCCCTCATTCCCTCCCCTCCTCATCTCCCCATCCCTCATTCCCTCCCCTCCTCCTCTCCCCATCCCCTCCCCTCCTCCTCTCCCCATCCCTCATTCCCCCTCCTCTCACCATCCCTCATTCCCTCCCCCACCTCCTCATTCCCTCCCCCCACCTCCTCATTCCCTCCCCCCACCTCCTCATTCCCTCCTCTCCCTTTGCTGGGGTGTTCTATAACTGGATTCAGTGCGTGGGAGTGCGGTCGTTGGGGCGATTAGAGTGAGTGAGTGTGTGTGTGCAACCACTTAGAGAGTGTGTGTGTGAGTGTGGACATTTAGAGAGAGGGCTCGGATGGGGTTATAAAATGACACACTCAAGGAGGGGGAGGATCAGACAGAGAGAGAGAAGAGCCAGGCTGTCAGCATGTTTCCTCTGCTATCCTGTCTGAGATTAGCAAGCTTTTAGCGTGTCAGCACCACACACACACACAGACCCTTGAGTTTATGCAGTATACGGAAAGAAACACGTAAGCCCACACACACAAATATTTCCCAACAAACACACAGCCTCATAAACATACAGCCCCACACACTAAAATATCTCCTAGACTCCGGGGCCGATTGACAGCAGGAGCCCAGCTGATAAGCATAAGTGAGGAACAGAGATGTGCAAGTGACATAACTGCAAATCCACTACACACACTGCTGCGTCACACACACACACACAGCTGTCATCACACAGCTGGACAGACATGCACACACACGCAAGAGATCGCGTGTTCATGCTCGCACACACACACACACACACACACACACACACACACACACACACACACACACACACACACACACACACACACACACACACACACACACACACACACACACACACACACACACACACACACACACACACACACACACACACACACACACACACACACACACACACACACACACACACACACACACACACGTCAATCAATCTGCTCTCAGACTGCAGGTCAGCACAGAGGGCACATTCTCCTGCTTTCTGATTCCCAGCATGCTTTGCCTTGAAGCTGGGTCTCTGACAGGGTCGGGTGGGGTCAGAAAAGGACTAAGCCGGGTCACTCACTGTGGCGTCATTGAAGTTGTTGAAATAAAGCTGTGGGTAGCTGGTGTGTGTTCAGTGAGTTGTTTTGGCAGCCTGAGTCACAAATTAGGATCCCTGTGTGTTCAGCAAGAGGATTGGATGTTCCATGTTCAGTAAGAGCAGTTTATGTTCAGTAAGTGTTCAGCTAAGACTAAGAGTACTTAGTAAAGTAGTGTTTCAGACTGTGTTCAGTGTGTGTTGAGTAGCGGGTGTTAAGCAACAGAACTAGAGAATGTTCAGTGTGTGTCCAGTATGGGTAGTGTTCAGTAAAGCCTGGGTACAGTAGTGTTTTTTTTCCCCAGGCAGTCTCTATTCCCTGTGGGCAGTGGAGCAGAAAGCCCCATCATCACTATATAAACCAAGACAGAGCACGCTATTCCACAGGCCATGGATTTATTCACATAACTAACCTTGACCCAGCAAACACACACACACACACAAATCAAATTGTATTTGTCACATGCTTCGTAAACAACAGGTGTCGACTAACAATAAAATGCTTACTTAACAGGCCCTTCCAAACAGTGCAGCGCACAGTCTGTCAAGAGCCTGTCGAACGTCCGCTATTTCCTCCAGCGCTGAGAATGCGAGAATGGCGTTGAAGCACGCACACACCACATTATTCACCATGACCTAGAGCCACTCAGTCCGAACAGGAAAAGCTCCACAAGCACACATGCGTGAGTGTGCACATAAAGACGCGCACGTGACACAGCATGACCCCCCAACTACCGTCTTGTCTTCACCTTCCCAGAGGAATACTTTCCTCCCTTCTTTTCCCCCTTCTTCTTCTCTTGTTCCGTCTACCAAGAAAGAGACACTGGAGGTTAGGTCAGCAAAGACAACACATAAAATAACACACCTGGATGGGGCACACGTAGTCTTAAGAAACACACACACACACAAACAAATTAATAAGAGGTTGAAAAACTGTAAAAAATAGGTTTATCCGTTATTCACTTTTACACAGCGGTACACGCACGGCAAGAGAAGTGATTCAGCTGCGCTCACAGAACAATTTAGTGTAGTTATGAGCAATTCAAATCTCATATGGAGTTACCGACTTCTCTTCTAAGACAAATTGGAGCTTGATGGTTGTCTGTCTGAGTCATTGTGGTTAGTGAGAGGCAGTGGGCTGGTGGCTTGGTGATCAAGCAGCCTCCATCATTCAGTCATTAAACCTCTTCACCATGGGGTTCATTCAGGATTGAGATAGTTGATGAGGCAGGTAGCCTAGTGGTTAGATCGTTGGGCCTGTAACTGAAAGGTTGCTGGATCGAATCCCGAGTTGACATGGTAAGAATCAGTCGTTCTGCCCTTGAACAAGGCATTTAACCCACTGTTCCCCGGTAGGCCATCATTGTAAATAAGAATTTGTTCGTAACTCACTTGCCTGGTTCAATAAAGGATAAATAAATACAATTCCTCTCATGTCACGCACGTAGAGCTGGCACAATTACTGTGTTACGGGTGAAGACCGCCGTCAAAATGTTTTATTTGGACGGTTATTACAGAGACCACAGTCAAATTCCTTGCCTGTCCCAGTCCTGCATGCATGCTGTATACAGGGTGCATACAGGGTGCTGTATGTGATGACAGAGCACCACAGCATAGCAGAACCCAGCACACAGAAAGGACCAGCACAGCACAGGTAAGCAGCGCACAGCACAACATCAGGTGGCATGGCGGTGAAACGTCAGACCTCCTGCTTGTTCTTCTGAGCAGCCTGCGAGGAGGGAGAGGCAGCAGCTTCAGAACACTTCCGCAGGGAGGGAAAGGGGGAAGGAGAACAAAAAGAGATAGGATTGGGGAGCAATGGCGAGAAAGAGAGGGGTATATAGAAAGAGGTGGTTGGAGGCGGAACACGGAGAGAAAGAAAGAGAAAGAAGAAAGGGGGGAGGAATTAGAGGACATGGAAGAGAAGGGAAAATGGAGGGAGAGTGACAGAAGGGGGGATAGATGAAAAGAGGAGGATTAGTAAGCAGCCAGTAGTGTAAGCTAGGGCATTGTCACTACCCAGCCTAGCAGAGCCTGAGAAAGACAGTCATCATCACATTCACCAGAAGGTCACACACACTCCCACAAGATCTAGAAGCACAGGACAAACTCATATGGTGAAGGATATGGGCAATCACACACACATGCGCAGGCAAACACACATGCCAAAGGCTAGAACAACTCTGCTGTTATTGAAAGTGCTCTGTGGGCCAGAGATTGACTGTGTGTGTGGGTGTGTGTGTGTTGGACACCACAAAGGCCCTTTCTGCCTGGGCCAAGTCAAGTGGCTGTATCTGATCACCTGAGTGACAGCCTTACTCAACCTCTACCCTCCCTGAGAGTGAGCGAGAGAGAGAGAGCACCTAAAACCCTCAACTATTCACTGCCAAGTAGGCTTCTCCTAGCTTCTCTTGGCCAACCTCAGGAGGTCACTGACTGAAGCTGCACTGAGAGCACTTCAACACAGGGGAGCAAAGCTAAGTTATGCTATCTCCCTAGCCAGATCAGCCCTGCATACAGCACTGTTTAGGCTGTTAGGAAAACGCCACTAGCGCTCGTTAGCAATCGACATCTGGGGGTAGGCAGAGTGTGTGTTCAGAGAAAGTGAGAGAGAGCGTGCATCATTTTCCAAATCTGTGTTTTATATCCCGCGTCCGTCTCTTTCCTCCTCTCCCCCTCTCTAAACTACCTAAGGGGAAAAACACACACGGAGCAAGTCTTGTTCTATCTGAAGGGAATTTTTAGCTCTCTCCCTGTCTGTTATTCATCAAACCAGCCTATCTCTCGCCTCTGGATAAAAAGAGGGCCTAGGAGAGATCTGAATTCAGGGTATTTTCTTGAGTGTGACTTTTGTTCTGTCGTTTTTTTTCCTTCTCTTACTTTGATGCTGAGAACGGAGACAGAGAGGCAGAAACAGCACTAACAGGCACATTTAGGATGAAGCTGAGGAGTGGTGGAGAGAGAAAAGAAAAGAGGTGGAAATTATAGGGAGAGCGCGAGAGGGGGGTAAATGATAGAAAGAGAAACATAAGATGTGAGAGAGAGAGAGAGAGAGAGAGAGAGAGAGAGGGAGAGAGAGAAAACAGAGGAGACAAAGAGAAAAAGAAAGAGAGGGGAGTAGATGACAGAAAGTGAGAGACAAGGTGCAGAGTGAGAGAAGGGGGAGAGAGAAAGAGACAGGGATATAGAGAAAGAGACTCAAGAGAGTGTGTGAGAGAGAATGTGAGAGAAAGGACAGTGCTGGTGAAGGATATAAAATATGTTGGTATCAGAGGCAGGTCAGGAGTGTAGTGTTAAAATGGTGACCCATGTGACAGCCTGTTCTTTTTGAGGGGTGGAACACCTAACTGAGGAGCCCATCTCTACAGAAACCCTGTTTGTTTTTTCTTTCATCTAGCTAGGACAGCATCTCTTTAATTGGCTAGATGACATTTTCACTATATATATGAGATAGATACTGATTTTGGGATTAGGTGGATCTCTTTATCTTGTACCATTATCTCATTCTCAATCCCCTTGTCACTCTCTTATTCTGGGTATTTGGAGTGAACTGATTGGCTCAGTAGTGTCAGGTGGTCTTAGACAGCGAGCTTGTGAGGTCTTGTTGACTTCAGTAAAATTGACGTAATGTGACATGCGCAATGGCCCACTCGCACAAGCACACACAGGTCATACCATGTTACTCATGGCAGAACAATGGGCTCATGCATGGACTGCTAGATCAGATGTGTTCATCCACAATGGATCATTGTTTTCTGAGTGATGTTGGACTTGACACAAGGGCTCTATTCTCTCTCTCTCTCTCTCTCTCTCTCTCTCTCTCTCTCTCTCTCTCTCTCTCTCTCTCTCTCTCTCACACACACACACACACACACACACACACACACACACACACACACACACACACACAAATTAAATTCACATATTCGCAAATGAACACATTAACATGCACATACAGTACACACCCTATGCACAATCTATGTACAAATTAAACATATTTTCCGGGCTCTCTTAACAGACACTCTGTACCCTCAACCTCCATCTGTGCAAAACGACTTAAAGGGGAAGTTGACCCGGCTACACTTCCGGCTACACTCCATTGTTGGAGTATTTAGATTTCTGTATTATTATTATATCAAAATGCTGAAATTCCAAAATGACCTAAAAAGCATAAAAAATAGTGTAGTTATTATTACATAAAAAAATATTGGTGTCTTGGCATTGATTTGCCAAAGTCCTACTTCGTGCTAGTGCAAAGGTCTTCCATATAGTTTGTTATCTGGTAGATACTCTTCTTCTTGGTTCTAAAATGGATAATTACAGGAGGCAGGGCGAATGGGTGTCTTAGTATCGGTCTTCATGAAAGGAAATCAGAACAAAAGGGAGTGAAAACAAAGGCAGTAGCTAGCTAGGCTAGCGGCTAGTAATCTCGGAAGTAATGTAAGTGTAGTCATGGCTGCAGGCCATGTAGGCATGGCTGCAGGCCATCTGATATTTTGCTTATGGTGTCGATTCGACGCCTGAAGTCATTCAACAGCTGCGGTTGACCATGTCCAATGATCACTTTGTGGCCACTGACTACAATCAGGACCGGTTGAAAACTGCTTCTGTTCCCACTGTCTTTCCACTGTGGACGGAAAAGCTCCAACCAGTCAAGGTACACTACGTTACCAAAAGTATGTGGACACCTGCTTGTAAAACATCTCATTCCAAAATCATGGGCATTAATATGGATTTAGTCCCCCCTTTGCTGCTATACAGCCTCCACTCTTCTGGGAAGGCTTTCCACTAGATGTTGGAGCATTGCTGTGGGGACTTGCTTCCATTCAGCCACAAGAACATTAGTGAGGTCGGCCACTGATGTTGGGAGATTAGGCCTGGCTCACAGTCGGTCTTCCAATTCAGCCCAAAGGTGTTTGATGGGGTTGAGGTCAGGGCTCTGTGCATGCCAGTCAAGATCTTCCACACAGATCGACAAACCATTTCTGTACGGACCTCACTTTGTGCACAGGGGGTTTGTCATGCTAAAACAGGAAATGGCCTTCCCCAAACTACTTCCGCAAAGTTGGAAGCACATAATCGTCTAGAATGTTATTGTATGCTGTAACATTAAGATGTCCCTTCACTGCAACTAAGGGGCTTAGCCTGAACCATAAAAACAGCCCCAGACCATTATTCCTGCTCCACTAAACTTTACAGTTGGCACTATGCAATCGGGCAAGTAGTGTTCCCCTGGCATCCGTCAAACCCAGATTTGTCCATCAGACTGCCAGATGGTTGTTAATATGTGTATGTGAATAACTCACGTCAGAGAGTTAGATAAGATACAAGCATAATCCTTTACTCATGTATTATATGTTACAGGTCACTACACCCTAATCAGACACTCATAATGCACCTGTTTATCTATCCTAGATCGGTGCCCCACTAGCGCCATCTCTCGGTTGGCATCATGTCCATTATCAACATCTTCCTTTTCATGTAGAATTAGCTTGAGCACTTCATACCATTTTAATACCACAGTGAAAATACCTATTTACATTATCAACACCTTATTTTATTTTTAGATACAAATAATTGTCCATCTCTTAAGGGACATAGACAGGGGCGGTCTTATGTTAGCCCTTGTCCTAGTGTGGCGCACTGATAGCATATTGGGCACCTCTGGGAGCCTCATGGCCTCTCCTTCCTCTTCCACATGTTCCTGAAATTGTCGAGGCACAGTCGGCAGAGATAACTGCCCTGGTGGGGTCTTCCACGTCTCCTCATTAGGTGTCCTGCCCACGCCACCCAGATTATATTCACAATCTTCCTATGTGGACCTCCTGCGCCCTATGCTCTTCTGAACTGTCCCCTATTCTCTCCTGAACTGTGCCCTATGCTCTCCTGAACTGTGCCCTATGCTCTCCTGAACTGTGCCCTATGCTCTCCTGAACTGTGCCCTATGCTCTCCTGAACTGTGCCCTATGCTCTCTTGAACTGGGCGTATGTCCCTCCGGTTCCTTCAATACTTTCGGCCCTTTTACTTCCACTTCATATGACCTATGCATCAGGGATGCAAACTGCTGAGGGCCCAAAAAGGTGACCCCCCACTGAAATATGCAAAAAATCCCTGCTAGGTGGAAATGCAGGTTTTAACTAATTAAAACAAAAAAAGTGTGTAAAATAAAAAAAGTGGTTAATGTGAACCTGACTCATAGCTAAAAAAACATGTAAAGAAAGCAATCTAATGTAATTTGTTGCCTAGACATCACTGCAAATGACATTCAAGTCTGGAGAAAAAAACAATACACTAATATTGCAGTTAGCAATGACAGCCTCTATAATAGAACGCTTGTGACCACACACATCTAAATATTGCACTTGGGGAAAAAAAAAACATCTTAAAGTAGAAAAAGCATGAAACGAATAGGCATTCTATTTTTTTGCTCTATTATAGTGGCCACTATAAAAATGAAATCAAATCAAATCAAATCAAATCAAATTTTATTTGTCACATACACATGGTTAGCAGATGTTAATGCGAGTGTAGCGAAATGCTTGTGCTTCTAGTTCCGACAATGCAGTGATAACCAACAAGTAATCTAACTAACAATTCCAAAACTACTGTCTTATACACAGTGTAAGGGGATAAGGAACATGTACATAAGGATATATGAATGAGTGATGGTACAGAGCAGCATACAGTAGATGGTATCGAGTACAGTATATACATATGAGATGAGTGTGTAGACAAAGTAAACAAAGTGGCATAGTTAAAGTGGCTAGTGATACATGTGTTACATAAGGATGCAGTCGATGATGTAGAGTACAGTAGAGTACAGTATATACATATGCATATGAGATGAATAATGTAGGGTAAGTAACATTATATAAGGTAGCATTGTTTAAAGTGGCTAGTGATATATTTACATCATTTCCCATCAATTCCCATTATTAAAATGGCTGGAGTTGGGTCAGTGTCAATGACAGTGTGTTGGCAGCAGCCACTCAGTGTTAGTGGTGGCTGTTTAACAGTCTGATGGCCTTGAGATAGAAGCTGTTTTTCAGTCTCTCGGTCCCTGCTCTGATGCACCTGTACTGACCTCGCCTTCTGGATGATAGCGGGGTGAACAGGCAGTGGTTCGGGTGGTTGATGTCCTTGATGATCTTTATGGCCTTCCTGTAACAACGGGTGGTGTAGGTGTCCTGGAGGGCAGGTAGTTTGCCCCCGGTGATGCGTTGTGCAGTCCTCACTACCCTCTGGAGAGCCTTACGGTTGAGGGCGGAGCAGTTGCCGTACCAGGCGGTGATACAGCCCGCCAGGATGCTCTCGATTGTGCATCTGTAGAAGTTTGTGAGTGCTTTTGGTGACAAGCCAAATTTCTTCAGCCTCCTGAGGTTGAATAGGCGCTGCTGCGCCTTCTTCACGACGCTGTCAGTGTGAGTGGACCAATTCAGTTTGTCTGTTATGTGTATGCCGAGGAACTTAAAACTAGCTACCCTCTCCACTACTGTTCCATCGATGTGGATAGGGGGTGTTCCCTCTGCTGTTTCCTGAAGTCCACAATCATCTCCTTAGTTTTGTTGACGTTGAGTGTGAGGTTATTTTCCTGACACCACACTCCGAGGGCCCTCACCTCCTCCCTGTAGGCCGTCTGTCGTTGTTGGTAATCAAGCCTACCACTGTTGTGTCGTCCGCAAACTTGATGATTGAGTTGGAGGCGTGCGTGGCCACGCAGTCGTGGGTGAACAGGGAGTACAGGAGAGGGCTCAGAACGCACCCTTGTGGGGCCCCCGTGTTGAGGATCAGCGGGGAGGAGATGTTGTTGCCTACCCTCACCACCTGGGGGCGGCCCGTCAGGAAGTCCAGTACCCAGTTGCACAGGGCGGGGTCGAGACCCAGGGTCTCGAGCTTGATGACGAGCTTGGAGGGTACTATGGTGTTGAATGCCGAGCTGTAGTCAATGAACAGCATTCTCACATAGGTATTCCTCTTGTCCAGGTGGGTTAGGTCAGTGTGCAGTGTGGTTGAGATTGCATCGTCTGTGGACCTATTTGGGCGGTAAGCAAATTGGAGTGGGTCTAGGGTGTCAGGTAGGGTGGAGGTGATATGGTCCTTGACTAGTCTCTCAAAGCACTTCATGATGACGGAAGTGAGTGCTACGGGGCGGTAGTCGTTTAGCTCAGTTACCTTAGCTTTCTTGGGAACAGGAACAATGGTGGCCCTCTTGAAGCATGTGGGAACAGCAGACTGGTATAGGGATTGATTGAATATGTCCGTAAACACACCGGCCAGCTGGTCTGCGCATGCTCTGAGGGCGCGGCTGGGGATGCCACTATAGACACTATAGACATCGATAAAGTGCACAAGGCTTCATGTGTGCAAAAATAACGTTCACAGAGTAAAATAAAGTACAATTCCCCCTCACTCACACGTTACTGTCAAGTTCAACACAACAAAAACAATATCTTTGGGCTACAATGCACATTATTCACTATCTGCCTGTAGATCTGTTCTACAATGTGTCAGCAAAAGTGAGAGAGGGAAAGTGTGCGGTGTTCCTTTCACCTCTATAGTGGCTAGAGGTCAACCGATTAATCGGCATTGTCGATTAATTATGGCCGATTTCAAAACAATCGGCAATCTGCCTTTTTGGACGCCGATTATGGCCGATTATATTGCAATCCACGAGGAGACTGCGTGGCAGGCTGACCACCTGTTACGCAAGTACAGCATCAAAAGGACCTTGTGGCTGCAAGGAGCCAAGGTAAGTTGTTAGCTATCATTCAACTTATATTATAAAAAACAAATACATTTTCACATAATCACTAGTGAACTACACATAGTTGATGATATTACTAGGTTAACTAGCTTGCCCTGCATTGCAGGGGTGGCAGGGTAGCCTAGTGGTTAGAGCATTGGACTAGTAACTGAAAGGTTGCAAGTTCAAATCCCCAAGCTGGCAAGGTAAAAATCTGTCATTCTGCCCCTGAACAGGCAGTTAACCCACTGTTCCTAGGCTTTCATTGAAAATAAGAATATGTTCTTAACTGACTTGCCTAGTAAAATAAAGGTAAAATAAAATATAATCAAAGTGTTGCCTATTAATTTACCATCGAATCATAGCCTACTTCAACTTTGCCAAACGGGTGATGATTTAACAAAAGCACATTTGCGAAAAATCGTTGCACAAATGTACCTAACCATGAACATTAATGCCCTTCTTAAAATAAAAAAAACAGAAGTATATTTTTTTAACCTGCATATTTAGTTAAAATAAATGCAAGTTAGCAGGCAATATTAACTAGGGAAATTGTGTCACTTCTCTTGCGTTCAGTGCAAGCAGAGTATATGCAGCAGTTTGGGCCGCCTGGTTCGTTGCGAACTGTGTGAAGACCATTTCTTACAAACAAAGACCGTAATTAATTTGTAAGAATTCTACATAATTATGACATAACATTGAAGGTTGTTTTCGAAATTATAGTTTCTGGATTTGACCATATTAATGACCAAAGGCTCGTATTTCTGTGTGTTTATTATAATTAAGTCTATGATTTGATATTTGATAGAGCAGTCTGACTGAGCGGTGGAAGTTAGCAATTTAAACAGCACTTTACTGTGTTTGCCAGCAGCTCTTAGCAATGCTTGAAGCACAACGCTGTATATGACTTCCAGCCTATCAACTCCCGAGATTAGGCTGGCAATACTAAAGTGCCTATAAGAACATCCAATAGTCAAAGGTATACGGAATACAAATGGTATAGAAATAAATAGTCTATGCCTCATAATTCCTATATTAACTACAACCTAAAACTTCTTAACTTGGAATATTGAAGACTCATGTTAAATGGAACCACCAGCTTTCATATGTTCTCATGTTCTCAGCAAGGAATTTAATCTTTAGCTTTTTTTACATGGCACATATTGCACTTACTTTCTTCTCCGACACTTTGCTTTTGCATTATTTAAACCAAATTGAACGTTTCAATATTTATTTGTGACTAAATAGATTTTATTGATGTATTATATTAAGTTAAAATAAAAAAGTGTTAATTGTTCATTCAGGATTGTTGTAGTTGTCATTATTACAAATATAAATATTAAAATCGTCCGATTAATCGGTATCGTCTTTTTTTGGTCCTCTAATAATAGGTATCGGTATCAGTGTAGAAAAATCAGAATCGGTCGACCTCTAATAGTGGCATCCAGCTTAAGCCAGGCCCAGCTCCAGCTACACTTGATCCATGAATCCACTTGTTTAACAAGCAACACCCCATTTCAACTAATTCTCTCATTCTGAAAATTAACCACATACTGTTGAGGGAAAACATTAGTTAACAGATAGTGGTTATTTCGTTAGCTAGTTAACATTTCACACAGATTGCCAGGGTCCAGTAAGCAACTAACACATTATAATTTGAATGGCAAGGAGTCGTATACCAGCTAATACTATAGCGAATTGGTTAGGCTACTAATGTTAGCTCATCTGATGTTGTGACGTTAGCTAGCTAACGTTATAGCTGTCTGACTTTATTAGCAAGCTAATTTTCACACCATCAACTCAATTATTTGATCAGATGAGGTCTCTAATGTTGCTCAACATTTCTCTTGCTAGCTAAAGGAGAATTTGATCCAGCTTGCAAGACACTTAACCATGCTAATACTTGTTCCACCACACTTTCTCCCTCACCTCACCTCAAATTTCCAAATTCTAGTTGTTTTTCAGTTACAGCTCATGAAGTATGCTTCATCACCTTCTCACTCCCATCTCGGTGGTCAGGTTTCTGACCGAACATTACCGCTTCGTTATCATTCAGGGGACACGCTGCTGTAATTGCCTTTTTACTCTATGCTGTCTTTCCAGAGCGTGTGCCGATGCCTTAACTAGCAAATTGGTTGTCTCTTCTCTCTTCAGTCGCTTGCTGCGCTGCATTCTGTTATGTAAACGATTGGCTGAGCCTTGAATATAGCCAGTATTGCTCCAAACGTAGGTCACGTAGAATCACATAGGTCACCTATTTTGGATTCAAAATGCCGAAGTGCGCCACAAAGGTGACTAGTATGCATCCCTGATGCAAGTTTGCATCCCTGGCTTGTGGTGACAGCACAGCTTGGCCTTGTTTTATTACAGGCAGATTTTTTTGCATGTTGGTCATAGTGATGTTTTGACTTGGCTGCACGCTTGTGTACCTAAACATCCCTAATGGCATTTGCTGTGAGGGGCTTGGGAGTTGTTGGCAACAGAGAGCGAGTGCGTCTGGACATTAAGCGCTGTACAGGACTGCTGCCGAAGTCCTCTGCGGGAGTATTTCTCCACGCCAAAATAGCTTGCCAAACAAATGTGCCTTCCTGCACAGCCTTTGTTATGAGAGTCTTTGCTAGGGTGAGGAGGTTACATAATGGAACTCCCAGGCTTTTTCAAAGAAAGAGTCTTGACTCCTGAACTGGGGCCCATTATCCGTAACTACACCACTGTCAGGCATGCCATATCTGCTAAACTGCTGCTTACAACAGTCAATGATGCAAGCGGCTGTTGTGTCAATCACTTTCTCCACCTCTCAAAAATCTGAACAGTAGTCCACTATAATCCGAAAATGAATGTTCTTGACTATGAACAGATCCATCCCCACTTCAGACCAAGGATGTGCTGGTACAGTAAGTCATGTGGCTGCAGCGTTTCCTTTTGCTGCTTAGGTAGATTAGCGTTACATTTGCTGCACACAGTCACAAAATGCTTAATTTCTTGGGTCATGTTGGGTTAGAATAATGAGTCTATGGCTTTCCTGAGACTGGCTTCGACCCCTGAGTGCACTGCATGGATACGAGAGAAAATCATTGGGCGTAGAGTTTCTGGCACTACCACCCTGTCGCCTTTGTAGATGACCTCTTCCTGCATTGTGAGTTTGTCTCTATGTCCAGTAGTCCCTCACCAGGATGGGTGTACTCTTTCTTGTGTCCAGCCAGCCTCTTAGGATAAACGACTGAAGCATTCAACAAGTCTTGTCCTCTGCTGAATGAGCTTTGATAGCATCCTGTGTCTGCAGTGAGATGTCTTGATCAGTAGCATGGTTCACATCTTCAAACTCAGCCTGTAGAGAATATACCGTCTCATTTGTCCGATATTGCAGGTGACTAGTTGTTGGTAGTGCTGCCCTGGACAAGAAATGTGAAGCTCTATTCCTTTCTAGTATACTACCTGTAGTTGATCATGCTGAAGCTTTAGCAGCATCCTTTGTAGTTGCTTCGGGGCAGACAGAAGAGGTTTTTTGAAGATAACCTCAAGCGGCTTGTGATCAGAATGCACCGTGATAAAGTCCCTACCATGAAGGTATTGATCAAAACGGTTACAGGTGAACACTATGGCCAGGCACTCCTTTTCAATTTGGGTATATCCTTGCTCCATGGGTGTCAATGTCCTTGAAGCAAATGCAATGTGTTGCCACTTCTGCAGTAGCGCTGCCCCTAGGCTTTTGTCACTTGCATCACATTGTAGGGTAACTTCCTCAGGAGGTCATAATAACCCAGTATTGGTTGGTTACCAATTTATTGATTTGCTCCAATGCAACATCATGTTGAGGAAGCCATGCCCACAGCACACCTTTACTGGTCAGCCGACGCAATGGCTCACATACATCAGACAGATGAGGTAAGAATTTGGCTAAGTAATTTACGAAACCAAGCAGTCGCTGCACTGCTTTTGCGTATGTAGGTGGCGGAATTTTCTGTACTTTCTCCACCTTCTTCGGGTCTGTCCCATGTATGTAACACTTGTGAGCCTGAGCTTAACTGTCTTTATTCATCTTTAGATTCATCTACCTTACTCTTTGTAAGAGCTGAGTCAGGTTGTGGTCATGGTCCTGCACTTCTTCTTCCATTGTAGCCCCACCTCTGTACACCAGGATGTCGTCAGCTACGATGATTATTCCTGGCAGTCCCTGAAGTGCATCGTGTCGCCTTCGCTGATATTCTTCTGCAGCTGGTTTCACTCCAAAAATGTAACCTTGTCCACCGGTATCTACCATAGGAGGTCCAAAATGTGTTGAACCAACTACTCTCTTCATCTAAACGTACCTGCCAGGACCCATTTTTTGCATCCATAACAGAAAATATTTTCACTTTTGCCAGGCTTCGCAGTACCTCTTCAATGGTATGCATTTGGTAATGTGCTCTACATAAGGCTTTGTTCAGGGCACTTGGATCTAGTTAGACTCTTATTTTGCCAGGCTTTTCCACCACAACCATGTTGCTTATCCACTTAGTAGGTTTGGTGACCTTTGTAATGACACCCTGTTCCTCCATTGAATCAACAGCCTTTAGTATCTTTTCTTTCAGTGGAACGGGGATTTGGCAGGGAAGCTGTTGAACTGGTCTGACAGACTGATCCCCCACCAGGTGAAGCTCACATGGCCGAGCCCCCATCCCTTCGAAAACATCATATGTTTCCCGATTCTGCCTGTTCAGGGACGGTGTCCGTCCAGTTCGAGATGAGTAATCGCTGTTCTGATTTCCAGAAGCTCTTTTCGGTCATAAGAGATAGTAGCTTCAACATTATGTCCACAATAAGTTAAACAATGCAACAAAACGAATAGCACAATTGGTTAGGAGCCTGTAAAATGCCAGCCATCCCCTCCGGTGCCATTCTTTCTCAGTACAGATCTCACCAATCATTATTCCTGGTTATACCCGCCTGGGAGGGAATGGAGGAAGGAGAAGAGTGGTGGAACAGACATGATGATAGAACAATTAACCATACTGTCTCGCATTTTTCTTTGTTCAATTTCATTTTCACACCCTTTTCAATGAGGGTACCCAACGTTCCTCCCCTCATGACTCCTCCAATCATTTTCCTGTTATACATCTTTCAAGAGAGCAGAGAAGCCGTGTGGAGGTTTCCAAACAGGCCAAGAACTGGGTAGAGAAGATAGATTCTGAAGAGAAGACATTCAACTAGAATCTGCCAGCAGGCTGTCAAGTGGCTGTCAAGCGGAAGGAAGTTAACAGAGCATATACAAAAGACCCAGACTCAAAGTTGATACACCAGACCTTCCTGAACGCCACCTCTCCTACTCAGCCTTCCCCCAAAAAATATTCTCCCAAGCGGCTGACACCCTGTCTGCCCTGGCCTGTCTCCCCGTCTGGTACAGGTACCAACCACCACACTGCCCCCTCTCTCCTGAGCTTTTGCTCGCCTCCAGCACACACACATGCACACCGCAGACTTTGGACTGATCTGAGTTTTAAATGGCCTAATTCATTTGTGAAGCTTATTATCTGAGCTTACTCAGAAACTCTTTAATTAACTAGTATAGGCCTACTATTCATTTATTTTATTTCAGACATGTATAGCCTACTGGATTAATAGAGATATACTTCCTCAAGTTATTTTGTTAGGGTGAGTGACTCAACTTACAATGGCAAGCCCCAAGTCGTTTTATTTTTTTCATGTGCTATATGCTATTTGCGCCATGACTCCTGCTCGCTTTGTTGACTATGAACTTGCTTGTTTACCTGACTGTGAGACAGATGATGTTTGTTCCCACACTTGCAACTCTTACTCTCTATTGGTTACACAGCCTCACATCCTATTCTAACCACCTCTTGCCGACTTTGAATTCATGTTACCTGACGTAATTGCTGTACAACATGATCTTGTTGCCATCTGATGCACATTCAAATGTCATTAAAAAAAAATAAACACTGCAAAGCCTTCCCTGTCCTCTGCCATTCCCTGATTGTATTACTTCTAATGATATCTGGAAATGTGTATGTACACCCTGGCCCATCTACTGTTGCTAGCCCCAATTCTGACTTCTGCTCTGATTTCTGCTACACTGATTTCTGCTATCGTAAAAGCCTTGGTTTTCTGCACATTAACACGAGAAGCTTATTACCAAATATGGATCAATTGAAAGTGAGTGTGGGTTCACAGCTCCAATCAGATGTGTTGGTCATTACTGAGACGTGGTTAAGAAAGAGTGTTCTGATCACCCATGTGAACCTTCCTGGTTCTAACCTTATTCGGCAGGACAGATATTACAAAAGGCGGTGGAGTGGCAAACTTTACCAAGGAACACCTTCAGTGCTCAGTTGTCTCCAAGTCTTGGCGCTCTCCTGGCCCCTTACACTAAGACTGAAGTTTACCTGCTAGGTGACCTAAACTGGGACATGCTTAATCCACCTGACCAAGTCTTAAAACAACTCCCTAAATCTCTCTCAGATTACATCCAATTCCACAAGGTATGACTCCAAACACACAGAAAAGGCTACTCTCCTTCATGTTATCCTCACAAATAATCCTGATAGGTATCAGTCTGGTGTTTTCTGCAATGACCCTAGTGATCACTGTTTTACAGCCTGTGCTGTAATGACTATTTGTTGTGCTGCTACCATGTTGCGTCGCTGCCATGCTGTGTTGTCTTAGGCCTCTCTTTATGTAGTGTTGTCTCCTTTGTTGTGATGTGTATTTTAAACCACTTTTTTAAAATCCCAGCCCCCATCCCCGCAGGAGGCCTTTTGTCTCTTTGTAGGCCGTCATTGTAGATAAGAATTGGTTCTTAACGGACTTGCCTAATTTTTATAAAGATTTAATAAAAAAAAAAAAATTAAACTCCTAACATCGCCCTGGTTGAAAAACCAACTAAGGTGACATTTTTCAACTTTGCAACTAAATCTAGCTAGCCTAATGATGGCAGTGTGATGTTGCGGAATACCATTCAATTACATGTCATGCAATCATTGGTGGTTGCGTTCAGTGTGACTGCTATGTACTGTATACTACCAAGAACAGCACCATTCTCTACCTCGGGTGTATTCATTCCGGTAAACTCATGAGCATAGAAATCAGAATGAATAGAACAGGCTTGGAACCTCTAAACCTGGCAATTCGACTGGTCAACTCATGGGTACACTTGCAATAGCTGCCTTGTCACATTTTATTTGTCACGTTTCGCAAACAACAGGTGTAGACTAACAATGCTTACTTACGGGACCCTTCCAACAATGCAGAGAGAAAGAAAATAGACAAATAGAAAAGCAATAATAACAACACGTGATAATAAAAGGAATAAATACACAATGAGCAACAATAACTTGGCTATAGACAAGGAGTACAAGTACAGAGTTGATGTGCAGGGGTACAAAGTAATTGAGGTAGATATGTACACATAACTAGGAAGAATTTTTAAAAAAATGTATTTTACGAGGCAAGTCAGTTAAGAACAAATTCTTATTTTCAATGACGGCATAAGAACAGTGGGTTAACTGCCTGTTCAGGGGCAGAATGACAGATTTGTACCTTGTCAGCTCGGGAATTCGAACTTGCACTCCTTTCGGTTACTAGTCCAACACTCTAACCACTAGGGTACCCTGCCCCCGAAAGTGACAGATAGTAAATAGTAACAGCAGAGTATGTGAGGAGTCAAATACGTTGGTGCAAAAAGGGTCAATGCAGATAGTCCAAGTAGCTATTTTGTTAAATATTTAGGGGTAGAAGCTGTTCAGGGTTCTGTTGTTTCCAGACTTTCCAGAACCGCTTGCTGTTGTTTCCAGAGTTTCCAGAACCGCTTGCCGATCACGATGCAGTAATTTCCATGGTGATGTAGAATGTCCATTCAAATGATGTTAACTGATGTGGCTCATGCAATGGAATGTGTTTTTTTATGTCAGTTGAGTTGATTCAACAAATACCAGCACATATTGATGGGTACACTTCCTGCTTTTACTTCCTGCTTTGGTCCTATGGGTACACTCACAATGGCCAGCAGTCTACCCATTATGCCATCATTGTCTTGAATGGATTCAATTAATCTGGCCCGGGCAGGCATGAGCCAGCACATGGAGTAATGAGTAGAATTGGGATCTTCCCTGTGTTTTACATAACCCCACGGTTCTCGAACCTTGTACCTAGAGATCTACCGTCCCATAGGTTTTCAATCCAACCCTAATCAAGCTCACCTACTGGAGTGAAAACCTACAAGACGGTTGCTCTCCAGGAACATGTTTGTAAACCCCCTGTCTAACTAATGCTGAGTGACGGTGTGAATGGAATAGTAACTGTGTAATTGTTGTTTTATAATAACATTAAATGGTTTCGAAAAAATGTTTAACTAGAATGTTATTTCTTGAAAGTGTTATCTGTATATGAGGCTATGAGCCTGGGGTAAGGTTGGTTGGATGTAATTGCTGCCACCACAGAACCTGGGAGTACCCGTTGTTGGCCTGTTCTCCCCCTCCGCATCCACTCCAGGGTGATCAGACGAAGGACCAGTCGGTATTGTCAGTTATAAGCCGCATTGATGATGTTACAATACATTTAGCTAATTTAGCAGATGCTCTTATCCAGAGTGACTAACAGGAGCAGTTAAGTTTAAGTGCCTTGCTCATAGGCACATACAGATTGTTCACCTTGTCGGCTCGGGGATTCGAACCGAAGAGCTAGCTGCTGCAATACAATTGACAGTTCTCGGTCTTGTATACTTGAAGACTGTATAGCCAACTCAAGTGTGAGGCTGTTTTTCTTCCTCGTGTGTGTGGGTTTACAGGCTCTTTAGGATATTATTGGTATAAAAGCTGGCAACTGCAAGCAACATGTTCTTCTCTACTACAAATATTGACTTTATACTTCTTACACTGTTCGGTAATATAAATTATTGTTATATAGACCCAGATTGTGAAGTGCTCATCCCATACATACTACTTCTATGGTGCACATCCACTCGTTCTGGACACTGGTTACCTAGCCAGGATGTCATCATTGTCAGACAAACTTGGGAGGGACTACAATAGCCTGTCACGTTATGGGATGCAGGCAGGATACTCAAAAATACAGTTGGAAGGGTGTCATTAGGTAGAATACTTATTATCTTAGAGAGTAATATAAATATCCTGTCGGTAATATTAGCCAAAACACTTACGCTTCAAAGAGCTTCCCATTTGGAATGGCAGGTGTGGCACGTCATTTCCAGTTGTTCCTGGGCATTCTGAAGAACGTCTCCAACACACCAGGATTGATGAGACAGAAGAAATTGTGTTTAGTTACATGCTCCATCTTCTGCTGCATCGTCAGTCCGATGTTCTACCTTCTCAATTATGGGAATAAGCTGGTCCCATTCTCGACAGCCGAGTCATTCACTGTCTGTTGGTGGAGGTTGGCATCTCCAGCAACTGCACCAGCAGTCACTGTGCGTTCTGGGAAGAGCCTGTGTCTCCTTCACATCTACTCCCTCATTTCTTTCAGTCAGCCCGCAAATGAAACTCAGCCTCAGAATAATCCATCTCACACCGATATGGCACAAGAGTACCAAGGCAGGTCTCCAATTCCCTCTTCATTCTTAGTCTGACATTCTTCACTGTAATTAGAATTGACGATTGTTTACATCCTTCAACCACACCCACCTCGGATGTCCCGACCTTGGTCAAAAACAACAAAATACTGGTAAATCTTAGCATACTAAAATAAGATAGATGAAAAGTTGTGCAGAGAAAGTAATTTAAAGGACTATTGGGGTCATGGGAGAGCGTTGTGTTTGGGAGGTATTTATGATGGACTTTGATGGTGACTTTGATGGGAAAGGCAGGGGTAGTATCAGCTTATTACCTGCATCTAAATACTCAAGTAACGGACATAAAAACTGTCTGGAGAACAGCCAGGAAATTGTTATAAAGGACCCGGTAGTGTTTTTGGGTGAACTTTCCCTTTAAATGAATAATGAGTCATTTTTAATAATTCATTTACATATAAAAAGGCAGTGTCTGTGTGGGTGGCAAAGACAGATACTAGATCAGTGTACGCCTACTAGCAGAACCTGAGAGAGAGGGAGATTTAATTTTTGTTTATCATCTATTCCACTTGCTTTGGCAATGTAAATATGTTTCCCATGTTAATAAAGCCCTTTGAATTGAGAGAGAGAGACATGTCTCTCTATGATGTGAGAGTCTGCATAAAGTGTGCATACGTCATGACTGAGTGTGTGTGTGTCAGATGAGCTATCAGGCGAATGCTAGCTAGCAGGTGTGAGTGGACAGGGGAGAGGGTTAAGGCCCCTCAGGTGGAAAATGGTCTTTAGACACTCAGTGATCTGAGAGATGTGTGCATATGCAAGCATGAGCATAAGTACAAACAAACACATTCAATCACCCACGCATACTTTACATACCAGTACGCAGCCACCCACACAAATAACTCCCATACGCAGCGGATTCACTTACAAATCTCACACAAATAATGCTACCCCCACACAATGTGCACAGACACACGCCCATTATTCATGCCAATTGCTGTGTAACAGATCAGTGTGTGTGTGTGTGTGTGTGTGTGTGTGTGTGTGTGTGTGTGTGTGTGTGTGTGTGTGTGTGTGTGTGTGTGTGTGTGTGTGTGTGTGTGTGTGTGTGTGTGTGTGTGTGTGTGTGTGTGTGTGTGTGTGTGTGTGTGTGTGTGTGTGTGTGTGTGTGTGTGTGTGTGTGTGTGTGTGTGTGTGTGTGTGTGTGTGCGTGCGTGCGTGTGCGTGTGCGTGTGCGTGTGTGTGTGTGTGTGCGTGCGTGTGTGTGTGTGTGTGTACACTTGCTGGAGCTGTTTTGAGGCCATTTGGGTCATAGTATTTCCTCCTTTCATACTTATCCCAGATGAAGAACTCTACTCCTCTGAGATCAGGAGTTAAGGAATAACACTGTGGTACACACACACACACGCACAAAGAGAGACACAGAGACACCAACAGACACACCACTCGCTCCAGTAGCTTTATTGTATTATGGCTTGGGGGTAGAAACTTTGATCATAAGACAATAGCACCACTACTGAACCAGGAGGAAGAGTGGAGGGAGAGAGAAGAGAGATGGAACTGGAAGAGGCGATGGATAGGGGGCAGAGAAGGAGGATAACAGGAGGCAAAAGGTGAGAGGATGGAATGGCGTGAGGAATAGGGGAGAAGTGAGAGACAGGGGAGGAAAGGAGGAAAGAATTGGAGAGACTGAAATTCACAATGCGGAACAGCAAGAGATAAAAGGAGGACACTGTCAGAGCAGCAGGAAGAATACAGACCCTTGACAAAAAGTGTGTGAATCTATTTGGGTGCTTCTAATGTAGGCACATCTTTATTCACGCTGGAATTTATATGAGATGAGTCAGAAGTGTGTGTGTGTGTGTGTGTGTGTGTGTGTGTGTGTGTGTGTGTGTGTGTGTGTGTGTGTGTGTGTGCGTGCGTGCGTGCGTGCGTGCGTGCGTGCGCGTGCGTGCGTGCGTGCGTGCGTGCGTGCGTGCATGCGTGCGTGCGTGTGTGTGTGTGTGTCAAGACAAATAGGGGGAAACTATCTGACAGAGAAGTAAAAGAAGAGGAGGAGATGGGAAAGATGCGAGCGAAGAAAAGAAAGACCGACAAAGGAACCATGAAAAGGGAATGGCACTTCATCAACACAAGAATTTGAAGGACAACTTGAAAGCTAAGCAACACACAGCCTTACATTTTAAATTGTCCAACTACCCACACAGTGAATATACTGTACATAGGCCTACATATTTGTTCTACCTCTTCTGCCTTTGAGCTACTGTCAGACCTAGTAGTAGCCACCAAAAACTGATGACCACACCAAAACAAAAGCTAGATATCAGGTATGTAACAGAACTATCTTGACACAAGCTGACGGTGTGAATTCAGTCCGAGTTTGAACAGGAACATGTGTCATTAAGAACTGCTGTCCCATCCTCGTTATCAGAACAGCAGGCAGACCAGGTACCATGCAGTCATGCTGCGTTATAACTATGCACTCAAAAGGTGCTGTGTCCAAATGTGTGTCTCATCATAATATTAGTTCCAAAGTGAATTGGGAAAAGGAACTGTGTTTTGTAGAGTAGGGTGGTGGTCAATTGCAGATGCACACAGAGGGATTCATTATTATAACTACACACACACACACACACACACACACAAAGGACACTGGTCTGTCTGTGGCTGTCTGAAGTTGTCTGGGAGGAGGGCTTCATACAGTTGATTGGCCTTGGTGTTCCCCATGTCCGCTATTCTCTACACACACACACAAACACACACAGGGAGAGCGATCTTAAAGTCTTCAATATGTCATAACAGTAACACTTTACTGGACACTGTGTCATAGCCATGCAATATGTCATAACAGCTGACAACCTGTTATATAATCTTAACACTGTCATTACATATATTTAGACCTGCTGTGACTCCCGACATAAGAGTGTCAAAGCCCACAAAACCTAACACGCTCGATATTTTACGGTTGTTATGACACCTACATTAGAGTGTCAAAAACCCACAAAACCTACCACGCAAGGCAAAACCGTTAATTACACCATAAACATACTGTTGACATGTAGGCTATGTTATATAAAATGCTTTGAAATTGGCCATATTAAATCGTCATTGCAATTGCGCACACATTGATGTCAGACATTCATCTTCCTCGGTGCTCTATTGCTGATGACTGGGATGAATGCAAGGGCAGATTTCAGGAGCAGGACAAGACACCCTCTTTTTGACTGATGACTGATGACTGATATCAGGGCATGTACGTGATAGGCCTATCTGGCTTATATGATTATGATGGTCACAATGCTCCTTGACAGTGTCATGTGTATTTCTACAATATATTTAATATATGATGAACAAAAACGTGACTAAATATTTAATTACATCAAAGGATTGAAGAAAAAAACTTTGAAACGAAAGGAATCTTGGCAGGGAAAAAATGACTTTGAATAAATGTGGGTTTTGACACTTTTGCAGGTGCTGTAACCAGCCATAAAATAATGCAATAAAGAATCAAGTCTAATTTTATTAGTGACATACACACGTTTAGCAGATGTTATTGCAGGTGTAACGAAATGCTTGTGTTTCTACCTCCAAAAGCGCAGTAATATCTAATAATTCACAACAGCACACTCAATAAACAAACCTAAAAGAAAAATAATGGCATTAAGGAATATATACATTTTAGGATGAGCAATGTTGGAGTGGCATAGACTAAAATACAGTAGAATCGAATACTGTATTTACATATGAGATGAGTAAAGCAAAATATGTAAAAATGATTAAAGTGACTAGCATTCCATTATTAAAGTGAACAGTGATTTCAAGTCTATGTATATAGGGCAGCAGCCTCTAAGGTGCAGGGTTACGTAACCGTGTGGAAGCCGCCTCGTGATGGCCATTTAACAGTCTGATGACCTTGAGATAGAAGCTGTTTTTCCAGTCTCTCGGTCTCAGCTTTGATGCACCTGTACTGACATAGCCTTCTGGATGATAGCAGAGTGAATAGGCAGTGGCCCGGGTGATTGTTGTCCTTGATGATCTTTTTTGGCCTTCCTGTGACATCAGTTGCTGTAGGTGTCCTGGAGGGCAGGTAGTTGTGGATAGGGGCGTGCTCCCTCTGGTGTTTCCTGATTTCCACAGTCAGCTCCTTTGTTTTGTCAACATTGAGTGAGAGGTTATTTTCTTGGAACTACACTCCCACTCACCTCCTCTCTGTAGGCTGTCTCGTCATTGTTGGTAATCAGGCCTACTACTGTTGTGTTGTCTGCAAACTTGATGATTGAGTTGAAGGTGTGCGTGACCAGGCAGTTCTGGGTGAACAGGGAGTAAAGGAGGGGGCTGAGCATGCACCCTTGTGGGGCCCCTGTGTTGAGGATCAGCAAAGTGGAGGTGGCGTTTCCTACCTTCACCAACTGGGGATGGCCCATCAGGAAGTCCAGGACCCAGTTGCACAGGGTGGGGTTCAGACCCAGGGTCCAGAGCTTAATTATGAGCTTGGAGGGTTCTGTGGTGTTGAATGCTGAGCTATAGTCAATGAATTACATAGGTATTCCTCTTGTCCAGATGGGATAGGGCAGTGTGATGGTGATTGCATCGTCTGTGGATCTATTGGGACGGTAAGCAAATTGAAGTGGCTGTAGGGTGTCAGGTAAGGCTAGGTAGAGGTTATATGATCCTAAACTAGCCTCTAAAAGCACTTCATAATGACAGAAATGAGTTATACGGGCGATAGTAATTTAGTTCAGTTGAATTTATTTTGGTTAACAGACATATACAACTAAATGTACAATGTGGATCCAGAGGATATCACCTGAAAGTATTAATTAAAATGCCTGTCTCCAAAGTGGTCCTCGATGGTAAAAACAATAACACATATATTGATTAGAAGGCAAGACAAAATTACAAACAACCATAAATACATTCATTTATATTGACATCCTAAAGTGGCACAATTCACTGCACTTCTCCATAACCTTAAAAATCAACCATATTAATTTCACATCACATCGATCCTTCAAATAAATACACATGGCCAGCAGTAGGGGGCACAAGGGGCAGTGGAGTGGTTTCTCTTATTTAGACAAACTCTTATTTAGACAAACTTGTCCAAATGAAAACCTTTGCGAGAGGCCCTAAAATTGATCCCTGCAGTACTCCACGGGATATTTCTTTGGCCTCTGACAGGATATCACCAGCATTATAGACAGTTGAAGTCGGAAGTTTACATACACCTTAGCCAAATACATTTAAACTCAGTTTTTCACAATTCCTTACATTTAATAAGAGTAAAAATGCCCTGTCTTAGGTCAGTTAGGATCACCACTTTATTTTAAGAATGTAAAATGTCAGAATAATAGTAGAGAGAATGATTTATTTCAGCTTTTATTCCTTTCATCACATTCCCAGTGGGTCAGAAGTTTACATACACTCAATTAGTATTTGGTAGCATTGCCTTTAAATTGCTTAACTTGGGTCAAACGTTTCAGGTAGCCTTCCACAAGCTTCCCACAATAAGTTGAGTTAATTTTGGGCCATTCCTCCCTCCTGACAGAGCTGGTGAAACCGAGTCAGGTTTGTAGGCCTCCTTGCTCGCACACGATTTTCAGTTCTGCCCATAAATGTTCTATAGCATTGAGGTCAGGGCTTTGTGATGGTCACCTCAATACCTTGATTTTGTTGTCCTTAAGGCATTTTGGAGTCATTGTCCATTTGGAAGAACCATTTGTGATCAAGCATTAACTTCCTGACTGATGTCTTGAGATGTTGCTTCAATACATCAACTTAATTTTCCATCCTCATGATACCATCTATTTTGTGAAGTGCACCAGTTCCTGCTGCAGCAAAGCATCACCACAACATGATGCTGCCACCCCTGTGCTTCACTGTTGGGATGGTGTTCTTTTGCTTGCAAGCCTCCCCCTTTTTTCAAACATAAAGGTGGTCATTATGGCCAAACAGTTCTATTTCTGTTTCATCAGACCAGAGGACATTTCTCCAAAAAGTACGATCTTTGTCCCCATGTGCAGTTGCAAACCGTAGTCTGGCTTTTTTTATGGTGGTTTTGGAGCAGTGGCTTCTTCCTTGCTGAGCACCGTTTCAGGTTATGTCGATATACTGACTCAAACTTCTGACCTACTGGAATTGTGATACACTGAATTATAAGTGAAATAATCTGTCTGTAAATAATTGTTGGAAAAATGACTTTGTGTCATGCACAAAGTAGATGTCCTAACTGACTTGCCAAAACTATAGTTTGTTAATAAGAAATTTGGGGAGTGGTTGAAAAACAAGTTTTAATGACTCCAACCTAAGTGTATGTAAACCTTCGACTACAACTGGACTTGTGTTCTGTTGGTCAGCTAAGACCTAAACCAATTCACTGCTACATCATTTAGACCCATGCATTTCAGTTTCATCAAGAGAATATCATGATCCCAGTGTCATAAGGGTGAACAGGGAGTAAAGGAGGGGGCTGAGCATGCACCCTTGTGGGGCCCCCACCCATAGCAAGCGCTCCAGCAGGTGTATCTCACGGATCATCCCTAAAGCCAACACCTCATTTGGCCGCCTTTCATTCCAGTTCTCTGCTGCCTGTGACTGGAATGAATTGCGAAAATCGCTGAAGTTGGAGACTTTTATCTCCCTCACCAACTTCAAACATCTGCTATCTGAGCAGCTAACCGATCGCTGCAGCTGTACATAGTCTATCGGTAAATAGCCCACCCATTTTTACCTACCTCATCCCCATACTGTTTTTATTTATTTACTTCTCTGCTCTTTTGCACACCAATATCTCTACCTGTACATGACCATCTGATGATTTATCACTCCAGTGTTAATCTGCAAAATTGTAATTATTCGCCTACCTCCTCATGCCTTTTGCACACAATGTATATAGACTCTCTTTTTTTCTACTGTGTTATTGACTTGTTAATTGTTTACTCCATGTGTAACTCTGTGTTGTCTGTTCACACTGCTATGCTTTATCTTGGCCAGGTCGCAGTTGCAAATGACAACTTGTTCTCAACTAGCCTACCTGGTTAAATAAAGGTGAAATAAAAAATAAAATAAAAATAATCTTTCTGCAAGTCTAACATGACCATACCTGTATAGTTCCCCTTCTCACTTTCCTGCTTAATGTGGTCAAAAAAGTGGATACAGCAAGTATCGGTAGAATGAGCTGTTCTAATTGTAGTCCATAAAGAAGTTTGTGCTCGAGAAGGTATCCCTCAAGTTGATTAGAACTAACATCTCTCAACAACTTTGGATAAGGTGCTGAGGAGACACAGGCCTGTAGTTTCCTACATTTGTTTTACTGCTCTCCTTGTAGAGTGGAACCACCCAGGCTGTTTTAAGATCCTTGGGAAATGTACCACTACTAATGGAAAGGTTTACAATATACATTATAATTTTAGCAGGGACACAAGCACTATAATTTATGAATCTTGCAGGAAGGTTATATCCAGCCCAGTTGCTTTGTTTGTGCTCATTAAGCAAAGTAGATTGGAAACTTTGTCCTATGTTACCATGCACAGATCAAAAAAGGTTTTAATTTGTAAAACCTTTGCTATTGTAAAATTTGTTCATAAAGGACTGGCCATAGTGTCCAAAGCAAGTAGGTAACTTTTTAACCAGAGATGAGGCTATAATGGTAAAAATGTGTTAAAATAACTTGCAACCTTTGCTTGGTCATAACATAAAACATCATCAATATCCAGGCCAATACTACAGGATTTTACCTTATGGGGAGTTATGAGCCAATGCCCTTTAAAATGTTCCACAGTTTACGAGGCTGATGTAAGTTGTCTATATAATGTTGGAATTTGGCCTTATCCATTTTGTATCTTGCCTGGTTTCTACAGTTAATATAACCATCATAATCTTCCTGTAGATTTGTCCTTCTTGTTCAGAAATCGTTCCTGTAGATAATGTTGAAGGAACGCTAATCTTATTTAATTTGATCCCTGAGAAATTAGGCGAATTGATTGCAATCCAAATTGGCCCTTTTAATTTATAGCAGAGGCTCTGCATCTGTCCTCGTGTTCCTAGACCTTAGTGCTGCTTTTGATATCATCGATCACCACATTCTTTTGGAGAGATTGGAAACCCAAATTTGTCAATCGGACAGGTTCTGGCCTGGCTTAGATCTTATCTGTCGGAAAGATAGCAGTTTGTCTCTGTGGATGGTTTGTCCTCTGACAAATCAACTGTAAATGTTGGTGTTCCTTAAGGTTCCGTTTTAGGACCAGTATTGTTTTCACTATATATTTTACCTCTTGGGGATGTCATTCGAAAACATAATGTTAACTTTCACCGCTATGCGGAAGACACACAGCTGTACATTTCAATAAAACATGGTGAAGCCCCAAAATTGCCCTCACTAGAAGCCTGTGTTTCAGACATAAGGAAGTGGATGGCTGCAAACTTTCTACTTTTAAACTCGGGCAAAACAGAGATGCTTGTTCTAGGTCCCAAGAAACAAAGGTATCTTCTGTTGAATCTGACAATTAATCTTAATGGTTGTACAGTCGTCTCAAATGAAACTGTGAAGGACCTCGGTGTTACTCAGGACCCTGATCTCTCTTTTGAAGAACATATCAAGACTTTTTTACATCTACGTAACATTGCAAAAATCAGAAACTGTATGTCCAAAAATGATGCAGAAAAATTCATCCATGCTTTTGTTACTTCTAGGTTAGACTACTGCAATGCCCTACTTTCCGGCTACCCGGATAAAGCACTAAATAAACTTCAGTTAGTGCTAAATATGGCTGCTCCATTTTTATGGAATGGTCCGCCTACCCATGTGAGAGACGCAAACTCGGTCTCTCTTCGGTGGGTCATATGATTGAGTGTAGTCTGGAGTGTTAAGGTGAACAGAAAGGCTCTGGAGCAACGAACCGCCCTTGCTGTCTCTGCCTGGCCGGTTCCACTCTTTCCACTGGGATTCTCTGCTTCTAACCCTATTACAGGGGCTGAGTCACTGTCTTACTGGTGCTCTTTCATGCCATCCCTAGGAGGGGTGCGTCACTTGAGTGGGTTGAGTCACTGATGTGAGCTTCCTGTCTGGGTTGGCGACCCACCCCCCCCCCCCCCCCCCTTGGGTTGTGCCGTGGCGGAGATCTTCGTGGGCTATACTCTTACCATCCTTGTCTCAGGATGGTAAGTTGGTGGTTGAAGATATCCCTCTAGTGGTGTGGGGGCTGTGCTTTGGCAAAGTGGGTGGGGTTATATCCTTCCTGCTTGGCCCTGTCCGGGGGGTATCATCGGATGGGGCCACAGTGTCTCCTGACCCCTGTCTCAGCCTCCAGTATTTATGCTGCAGTAGTTTATGTGTCAGGGGGCTAGGGTCAGTTTGTTATATCTGAATTACTTCTCCTGTCTTATCCAGTGTCCTGTGTGAATTTAAGTATGCTCTCTCTAATTCTTGCTTTCTCTCTTTCTTTCTCTCTCTTGGAGGACCTGCGCCCTAGGACCATGCCTCAGGACTACCTGGTATGATGACTCCTTGCTGTCCCCAGTTCACCTGGCCGTGCTGCTGCTCCAGTTTCAACTGTTCTGCCTGTGGCTATGGAATCCTGACCTGTTCACCGGACGTGCTACCTGGCCCAGACCTGCTGTTTTCAACTCTCTAGAGACAGCAGGAGTGGTAGAGATACTCTTAATGATCGGCTATGAAAAGCCAACTGACATTTACTCCTGAGGTGCTGACTTGCTGCACCCTCAACAACTACTGTGATTATTATTATTTGACCATGCGGTTCATTTATGAACATTTGAACATATTGGCCATGTTCTGTTATAATCTCCACCCGGCACAGCCAGAAGAGGACTGGCCGCCCCTCATAGCCTGGTTCCTCTCTAGGTTTCTTCCTAGGTTTTGGTCCTTCTGGGGTTTTTTTCCTAGCCACAGTGCTTCTACACCTGCATTGCTTGCTGTTTGGGGTTTTAGGCTGGGTTTCTGTACAGCATTTTGAGATATCAGCTGATGTACGAAGGGCTATATAAATACATTTCATTTGATTTGATTTGTAAAATTCAATAAACTTTAAAATTACCAAAACCAAATTGAACACTAGCTAATAATCACTAGACAGTCACGGATCATCGGAAATTCCAAAAAATGTTGGATAGAGGACTCTTTTTGAGAAAAAAAGAGGAAATAACACATTTTCAGTTTGGCCTTCCGGACCTCATGAAGACCAAATGTTCAATAAATATAGTACCCGCCATCCAATTTGGACCAAACATTTTCCTACCAATGAGTATGACATGAGGAAGGCAATAAAATGGTAAAAAGCCACCCACAGAACCCCACACCAATCCCATCACAAGAACCAGTACACAGTATCAGTTCTTTATGTCCGACAAGTAATATGGATCTGCGGCTTGCACTATTGCTTCTTCGTCCTATTTAATGTATTCCCTGTGAAGCTGGTGATGTTTTTCCCCCCTGTTCAGAGAAATTTGCCATTTAAATGACTTGCATTTCTTTATTTATTATTATTATTATTAAGTGTGAAAGTGCCAGGTTTTGCCCACTAGATGCTGCTGCCTTTTATACATTTTGCTAGTCTCTTGTCATGTTTTGTCTTATTTTGTCTTGTCATTTTGCTTTTCCCTCTGTTCGTTTTCCCCCTGCTGGTCTTTTTAGGTTCGTTCCCCTCTTTCTCTCTTCCTCCCTCTCTCTCTTCTCTCTATCGCTCCGTTCCTGCTCCCAGCTGTTCCTATTCCCCTAATCAATCATTTAGTCTTCCCACACCTGTTCCTTATCTTTTCCCCTGATTAGAGTCCCTATTTCTTCCCTTGTTTTCCGTTCCTGTCCTGTCGGATCCTTGTCTATTGTTCACCGTGCTGTGTTTGTGTATCGCCCTGTCGTGTCGTGTTTCCCTCAGATGCTGCGTGGTGAGCAGGTGTCTGAGTCTGCTAAGTTCAAGTGCCTTCCCGAGGCAACCTGCTGTTCAAGATCGAGTCTCCAGTCTGTTCTCGTCATTACGAGTGGAAATTGTGTTTTTTGATTGTATTTTACTTTACTGGATTAAAGACTCTGTTTTCGCCAAGTCGCTTTTGGGTCCTCATTCACCTGCATAACAGAAGGATCCGACCAAGAATGGACCCAGCGACTATGGATTCTCTCTACTCTACTCTCGAGTTCCAGGGAGCGATGCTCGGCAGACACGAGCAGGAATTGTCTGCTGCTCGGCATGCCGTTGAGACCCTGGCCGCTCAGGTCTCCGACCTCTCAGGACAGTATCAGAGTCTTCGTCTCGTGTCACCAGCTACTTCCGGTTCTTCCGAGCCTCCGGAACCTAGGGTTAATAACCCACCATGTTATTCTGGGCAGCCCACTGAGTGCCGCTCCTTTCTCACCCAGTGTGATATAGTGTTCTCTCTCCAACCCAACACATACTCAAGAGAGAGAGCTCGGATTGCTTACGTCATATCACTCCTTACTGGTCGGGCTCGGCAGTGGGGCACAGCTATCTGGGAGGCAAGCGCTGAGTGTACTAACAATTATCTGAACTTTAAGGAGGAGATGATAAGGGTTTTTGATCGCTCAGTTTTTGGGAAAGAAGCTTCCTGGTCCCTGTCTTCCCTATGTCAAGGTAATCGATCCATAACAGATTACTCTATAGAGTTTCGCACTCTTGCTGCCTCCAGTAACTGGAACGAGCAGGCGTTGCTCGCTCGTTTTCTGGAGGGACTCCACGCTAAGGTTAAGGATGAGATTCTCTCTCGGGAGGTTCCATCCAGCGTGGATTCTTTGATTGAACTCGCTATTCGCATTGAACGACGGGTAGATCTTCGTCACCGAGCTCATAGAAGAGAGCTCGCGTTAACTGTGTCTCCCCTCTCTCCGACACTACCGTCTTTCCCCACTGACTCAGGTGTTGAGCCCATGCAGCTGGGGGGTATTCGCATCTCGACTAAGGAGAGGGAACGGAGAATCACCAACCGCCTCTGTCTCTATTGCGGTTCCGCTGGTCATTTTGTCATTTCATGTCCAGTTAAAGGCCAGAGCTCATCAGTAAGCGGAGGGCGACTGATAAGCGCTACTAGACGGTCCTCTCCGTCAAGTACATGTACTACTTTACCGGTCCATCTACGCTGGACCGGATCGGCAGCTTCCTGTAGTGCATTAATAGACTCTGGGGCGGAGGGCTGTTTTATGGACGAAGCCTGGGCTCGGGAACATGACATTCCTCTCAGACAGTTAGGGGAGCCCACGGTCATGTTTGCCTTGGATGGTAGTCCTCTCCCCAGTATATTATATGAAACACTACCTTTAACCCTCACTGTATCTGGTAACCATAGTGAGACCATTTCTTTTTTGATTTTTTGTTCACCTTTTACACCTGTTGTTTTGGGTCATCCCTGGCTAGTGTGTCATAATCCTTCTTTTGATTGGTCTAGTAATTCTATCCTTTCCTGGAACGTTTCTTGTCATGTGAAGTGTTTAATGTCTGCTATTTCTCCTGTTTGTTCTGTCCCCTCTTCTCAGGAGGAACCTGGTGATTTGACAGGAGTGCCGGAGGAGTATCATGGTCTGCGCACGGTCTTCAGTCGGTCCAGAACCAACTCCCTTCCTCCTCACCGGTCGTATGATTGTTGTCCTGTTCTCTTCAAGAAGCGTTTTGCATCCGCTCCTATCCTTGTTGCACCTGACGTCACTAAACAGTTTATTGTTGAGGTTGACGCGTCGGGGGTGGGCGTGGGAGCCATTCTGTCCCAGCGCTCCGATACTGACGATGGGGTCCATCCTTGTGCGTATTTTTCTCATCGCCTGTCACCGTCGGAACGTAACTATGATGTGGCTAACCGCGAACTGCTCGCCATCCGTTTAGCCCTAGGCAAATGGCGACAGTGGTTGGAGGGGGCGACCGTTCCTTTTGTCGTTTGGACTGACCAAGAGAACCTTGAGTACATCTGTTCTGCCAAACGACTGAATGCGCGTCATGCTCGTTGGGCGTTGTTTTTCGCTCGTTTCGAGTTCGTTATTTCTTATTGCCCGGGTACTAAGAACACCAAGCCTCATGCTTTATCCCGTCTCTTTAGTTCTGCTGTGGCTTCTACCGATCCCGAGGGGATCCTTCCTGTTGGGCGTGTTGTCGGGTTGACTGTCTGGGGAATTGAGAGACAGGTTAAGCAAGCACTCACGCACACTGCGTCGCCGCGCGCTTGTCCTAGTAACCTTCTTTTCGTTCCTGTTTCTACTCGTCTGGCTGTTCTTCAGTGGGCTCACTCTGCCAAGTTAGCTGGCCATCCCGGCGTTCGGGGTACGCTTGCTTCTATTCGCCAGCGGTTTTGGTGGCCTACTCAGGAGCGTGACACGCGCCATTTCGTGGCTGCGTGTTCAGACTGCGCGCAGAAGTCTGGTAATTTTTTTTCTGCTTCTGCTCCTGGTCTTGCTGGGTCTCAGTCTGTTCCCTGCCATCGTATCTCTCCTGTTCTTGTTCCTGCCCTTGCTGTGTCTCAGTCTGTCCCTAGTTGTTACTCTCCTGGCCTGTTTGGTCCTGTTTGCTCTAAAGCTTTCAGTTCTCTACCCGTGTCTCATTTTTTTTTTTTTAGAGTAGTACCCTAGTTTCCCTTTTTATCGTTTTTCGTTACGGTCCTGAGGAGAGGAGTTGGGTTCTTTCTCGGGACGTGCTGGACCGTTTGATCTATGATTTCCTCCGTTGCCGCCAGTGTTCCTCCTCGAGAGCGCCAGGAGGCGCTCGGTGAGTGGGGGGGGTACTGTCATGTTTTGTCTTATTTTGTCTTGTCATTTTGCTTTTCCCTCTGTTCGTTTTCCCCCTGCTGGTCTTTTTAGGTTCGTTCCCCTCTTTCTCTCTTCCTCCCTCTCTCTCTTCTCTCTATCGCTCCGTTCCTGCTCCCAGCTGTTCCTATTCCCCTAATCAATCATTTAGTCTTCCCACACCTGTTCCTTATCTTTTCCCCTGATTAGAGTCCCTATTTCTTCCCTTGTTTTCCGTTCCTGTCCTGTCGGATCCTTGTCTATTGTTCACCGTGCTGTGTTTGTGTATCGCCCTGTCGTGTCGTGTTTCCCTCAGATGCTGCGTGGTGAGCAGGTGTCTGAGTCTGCTAAGTTCAAGTGCCTTCCCGAGGCAACCTGCTGTTCAAGATCGAGTCTCCAGTCTGTTCTCGTCATTACGAGTGGAAATTGTGTTTTTTGATTGTATTTTACTTTACTGGATTAAAGACTCTGTTTTCGCCAAGTCGCTTTTGGGTCCTCATTCACCTGCATAACATCTCTTGTGTTAATTCAATGGAATACAACATCTTCTTTGCAACTTCAGGTAGAAAACACAAGGACACACACAATCTATTTTCATCATGAGCAAAAGTTATTTGTGTTCTACCCAAAGTTGCAAAGACAATGTTGTGATCCATTTAATAAACACAAGAAACCAGCTAAATGGATAAAGGGTGTGGCAGTTGCAGGAATAGCAGCATCTAGCGGGCAAAATCTGTTACTTTCACACCCATTTATGGTAAATAATGTAATCGACTTCAATAGCAAATGGGGGACAAAAATACATGACCAGATTCACAGGGAAGACATTACATAGGGTAAAGAAGCAATAGCCTACTCCAAGCCTCAGCTCCATACTTCTTGTTAGACATTGAGAACTGATACTGCCTACTGGCTGTTGGATTGGGATTGGTGTGGGGTGGGTGGCTTTTGATCATTTTAGTGGATCCTCATCTTACTCATTGTTAGGAAGAATTATGGTCCAAAACGGATGTTAAGTACTATATTTATTGAACATTATATGAATCCTATCAAATAAAAAGAGACAATTTGGATGCAATCAATTAGCTTAATTTCTCAGAGATGAAATAACACTTAAATCAAATAATCATATCTATATTGAACTACAGAAACAATTTCAGCATGGTGGGTGTTGAAATCCTCTTGTGCTTTTAAGGTAAAATGACTCACATTCAAATGGCCGGCAAGGTCTTCAAAACAAATGGAATAAAGAGAAACTGAAAAAGTCACAACCTGACTGCTTTGAAATTATATAATCACATTCTAGGCAGTTTGTACTTGGTAATGACACACACACACACACACACACACACACACACACACACACACACACACACACACACACACACACACACACACACACACACACACACACACACACACACACACACACACACACACACACACACACACACACACACACACACACACACACACACACACACACACACACACACACACACACCAGACAGATGAGGATGGTGGCGTTGGGAGAAGGAATGAATGAGTTGGAGTTGGAATAATCATCCATCAGGAAATAATCAGGGTTAGCAATTAACATTGAGAGAGAGAGAGACTCACGCTCTATCTATCCCCACAGATAACAGCTATGCACGCTCTTCAACAAACCACAGATAGGCCTACATTTTGCATTTGCGTGCACAGTTATTTTATTTTTTCCCCCCTCTGTCATGGCCTTTCCTTAGAGAGCCTTTTAATGTCTCTATTTGATTTGGTCAGGGTGTGATTTGGGGTGGGCATTCTATGTTTTGTTATCTATGATTTTGTATTTCTATGATTTGGCCGGGTATGGTTCTCAATCAGGGACAGCTGTCTATTGTTGTCTCTGATTGAGAACCATATTTAGGTAGCCCTATCCCACCTGTCTAGGTGGGAAGTTGTCTTTGTTCATGGCACATAGCCTAGCTTCAAGGTTTGTTTTGTAGTGTTTATTGTTTTGTTCGGGGTCTTTTCGAAATAAAATAATATGTACGCTCACCACGCTGCACCTTGGTCCTCTTCCTTCAACAGCCGTGACACCCTCACACCCCCCCATTGGTCTTACTCACACTGCCTCACATCCTCCCATACTGAACACCCCCAAAACTATCCACAGACCACACTGTCCGTCACATACCCCCATACACGCATTCCCATTTTATCTGGATCTGTTCTTGGGTCCATTGGTCCAGGTTGACAGATTTGACTCTGGAGATGTGCATGCCCAGGTTCCATCATGCCCATCGCAGGCCTACACAGACACACATAAACTCAGCAAAAAAAAAGAACTGCGTTTATTGTCAGCAAACTTAACATGTGTAAATATTTGTATGAACATTTCAATATTCAACAACTGAGACATAAACTGAACAATTCCACAGACATGTGGCTAAAAGAAATGGAATAATATGTCCCTGAGCAAAGGGGGGGTCAAAATCAAAAGTATCAGTCAGTATCTGGTTTGGCCACCAGCTGCATTAACTGCATCTCCTCCTCATAGACTGCACCAGATTTGCCAGTTCTTGCTGTGAGATGTTACCCCACTCTTCCACCAAGGCACCTGCAAGTTCCCAGACATTTCTGGGGGGAATGGCCCTAGCCCTCACCCTCCGATCCAACAGGTCCCAGACGTGCTCAATGGGATTGAGATCCGGGCACGTCGCTGGCCATGGCAGAACACTGACATTCCTGTCTTGCAGGAAATCAAGCACAGAATGACCAGTATGGCTGGTGGCATTGTCATGCTGGATGGTCATGTCAGGATGAGACTGCAGGGAGGGTACCACATGAGGGAGGAGGATGTCTTCCCTGTAATGCACACAGTTGACATTGCCTGCAATGAAAACAAGCTCAGTCTAATGCTGCTGTGACACACCGCCTTAGATCAGGACAGACCGTCCACGTCCAAATCGATCCCGAGCACAGGCATCGGTGTAATGCCCATTCCTTCGACGATAAACACAAATCTGACCATCACCCCTGGTGAAACAAAACCACGACTCGTCAGTGAAGAGCACTCTTGACCAGTCCTGTCTGGTCCAGCGACGGTGGGTTTGTGCCCATAGGCGACGTTGTTGCCGGTGTTATCTGGTAAGAACCTGTCTTGCAACAGACCTACAACCCCTCAGTCCAGCCTCTCTCAGCCTATTGCGGACAGTCTGAGCACTGATGGAAGGATTGTGCATTCCTGGTGTAACTTGGGCAGTTGTTGTTGCCATCCTGTACCTGTCCCACAGGTGTGATGTTCGGACATACTGATCCTGTGCAGGTGTTGTTACACGTTGTCTGCCACTGTGTGGATGATCAGCTGTCCGTACGTACTGTCTCCCTGTAGCGTTGTCTTAGCCATCTCACAGTAAGGACATTGCAATGTATTGCCATGGCCACATCTGCTGTCCTCATGCATCCTTGCAGCATATCTAAGGCACGTTCACGCAGATGAGCAGAGACCCTGGGCATCTTTCTTTTGGTGTTTTTCAGAGTCAGTAGAAATTGCCTACCGTCTGTAAGCTGTTAGTGTCTTAATGAACATGCACCTGTGGAACCTTCATTAATTGTTTATGGTTCATTGAACAAGCATGGGAAACAGTGTTTAACCCTTTAGAATGAAGATCTGAGAAGTTATTTGGATTTTTACAAATTATCTTTAAGAGACAGCGTCCTGAAAAAGGGCTGTTTCTTTTTTTGCTGAGTTTAGTAATTATTCTGGTAACGATTTTGTTACAGTCCAGCATTGACACCAATTCCTTCAACTAAGCGTGGTTCTGTCTGAAGAGCATTGATTAGGCCATTGTCAGAACCCCCTGCCATAGATCATCCACAGACAGATTACAGAACCTAAAATCAGCCAACCTAACAAACACATCCACTAAAACACACACACAGGGCACTGGAGGCTCAATGAGTGACAGTGGCTCTTTCCAACTCGGGGTAACAGGCAGTCGAGCTTGAAATTAAAGCCCCTACCGTCAACCAGAGGACAGGGCCTTACATACGTATGTGTGTGTGTGTGTGTTACAGGGGAGCTGATGGCCGTCGGGGGTAGCAGACAGTTCTCCAGAAGACACTGACAGGTTGTCTCAGGAGCTTCTTACTACTGGCCTTATCTGTGAGACCATTATTTAAAGCTGTCAATAATTAAATCCACACTGAAAGTGCTTGAAGAACAAGTGGCTGTAGATAAAGTTGCACTCAACCACTCAACCAGGTTTAGGCTCGATATTTTTGTCATACCCATGATTTGATGATTGGCATGCCTATCTGATCCTAGAACTGTGGTTAAGGGGACAACTTCTACCTCTAGTGCTGAGGAACAGTGCTCTGCTGCTCCCTGGTGGGGGCTGGATGCTGTACAGTCCAGGTTAGGTCGTGGCTAATCTCGTTCCCAGACATTTCCACCCAAATGGGCGAATAGGTCTGGTGGACCAACGCATCAAACTGGCCAATACAGAAAGATAGGGATGAACTCCCTACGCATAGGCATTGGCTTAAAAATCGGCTTCCCCCTAACCCTCTCAAGTATGTGTCTTCTGCGCACCACAAGTTTCTGCCTCCATTTGGAGCTCGCCTCGCTGTCGTGTGATTCGCTAAAATGAAAGACAAATCATTTACTCAGTAAGGTCACTGAAATACAATTCTATGGTCCAACTAAGGCCACTTTTTAATTGTTGATTTTCCAGGATTTTGTGCGCAATAGCCTGGGGACGAGGTTAGGTTGCACAGAAGACCAGCCGTGTTCAGATTAGTTAAGGACTGCAGGAACTCACACAGCACATGCAGTGCATATTCTACAAGCAAGAATGCCACATGCATACACACTAGGGTGTACACCTTCCCTTTCACTGACAATTTGATACACATCTAGATATATGGGCTCCGATATGATACATCAATGATACGTTTTATTTCAAAGTGAGTCGGTCGATTTGGTTTCATTAGAGGAACGAAACGATACGGTCGATTTGGTTTCATTAGAGGAACCAAACGATGCGGTCGATTTGGTTTCATTAAAGGAACGAAACGATGCGGTCGATTTGGTTTCATTAGAGGAACGAAACGATGAGATTCGGTTCGATATGATGCGGTGAATGTAGGCACCTGAGCCTGTATCCATAAATAGAATTCATAGATATCCTCTCAGACCAAATTACTAGGCTACTTCTGTCACCTGAAGAAAATTAAGTGCAGTGGTATTATGGATAACACAAAGTACTGTTTGGTTGAGAGCATCAGATTGAGCCTCCGTCAATCCCCTGACTCTCAGAGTTAATGGGTTTCTGTCACCACCTGTTGGCAATGACAGGAACAGTAGACAGGTCTCATGATGAGGACACAGAGGAGATGGCTTCTCTGAACTGGCATGATTTTCTCTGTCTTGGTACAGAAAGCTTGGCAAGAAGGCTAGCTTGGCACAGAGGGTTGTTTTGACTCTCTCTCTCTCTCTCTCTCTCTCTCTCTCTCTCTCTCTCTCTCTCTCTCTCTCTCTCTCTCTCTCTCTCTCAGCCTGCTGTATGAAGGAGAGAGCAGCCAACTTCTGTCTCTACCGAATGTAGGCCTAGCCAAAGTAAACCTAAATACACTAGTAACTAACCCAACACCACCAGTGTTGTTTCTAATTGGAAGCAAATTAAGCATAGTGGGCAGAACAAGCAAGGAGGTGGGCAGAGCCAAGCATGAGCTCGTAAGATCCTAGTGGAACCTGTCTGTAACAGATTCTAGTTTTGGGAACATAACTGTATTGAGATCTAATGTTTCATCGAAGAGGAGGTAAGCAGAATGTCGGACAAGTTTCATCTAGCTCCGTCTTCTTCCTCTTCCCGCCACTTGGCTTGGTGATAATGGTGATAGATGCATCCATTTAGAATGTATTATCTGTGGCAAACCTGTGGGAGCCAGATCCAATGGAACTGGATATTAGCCTCACACAACACCTTGTCAGATGTCCTGCAGGTAGACTTGTTTCTGCAACAACTCTCAAAATTTGGGAAACATTGTTCCAAATAGAGAGTGCCCCTGTTATGAACATGACATGACATGCTGGATTGGCAGGTAGCCTAGTGGTTTTGAGCGTTGGGCCAGTAACTAGAAACTAGAATCTAAAACTAGAATCTGTAATGAACAGATTAAAGTCTACAAAAAGTAGTGCAATCTTTGCCAAAATTGTACTTTAAAAAACAAATGTTGTTGTTTAGGAGTGCAAATCAAATTTAGTTTTTGCACACACACTCTTCAGAGTAGGCATTCCCTAACGGAAATATATCGATGTCTGCTAGAACAGGCTAATAGGATCTTGCTAGCTCGTGCTTGGCTCTGCCCACCTGGCTTGTTCTGCCCACTATGACTAATTTGTTCCCATTGGAAACGACAGGCTGTGGTCTATCTTGGTTCAGTTATAAAAATCTTTACTAGCATCATGGTGGAAGATGGTGTTTCATAAAGAAAGTACTCATATTTTCTATGTTTATTTCCGCCATTAGAGGAAATCAACACCTTGCAGCCTGAATGGAGACGGTTTTAGGTACAAACCGATCCATGGGGATACCAGTTATTTGCCAGCTGCATACGATACCTTTGGAAGGTAGATGAAACCATCAATACCAGCTCAATATCGCCATCTGCCGGCCTTTGAACTAGTGTCGAACATGCATTTGCAGCTAATAGTGAAATTAAAACTGACTGGCCATAAAGGAGAGGTAATGTCACGTTCAAAACAACTGAAAACTCTGAAGAATATGAGATCAAATCATGACGTCAGTGATTTTCAGGTCGGAGCGCTAGAAAGAGGCCAGAGTTCCCAAGTTGGATGACCGTTCAAAACGATTTTTCCCAGTTGGAGTTAGTTTTTCCCGAGTTGTTTAAGTAAGAATGTATCACTAATACATGCTGAATGAAAAAAAAAATTGGTGAGATAGTGAAAGCCTCAAATATCACACTAATTTGCTCAAATGCATGGATACATGAATTGCAGCAAAGTTGGTTCCTGTTTCAGTCATGTCTTTGGTTACGTTAGCGTGGGTGATACAAAAACACCCTAATGATTGGTTGATAATATAGCCCCCTACAAAGCAGGCAATGGCTAGAGGATAAAATTGGTGATGAGCAACTGCAGAAACTTGCAGTCGACTGCAGTCAAAATGTCATGACCCTTGATCATATAATTTTATGTAAAGTATATGCAGACTACATGTAGGCAAAGTCTGACATTTTTATCCCCATAATGCAACACATTTTGAAGGCTTGACAAAAGTGATCCGCCCATTTTTCTTTACTGAACTTCCTATTTAGTTGCTATATTTGGTTGAGTTGGGGATCTGAATCCAACATATATATTTGTTAACTTGTCGACAAGTTAATAAGGATCCGCCCCTTTTTTTCAATTTACGCATAAAATGTCATACCCAAATCTAACTGCCTGTAGCTCCGGACCTGAAGCAAGGATATGCATATTCTCGATACCATTTGAAAGGGAACACTTTGAAGTTTGTGGAAATGTTCAATTAATGTTGGCGAATATAACACATTAGATCTGGTAAAAGATAATACAAAGAAAAACGTACATATTTTTATTTTTTACCATCAGCTTTGAAATGCAAGAGAAAGGCCATAATGTATTATTCCAGCCCAGGCACAATTTAGATTTTGGCCACTAGATGGCAGCATTGTGTGTGCAAAGTTTTAGGCTGATCCAATGAACCACTGCATATCTGTTCAAGACTGCCCAAAGACTGCCCAAACATGTCTAATTGGTTAATTAATACATTTTCAAGTTCATAATTGTGTACTCTCCTCAAACAATAGCATGTTATTATTTTACTGTAATAGCTATAGTAAATTGGACAGTGCAGTTAGATTAACAAGAATTGAAGCTTTCTGCCCATATCAGATATGTCTGTGTCTGTAACGGCTTTCCTCTTCCTCTTCTGAGGAGGAGTAGCAAGGACCGGACCAATACGCAGGGTGGTAAGTGTTCATCTTGGTTTTTAATAGAATAATGAACACTGAACAAAACAATAAACGACAACGTGAAAAAACTAAACCGAAACAAAACACTGACACGGAAAATAATTACCCACAACTCAAAGGTGAAAACAGGCTACCTAAGTATGGTTCTCAATCATTACATTACATTACATTACTTTTAAGTCATTTAGCAGACGCTCTTATCCAGAGCGACTTACAAATTGGTGCATTCACCTTATGACATCCAGTAGAACAGTCACTTTACAATAGTGCATCTAAATCTTAAAGGGGGGGGGTGAGAAGGATTACTTATCCTATCCTAGGTATTCCTTAAAGAGGTGGGGTTTCAGGTGTCTCCGGAAGGTGGTGATTGACTCCGCTGTCCTGGCGTCGTGAGGGAGTTTGTTCCACCATTGGGGGGCCAGAGCAGCGAACAGTTTTGACTGGGCTGAGCGGGAACTCTACTTCCTCAGTGGTAGGGAGGCGAGCAGGCCAGAGGTGGATGAACGCAGTGCCCTTGTTTGGGTGTAGGGCCTGATCAGAGCCTGGAGGTACTGAGGTGCCGTTCCCCTCACAGCTCCGTAGGCAAGCACCATGGTCTTGTAGCGGATGCGAGCTTCAACTGGAAGCCAGTGGAGAGAGCGGAGGAGCAGGGTGACGTGAGAGAACTTGAGAAGGTTGAACACCAGACGGGCTGCGGCGTTCTGGATGAGTTGTAGGGGTTTAATGGCACAGGCAGGGAGTCCAGCCAACAGCGAGTTGCAGTAATCCAGACGGGAGATGACAAGTGCCTGGATTAGGACCTGCGCCGCTTCCTGTGTGAGGCAGGGTCATACTCTGCGGATGTTGTAGAGCATGAACCTACAGGAATGGGCCACCGCCTTGATGTTAGTTGAGAACGACAGGGTGTTGTCCAGGATCACGCCAAGGTTCTTAGCGCTCTGGGAGGAGGACACAATGGAGTTGTCAACCGTGATGGCGAGATCATGGAACGCGCAGTCCTTCCCCGGGAGGAAGAGCAGCTCCGTCTTGCCGAGGTTCAGCTTGAGGTGGTGATCCGTCATCCACACTGATATGTCTGCCAGACATGCAGAGATGCGATTCGCCACCTGGTCATCAGAAGGGGGAAAGGAGAAGATTAATTGTGTGTCGTCTGCATAGCAATGATAGGAGAGACCATGTGAGGTTATGACAGAGCCAAGTGACTTGGTGTATAGCGAGAATAGGAGAGGGCCTAGAACAGAGCCCTGGGGGACACCAGTGGTGAGAGCGCGTGGTGAGGAGACAGATTCTCGCCACGCCACCTGGTAGGAGCGACCTGTCAGGTAGGACGCAATCCAAGCGTGGGCCGCGCCAGAGATGCCCAACTCAGAGAGGGTGGAGAGGAGGATCTGATGGTTCACAGTATCGAAGGCAGCCGATAGGTCTAGAAGGATGAGAGCAGAGGAGAGAGAGTTAGCTTTAGCAGTGCGGAGCACCTCCGTGATACAGAGAAGAGCAGTCTCAGTTGAATGACTAGTCTTGAAACCTGACTGATTTGGATCAAGAAGGTCATTCAGAGAGAGATAGCAGGAGAGCTGGCCAAGGACGGTTCAAGAGTTTTGGAGAGAAAAGAAAGAAGGGATACTGGTCTGTAGTTGTTGACATCGGAGGGATCGAGTGTAGGTTTCTTCAGAAGGGGTGCAACTCTCGCTCTCTTGAAGACGGAAGGGACGTAGCCAGCGGTCAGGGATGAGTTGATGAGCGAGGTGAGGTAAGGGAGAAGGTCTCCGGAAATGGTCTGGAGAAGAGAGGAGGGGATAGGGTCAAGCGGGCAGGTTGTTGGGCGGCCGGCCGTCACAAGACGCGAGATTTCATCTGGAGAGAGAGGGGAGAAAGAGGTCAGAGCACAGGGTAGGGCAGTGTGAGCAGAACCAGCGGTGCCGTTTGACTTAGCAAACGAGGATCGGATGTCGTCGACCTTCTTTTCAAAATGGTTGACGAAGTCATCTGCAGAGAGGGAGGAGGGGGGGGAGGATTCAGGAGGGAGGAGAAGGTGGCAAAGAGCTTCCTAGGGTTAGAGGCAGATGCTTGGAATTTAGAGTGGTAGAAAATGGCTTTAGCAGCAGAGACAGAGGAGGAAAATGTAGAGAGGAGGGAGTGAAAGGATGCCAGGTCCGCAGGGAGGCGAGTTTTCCTCCATTTCCGCTCGGCTGCCCGGAGCCCTGTTCTGTGAGCTCGCAATGAGTCGTCGAGCCACGGAGCGGGAGGGGAGGACCGAGCCGGCCTGGAGGATAGGGGACATAGAGAGTCAAAGGATGCAGAAAGGGAGGAGAGGAGGGTTGAGGAGGCAGAATCAGGAGATAGGTTGGAGAAGGTTTGAGCAGAGGGAAGAGATGATAGGATGGAAGAGGAGAGAGTTGCGGGGGAGAGAGAGCGAAGGTTGGGACGGCGCGATACCATCCGAGTAGGGGCAGTGTGGGAGGTGTTGGATGAGAGCGAGAGGGAAAAGGATACAAGGTAGTGGTCGGAGACTTGGAGGGGAGTTGCAATGAGGTTAGTGGAAGAACAGCATCTAGTAAAGATGAGGTCGAGCGTATTGCCTGCCTTGTGAGTAGGGGGGGGGAAGGTGAGAGGGTGAGTTCAAAAGAGGATAGGAGTGGAAAGAAGGAGGCAGAGATGAATGAGTCAAAGGTAGACGTGGGGAGGTTAAAGTCGCCCAGCACTGTGAGAGGTGAGCCGTCCTCAGGAAAGGAGCTTATCAAGGCATCAAGCTCATTGATGAACTCTCCGAGGGAACCTGGAGGGCGATAAATGATAAGGATGTTAAGCTTGAAAGGGCTGGTAACTGTGACAGCATGGAATTCAAAGGAGGCGATAGACAGATGGGTAAGGGGAGAAAAAGAGAATGACCACTTGGGAGAGATGAGGATCCCGGTGCCACCACCCCGCTGACCAGAAGCTCTCGGGGTGTGCGAGAACACGTGGGCGGACGAAGAGAGAGCAGTAGGAGTAGCAGTGTTGTCTGTGGTGATCCATGTTTCCGTCAGTGCCAAGAAGTCGAGGGACTGGAGGGAGGCATAGGCTGAGATGAACTCTGCCTTGTTGGCCGCAGATCGGCAGTTCCAGAGGCTACCGGAGACCTGGAACTCCACGTGGGTCGTGCGCGCTGGGACCACCAGATTAGGGTGGCCGCGGCCACGCGGTGTGGAGCGTTTGTATGGTCTGTGCAGAGAGGAGAGAACAGGGATAGACAGACACATAGTTGACAGGCTACAGAAGAGGCTACGCTAATGCAAAGGAGATTGGAATGACAAGTGGACTACACGTCTCGAATGTTCAGAAAGTTAAGCTAACGTAGCAAGAATCTTATTGACTAAAATGATTAAAATGATACAGTACTGCTGAAGTAGGCTAGCTGGCAGTGGCTGCGTTGTTGACTTTGTAGGCTAGCTGGCAGTGGCTGCGTTGTTGACACTACACTAATCAAGTTGTTCCGTTGAGTGTAATAGTTTCTGCAGTGCAGCTATTCGGGGGCTAGCTGGCTAGCTAGCAGTATTGTTTACGTTACGTTGCGTTAAAAGAACGACAATAGCTGGCTAGCTAACCTAGAAAATCGCTCTAGACTACACAATTATCTTTGATACAAAGACGGCTATGTAGCTAGCTATGTAGCTAGCTACGATCAAACAAATCAAACCGTTGTACTGTAATGAAATGAAATGAAAATGTGATACTACCTGTGAATGCGACCGGGTTGTTGAGTCCTATTCGGTTGGCTAGCTGTCGGCTAGCAGTTGGCTAGCTGTTGGCTAGCTAGCAGAGTCTCCTACGTTATAAGGACGACAAATAGCTGGCTAGCTAACCTCGGTAAATTAAGATAATCACTCTAAGACTACACACTCTAAACTACACAATTATCTTGGATACGAAGACAGCAAAGACAGCTATGTAGCTAGCTAACACTACACCAATCAAGTCGTTCAGTTGAGTGTAATAGTTTCAACAGTGCTGCTAATCGGTGGGCGTTTGCTAGCTGGCTAGCTGGCTAGCTGCTGGGCAAATAGCAGTGAAGACTACGTTAGGACGACGAAATACGATAATTATGCAATTATCTTTGATACAAAGACGGCTATGTAGCTAGCTAAGAAGAAATTGCTAAGATTAGACAAATCAAACCGTTGTACTATAATGAAATGTAATGAAAAAGTTATACTACCTGTGGAGCGATTGACAGCTGCCTCTGATTGAGAACCATACCAGGCCAAACATAGAAATCCCAAATTATAGAAAAAACAACATAGACAACCCACCCAACTCACGCCCTGACCATACTAAAACAAAGACATAACAAAAGAACTAAGGTCAGAATGTGACAGTGTGCTGGGAAATGTTCATGTTACTTACAACCTCATGCTAATCACATTCATCTACGTTAGCTTAACCATCCCATGAGGGGGGGACCGATCCTGTAGAGGTAAACCCCAAAGGGTAGCTCTAGATACATCAATTCTCCAGTCGGTGCTGTCCAGCCTATAGATTTTTTTCTGACAGTGGCTATAACGTTGAAGAGCTGAAGTTGTTTTAAAGGTACAAAGCCAACATCTTTTTTACAAAGTTTGTCTATGTTGAACTCTGGTTACCATGATTACAATCCTGTGGTTGAAATTTAACCCTCAAAATGACGTTGATTACTTTTTTTCAAATCCAATGTATTTGACTGTACGTTTGTTTATTCCATGTGTAACTCTGTGTTGTTTGTGTCGCACTGCTTTGCTTTATCTTGGCCAGGTTGCAGTTGTAAATGAGAACGTGTTAACAACTGGCCTACCTGGTTAAATAAAGGTGAAATAAATAAATAAATAAAAATGTGGTTTGTGATGTTTTCAACTCTCAACTATACAGGTCATTCCTTAGTCTCCCCACTAGGTGTCTCTCTTTACCAAGACACTATTCCCCTCATTTCTCCCTACCACTGAGGAAGTACAGTTCCCGCTCAGCCCAGTCAAAACTGTTCGCTGCTCTGGCTCCCCAATGGTGGAACAAACTCCCTCACGACGCCAGGACAGCGGAGTCAATCACCACCTTCAGGAGACACCTGAAACCCCACCTCTTTAAGGAATACCTAGGATAGGATAAAGTAATCCTTCTCACCCCCCCCCCCCCTTAAAATATTTAGATGCACTATTGTAAAGTGGCTGTTCCACTGGATGTCATAAGGTGAATGCACCAATTTGTAAGTCGCTCTGGATAAGAGCGTCTGCTAAATGACTTAAATGTAAATGTAAATGTAAATTTCAAAAGTTTCTACATGACGTGTTAATGGAAAAATCTGTTTCTATCTATTTTCTACTGCAGTCTCAAAACATATACTGTAGCCTCCTTTTCTACTTACATTTACATTTACATTTAAGTCATTTAGCAGACGCTCTTATATACATCCCACCACAATTTGAGACATGTCCTGGTATTCAATAATCTTCGGTTTTACATGTATAATTGATTACTGAAGATTGTGCCTCGTGAGCTTCAGTACAACAATATTGCAATATCACAACCCAAAACATACTTTTTTTGTATTTTGTCTTTGTTAACAATAGCCTCAAAATATGTCAAATTGACACTCATAATTGACACTCAAATCATGTCAATTATGGACTGTCATCGTTGGAATCCATGATTTCTGAGAGTGTTTACGTGTCCTGTCTGTCTCTCTGATATTTGAGACCATCTGTCAAAGAAAAGTGTTGTTTTGCAGGAATGATCAAGTAGGGAGGTCAAGGTGGTCCAACCATAGGGGTTCGTCGTCCAACTCAGCTGACTACGTGGCTGTGAAGATGAGTCATGATGACTGCTCATGGAAAGGTGAGATTCATAATACTCAACCCAGTAGCAGTAAAAAAGACGCGATATTACATGTAAGCCTATCCTTTTTACATGGTTGATGAACATTTTAATCTACATGCTAAATAATGTGTCAGAGGCACTCAAATCTGCTTCCATACGTGGCCAATATGTTCCAATGAAAACAATACTGAATAAAAATATGAATGCAACATGATTTTATTGAGTTACAGTTCATATAAGGAAATCAGTCAATTGAAAAAAAAATGTATTGGGCCTAATCTATGGATTTCAAATGACTGGGAATACAGATATGCATCTGTTGGTCACAGATACCTGTGGTATCACGGTATCTCTGTGCATTCAAATTGCCATCAATAAAATGCAATTGTGTTCATTGTCCGTAGTTTATGCCTACCCATACGATAATCCCACTGCTACAATGGGGCACTCTGTTCAGATCGTTGACATCAGCAAACCGCTCACCTACATGACACCATATACATGGTCTGTGGTTGTGAGGCTGGTTGGATGTACTGCCAAATTCTCTAAAACAACGTTGGAGGCTGCTTATGGTAGAGAAATTAACATTGAATTCTCTGGCAACAGCTCTGGTGGACTTTCCTGCAGTCAGCATGTCAATTGCATGCTCCCACAAAAGTTGAGACATCTGTGGCATTGTGTTGTGTGACAAAACTGCAGTGGCCTTTTATTGCCTCCAGCACAAATCAAATCAAAGTTTATTTGTCACATGCGCCAGTGACCTTAGAGTGAAATGCTTACTTACAGGCTCTAACCAATAGTGCAAAAAAGGTGTTAGGTGAACAATAGGCAAGTAAAGAAATAAAACAACAATAAAAAGACAGGCTATATACAGTAGCGAGGCTATAAAAAGTAGCGAGGCTACATACAGACACCGGTTAGTCAGGCTGATTAAGGTAGTATGTACATGTAGATATGGTTGCAGATAGCCCGGTTAACCAATGTGCGGGAGCACTGGTTGGTCGGCCCAATTGAGGTAGTATGTACATGAATGTATTGTTAAAGTGACTATGCGTATATGATAAACAGAGAGTAGCAGCAGCGTAAAAGAGGGTTTGGGGGGGAGACACACAATGCAAATCGTCCGGGTAGCTATTTGATTAGCTGTTCATGAGTCTTATGGCTTGGGAGTAAAAACTGTTGAGAAGCTTTTTTGTCCTAGACTTGGCACTCCGGTACCGCTTGCCATGCGGTAGCAGAGAGAACAGTCTATGACTGGGGTGGCTGGGGTCTTTGACAATTTTTAGGGTCTTCCTCTGACACCGCCTGGTGTAGAGGTCCTGGATGGCAGGCAGCTTAGCCCCAGGGATGTACTGGGCCGTACGCACTACCCTCTGTAGTGCCTTGCGGTCAGAGGCCGAGCAATTGCCATACCAGGCAGTGATGCCGCTGTAGAACCTTTTGAGGATCTCAGGACTGCCAAATCTTTTTAGTTTCCTGGGGGTGAATAGGATTTGTCGTGCCCTCTTCACGAGTGTCTTGGTGTGCACCTGTGTAACGATCATTCTGTTTAATAAGCTTCTTGATATACCAAACCTGTCAGGTCGATGGATTATCTTGGCAAAGGACAGATGCTCACTAACAGGGATGTAAACAAATTTGTGCACAACATTCTTTCAAAATAAGCGTTTTGTGAATATGGGAAATTTCTAGGATATTTTATTTCTGCTCATGGAACATGGGATCAACACTTTACATGTTGTATTTATTTTTTGGTTGAGTGTAATTTAATTACTAGTTGAACTACATTAATAACTCCAACATTACACATCCTTTAGTGATTAGCATAACAGTTTACAGTATCGTCATCACAATGACATAAGATAGATTTCTTAAAACAGATCAATATCTTTGGTTTTGTACTGTTGATTTTATCACACGAGCTGGGGTGCACAGGACGTAGAATGCAGAGTTAATTTTCAAACTCTCTACCCACTGGGCACATGTCATCATTTCAATGTTGAAATTTAGGTAATAATTGGTTGAGACTTTAATCAATGAGATGTATTTATTCACCCACTCAAAAATAATTCCCAATGTGTTATCACTATGCTTCAACCATCTAAAAGCACAACCAGTTTACAATTGAAAATTGTTTGATTTATGTTTTATCTAAATACACTTTCATCTATTTTAAAAACACAACAAGGCTCAAATGAGAATACAACATCAGATACACTTTTGGAAAAAAGTACAAATCACCCAGTAAAATCAACGTGAGTAAAAGTCTAAAAGTATTTGGTTTAAAATATATTTAAGAATCAAAAGTAAATGTAATTACTCAAATATACTTAAGTATCAATAGTATAAATTATATTAAGCAAACCAGACGCCACCATTGTGTATGTATATATATACAGTATATTATGTATGTTTGTAATAGTGTGTTATATGTGAAAGTGTGTTTGTATTATAAATTGTATTTGAATGTTTAAGGACTCTTGGAAGATTAGTCCAAATGGGGACTAAAAGAGATCCAAATCAAATCAAATCTCGACAAACAGAAAAAAAACATCTCCTCCCTACCTTATAGGCTTACCCAGTGTCGAAGGCTTGGCAATCTACGAATGTCATTAAACTTGTATGTTTATTTCTTACAGAGGTCTCTTTCCATTCATCATTTGGCCGCTGCGCAGTTTGGATTGACTGATTTTATTTGTCATTTAAAGAAATACATACAGTACATAAAGATACACAAAGATTTTCCTTTTCGGCACATTTGAGAAATTTTGAGACATCCATATACATTCAGATCCGTCCTGACACAACCAGCTCCATCAATAAACAAGTGATGTTGGCCAAATGAGCCACATTTATGTTCCCTTAAAAACAGCTATAACAAATTACAAAAGCACTATTCCTTGTGTTTTGATATGTAGCATATGCAAAACTTTACAGCCTATTTTTTGTTTGTTTTTTAGACTACTTTCCCAAAACAACAACTGTCCACCTCACAGTTCAGCTTTCAGAGATGTGAATACTAGATGTATTGGGGGGGGGGGCGACATCTGGAGAGAGAAAAATCACGCTTTGTGGTATTTTGCGAATGCTCTGTGTTAAACAGATCGCACTATACCTTTTTGTGCATGTAGATATGGTTGTCCTTGTTTGATAGACCCATTGGACGTCTTTCAGCGATGTTCCTATCAACAAATTCATTGCTAAATATACAAGCTGACACAGTTTTTCCACTCTCTGAAAGACTACAACTGGAGTGTGGTGGTGCTTCGTGCTCTGGCCTGGTCCCTCCCATAATGTGGGCCTTTTTGAAAGGGATGCGGACAGACCGCAATGGCTTCAAATGATTCCTCTCATCACCACAAATCTGACATTGGAGTAATTTTTTATGTACTACTAGCTACATGGTGACATTCAATACATGTTTCAACCAGAGTAAAAAAATATTTTCATAAGCATGCCATATTTCTTTCTATTAGCCTAGTTATCATTCTAAATTTAATCTCTGTGCCTGTGCACATGTATGCATGGTCAACTATTATACCCTAATGTTGATGTTATGCTGACACAGTTCAACTGTCATTCACACTGTATAAAATATATATATATATTTTGCCTTTCAGACAATACTGTGTGGTGCCTGGGCTTCTTCCTGCAGTGGATTCTATATAGATGAAAACAGAATTCCTTTGCCTGCGTGTGTCATCGAAGCAGAACAGTATCCCTTGAACTGTATCTATTTGAAGATCATGCTGATGGATCATACTCCATTAAGTAATCCAACAATGTGTACCCCACCATCTTGTCTATTTCAAGTCTTCTCTCATTGATCAACACAGGTGGGTGTCCACCCCAAAGTGTTGCATGTCATGATGACTGACACCCGCCTCGATCAATAAAAATCTTTGGTTAAATCACATTATCTGGTACAACAATCTGTAGCTACAGTTCTCTGCTACACCTGAGACACACTCAAACTCACTGAACTGTACTACAATGTTCATACTGTAGTTTTTTGTGAGTTACTTTTCCCATATAACATTCTTGTTGAATACCCAATTCTCTTTTTGAGTTAGTATTAAATAGTGTACACTCTCCTGTATTTTAGATTTTCACAGACATTATTTGGACATACATGTATGTATTTGAATGTCTATCATTTATTCAATGCTACAGAGCCCTGTACAGCTTATATAAATATATTCTGTGAATCTATAAAGGCAGACAACTTTCGAAGGTTGATAGAAAAGATCCATACAAATTTTATGTTGGTTCTACGTGAACCATACTGGCTGCATTTACACAGGTAGCCCAATTTTTACATTTTTTCCACTAAATGGTCTTTTGACCAATCACATCAGATCTTTTTCAGAACTGATCTGATTTGTCAAAAGGCCAATTAGTGGAAAATATATCAGAATTGGGCTGTTTGTGTAAACACAGCCATAGTCCTTTATCCGGCTTCGCTACACTGGCAATGGTGTTTGGCATGGTGGGCTGTGGAAGCTGACACTCTTTGTGCTTGTGGCGAATGGTCTTGTCTGAGGTTTATGGCCAGCTGGATAAGATTCTGCCTAAAGTTGTGTAAGGCCTTAACCACCAACTGTTTGGACCTCTTGCAGAAAATTTTCTGGTACTGCACATCTCCTGGAAAGACATGGTTGTGTTATGTGGTTACCATTTTACAATTTTTCTGGAAGGGCGTAAGGCAATTGTCCTTAGGTGTGTTTACAGACATATTCAATATCTCCCTATCCCACTATGCTGTCCCCACTTGCTTCAAGAAGCTCACCATTGTTCCTGGAGCCAAGAAAGCAAAGGTAACTGAACTAAATGTCTATCACCCCGTAACACCCACTTCTGTCATCATGAAGTGCTTTGAGAGGATAGTTAAGGATATATGACCTCTACCTTACCTGACATCCTAGACCCACTTCAATTTGCTTACCACCCCAATAGATCCACAGACGATGCAATTGCCAACGTACTGCACACTGTCCCATCCCATCTAGACAAGAGGAATACCTATGTAAGAATGCTGTTCATTGACTATAGCTCAGCATTCAACACCATAGTACTCTCCAAGCACATCATTTAGCTCTGGCCCTAGGTCTGAACCCTGCCCTCTGCAACTGGGTTCTAGACTTCCTGACAGTCTGCCCCCAGGTGGTGAAGGTAGGAAAAAACACCTCCCCTTTGCTGATCTTCAACACAGGGGCCCCACAAGGGTGCATGCTCTGCCTCCTCCTGTACTCCCGGTTCACCCATGACTGTGTGGCCACACACACCTCCAACTCAACCATCAAGTTTGCAGACGACACAACAGTAGTAGGCCTGACTACCAGCAATGACGAGACAGCCTACAGGGTGGAGGTGAAGGCCCTGAGAGAGTGGTGCCAGGAAAATAACCTCTCACTCAACAACAACAAAACAAAGGAGCTGATCGTGGACTTCAGGAAACACCAGAGGGAGCACGCCCCTATTCGACGGGACCGCATTGGAGAAGGTGGAAAGCTTCAAGTTCCTCAGCATACACATCACTGACGATCTGAAATGGTCCACCCACACAGACAGTGTGGTGAAGGCACAACAGCAACAGCGCCTCTTCAACCTCAGGAGGCTGAAGAAATGTGGCTTTGCCCCGTAAACCCTCACAAACTTTTACAGATGCACAATTGAGAACATCCGGTCGGTGTACGACGTCACCAGAATACTAACCACGGGTCCTGGGATTCACCATTACGGACAACTGGAACTCATCATTATGCGCACCTGTTAATCATTATGATTCAGACCTTGACTCCATTACCTTCATCATTTCCTCCCCTTTATATGTCACTCTCCGATGTTCACTTACCAGTCGGCAGCTCACCATTGATTTGAACACTTTAAAACTGAATCAACGACTGCATCATTTTAAACTTAAGTTTTGTTTTGACATTGGGCATATCATTTATCAAAAATGTGTTATCAACAGCTGAATCAACAACCTGAGAGACCATCATTTTAAACAATAAGTTTTAGTGAATATCTGAACAAAAATAAATATCCAATGAGTTAAATAATTGTCCTGGAAATATTTGTTTTATTCCATCCTTCCATCCTTATGTTATCTTGTACACTTCATTTTATAGATTTGTATTTCAATATACTTTAATTTACAAATAAAAGCATGATTATGGTGAGGTGTGAGTGTGGAGAAGAAAATAACGACCTGTCTCAAGCTGGACACATTGTCAGCTAGGATCTTTAGTCTCCAGAGAGTATTAACAGGAAGGCCAAAAAGATAAGCAAGGACATCAACCACCCGAGCTACGGCCTATTTTCCCCGCTATCATCCAGAAGGCGAGGACAGTACAGGTGCATCAATGCTGGTACCGAGAGACTGAAAAACAGCTTCGATCTCAAGGCCATCAGACTCCTAAAACTTCTTCAGGATCGGTGGGTCCCCTGCAGCACGGTTGAGCTAACGTAGGCTAATGTGATTAGCATGAAGTTTTAAGTAACAAGAACATTTCCCAAGACATAGACATATCTGATATTGGCTTAAATTCTTGTTAATCTAACTGCACTGTCCAATTTACTATAGCTATTACAGTGAAAGAATACCACGCTATTGTTTGAGGAGAGTGCACAGTTTTGAACATGAAAAGTTATGATTAAAAAAATGGAAGAAAAACATTATGGCCTTTCTCTTGCATTTCAAAGATGATGCTACAAAAACAATAAAAAAACAGTTGTTTTTTATTTGTATTATCTTTTACCAGATCTAATGTGTTATATTCTCCTACATTCCTTTCACATTTCCACAAACTTCAAATTGTTTCCTTTCAAATATTACCAAGAAAATGCATATCCTTGCTTCATGGCCTGAGCTACAGGCAGTTAGATTTGGGTATGTCATTTTAGGTGAAATTTGAAAAAAGGGGTCCAATCCTTAAGAGGTTCAGCCATCACTAGCACATTAGAGGCTGCTGCATATAGGAATAGACTAGAAATCACTGGCCACTTTAAGGAATGGAACACTTAATAGTGTTTACATATCTGGCATTACACATCTCATATGTATACTGTATTCTATACTTCTATGGTATCTTAGTCACTTAGTAATGTTTACATATCTTGCATTTCTCATAATTTGTATATACTGTATTCTATACTATTCTACAGTATCTTAGTCCGTTCTGCTCTGACATCACTCATCCATATATGTATATAGTCTTAATTCATTCCTACTTAGATGTGTGTGTATTGGGAATATGTAGTGTAATTTGTTAATTATTACTTGTTAGATATTACTGCACTGTTGGAGCTTGAAGCTAAGCATTTCGCTACACCCGCACTAACATCTGCTAAACACGTGTATGTGACCAATCAAATTTGATTTGCTTTGATTTTTAGCACCATGTTCCCCTTATCCTACAGTCGATGGAGAAACCAACTTGAGTGTTCAGAGATAACACTTCCGTTATTCCGACTGGCATGGAAGGTGCTAGAGTCTTCCGAGGGTTAAGGATAATTCGTCTGAAACTAGGGAATTTGGTGCAGTGTGCTTCCTCACTGCTCGCACCCGGTTCAGCTTAATCGAACTCCACCATTGTCCGAAACGAGGCGGGGCTTAAATTCCAATGGGATGAGTTGGATGAGTTTCCTCCTGCTACGTCACTCTGGGATAGGCTGCTAGCACTCCGCCGAACTAGTACGCTGTCAGCGGTGTTTCAGGGCTGGATAGGCACCTACGGCCTCGGAAAACTATTGCAAAATATATATATAAAAAATTATCGCACATATCCGTGTTATTTGATCGGTTTGGGTAATGGTCAGGTGATAATTTGAGATTCGAACGCAATGCGTTTCCGTCCACGACTACCAACTTCTAAGCAATACAATCGCCACTAAAAACTTTATTTTCCAGAAGGCCTTGCATTTTGTTACAACAGGTCCACGGAATAGGAAGAGAGGAGACTGATTAGGCTATTAGACAACGAAATACATTGTATTATCTTTGGCCTTTTTTACAATTGAACAACAAGAAGAGAACTCATCTACACGATTATATCGGACAGGCTACGGGACAGGATCCGGATTAAAAATACATTGAGCTACAACGCCACCAGCTCTCCTAGATACTACGATCCAAGGAATTATTTAACTGGTTAAATGCGGTACGAGGCTAAAATGATGCCGGTGAGAATTTCTGCCTTTAATTGCTTGAAAAAAGTTGTCACTATACTCGCCTATTTGCTTCTATGTTAGAGATATCTAACTCAACATTGTAGCGTTCTCGTCGGGCATTAAGTTGACACATGGGGCCTAGCCATACTGTTGGTTACATTGTTGTGATCTCCACCAATGTGTTTTCAGATATAAAGAAAAAGTCAAGTTGCATTACACATTATACATTACAATTTAAACCGTGTTCTATGCATGTATATATTGGTGTGTGGCTTTCTTTCTGTAGGGTTGATTCAATTTAATGGTAGGCTGCCTAATTCATGACAAATTATAGACATTTAACAGATTTTCAGATAGTGTTCGTTCTTTTAAAAACGGCAAGTCTTTATGTTTTTGTAGAGCCTGCTAGGCTAAAACGTTTATGGTGGGAAGCATTTTAATTATTTATTCACTAGGAAGCTATTATTATTGTTTACATTGTAAAAACCCATCCACAGCACTAAGGACTTACAGAGAAGCCTAATGCATAATCAATCACCCGAGTGTCTACATTTATGTCCATAGGAGATTGAGCATTTCTCATCGATCTTTGTTCAAAAGCTCATTAATCGGATAGTTTTGACACAGATACACAATTTTGAACGTGGCAGTTATTGTTTTTCCTTGAACAAGTCACCAACCAACTCTGTAGTAGAGGGCTGCATTCCCGACATTTAAGTGCAGGTCCCAACAGATCATTTCCGCGGGGTCTTTTTTTTTACATGCTGCGGGCGGTCAGACAGAACTTTGGGATGAAACTATTTTTTTCTACCTATTGTTTTAAAGCAGCTCTGTTACTTTATTCACAGAGTCAGAATTGGCTGCGTCAAGTTCAGGTAGCCATTATAGCCTGACGAAGACAGCTTGTCTGTCGAAACATCGGTTATTCAATTATTGCATCGGAGCTCCTAGAGTGCGGCTATAACAGATACTGACGAGATGATTGTGTCTCCGCCCTAAGAATGGAATTTGTTGACCACCGAGCGGAACGGCGGGCTGTCAAGGGCACACCTACTCCTAGCTTGGAATTGTTAGATACATCCTGTCATTTGAATACTTGTTTATATTCGGTGAGGGGTGTTGACGTCATCTGTCTGTGTTCCTTGGAGAGTGAGATGTTATGCTAGCTTTCTGAATATGCAAAGACAACTTCAAATTCCAACAGCCCCCACCCCATACAAAAACTGCTTGCTTAATAATTATCTGCTTAAAGTGGACAGAGTGAACCCTCTTGCTTTGCCTCTCCTCTGGCTATATGAAAGAGTAGGCTGCCTTTGTCTATGCATGGGTGTAGAATCAGGTGGCAGTTATCTTTTCAAAGGAAATTAACTAAACAAATGATTAGGCAATAGTGAACTACATTGCCTAGAAATAAATATTGATCCCCATCTGAAAATCGTCCCACTACTAAAAGACAAGTTTTGCATATAGCCTATCTCAAGAGAAAGTGCAAGTGTCCGTTCTCTCTCTAACTCTGCTCTCTTCAAACTGCATCTAGCCTATTGGCTGATATAGCCCAGTAATACCGATAGCCTAATATATTGGGCCACGTGAGAATCTCTGGTAATTTAACCTAATTTAACCTAACCTACTGTTAGCACGTTTTGCCCTTAGGGTGCAAAATTGCTGGGACCATGGTTGGCAAGTGAGCTGTGTCACATACACCTAAAATAACATTGCAGGACTGTGGTTGGGTTCGGGCGCGGGTGGGAGTTGGACAAAAAGTGAGCGGGTACGGAATAAAAAGCTGCTGACAGGAATGGGATGAAGTGATCATTCCCACACATACCAGTTGGTAATGTGGACCCCTGCCAACATGAGAGATCCATTCCTTATGCTGCAGTGCTGAGCTCCATCTTTCATCACTTTTATTAAAATAGAGTATTACTTACTATACAGACAGGTATCCTGCAGTGTGTGCATCTCTCCCCCTCATTCCTCTCTTTCCAGTAACTGGATGAGTGAGTGAATGATTCATGTTGTCAGGCAGCAGTGACCGAGTACTCTCAGGATGACTCCCGTCTGCTACATATGACCTAGCGCCACTATTCACACCCAGCCATTTATCACCAACCTCCATTCACATGGAGATCTATATATATATATATATATACTTATTCTTACCATACCATGTAGCTCTTTATAGGCATAGGAGACCTTTGGCCCGCTGAGGTGGGCCCACTGGGGTGTGTCTGTATGTGCACGTCTTTTTGGTGTGTTAGCATCTACTCTGTGCTATTAGTACGATCACCATAATCCCTATCACAATATAGCCACAGAACATGAGGTATGGTCTGTGCTTGTAAAGTTCTCTGGGAGTTAGAATGTAGCAGCATTGTGGCTGGCTTGAGTGGGGGAGGGTGATAAAGGGGGTCACTGTTTTCTTAAGACAATGGGCAGCGTCTCTTTATGATAGTATGGAATAGGTGATTATGTGTGTCTTTTTGGGCTATGAAAAGAGATGCTCTCCATTTGTTGGCCCATTGTGGGTGTAGGCTAGTTGCACACAATAGTTTTACTCTGATTTACCTTCTCTCACAGCTAGCAGTGATTAACACATTTGGTCTTGAGCTGTGTACACAGTTTTGTAGTCAAAGCTTGTTTTTCTGCAGGTTTCTTTTAGGGAGGTTAGTACCATGTTACAGTTTGAGGGTACAGAGGTAATACTCTGGTTAGCCTAACTTTCTTTTTTTGGCCAAATCTCATGTTGAATTATATAAAAATGTATACTGTTACAATGAGTTCTTAAACCTATACACATTTGTTCCTAAACAGCAATGAAGTGTTCAATGTTGACTTAAACATATTGTCTTAATCAACCAAAACAACAACCACATCAAACTAGCATTGTGGTGATATAAGGGTGGGAAAATTAGGTAATGATGTGGGCAGCTCTGCTCTACTTTGCTGTATGTATTTATATTGTCTTAGTCCAAACAGTCTACAATATTTAAGCAATAAGGCCCGAGGGGGTATGTTGTGGCCAATATACCACGGCTAAGGGCTGTTCTGCCTGGAAGCAGCCCTTAGCCGTGGTATATTAGCCATATACCACAAGCCCGAGGTGCCTTATTGCTATTATTAACTGGTTACCAATGTAATTAGAAGAGTAAAAATAAATGTTTCGTCATATCCATGGTATACGGTCTGATATACCACGGCTTTCAACCAGTCAGTATACTGTGCTCCAACCACAGTTTTATAAATATATTTATTATTTTTAAGCCTGAGACCCAAATTAGAAATTCTGTGTTTTCCTAGGACCCAAGTTTTCAAAAACATGCAACTATATCTACATTTCATTGCCCTTATGCCCATTAACAATTCAACATAGACTACAGTGCCTTGCGAAAGTATTCGGCCCCCTTGAACTTTGCGACCTTTTGCCACATTTCAGGCTTCAAACATAAAGATATAAAACTGTATTTTTTTGTGAAGAATCAACAACAAGTGGGACACAATCATGAAGTGGAACAACATTTATTGGATATTTCAAACTTTTTTAACAAATCAAAAACTGAAAAATTGGGCGTGCAAAATTATTCAGCCCCCTTAAGTTAATACTTTGTTGCTTGGGGTATGTTTCTATCAGTTTTGCACATCGAGAGACTGAAATTTTTTCCCATTCCTCCTTGCAAAACAGCTCAAGCTCAGTGAGGTTGGATGGAGAGCATTTGTGAACAGCAGTTTCCAGTTCTTTCTACAGATTCTCGATTGGATTCAGGTCTGGACTTTGACTTAGCCATTCTAACACCAGGATATGTTTATTTTTGAACCATTCCATTGTAGATTTTGCTTTATGTTTTGGATCATTGTCTTGTTGGAAGACAAATCTCCGTCCCAGTCTCAGGTCTTTTGCAGACTCCATCAGGTTTTCTTCCAGAATGGTCCTGTATTTGGCTCCATCCATCTTCCCATCAATTTTAACCATCTTCCCTGTCCCTGCTGAAGAAAAGCAGGCCCAAACCATGATGCTGCCACCACCACGTTTGACAGTGGGGATGGTGTGTTCAGGGTGTTGCTTTTACGCCAAACATGACGTTTTGCATTGTTGCCAAAAAGTTCAATTTTGGTTTCATCTGACCAGAGCACCTTCTTCCACATGTTTGGTGTGTCTTCCAGGTGGCTTGTGGAAAACTTTAAACAACACTTTTTATGGATATCTTTAAGAAATGGCTTTCTTCTTGCCACTCTTCCATAAAGCCCAGATTTGTGCGATATACGACTGATTGTTGTCCTATGGACATAGTCTCCCACCTCAGCTGTAGATCTCTGCAGTTCATCCAGAGTGATCATGGGCCTCTTGGCTGCATCTCTGATCAGTCTTCTCCTTGTATGAGCTGAAAGTTTAGAAGGACGGCCAGTTCTTGGTAGATTTGCAGTGGTCTGATACTCCTTCCATTTCAATATTATTGCTTGCACAGTGCTCCTTGGGATGTTTAAAGCTTGGGAAATCTTTTTGTATCCAAATCCGGCTTTAAACTTCTTCACAGCAGTATCTCGGACCTGCCTGGTGTGTTCCTTGTTCTTCATGATGCTCTCTGCACTTTTAACAGACCTCTGAGACTATCACAGTGCAGGTGCATTTATACGGAGACTTGATTACACACAGGTGGATTGTATTTATCATCATTAGTCATTTAGGTCAACATTGGATCATTCAGAGATCCTCACTGAACTTCTGGAGAGAGTTTGCTGCACTGAAAGTAAAGGGGCTGAATAATTTTGCACGCCCAATTTTTCAGTTTTTGATTTGTTAAAAAAGTTTGAATTATCCAATAAATGTCGTTCCACTTCATGATTGTGTCCCACTTGTTGATTCTTCACAAAAATATACAGTTTTATATCTTTATGTTTGAAGCCTGAAATGTGGCAAAAGGTCACAAAGTTCAAGGGGGCCGAATATTTTCGCAAGGCACTGTAATATGAACAACATCAGAAGCCTCCTCCCTAAGTTTGTTTTACTCACTGCTTTAGCACACTCTGCTTACCCTGATGTCCTTGCCGTGTCTGAATCCTGGCTCAGGAAGGCCACCAAAAAAAAAATTCTGAGATTTCCATATCCAACTATAACATCTTCCGTCAAGATAGAACTGCCAAAGGGGGAGGAGTTGCAGTCTACTGCAGAGATAGCCTGCAAAGTAATGTCATACTTTCCAGGTCCATACCCAAACAGTTCGAACTACTAATTTTGAAAATTACTCTCTCCAGAAATAAGTCTCTCACTGTTGCCGCCTGCTACCGACCCCCCTCAGCACCCAGCTGTGCCCTGGACACCATTTGTGAATTGATTGCCCCCCATCTAGCTTCAGAGTTTGTTCTGTTAGGTGACCTAAACTGGGATATGCTTAACACCCCGGCAGTCCTACAATCTAAGCTAGATGCCCTCAATCTCACACAAATCATCAAGGAACCCACCAGGTACAACACTAAATCTGTAAACAAGGGCACCCTCATAGATGTCATCCTGACCAACTGGCCCTCCAAATACACCTCCGCTGTCTTTAACCAGGATCTCAGCGATCACTGCCTCATTACCTGTATCCGCTACGGAGCCGCAGTCAAACGACCACCCCTCATCACTGTCAAACGCTCCCTAAAACACTTCTGTGAGCAGGCCTTTCTAATCGACCTTGCCCGGGTGTCCTGGAAGGACAATGACCTCATCCCGTCAGTTGAGGATGCCTGGTCATTCTTTAAAAGTAACTTCCTCACCATTTTAGATAAGCATGCTCCGTTCAAAAAATGCAGAACTAAGAACAGATACAGCCCTTGGTTCACTCCAGACCTGACTGCCCTCGACCAGCACAAAAACATCCTGTGGCGGACTGCAATAGCATCGAATAGTCCCCGCGATATGCAACTGTTCAGGGAAGTCAGGAACCAATACACACAGTCAGTCAGGAAAGCTAAGGCCAGCTTCTTCAGGCAGAAGTTTGCATCCTGTAGCTCCAACTCCAAAAAGTTCTGGGACACTGAAGTCCATGGAGAACAAGAGCACCTCCTCCCAGCTGCCCACTGCACTGAGGCTAGGTAACACGGTCACCACCGATAAATCCATGATTATCGAAAACTTCAACAAGCATTTCTCAACGGCTGGCCATGCCTTCCGCCTGGCTACTCCAACCTCGGCCAACATCCCCCCCCCCCCCCCGCAGCTACTCGCCCAAGCCTCTCCAGGTTCTCCTTTACCCAAATCCAGATAGCAGATGTTCTGAAAGAGCTGCAAAACCTGGACCCGTACAAATAAGCTGGGCTTGACAATCTGGACCCTCTATTTCTGAAACTATCCGCCGCCATTGTCGCAACCCCTATTACCAGCCTGTTCAACCTCTCTTTCATATCGTCTGAGATCCCCAAGGATTGGAAAGCTGCCGCAGTCATCCCCCTCTTCAAAGGGGGGAGACACCCTGGACCCAAACTGTTATAGACCTATATCCATCCTGCCCTGCCTATCTAAGGTCTTCGAAAGCAAAGTCAACAAACAGGTCACTGACCATCTCGAATCCCACCGTACCTTCTCCGCTGTGCAATCTGGTTTCTGAGCCGGTCACGGGTGCACCTCAGCCACGCTCAAGGTACTAAACGATATCATAACCGCCATCGATAAAAGACAGTACTGTGCAGCAGTCTTCATCGACCTTGCCAAGGCTTTCGACTCGGTCAATCACCATATTCTTATCGGCAGACTCAGTAGCCTCGGTTTTTCGGATGACTGCCATGCCTGGTTCACCAATTACTTTGCAGACAGAGTTCAGTGTGTCAAATCGGAGGGCATGCTGTCCGGTCCTCTGGCAGTCTCTATGGAGGTGCCACAGGGTTCAATCCTCGGGCTGACTTTTTTTTTTCTGTATATAGCAATGATGTTGCTCTTGCTGCGGGCGATTCCCTGATCCACCTCTACGCAGACGACACCATTCTATATACTTCCTGCCCGTCCATGGACACTGTGCTATCTAACCTCCAAACGAGCTTCAATGCCATACAACACTCCTTCCGTGGCCTCCAACTGCTCTTAAACGCTAGTAAAACCAAATGCATGCTTTTCAAACGTTCGCTGCCTGCACCCGCACGCCTGACCAGCATCACCACCCTGGATGGTTCCAACCTTGAATATGTGGACATCTATAAGTACCTAGGTGTCTGGCTAGACTGTAAACTCTCCTTCCAGACTCATATCAAACATCTCCAATTGAAAATCAAATCAAGAGTCTGCTTTCTATTCCGCAACAAAGCCTCCTTCACTCACGCCGCCAAACTTACCCTAGTAAAACTGACTATCCTACCGATCCTCAACTCTGGCGATGTCATCTACAAAATTGCTTCCAACACTCTACTCAGCAAACTGGATGCAGTTTATCACAGTGCCATCCGTTTTGTCACTAAAGCACCTTATACCACCCACCACTGCGACTTGTATGCTCTCGTCGCCAGACCCACTGGCTCCAGGTCATCTACAAGTCCATGCTAGGTAAAGCTCCGCCTTATCTCAGTTCACTGGTCACGATGGCAACACCCATTCGTAGCACGCGCTCCAGCAGGTGTATCTCACTGATCATCCCTAAAGCCAACACCTCATTTGGCCGCCTTTCGTTCCAGTTCTCTGCTGCCTGTGACTGGAACGAATTGCAAAAATCGCTGAAGTTGGAGACTTTTATCTCCCTCACCAACTTCAAACATCAGCTATCTGAGCAGCTCACCGATCGCTGCAGCTGTACATAGTCTATCGGCAAATAGCCCACCCATTTTTATCTACCTCATCCCCATACTGTTTTTATTTATTTACTTTTCTGCTCTTTTGCACACCAATATCTCTACCTGTACATGACCATCTGATCATTTATCACTCCAGTGTTAATCTGCAAAATTGTAATTATTCGCCTACCTCATGCCTTTTGCACACAATGTATATAGACTCCCCTTTTTTTCCTACTGTGTTATTGACTTGTTAATTGTTTACTCCATGTGTAACTCTGTTGTCTATTCACATTGCTATGCTTTATCTTGGCCAGGTCGCAGTTGCAAATGACAACTTGTTCTCAACTAGCCTACCTGGTTAAATAAAGGTGAATTTATTTCATTTTTTAAATGAAATAGCTATTCATGTTTATTTTTCCCCCTTAAAAACACTCTTACATATCTGTCTAGGTTGGAACTGTTGCTGTTAAAATACAATAAATAATTACAATTCCTAACTGACTGATCACATCAATCAGACGTAGACCAGAAGACACACTCACAGTCCTAATGAGAGGTGTGTGTGTAGCTGGTTGAAGTTTTCAACAAGCAGGAATATTCTGTGCTCAGGTTTTGACAGTGCAATTCTGAGTTCATGCTCAGCATGGAGTCTGTTTCTTAACTATGTCAGAGTTGAGAACCTTGACTCGTATAGGTTTCTGGTGCCAAACTGGATCAGAACATCTACTGCTTTCTCAGCTAGGCAGGAGACTGCTTCCTGCTGTAGATGAGCAACCCAGGACTGTGCGTGTTTGCCTCAAAAAGCATCTTGCGTCAATCAGTGTATTCCAGTTCAGAAAAAAAATAATATTTTGTATTTTAACAGCAACAGTTTTTTCCCATCTTCATCTGTACTGTTACTTAGTGAAACACTAGCAGTAGCTAGATAGCTTGCTTTGGATAACGTTAGGTAGCTAGCTATTAGTTGTGTACAAGGGGATTGTTTGAAAGATAAACTCGCATCGACTACTATGAGAAATAGTACTCCCTTCTGCTTATCGTCACCTGTTACAAAATGACAAAAATGCCTTGCCAGCTGATTTACTTTTCCACTGTCGAAGCACTGTTTCCTGAATTCTGCCCTGTTCTGAAAGAACTCTGGGTTTACCGTCATACTGTGGATGTTTGGTCAGGACCTGTCATTTTAATATGTTTGTTTTGAGAGACTCATTACTAAGCACTTCCCTGTACAAAACACATTGTGGGCGCTCCTCGTTATTTCTCAAAGTTTGTATTAAACCAAGAGAAACACATCGCTGTATTTGCGTTTTTATTTATTTATTTATTTCACCTTTATTTAACCAGGTAGGCAAGTTGAGAACAAGTTCTCATTTACAATTGCGACCTGGCCAAGATAAAGCAAAGCAGTTCGACAGATACAACGACACAGAGTTACACATGGAGTAAAACAAACATACAGTCAATAATACAGTATAAACAAGTCTATACAATATAAGCAAATGAGGTGAGAAGGGAGGTAAAGGCAAAGAAGGCCATGGTGGCAAAGTAAATACAATATAGCAAGTAAAACACTGGAATGGTAGTTTTGCAATGGAAGAATGTGCAAAGTAGAAATAAAAATAATGGGGTGCAAAGGAGCATTTACATTTACATTTAAGTCATTTAGCAGACGCTCTTATCCAGAGCGACTTACAAATTGGTGCATTCACCTTATGACATCCAGTGGAACAGCCACTTTATAATAGTGCATCTAAATATTTTAAGGGGGGTGAGAAGGATTACTTTATCCTATCCTAGGTATTCCTTAAAGAGGTGGGGTTTCAGGTGTCTCCGGAAGGTGGTGATTGACTCCGCTGTCCTGGCGTCGTGAGGGAGTTTGTTCCACCATTGGGGAGCCAGGGCAGCGAACAGTTTTGACTGGGCTGAGCGGGAACTGTACTTCCTCAGTGGTAGGGAGGCGAGCAGGCCAGAGGTGGATGAACGCAGTACCCTTATTTGGGTGTAGGGCCTGATCAGAGCCTGGAGGTACTGAGGTGCCGTTCCCCTCACAGCTCCGTAGGCAAGCACCATGGTCTTGTAGCGGATGCGAGCTTCAACTGGAAGCCAGTGGAGAGAGCGGAGGAGCGGGGTGACGTGAGAGAACTTGGGAAGGTTGAACACTAGACGGGCTGCGGCGTTCTGGATGAGTTGTAGGGGTTTAATGGCACAGGCAGGGAGCCCAGCCAACCGCGAGTTGCAGTAATCCAGACGGGAGATGACAAGTGCCTGGATTAGGACATGCGCCGCTTCCTGTGTGAGGCAGGGTCGTACTCTGCGGATGTTGTAGAGCATGAACCTACAGGAACGGGCCACCGCCTTGATGTTAGTTGAGAACGACAGGGTGTTGTCCAGGATCACACCAAGGTTCTTAGCGCTCTGGGAGGAGGACACAATGGAGTTGTCAACCGTGATGGCGAGATCATGGAACGGGCAGTCCTTCCCCGGGAGGAAGAGCAGCTCAGTCTTGCCGAAGTTCAGCTTGAGGTGGTGATCCGTCATCCACACTGATATGTCTGCCAGACATGCAGAGATGCGATTCGCCACCTGGTCATCAGAAGGAGCAAAATAAATTAAATACAGTTGGGAAAGAGGTAGTTGTTTGGGCTAAATTATAGGTGGGCTATGTACAGGTTTCATGACAATTGAGCTCAGTCAGAACTTGTGGCTAACTTGAGTCCATTGCATGATGGCGAGTGGGAATGACAAGCCAGTGGCTGACAGCGCATCATCTGCTGCTGAAGAAAACTGCAGAAAAAAAGATGTGGTAAACCGAAGCACACCGGCATCTTCCACCCACTCCCGCAGCTGCCAAGCTGAGCAGAGACACTGCTGCTAAGCTGAGAGCGCACTGGAACAGAGTGCAGTTGCACTTGGCCAAAATCAATTCCAGTAATTCATGAAATAATTATACATTTATTGTAACACGTTGCGACCCACCATTAACAGGTTTGCGACCCACTTTGCGTCGTGACCCATTTTTTTGTTTTAAAGGCTGACATATAACGTGGCATTTGTGAATACTAGTTTCTGATGGGCTTGAAGGGCATTCTGGAGCGTGCATTATTTCCATTTAATTCACGGTATAATTGTATGGTTTTGAAGTGCTTATGTTATTTCGATTTTCATATTAGCAAGGGAGGATGATGATTTGTTAGCTGAACTAGCAAGTCTGTTTGTATGGTTACCAAGGCAACTACTCTAGCTAGTAAACATACTAGCTACTTCAGTAGCTAGTATGGCAAATGAATACAATTCTAACGGCAAATATGTTAATTTATAGCGATGGTATCAAAGGGATAATCACCTCAGGGCTCTGTGTTCTCTAGAAAAGAATGCAATGCCATGGAAGGTCATGGCGTTGTGGAACACACCTTCCACGTCTAGTACTATTTTCCAGAGAACATAGCCCCTCGTTGAGTGTCCCTAGACATTTTGGGACAGAAAAACACTGTCAGTGTAAACGTAAAAGACTGAAACAAATATAAAGCATGTAGAAAAGATGATGGACCTATACAACAGCCAAGGTTGGTCAGAGGAATTTGGGTCCCCACACTCACTCACCTGTGCCAATGATCTCGTTATACTTTATCCTGCTCATTCCAAATTCGGTTTAATAAAGACGTTAACACCTCTTAAGGATCTGACCCTTTTTTTTTCAATTTTCGCCTAAAATGACAGAATTGGCTAACTACTTGTACCTCCGGACTTGAAGCAAGGATATGGATATTATTGATACCATTTTAAAGGAAGCACTTTGACGTTTGTGGAAATGTGAAGTTAATGTCGGAGAAATATCACACATTAGATCTGGTAAAGGATAATACAAAGAAATAATATATATATATTTTTTCCCCCATCTTTAAAATGCAAGAAAAAGGCCATACTATAATATTGTAGTTTAGGCGCAATTTAGATTTGTGCGCAATGTTTCAGATTGATCCAGTGAAGCGTTGCAATACTGGACCATATTTGTGCTGAATTGGTCAATTGATACGCTTTCAAGTACATAACTATAGAGAACATACAAACATGATATGGTAATACAAGATGTAAGTTTACACACTACCAGGAATGTCAGCGTGGTGGGTGTGGAGCCAGAGACAGCAGGGATTCAAACCGTAGAACCGAGTTCTTATATTTGAACATAAAATGGATTTTATCTATCAAAACTCTGCTACATTTTATCTCTGGGACCCTCAGGATGACAAATCAGAGCAAGATTACTGTATGCAAGTATATTATTATCCTTCAGAGGTGAATGTATCAAACCAGTTGCCATGATACATGTGTTGTTGTTGTGCACTCTCCTCAAACAATAACATGGAAATGTTTCACTGTACGAGCTGCTGTATATTGGACAGTGCAGTTAGATAAACAAGAATTTAAGCTTTCTGCCCATATAAGACATGTCCATGAAACGTTTCTGTTACTTACAATGTCATGCTAATTACATTAGTGCACGTCAGCTCAACCCATCCCGTAGAGGTTCCCTTGTCCTTTCAACTCTTTTGCCTAGTTAAATAAAATAAAAAAAACAGTTTGTCTAGGATAGGGAAGAATGACATTCTTGTTCGTTGGCTCATTCTGATTAATTTGGATCCCATTTCTCTTTTCTCTTGTGAGGCAACTATGAGCCTCCTACATCACAATATAATATGCCGAATGGAGAGACCATGAAAGGAGGAGTTTGGAGGGAAACATGGTGCAGTGCAGACAGAGACTGGAGGTTATGCTGAATATAAGTAGGGAGTGACGTCGCCTAACTGCAGACTACAGCACAAGTTGTTAGCTACCGCTCTCACCAGTGACTTTCTCTCCTCCCTCTTCCCCTTTAGTGTAGGTAGAGGAACAAGATTAATGCACAGAGTATTCTGCCATGAGTAGATGAAAAGGAATAATGTATCGATTATTTTGCAATTCATTTTGAAGGACTGCCCAGCTGGAGCAGAGCCAAGTCTTCAGGCCCAGAGTTCTGCAGAGAGGACGGAAAAACAGATGCACACACCGAGCGATGCAGCCTGTCTTGATGCGGTCTATTGGCTTCCTTAGAGGGGGCTCGCTCAACAAGACCTAGCTGGAGCGCTTTATCACCCCAGAATATATGTCATGGACAGAGACTGTGTGCGCTTGCATATGTGCGTGTGGGACCTGGCAGCATGTTGTAGGTAACTCTGACTTGGTGCACACGGTGGTATTGATGTTTGCTCTCTAAGCAGGCCTTTAGTTACTTTGACATTGAAGTCTATAGCTCTTACTTTGCCTCATGTTTAGTCCTGGGGATCTGATAATGGAAACTGCTAAGGGGACAGTTTTGATAACCCCCCCCCCCCACCTTCTCTCATGGTAACTCAACAAAATAGATATTGACTTTGTACTAAAGGAGAATAACATACAGTAGTATTGAGCCTTATTTTGCGGGACAGTGTAGCCTACACAAATCATATTTCTCTTGCAGCACCACATGCCATAGGTAACGTGTTAATTCTGTTTGAGTGGGAGTGGCACACACACACACACACACACACACACACACACACACACACACACACACACACACACACACACACACACACACACACACACACACACACACACACACACACACACACACACACACACACTGCCCTCGTCCTACTTCTTGTAATTGGCGATTTTAAACCCAGTAGATCTGAAAGCATGCCTAAACAACTGGAAAGGCCTGATAAGTTCCCCCAGCAATCTGCCTTAATGGTTAACGTTAGGATTGGGAGTAGACCAGTCTGATCTCAGATCAGGGCAGTCAATACCTCAATCCCATTGGGCTAGGTCATCATGACTCTACAAGGTGTGTGTGTGTGTGTGTGTGTGTGTGTGTGTGTGTGTGTGTGTGTGTGTGTGTGTGTGTGTGTGTGTGTGTTGAGAGGGTACGGTAGTGTCATCAGCTGTGGCTGCTCTCCTGCTCTCAGAAGTGCTTTCATAAAATGAATCACAGACAGACACAGACAGGGTTTGATGTTGTTCTGCTACCAGCGGCTTTCATCAGACAGACCCATGCCTGTCTAGTCACAACAGGATATTGTGTGCACCTGCTATCTATAATTTGACTGGCAGCGGGCACACTCTTTTAGGACATTATTAGAATACACCCATATTCCTCAAGCGGGTAATGCAGCACAACATTGGTTTCAACCCCCCCTTTTTTTGGATGTGATACTGAAACTAAACCTTCACTTTCAGGGCTGATTATACTTGGCTATGTTTTAGATAGTGTATAACTAGTGTATCTTAGTCATTGCTCCTGATTGCTGACCTGTGCAGGTGTTTGTCCCTGACGTGTCTTATCTCCATTCAGGCCACGTGGTACCCTTGGCCTATGTGTTACTGGAGATCTACGGTGATGCTGTAGCTGCTGCACTCTGGCTTGGGTGAAAGTGTCTATATGTTTTGCTATGCTTTGTTAAACAGCTGTTATCCTCTTTTGTTATTTCTTAATCGACTCATTAGGTTTTTATTGACCTGTGCTTATTTCTCCGGCTGTGGCATTAATTCATATTTTAATGAGCTCTGGGGTAGTGTCTCAGCACCACTCTCCACACTTTAGTGCAATTTTCTACTGCACTTCCACTCTGCCGTTCTGCTCTAGCGATTCTATTAACTTCAACATTATTATAGATCATGTTGACCTGAGAGAATATGGTTTCATCAGGACAGGAAATGCTAACAACTTGACATAATAGGGCACCACGAGCTGCCAGAACAACTTCAATGTACCTTGGCATAAATGATTGTGTCTGGAACTCTATTGGAGGGATGTGACACAATTCTCCCATGAGAAACTCCATAATTTGGTGTTTTGTTGATGGTGGTGGAAAGTGCTGTCTCAGGCGCTGCTCCAGAATCTCCCGTAACTGTTCAATTTGGTTGATCTGGTGATTGAGACACACACACACACACTTTAAACCCCTATGGTCCTTTTTTTATACCTTTATTTAACTAGGGAAGCCAGTTGAGAACAAATCCTTACTTTCAATGATGGCCTAGGAACAGGGGCAGAACAACAGATTTGTACCTTGTCAGCTCGGGATTTGAACTTGCAACCTTCCGGTTACTAGTCCAATGCTCTAACCACTAGGCTACGCTTGAGACCCCTCTTTGAAAGTCACAGATCTATCCTAGCCATGGTTGCCCAAAAAATGGGTAACTGGGCATTTCTATACATGATCCTAAGCATGATGGGATGTTATTTGCTGAATTAACTCAGGAACCACAACTGTGTGGAAGCACCTGCTTTCAATATACTTTGTCTCCCTCGTTTACTTGTGTTTCCTTTAATTTTGCAAGTTAACTGTATGTGCTACTTGTTGGCAACAAATGGGTAATATACTGGCCATAATATGCAGTACTGTATATTTTTAGTATCCACCACTCCTCTCTAATCTCCTCTTCCTCTCTCGTGATATATTCAGAAGTATTTTACATACTATGTATTTTGTGTGAAAGGGAGGGAGAGATGGAGGGAGGTGGATGAAGGTCAGGAGGAGAAGCCACCAAGTGCCAACTCATCCAGTGTAGGCTGAAAGAGAGCGCAATGGCATGGTCTGTCTGGATCATTAACTTTAGTGCTGAGCCCCAGAGGGCTTTACCTTATGTCACAACTCTTTCGTTTTCTCTCTCTCTCATTTCACTCTCTCCCCCCTCCCTATTCCCTCTCTCCTAACATTAACAGGGTCCTCTGGATGTCCTACATTCTTTGCACGAGCTGATGTTGTCAACTGCTGCCTGTAGTGATTTCTGGGTGACTTTTCCTGTCCTGCTGGGATTTAAAGCCCTCTTGTAAAAAAGAGCTAATCTATTGCATTGAAGAGTCAAAGGGAACTCCATGCTTGTCTTACATGATTTGTTGCCCAACACAACAACCAAGCAGCCATAAACAATCATGTATCTGGGTCACTGTTATTTGAAACCTTGCAGAGCAAATCTGGCAAAGCCCTCCTACAAAGCTGAAGCTTCTACTCTCCTAGAGCTGTTGAATGATCCACACACACTGTAGTCCAGTGGTTCAAAAATCTAATTTTATTGGTCACATACACACATTTAGCAGATGTTGTAGTGTAATGCATGTAAAGAAGTGGAGTGCTGGCTCGAGGTTGAGGTTTCCCTTCTAAGCAAAGGCTGATCCCAGTTATTTGGCACAGATCTTGGATAAGCTTTAAGCACAGATCTAGGACCAGCACAAAATAACAACAGCAACTAAAACTATTCAGTGTTGAGGAACTTAATGAGGGCAGGGGGCTCCCCTTTTAGGTGACGTTTGTGAAAGATTTGTCTGCCAATGTTAACCCTTTCTCTTTATCTGGGGTGGTACTTTGTAGGGTTGGCTTGAATCACTGAAACCACTGTGACCCTTTCATTTACAACCCGCCCCCCATCACCCTACTGTTGTAAGCCAAGCATGAGCTATGGTTTATTACCTAATTGTTTTATAAAGTGTACTTTTGCGTCCTAATTTACCAAAGCTACTGGTTAGGTCTGGACCACCTAGATTATCTGCATCATCAGCTGTGATTTTAATTGTTTGTATTGGGCGGTTGCTTTTGATGACTTACACCTGCATATTTAAAAAGAGAGAACATTTATGGTTAGAATGGACTATTAGAAGTATAGCTACCTAGTTAGGACAATGTCAGTGTTCTGAAAAGACAGAATAAGTGAATGGAATGTAGTTGATGCCTTTTTGGAATCTTCTCTAACCGTTCTGGTGCTCTCACATAAAGCCACACAAGGACAGGAACCCATTTTAGACCATTGAGATGCAGTGACATGTGTGTAGCCCACTCCTTTGAACATTGTGCCTTCGGAAAGTATTCAGACCTTGACTTTTCCACATTTTATTACATTACACCCTTATTCAATTTTTTTATTTTTATCCCTAGCATTCTACACACAATACCCCATAATGACACAGCAAAAAGTTATTTAGAAATTTATGCTAATAAATAAAGAATCATACCGTATTGACATAAGTATTCTGACCCTTTGCTATGAGACTCAATTGTGCTCAGGTGCATCCTGTTTCCATTGTTTATCCTTGATTTTTCTACAACTTGGAATCCACCTGTGGTAAATTCAATTGATTGGACATGATTTGGAAAGGCACACAACTGTCAATATAAGGTCCCACTGTTGGCAGTTTATGTCAGAACAAAAACCAAGCCAAATCGTCGAAGGAATTGTCCTTAGAGTTTCCGAGACATGATTGTGTTGAGGAACAGATCAGGGGAGGGTACCAAAACATTTTTCTGCCGCATTGAATGTCCTCAAGAACACAATGGCCTCATCACTCTTAAATGGAAGTAGTTTGGAACCACCAAGACTCTTCTTAGAGCTGGCAGCCCGGGCAAACTGACGAAGAACCCAATGGTCACCTCTGACAGAGCTCCAGAGTTCCTCTGTGGAGATGGGAGAACCTTCCAGAAGGACAACCATCTCTGCAGTATTCCACCACTCAGGCCTTTATGGTAGAGGGACCAGACAGAAGCCACTCTTCAGTAAAAGGCACATGACTGCCTGCTTGGAGTTTGCCAAAAGGCAACTAAAAACATGATTCTCTGGTCTGATGAAACCAACATTGAACTATTTGGCCTGAATGCCAAGCGTCACATCTGTGCTCTTATGGGAACTGTCAACTGTAGGACCTTATATAGACAGGTGTGTGCCTTTCCAAATCATGGCCAATCAATTGACAGACTATCCAGGCGAAAGCTGTGATCCCTTATTGACGTCACCTGTTAAATCCACTTCAATCAGTGTAGATGAAATGGCGGAGTCAGGTTAAAGGGGTTGAATGGGCAGGACAAAATATTTAAGTGCCTTTGAACGGGGTATGGTAGTAGGTGTCAGGTGTACTGGTTTGAATTTGTCAAGAACTGCAATAGTTCTGGGTTTTTCACACTCAAGTGTCCCATGTGTCTCAAGAATGGTCCACCAGCCAACGTGACACAACTGTGGGAAGAATTGGAGTCAACATATGCCAGCATCCCTTTGGAATGCTTTTGACACCTTGTAGAGTCCATGCCCCGACAAATGTAGGCTGTTGTAAGACCCAAAAGGGAGTGCTACTCAATATTAGGAAGGTGTTCCTAATGTTTTTTATTTATTTTCAGTGTGTTTATATGGACACACCTACTCGTTTAAGGATTTTTCTTTAGTTTGACTATTTTCTACATTGTAGAGTAATAGTGAACACACAACAAACATGAAATAACACATGGAATCATGTAGTAACCAAAAAAAGTGTTAAATAAATTAAAATCTATTTTATATTTGAGGTTCTTCAAAGTAGCCACCCTTTGCCTTGATGACCGTTTTCTACACCCTTGACATTCTCAACCAGCTTCACGAGGTAGTCACCTGGAATGCATTTCAATTAACAGGTGTGCCATGTTAAAAGTTAATTTGTGGAATTTCTTTCCTTTTTAATGTGTTTGTGCCAATCAGTTATTCGGTGACAAGGTAGAGGTGGAATACAGAAGATAGCCCTATTTGGTAAAATACCAAGTCCATATTATGGCAAGAACTACATTTACATTTACATTTAAGTCATTTAGCAGACGCTCTTATCCAGAGCGACTTACAAATTGGTGCATTCACCTTATGACATCCAGTGGAACAACCACTTTACAATAGTGCATCTAAGTATTTTAAGGGGGGTGAGAAGGATTACTTTATCCTATCCTAGGTATTCCTTAAAGAGGTGGGGTTTCAGGTGTCTCCGGAAGGTGGTGATTGACTCCGCTGTCCTGGCGTCGTGAGGGAGTTTGTTCCACCATTGGGGAGCCAGAGCAGCGAACAGTTTTGACTGAGCTGAGCGGGAACTGTACTTCCTCAGTGGTAGGGAGGCGAGCAGGCCAGAGGTGGATGAACGCAGTGCCCTTATTTGGGTGTAGGGCCTGATCAGAGCCTGGAGGTACTGAGGTGCCGTTCCCCTCACAGCTCCGTAGGCAAGCACCATGGTCTTGTAGCGGATGCGAGCTTCAACTGGAAGCCAGTGGAGAGCGGAGGAGCGGGGTGACGTGAGAGAACTTGGGAAGGTTGAACACTAGATGGGCTGCGGCGTTCTGGATGAGTTGTAGGGGTTTAATGGCACAGGCAGGGAGCCCAGCCAACAGCGAGTTGCAGTAATCCAGACGGGAGATGACAAGTGCCTGGATTAGGACCTGCGCCGCTTCCTGTGTGAGGCAGGGTCGTACTCTGCGGATGTTGTAGAGCATGAACCTACAGGAACGGGCCACCGCCTTGATGTTAGTTGAGAACGACAGTTTGTTGTCCAGGATCACGCCAAGGTTCTTAGCGCTCTGGGAGGAGGACACAATGGAGTTGTCAACCGTGATGGCGAGATCATGGAACGGGCAGTCCTTCCCCGGGAGGAAGAGCAGCTCCGTCTTGCCGAAGTTCAGCTTGAGGTGGTGATCCGTCATCCACACTGATATGTCTGCCAGACATGCAGAGATGCGATTCGCCACCTGGTCATCAGAAGGGGGAAAGGAGAAGATTAATTGTGTGTCGTCTGCATAGCAATGATAGGAGAGACCATGTGAGGTTATGACAGAGCCAAGTGACTTGGTGTATAGCGAGAATAGGAGAGGGCCTAGAACAGAGCCCTGGGGGACACCAGTGGTGAGAGCGCGTGGTGAGGAGACAGATTCTCGCCACGCCACCTGGTAGGAGCGACCTGTCAGGTAGGACGCAATCCAAGCGTGAGCCGCGCCGGAGATGCCCAACTCGGAGAGGGTGGAGAGGAGGATCTGATGGTTCACAGTATCGAAGGCAGCCGATAGGTCTAGAAGGATGAGAGCAGAGGAGAGAGAGTTAGCTTTAGCGGTGCGGAGCGCCTCCGTGATACAGAGAAGAGCAGTCTCAGTTGAATGACTAGTCTTGAAACCTGACTGATTTGGAGCAAGAAGGTCATTCTGAGAGAGATAGCGGGAGAGCTGACCAAGGACGGCACGTTCAAGAGTTTTGGAGAGAAAAGAAAGAAGGGATACTGGTCTGTAGTTGTTGACATCGGAGGGATCGAGTGTAGGTTTTTTCAGAAGGGGTGCAACTCTCGCTCTCTTGAAGACGGAAGGGACGTAGCCAGCGGTCAGGGATAAGTTGATGAGCGAGGTGAGGTAAGGGAGAAGGTCTCCGGAAATGGTCTGGAGAAGAGAGGAGGGGATAGGGTCGAGCGGGCAGGTTGTTGGGCGGCCGGCCGTCACAAGACGCGAGATTTCATCTGGAGAGAGAGGGGAGAAAGAGGTCAGAGCACAGGGTAGGGCAGTGTGAGCAGAACCAGCGGTGTTGTTTGACTTAGCAAACGAGGATCGGATGTCGTCGATCTTCTTTTCAAAATGGTTGAAGTCATCTGCAGAGAGGGAGGAGGGGGAGGGGGAGGAGGATTCAGGAGGGAGGAGAATGTGGCAAAGAGCTTCCTAGGGTTAGAGGCAGATGCTTGGAATTTAGAGTGGTAGAAAGTGGCTTTAGCAGCAGAGACAGAGGAGGAAAATGTAGAGAGGAGGGAGTGAAAGGATGCCAGGTCCGCAGGGAGGCGAGTTTTCCTCCATTTCCGCTCGGCCTTCCGGAGCCCTGTTCTGTGAGCTCGCATTGAGTCGTCAAGCCACGGAGCGGGAGGGGAGGACCGAGCTACTACTCAAATAAGCAAAAGAGAAATGACAGTCCATTACTTTAAGACATGAAATTCAGTCAATCTGGAAAAAGTAAATCCTGGAAAATAAGGTTTAAAGTTTCTTCAAGTGCAGTTGCAAAAACCATCAAGCGCTATGATGAAACTGGTTCTCATGAGAACCGCCACAGGAAAGGAATACCCAGACTTACCCCTGCTGCGGAGGGTAAGTTCATTAGAGTTGCCTGCACCTCAGATTGCAGTCCAAATAAATGCTTCATAGAGTTCAAGTAGCAAACAGATCTCAACATCAACTGTTCAGAGGAGACTGTGTGAATCAGGCCTTCACGGTCAAATTGCTGAAAAGAAACCAATGAAAATAAGAGACTTGCTTGGGCCAAGAAACATGAGCAATGGACATTAGACCAGTGAAAGTCTGTCCATTGATCTGATGAGTCCAAATTTTAGATTTTTGGTTCCAACTGTGTGTCTTTGTGAGACGCAGAGTAGGTGAACGGATGATCTCCGCATGTGTGGTTCCCACCGTAAGGCATGGAGAAGGAGGTGTGATGGTGTGGGGGTGCTTTGCTGGTGACAGTTTCAGTGATTTATTTAGAATTCAAGGCATCCATAACCAGCATGGCCACCACAGCATTCTGCAGCGATACGCCATCCTGTCTAGTTGGCGCTTAGTGGGACTATCATTTGTTTTTCAACAGGACAATGCCCCAACACACCTCCGGGCTGTGTAAGGGCTATTTGACCAAGAGTGAGAGTGATGGAGTGCTGTATCAGATTATCTGGTCTCCACAATCACCCAACATCAACCCATTTGAGATGGTTTGGGATGAGTTGGACTGCAGAGTGAAAGAAAAGCAGCCAACAAGTGCTCAGCATATGTGGAAACTCCTTCAAGACTGTTGGAAAAGCATTCCAGGTGAAGCTGGTTGAGAGAATGCCAAGAGTGTGAAAAGCTGTCATAAAGGAAAAGGGTGGCTACTTTGAAGAATCTCACATTTTAAATATATTTTGTTTAATACTTTTTTGGTTACTACATGATTCCATATGTGGTATTTCATAGTTTTGATGTCATCACTATTATTCTACAATGTAGAAAATTGTAAAAATAAAGAAAAACCCTTGAATGAGCAGGTGTGTCCAAACTTTTGACTTGCACTGTGTGTGTGCCCGCTCACACAGGTAACTGCCAAAATAAAGGAAACACCAATTTAAAGTACGTTTAGTAGGGCGTTGGGACACCACGAGCCAGAACAGCTTAAAAACACCTTGGCATAGATTCTACAAGTGTCTGGAATTTTATTGGAGGGATACGATGCCATTCTGCCACGAGATATTCAAAAATTTAGTGTTTTGTTGGTGGTGGTGGAAATACTATCTCCAGCACCGCTCTAGATTCTGCCATAAGCATACAATTGGGTTTACATTTGTAACCTGAGACAGCCATGGCATATGGTTGACATCGTTTTCAAACCATTCAGTGACCACTCTTGCCCTGTGGATCTGGGAATTGTCATCCTATGGGAGCATAGCCATGGAAGCCAAAATAATGGTCAAAATTACAATGTTGAGCACTTTTAGTTCCTCAGTAGGTAGAAAGACGCTATATAAAGCCAATCCATTATTTTGATATATATATATATTTTTTTTAAGTAGGCAAGTCAGTTTATAACAAATTCTTATTTACAATGACTGCCTAACAAAAAGCAAAAGGCCTCCTTTTATATATATAGGACAAAACACACATCACAACAAGAGAGACCTTAGACAACAACATAACAAGTCAGCAACACATGACAAAACAGCATGGTAGCAACACAACAGGGTAGCAGCCCAAAACAGGGTACAAACATTGTTGGGCACAGACAGCAGCACAAAGGGAAAGAAGGTAGACAATACATCACTCAAAGCAACCACAACTGTCAGTTAGAGTGTCCATGATTGATTCTTTGAATGAAAAGATTGAGAGAACTGTCCAGTTTGAGTGTTTGTTGCAGCTCGTTCCAGTCGCTAGCTGCAGCGTACTGAAAAGATGAGCGACTCAGGGATGTGTGTGCTTTGAGGACATTTAGCAGAATGTGACTGGCAGAACGGGTGTTGTACGTGGAGGATGAGGGCTGCAGTAGATCTCAGATTATTATTAAGATGGCCTGCCCAGAATATGTATACATGAGCCTAAGCATGATGGGATGTTATTTGCTTAATTAATTCAAGAACCACACCTGTGTGGAAGCCCCTGCTTTCAATATACTAATTATCTGTATTTTAATTGTTTTTCCATTATTTTGGTTTGTGAGCGCTACTTTCAGAACTACTGGCTAAAAAACGATACAAAAATACTTGGAATCTCTTTTATAGGATGTCATCATGTTAATATCCTGTCTTTGTCTCTCTCTGCCCCCCAGATGTTCTTGACAGTGTACCTCAGTAACAATGACCAGCATTTTACCGAGGTGCCCGTTACCCCGGATACTCTGTGCCGGGACGTGGTGGAGCTGTGTAAGGAGCCCGGAGAGACAGAATGCCACCTGGCTGAGATGTGGCGCGGATCTGGTGAGCATTCTCCCCTTTACACCTGCAGATGCCTGTCAATCTGACAACTAACACCTGTAGAGGCCTGTGTGAAATAAGGAACCTGGACCAGTAACAATACCTATGATCTAGTGATTACTTGAGGAAAACACATCTAGGCTAATCTTCTAATCAAACTTCAAGAGCATATGAAACATAAATAGGGAGAGTTTTGAGACAAAATACTATTTTGGAAAGCACACAAAGAAGAGAGGTGTGTTGACTGTGCCAACTGGCCAGACTTGATGCTTCTACTGAAGAGCTCAACTTTGTCTGTGTCTCCGTTGCTAATAAGCTGGGTGTGTTATTCCCTAAAAAAACAGTTGCATACTGTTTTGCGGTCTGCACTGATGTGAAACTGTCTGCGTTCTAGGCTTGGAAGATATATACTGTTTGTACTGTTTTTTTTCAGAAATTATTTGGTTTGCTAACTTGCTAGCTGAGTGGCTAGATGTCAAGATTAAGCTTATTGGTTACAGCAGAGACATTCAAACACCTCCTGGATCAAGATCCCTGTTGCCTAAATGGTTTTATTTGTCAAAAACATTAGCACACCTTGTGTGCAATTCCGGTAATACCGTATGACCCGGTATGATACAGAAACGGTATGACAATCTGGATACTGCCCTACCCTAGTGTGTAATGACCTGATTATTTGACTGTCATTTTTTGTTAAGAGTGACAACATGATCGATGTGGTTGGAACAGTCTAACTACATTGGTGCAATAATCAACTATGTGATTAGTACTTCTGTGTAATGAAGAGAAGATGGATGAGGGTGTTAAAGGTTGGAGTGGTTGACTAATAGGCCTGTTGGATCAGAACCAGCTCAGCTGAAAACATCAACAACATATCTTTGTCCTTCCCTGAGGTACCACCTCTCCGGGACATGAAGTGAAAATGTGACTCGTTTCAGGAAGCTAGGCGTATGTCACATGTCACTACTTCACTGGTGAGGCATTTGAATATAAACATGTTTTTTTTTATTATCAGAATGCGGTTTTTGGTAGAAATGCCTTCTGGAACGGGAACTGCCTTAACTTCTAATGAATTGAATCCCGTTAACGGGATCGATATGACAACAGCCAGTGAAAGTGCAGGGCGCCAAATATAAAACAACAAATCACATAATTAAAATTCCTCAAACATACATGTATCCTATACCGTTTTAAAGGTAATCTTGTTATTAATCCCACCACAGTGTCGGATTTCAAATAGGCTTTACAGTGAAAGCACCACAGACGATTATGTTAGGTCACCACCAACTCACAGAAAAACACAGCCATTTTTCCAGCCAAAGAGAGGAGTCACATAAAGCACAAATAGAGATTAAATTAATCACTAACCTTTGATGGTCTTCATCAGATGACACTCATAGGACTTCATGTATGTTTTGTTTGATAAAGTTAATAAAAAGTTAATAAAAAAAAATATAAAAATAAAAACTCAGTATACATTGGTGCGTTATGTTCACTAGTTCCAAAAACATCCAGTGATATTGCAGAGAGCCACATCATTTACAGAAATACTCATTATAAATGTTGATGAAAATACAATTTTTAGACATGGAAATATAGATATACCTCTCCATAATGCAATCGCTGTGTCAGATTTAAAAAAAACTTTACGGAAAAAGCAAACCATGCAATAATCTGAGACGGCGCTCAGAAAAAAAACGAACAATTATCCACCATGTTGGAGACAACAGAAATCAGAAATGACATTATAAATATTCCCTTATCCTTGGTGATTTTCATAAGAATGCACTCCCAGGAATCCCAGTTCCACATTAAATGTTTGATTTAGTTCGATAATGTCCATCAATTGTGTCCAAAGAGCTACTTTTGTTAGCACGTTTGGTAAACAAATCCAAAGTCATGAAGCGCGTTCCCTAGTTGCAGACAAAATGTCAAAAAGTTCCGTTCCTGTCCGTAGAAACATGTCAAACGATGTATGGAATCAATCTTTAAATGTTTTCAACATAAAACGTCAATAAAGTTCCAACCGGAACATTCCATTGTCTTCAGAAGTGCAATGGAACAGAGCTCCCTCTCATGTGAACGCACATGGTCAGAGCATGGTCAGCTCATGGCAGACCTGACTGATTCCTCTCTCATTTGGTCCCACTTCACAGTAGAATCCTCAAACCAGTTTCTAAAGATGGTTGACATCTAGTGGAAGCCTTAGGAAGTGCAACATAACCAATATCCCACTGTGTATTCAATCGGGGCTGGGTTGAAAATCGACCAACCTCAGATTTCCCACTTCCTGTTTGGATTTCTTCTCAGGTTTTTGCCTGTCATATGAGTTCTGTTATACACACAGACATCATTCAAACAGTTTAAGAAACGTCAGAGTGTTTTCTATCCAATACTAATAATATGCATATATTAGCAACTGGGACTGAGGAGCAGGCCGTTTACTCTGGGCACCTCTGGGCACCTTTCATCCAAGCTACTCAATTCTGCCCCTGCAGCCATAAGAAGTTAATAAGAAACGTGTATGCCATCTGTAAATACAAATACAGTTGTTACATTTATGTGCCTAGTTGGTTTAGCCACTGTAAAAGTCAGGAACCTTCCCACTAGCCAAGCTTGGTAGAGATAATGGATGGGCTGGACATGCCGAGAGATGAGTTCGGATTGGTCTGCTATGTAGCATGCTTTGCCTAATAACAAAGGGCTACTCTATGTGTAGGTAATCCTTTCTAACACAGCTTATTTTTAAGATATCACAATTAACTACAAAAGTGTTGCTCTCCACTTTCTGGAGGACAGTTTTGAAATCAGTGAAATGCCCGGTGGAAACAGAGTATGATAGCTAAGGAGATGGAGAACATTCTGGCGTTTGATTTCAAATATGTGGAGGGAGTCAAAGGGAACACACTAAGGCAGTTGTATAAAACACCTGTCTCCGGATTACATCTTCAAACTAAGGACAACCATGGCATCCGTGACAGAGAGGGAGAAGAGTTCATCCATGGTTATGGGTAATTGAGTCTAGTTAGCTACATTTTCAGATATGATAAGTTTCTCTAATTTTGTCCGTCAAATTTAGTTTCCATCAAGTTAAAGCATACTGTCAGCTACCTAGTTAACATGACCTAGCTGGCTCGCTAGCTAAAGTTACATGTATGATCTGTGTAGTAATATTATTTGTATCTCAGGGCCATTTGAATTTCTACATGTCTAAACAAAATACTCCACTATGCAAGGTAACATTTCACTGTACCTTTTACACCTTCTGTATCCTGTGACAAATGCATTTAGATTTTAGTTGATATAATGTGTGTTTACCAGAGATAGTAATGTGAAGAACAACATGACCTGCAACAAATTCAAATTAGGATACCATCTTAGGCCAAGTTCTAAAATTCTCCGGGAGAATGCCCTGTTTTTATTTCATCATGATCACATCCGTTAGCTATTTTCTGTCATTTGCTTGCTATCAAGTTGTAAATAATGATCTTGTTGTGAGGTTGTTTTCCTGTAACAATGAACACAAATTAGCTGAAGTTAAGACATTGTCAGCTATATAATATGGTCATTATTTGAATTGGCTAGCCTGCTAACTTAACATTTTGCTAGCTAGCTAACAAGCTAGAAACAAACCAAAACATTGCTTAGAAAGTTGCATTTTGTTGCCAGGTTTGCTAGATAGACATATACTAAATTCATGTTCAAACTGATGGGTTTATTGTCGTCAAAATATACCAGTTATGCAACCCACATTACTCCCACCTGGCAACCATCGTTATGCACACCTGGACTTCATCTGTACCTTGATTACATCCCCTTTTATTTAGCCCTCAGTAGCCTCAGTCTTCAGGCAGTATTGGTTGGTTTTCATGTTCAGTACGCAGCTCCTGTTTTCTTAATTTGCCTTTCATCATTGTTATTAAACTCTTATTCTGCACCTGCTTCCAGGACTCCCTGTGTAATCATGACAAAGGGCCATTTTTTCAAAAGTGGGTTACATGTTTTTCAACTTTCAAAGCAGAATTACTTTCCCAGTGTTCCTCAGCTGTAGTGTATGATGTTCCATTTTATATCTCCGAGTCTCCAATTTTATCCAATGTATAGAAAAAACACAATTTCAAGCTTTGCTACTTAAGTCTTGATTTAAATGCATATCCTCAAAATGTAGACTAGCCTCCCCCAGTCAGTCAGTGTGGTCTGATCGGATTCACAAACCACACGACACGTGTCATACGACACACGTCATACGACACACATTGACTGCTTTTCTTTTGAGACTAAATTACTAACATTTATAGATGTATGTTTGTCCAATGTATGGATGCTGGATTGGCAGTCGCATGCGTGTACATTTTTTCTACTCTTGTCACTTTAAATCAACAACATAAAACACATCGATACTGCTAGGCAGGGTTAGAATTAAACAGATCTTTTTTGGGATGATAGTGGGTTTAAACTTTTTTATTTATTTACATTTTATAGTAGGTGCCCATGTCATTATTTCCAAATTTTGGGGGGATGCAATGATTTGTTATGGTTTAGTGGTGCTTGGGGAAACAATAACTCGATTCCATAACATCCTAAATCTGTGTGTGTGCGTTCTCTAGTCTAACCCCTTCTTCTCTTCCCCACCTCCACTCCCCCATCAGAGCGACCTGTGGGAGATGGGGAGCGGATGCTGGACGTGCTTCAGCGCTGGGGACAGCACAGGGCAGAGGTGCGCTTCTTCCTGCGTCATGACCGAGCGCCCAGCAGAGAATCGGGTTAGTTTCCAACCACCTAACAGGATGAGATGGATACAGAAGAACAAAAGCATGCCACACACCACACATACAGTACCAGTCAAAAGTTTGGACACACCTACTCATGCAAGGTTTTTTAAATATATATTTTTAAAACTATTTTCTGCATTGTATAATTGTAGTGAAGACATCAAAACGATTAAATAACACATATGGAATCATGTAGTAACCAAAAAAAGTGTTAAATCAAAATCAATTTTATGTTTGAGGTCCTTCAAAGTAGCCACCCTTTGCCTTGATGACAGCTTTGCACACGCTTGGCATTCTCTCAACCAGCTTCATGATGTAGTCACCTAGAATGTTTTTCAATTAGCAGGTGTGCCTTGTTAATTTGTGGAATTTCTTTCCTTCTTAATGCGTTTGAGACCCTCAGTTGTGTTGTGACATGGTAGGGGTGGTATAGAGAAGATAGACCTATTTGGCAAAAGACCAAGTCCATGTTATGGCAAGAACAGCTCAAGTAAGAAAAGAGAAATTAAAGTCCATCATTACTTTAAGACATGAAGTTCAGTCAATCTTGATGCAAAAAGCATTAAGCGCTGTGTTGAAACTGGCTCTCATGAGGACCGCCACAGGAAAGGAAGATCCAGAGTTACCTCTGCTGCAAAGGATAAGTTCATTAGAGTTACCAGGCTCAGAAATTGCAGCCCAAATAAATGCTTCAGAGTTCAAGTAAAAGACACATCTCAACATCAACTGTTCAGAAGAGACTGTGTGAATCAGCGCTTCATGGTCAAATTGCTTCAAAGTAACCACTACTAAAGGACATGAGTAAGAACAGGAGACTTGCTTGGGCCAAGAAACATGAGCAATGGACATTAGACCGGTGGAAATCTGTCCTTTGATCTGATGAGTTTGGCTTCAACCGCCATGTCTTTGTGAGACGCAGAGTAGGTGAACGGATGATCTCTGCATGTGTGGTTCCTACCGTGAAGCACGGAGAAGAAGGTGTGATAGTGTAGTGGTGCTTTGCTGGTGACACTGTCAGTGATTTATTTAGAATTCAAGGCACACATGGCTTGGCTACAACAGCATTCTACAGCGATGCGGCATCCCATCTGGTTTGCGCTTAGTCGGACTATTATTTTGTTTTTCAACAGGACAATGACCCAACACACCTCCAGGCTGTGTAAGGGCTATTTGACCAAGAACGAGAGTGATGGAGTGATGCATCAGATGAACTGGCCTCCACAATCACCCGACCTCAACTCAATTGAGATGGTTTGGGATGAGTTAGAGCGCAGAGTGAAAGAAAAGCAGCCAAGTGCTCAGCATATAACTCCGTCAAGACTGTTGGAAAAGCATTCCAGGTAAAGCTGGTTGAGAGAATGCCAAGAGTGTGCAAAACTGTCAAGGCAAAGGGTGGCTACTTTGAAGAATGTAAAATATATTTGTTGAACACTTTTTCTTTTGTTACTATATGTGTTTTTTAACGTCTTCACTATTATTCTACAATGTATAAAATAGTAAAAATAAAGAAACCCTTGAATAAGTAGGTGTGTCCAAACTTTTGACTTGTACTGCATATACACATGTTCATAAACAAACGAGACAGTGTAAAGACACAGCCCTCTTATCAATTACGTGACAAGTTGTTAGAAAGTAGAAACTCGGATGGCCCTCCCTCCCCACAAGACATGGATTGTACAACAGAAGCCTAACACCCCCTTGATCCACATATGCCTACAGATTGCTATTACAAGTCTTCAAATTCCAGACAAGCCTTCATTGACCCAATGCTCCAGGGCTGTCTTTGTGAAGGGGTGTTCAAATCACATCTCTATAAATGAGTTAGTCCTCCGGTGGTGGGGATCCTCTCAGCCCCTCGTTGCGTAACTACTAAGCCCTTGACCCCTCACAGCTTGGATCCGGCTCTGGGATTAGATGGCTGTTTTCCTTTCTTGACATTTTAGCCTGTTCTTTTTTCCCCCACACTGTTAGCTTGTTTGTACTTAGGCCATGTCTTCGTAGTTGGCTCACATTGCGTTCTTTCCGATAGAGTTAGTTAGCCTTGTTAGTTAGCCTTGTGATACAATCCGCTAACTAAGCATTTGTTTTTCTCCTATAGAGAGGGCTTAGCCTTTTTTTCTCCCATCTCCTTTCTTCTTTCCCATAAAATGAGCTTAGCTAGCTACCAAAAGAGATGGCTGTTTGCTCCATTAAGTTAACTAAGTAGCCTATTAAGTTAATTTGCCAATGTGATATCATTACCTTGTAGGCTAATTATTTGTCCAGAGTTAGTTTTAGCGTATTATTTTGCCCCAGAGTAGTCCCCAGGCATAGCCCATGATTGTAACAGAGGTTGTCCAAAACTTTTATTTAAGTTACTTGGTAAAGGCTTTATCTTGGGCCGGTGCTCAAGGGATTAGATCAGGTTCATTGGCCCCCTAAAACCTCCCCAACCACACAAATACGCTACGCATGTGCACCTACACACATTCTGACTCCATGAGCAGCTCCTCAGAAACCCAGAGTGCTGTAGTAAATTTGGAGATTATGACCTGTCTCTGGCGACACTGATCTCTTTGTGCTGGCTGAGTGGTTTAGCTCGTTGCTAATGCTGGCCAGTCTGTATTTGTGTAACCTCCTTGTGAACCCTACTCTCCAGCTGTAGGAACCTTTTGCAGATCGTGTGTCAGTGTATGGTATCTGAGCGAGCAGTCGCATTTTCAGTCACTCATATCAGCTTTAATTCCAACAAACACTTTGCGAGAGTTTCTCATAGTTTCCTAAGCAGACTTGGTGGCTTTTTAATGTTTCCAGTCCCCCAAGAAACTTCTGCTACTTTACTCTTCTCTCCGAGTGTCTTTGACTGAGGTTTTGGTGTGTTTCAGGTGGCTCCCGAGGATCAGACTCAAAGAGGAATGGAGTGAAGAGCCCCTCAGATAGACGGATGGAGAACGGGGTGAGTTCAGAAACCATTGACTTTAGACAAACACTTGGAGACCTTTTTAAAACAGTTTTTCATTCAGTCACTCACCGTGTGCAGTATACAGTTGTATACAGTTACAGTGTACATGTACATTTCCTATCCTATGATTCGTTGGACTGGGCTATGTTTGACCATTTCCTCTCCCTGCTCTTGGTATGCTGGTGTTAGTTTCAGACTTTTGAACCTGTAACAGCTATAGCTTCCAAAGACAAGGAGCGAGAAAAACCGGTTTGGTTACTCCTGTGTCACCAATCACACAAAAATAAATCCCTATATTTGAGCTTGTGCTATTTACCCACATGCATAGACTGTACTTGTTCTACTTGGCTTCAGGCCTGTCCTGACAGATGCAAAACACATATTTCTCTTGGTTTGGAGTGAGAGAGAGAGGGTGTTTGTACGTAGACTATTCAGTGTTTGTCTTACATTACCAACTCTCGTGTGTGTGTGTGTGTGTGTGTGTGTGTGTGTGTGTGTGTGTGTGTGTGTGTGTGTGTGTGTGTGTGTGTGTGTGTGTGTGTGTGTGTGTGTGTGTGTGTGTGTGTGTGTGTGTGTGTGTGTGTGTGTGTGTGTGTGTGTGTGTGTGTGTGTGTGTGTGTGTGTGTGTGTGTGTGTGTGTGTGTGTGTGTGTGTGTGTGTGTGTGTGTGTGTGTAACTGACTCTCTGTCTGTTGTGCAGGTGCCGGCCCCACGGATGGACATGACTCTGGCTGAGCTGCAGGAAATGGCTGCCAGACAGCAGCAGCAGATAGATGCACAGCAACAACTCCTCGCCTCCAAGGTAACAAGGGAGGGAGGGTAGAAAGAAAGAGAGGGGGGTGGAAAGGGGCTAATGAGACATGGATGAAGAAGGAAACCAAGAGAGAGCAAGTGGGGTCAGATGAAAGAGGGAGATGCGGAGAGCAAGAGAAAGTGAAAGAGGGTGGGTAAAGTGATGGAAATAAATGGAGAGATTTAAAATCAGAGATGGGGTGAGACAGAGGGAGGGGACTATTAAAGACGAGAACAAAGTGATGGAGAAAAGTTGAGAAGGGGAGTCATCAGGGAGAATTTTTTTTAAGGAATAGGAAGAGATTGCAAGATATAACCCTTTTGATGAAGCATCTGGTTCATGGGATGGCCTTGAGCAGGTGGAGTGATGGAGAAGGTAACAAACAGGAAAATCTGTATGCAAGTGTGTGTGTGTGTGTGTATTGTGCGTGTATTGTGTGTATACAGCATATACAGTAGTCTAGTGAGTGTGCGTTGGGTCAGTGCAGATAGTTTGGGTAACAATTATTTTACTATTTAGCAGTCTTATGGCTTGGGGGTCCGAGTGAGTTTATAAAAACTAATCTCCTACCATTTTGATAGATTGGAGACTGTCAGAAAACGTGGTTGTAACATTAATAATTTGGTTGTTATTCCATTGGTTCCCTCGACACTCAATGAATATGCCGCTTTTAAATGTTAGAGCAATCACAACTAAAACCTTTTCTTGTGAATGACCTCCATTACTGAGCAAAGTTTATTGCATGTGTCTCACTGAAACATGGCTGTCATCAGACTGTTGTGCTGCTCTTATTGAATTTACAGCTTTTCATATTCTAACAGAAAAGGGTGTGGGGTCAGCCTCTATTTTTACTAATGCTCTCTGCTGTAAGGACATTTTGTTTGGCAACTTTGGGTGTTTTAAGCATCATGTTTTACTGTTTAAATGTCAGCCACCAGTACTGGCCATCACCCTGTATAGGCCGCCAAGGCACTAACCCACTTTCTTTACTGATGTATCTGAACTATTGTCTATTGTCCTTAAGAACTATGGCAAAGTCATTGTCTTGAGTAATTTGAATATTCATGTTGACAAAGAGACTGACTCCAAGGCCATTGAACGTATGAATCTTTTGAGCTCTATGGATTTTATCCAACATGTTACTGTGAAGTGAAGAAAGTCAAAGTTGCAGGTCCGTTATGCTATTCTGAGAGAGCAAGTTGGCATGTACAGCACCAGTCAAACGTTCGGACACACCTACTCATTCAAGGGTTTTTCTTTATTTTGACTATTTTCTGCATCTCATTCATGCCTTACTGCATTACATGTCTGAAATGAGCTGCAAGAATAAATATAGATTTGATTTGATTAACCAGGAGAGCGGCCAAGTTAACATGCCCTGCTGGAAAATACACTACTGTTTTAAAGTATGACCTTTCTCAGGAAATACATGGCACGTTTATGGCACAATGAGTAGTTCATTGTTAAACATTGACTGTAGTGATATTAAAATGTTCAATTATATCCAATGACAGGTACTGTATGAAAACAGGTTATAGATACACCAAAATGTACATACATGTACAATTATATATAGTAGGCTGTCAATTAAATGATGAAGTAAAAAAAAAAAGACTTTGTTCGGGGAAGGTGTCAGAGCAGCTGCTATGGTTTATCAAACAACAGGCCTCCGTAACCATCCTCTTTCTTTTCTCTTACTCTCCCCTCCACAGGTGCAGTGTCTGCTACCTGAAGCCACAGCAGAGGCAGCAAAAACACTGTAATAAAGCAATCTCTCCTCTCTACTCCTCCTGTCTTTAGGAGCAGCGTCTGCGCTACATGAGGCAGCAGCAGCAGCAAGCGTCCGAGCAGGAGAAGTTGCAGCGTCTCAAGGAGAATGTGGAGAACCAGGAGACCAGGCTGAAGAAGGTCCGGGCCCTCAAGGGCCAGGTGGAGCAAAAGCGCCTCAGCAACGGCAAGCTAGGTGAGCACAGTGCTGCTATGAATGGGCAAGGGATTGGTTGTTGTTCGGATTGATTGAGCGGTGAATTGATTGGTGGATTTGTGTAGGATGACTGACTGATCGATTGGTTCAGACCTCTCCTCTCTCGTCTTTAGTGGAGGAGATAGAGCAGATGAACCGTCTGTTCCAACAGAAGCAGAAGGAGCTGGTGGTGGCTGTGTCCAAGGTGGAGGAGCTCAGCAGACAGCTGGAGATGCTCAAGAACGGCAAGATGGACTCCTTCCACGACAACCAGAGCTCTGTGGCTGAACTGGACCTCCTCTACAAGGAGCTACAGGTGTGTATGATTGGAGTTTGCAGATGAGGGACAATTGAAAATTCCATTGTACTTGAACTAAATCCCAGGAGCTCAGTTGTTAGAAAGGGTTTTTACATATGCAGGCTATTTAAGCCCAGGTCTGATTTCAAATCGCGTACATTTTGTATGTGGCTTGTGTGGGACTCAAACCCTGAACTATCTTTACTACCATGCCCTAACTAATCAACTGAGCCATCAGAACCACTGGTTCATAGCCTCATACAGTGCCTTCAGAAAGTATTCACACCCCTTGACTTTTTCGACATTTTGCTATTTTACAGCCTGAATTTAAAATGATTTATTATTTTCTTTTTTGGTCACTGGCCTACACACAGTACCCCATGATGTCAAAGTGGAATAATGTTTTTTGAAATGTTTACAAATGAATTAAAAATGAGCTGAAATGTCTTGAGTTAATAAGTATGTTGAATACTTATTAACTCAAGACATTTCAGCTCATTTTTAAGCCTAAATAAGTTTAAGAGTAATAATTTGCTTAACAAATCACATAAGTTGCATGGACTCACTCTTTGTGCAATAAGAGTGTTTAACAGGATATTTGAATGACTATCTCATCTCTATACTCCACACATACAATTATCTGTAAGGTCCCTCATTCGAGCAGTGCATTTCAAATACGGACCAGGGAGGTTTCCAATGCCTCGCAGAGAAGAGCACCTATTGGGAAATGGGTAAAACAAAACAAAAAAAAGCAGACATTGAATATCCATTTGAGCATGGTGAAGTTATTAATTACACTTTGGATGCTGTATCAATACACTCAGTCACTACAAACATACAGGCGTCCTTCCTAAAAACCTAGCTCAGTCTACCTTCCAACAAACACTGGGAAACAAATTCACCTTTCAGAAGGAAAGCCTAAATCACAAGCCCAAATATACACTGGAGTTGCTTACCAAGACGACATTGAATGTTCCTGAGTGGCCTAGTTACAGTTTTGACTTAAAATGGCTTGAAAATCTATGGCAAGACTTGAAAATTGCTGTCTAGCAATGATCAGCAACCAACTTGACAGAGCTTGAAGATTTATTTTTAAAAGAATCATGTGCAATTGTATTGTACAGTCCAGGTGTGCAAAGCTCTTAAGAGACTTACCCAGAAAGACTCACAGCTGTAATCGCTGCTAAAGGTGATTCTAACATTTATTGACTCAGTGGTCTGAATACTTATGTAAATCATATATTTCTGTATTTAATTTTCAGTCAATTTGCTAACATTTCTAAAAACATGTTTCACTTTGTCATTATGTGGTATTGGGTGTAGATGGGTGAGAAACAAAATACATTTTAGCAATTTTTTAATTCAGACTGTAACACAACAAAATGTGGAATAAGTCAAGGTGTATGAATACTTCTGATGGCACACTGTATGTCCTCTACCCTGTCCTCCATCCGAGTTCAGCTCTCTGACATGTCATCTCTTGTCCCCTCTAGCTGCGTAACAAGCTGAACCAGGAGCAGAACTCAAAGCTGCAGCATCAGAGAGAGAGTCTGAACAAGCGCAACCTGGAGGTGGCCTCTATGGACAAAAGGGTCAGTGAGCTCCGAGACCGCCTCTGGAAGAAGAAGGCCGCTCTGCAGCAGAAAGAGAACCTGCCTGTGAGTGTACACACACGCACATAGTGTACATGCGCACATACTGTACACGCACAAACACATGTGCACTCGCACACACACATGCGCACAGATGAGTGCAGAACTACTGCTTTGACATCTCAAGACTTTGTGAAAGAAATGGAAATGTTTATTGTGAAGCACACCCTATCAAAATTGATAACCTGAGCGCCCCCTTGGGGCTGCAGAGTATAAACACAACTGTATTTTGTTTACCTCTGAAAGCCCCAGATGCCCTGGCCCTCAGAGCCGGCCTCTATCAAAAAAGTAAGACGCCTCAAACCTGTCTCTTGTTGCCTTTCTGCACTGACAAACAAATCACTGACCCACAGGACTGAAATACACTCGGATATCTCCTTCCACAGTTCACTTTTTCAATCTCTCTCTATTCAGCGTTCTTCATCCCTCGTCCCTGGGACCCACATAGTGGGGAGATGCTTTTCCCAGCCCAGTACTAACACCTGATTAAGATATTTTAGTGCTTGGCTGGAGCAAAAGCCTGCACCCCGGTGGCTCCCAAAGATCAGGATTGAAGGACATGAATGGCATGGAATGAATCATTGTTTTGATCCTTGTCACGGGTTTGATTGTTCTATCTCAGTTTACATTCAACATTCCATCTCTTCAGCCCAACTTGGCAAAAACAACTCCAGGAGAGGGGAGGAGACTAGAGCTTAGGCAGGCAGACAGACAGGAATGCCAGAGGAGATGGTATCACTGCCTGGTATCTCTCTGCCCCTCTTCCTCTGAATTGTTTTTGACTCCTGTGGTTTCCACTGCACCTTTTAATCTATGTAAACATGGAACTTTTTAATCTGTCTTTGAAAGATTTTGTGAGGAAATTGTCTGGACACAGGAGATTTGCTGTAGCTATTAGTGTACTAGAACACGTCAAATAGAAACTCAGAGTGGTTGTGGATGATTTGCTCAGGCACTCAAATTCTTAAATTGTGTTAGTAAATTCCAGGCATGATTTATTATGATTTTACATGTTTCATGTGGTGGGCAATTTACAAAATCTATCCTCGATCAATGGTATTTTAATAGAGAAACAAAACCACTGTCAAATGAATAGCCAACACCCTTTACTTTCCTCCTTTAACTCTAACATGTTGGATCTCAATCAAACTAACTTAATGTGGGGAGTCTAGATTTACAGTGCCTTCCAAAAGTATTCATACCCCTTGACTTATTCCACATTTTGTTGTTAGAACCTGAATTCAAAATTAATTAAATATATATATATTTTTTACCCATCTACACACAATACCCCATAACTACAAACTGAACACATGTTTTTAGAAATGTTGGCAAATGTATTGAAAATGAAATATTGAAATATCTACTTTACATAAGTATTCACACCCCTGAGTCAATACTTTGTTGAAGCACCCTTTGCAGCGATTACAGCTGTGAGTATTTCTGGGTAAGTCTTAAGGAGCTTTCCACACCTGGAAGGTGCAATCTTTGCCCATTTATTCCTCTGAAAATTATTCAAGCTCTGCCATTGGTTTTTGATCATTGCTTGACCATCATTTTCAGGTCTTAGATTTTCTTGTAGATTTAAGTCCAAGTCAAGTTTTTGCAAACAACTCTAGTGTAGATTTGATCTTTTGTTTTAGGTTATTGTCCTGCTGAAAGGTGAATTAATCTACCAGTGTCAGATGGTGAGCAGACTGAACCAGGTTTCCTCTCGGATTTTGCCTGTGCTTAACTCCATTCTTTTTAAAGAAATCCTGAAACATTCCCCAGTCCTTAACAATTACAAGCATACCCATAACATGATTCAGCCACCACCATACTTGAAAGTATGGAGAGTGTAACTCAGCAATGTGTTGTATTGGATTTGCCCCAAACATAACACTTTGTAACCACAATGTTGTTGATCCATCCTCAGTTTTCTCCAATCACAGCCTATAAACTGGTGAAATCCCTGAGCGGTTTCCTTCCTCTCCGGCAACTGAGTTAGGAAGTACACCTGTATCTTTTTAGTGACTGGGTGTATTGATACACCAACCCAAGTGTAATTAATAACTTCACTTTGCTCAAAGGGATATTCAATATCTGTTTTTTTTATCCATCGACCAATACTGTAGCTACCCTCCCTGGTATTTTGTGGTTGATTTCATTGCATGACTGAGTGACCTTACAGATAATTGTATGTGTGGGGTACAGATAAGGTAGTCATTCAACATTTATGTTAAACACTATTATTGCACACACAACTTATTATGTAACTTGTTAAGCACATTTTTACCCCTGAACATATTTAGGCTTGCCTTAACAAAGGGTTGACATTTCAGATTTTCATTTTTAACTTAGTTGTAACAAATGTCATAAAACACAATTCCACATTATTGAGTGTTGTGTGTGTAGGCCAGTGACAAAGACATCTAAATTGAATCCATTTTCAATTCAGGTTGTAACACGACAAAATGTGGGAAAAGTAAATGGGTGTGAATACTTTCTGAAGGCACTTTATCTGTCCAGTTGAGTAACTTTATGCCTACTAATCCAAGTTTTATAATTTAAAGGGACATTTCCCAAATGTTAATCTCCTGCACCACCCAAACAGCAACATCATATTATGTGAAAATGCCAGGATTCTATGTGTTGTAGTCCTAAAGATACACACAGTGTTTTTAGATAATGTCATCGGAAAACCATCTGGTGTGTATTATGTGATTTTAACCAACTACTGCAAACCTTTGCCTACTCATAGTCGGTTAAATCACAGGATGCAGTGACACACAGATGGTGTCACCAGAAACACTTAATTTTTTATTTATTTTTTACTTAACATAGAAACTCACCATTTTCACATTTTGGTATGGTGCTGGAGATGATGTAGTTGAAAATGTTTCCTTAAAAGTGTGCATGATACAGATCACAATATTCCCTGGTTCATATGATATTTGCATAGAGAATGTCATAAAGTATATATTAAGCTGTATATGTGCAAATGTGACCGACTGCCTTGATTCGGTCTTATGTAGCAACATTAGAAAGTGTGTGTTTTTTTACATTAGATAAAATAAACTCAGAGCTAGAGCATGGTATATCGTACACTGCAGTTGAGGAACAATAGGAAAGTAATTCTGGTTTTAAAGTTGATAAACTTGTAACCCCACTTTTGAGAAAATGTCCCTTGAATGTTTTGGTACAACTACTGGAGATCTCTTTGTCTAAACCCATTCAGTATCGTTCACACCCTCTTAAGCCCCACCCAACTCTTTAAGGATTCACATGTGAGGCCATGTGGTAATCAAATAAAATATATGTTAATTTGTCACATGCACAGGATACAGGTGTCAGCGGTACAGTGAAGTGGTTACTTGCATAGTAGCAATATCAAAAACAGAAGTGTCCAGATAAAAATATTTTATAAATATTTTATTATTAATAGATTACGCTTACCCGACACACTAAATTGATGGGTCATCTGATGGAAATGCTATAACCACCCCCCATACACATCTAGCTAAATGGATGGGTTACACTTGTCTAGACATGTACACATGTTCATGAAATCCAGTAGATGGCCGCAATCAACCCCAGACACACCTGGCTAATTTAATGGGTCATGTAATAATCCATTTGAAGTGGAGATTTTTTGTTTAGACATGTAGCTGGCTAGGTAGCTAGCTAGCTAATCAACGAACCTGCATAATCCCAACTCATACTACTACCAATACAAACATTGTCATAGATGTAGTATGAATTTGTAGGCAGCTAAAGCTAACAAAGTAGGTTCAATGTTAGCTAGCTAACATTAGGCTATTACTAGCAATGCAAATGAGTTTCTGATTTTAAAAATATCACTACACATATCATACAAGTAATGTTAGCTAGTGAGCCAGCAAGCTAACGTTTCCTCGCTAACTAACAGTATGCCTTAACTTGCAATTAAAAATTACTTTCTGACAAAATTATAAACATATCTGAAAATATAGCTAGACTCTTACCTGTTTTCATGGATGAATGCTTCACGGCAGACTGGAACCATTTAACTCCATTTTAATTGTAGCTACATATTGTTTGACCAGCGTTGTGTCAAGTCACTCCGGTTCACATTGACCGTGGTGTGTGCAGAAAGTAGCCCATCACTTTTTCCAACTGATCTGTTGGAAATTCAGAGCATCAATGTTGTTGAGGAAAGTAGAAACTTTTGTTCTCAATGGCTAACTTTATTTATTTCAAAAACAGTGAGGTAGAAAAGAAAAAAAAAAGTGTCAACACTCATGTTATAGACAGAAGCATGCTACATGGCAGACCAATCCAAACTCATCTCTCGACATGTCCAGCCCATTCATTATCTCAGCCAATCATGGCTAGCAGGAAGGTTACTGTATGTATCCGTGGCTAAACCAACTAGGCTCGTAATTTAATAATTGTTTTCATATTTATTGATGGAATACAAGTTTGTTATCAAGGCATTTCTGACAAAAAACGCATTCTGATCAAAAATAAATGTTTACATTCAAATGCTGTGAAGTAGTGACGTACGACATACGCCTAGTTTCCTGAAACAAGTCACAAATAGTCTGCTTTGTAAACTGCTTTGGATGAAAGTGTATACTAAGCAAAACACATTCTATGCCATTAGACCTCCCTCCAATCTGCAGTGCTAAAACTCTGTCCAGAAGTATTCCTGTAGACCTTGTTTTTCTAGCTCCTTTTTGAGCATGACACTTGTTCGAACAGCTACCACCGCTGCTGAAAGTTCCAGTCGTGGTATGGTCATAACCTTGGAAGGGGCGACTCTCCACTTCCCCATAACTAGGGAGCAATGGACTTATCCTGCTGTGCTGATTGTTCTGAGGTATGAGCACTCTGGAACTTGTCTGATGCGACACACCAGAGTTCACCAAGTGCTCTCTCCGTGTGTGGTTCACCCAGAGCCATATCCAGGTCTTTGATACCCTCTGCACGTTCTTCTTTGGGAATTGTAGCTATAAATTCATTGCTGTTGGAGATAAACTTGTGCAACCGAAGTTTGCCGATGCTGCAAAGCTCCCTTGCTTCTTTCACCAGCTGGGCCGCTTCAGCTACAGACGATACGCTTATCAACCCATCATCAACATAAAAGTTCCTTTCTATAAACTGGATAGACTCCTCGCTGAAGCTTCCTCATCCTTTGGCAGCAATATGTTTGAGATCGTAGTTGGCGCAACCAGGAGATGAAGCTGTGCCGAACAAGTGGACCTTCATACGATACACTGAGATTTGAGACTCTAGATCTCTGTTCTCCCACCAAAGGGAATGCAGATAATCTTGGTCTTCTGCTTTCACATGAAACTGGTGGAACATGCGCTCCATGTGACACATGATTGTGACTGGACCCTTACGGAAACGGCAAAGGACACCCAGCAATGTGTTTGTCAACTTTGGACCAGTAAGGAGATGGTTATTCAAGGACGTCTCTCTAAACTTCTCTGAGCAGTCAAAGATGACTCGTATCTTCCCAGGCTTTTGTGGGTGATAAACCCCATGGTGCGGGATGTACCATGCCGGATGCTTGTTAATTTCATCATCGGAGACCTTCTCAGCATCTCCACAACCTATGGTCTCTTCCATGAAGGTTGTGTAGTCCTTGTAATACTACTTGTCTCTCCTTATCCTCTTTTCACGGCACTTGAGACAGTGAACTGCACATGTCTTATTGTTCGGCAGGTTGGGTCTTTCTTCCTTAAACGGCAGAGGCATCTCGTAATGTCCATTGTCCTTGCATCTGATGCCTGCTTTCATTTTTGTCAGGAACCAGATATCCTCTTGAGATATGAGGTCCTCTTCTGCGGCTCTCATGTTGAAGTCAGATTCAAGCGTCTTGATAATGTCCAGTGCTGTCATTACCTCTCTTACGTGTGTTCTACAAAAATAGTGTACTTAATTTGTGAGGTTGGAAGAAGATTGAAGTCTTGGCATCACCTGTCTAACGATAACCCGATGACTCACTCCAATAGCATCGCCATAGTTGATGCATGGCTTTCCACGGCCGACTATGCTCCAGCCAAGGTCTGTTCTCTGAGCAAGAGGCTGATTTCCCTTACAGACACACGTTCTCTTATAAGGAAAGCCTGGGAGCAGTTGTAGCCAATTAAGAGGCCGACATCATAGTTCTGTTGAGGAGCAATCTCCTCTGCAATGTGTTCAAGATGAGACCGTGTTCTTGCAGTCTCTGGAGTGGGAATATGATCTCTGTTTGCGGTAATAAACTCTCGAGTAGGTCATTGGCAGAGGGATTTTCTTCTCCAAGAAAAACCCTCTAACCTGCAAACCAGACAGCTTCTGGCAGGGCACAATGGTATTCCCTGAAGCCATTCTAGAGAGTTTCAGTTGTACTGGCTCCTTCCTTGTATTGAGAGCTTTTGTTGTCTCTTCAAGGATAACAGTGGTGTCGCTCTGGGTGTCAAGAAGTGCGTACATGAGAACTACACAATCTGGCTCGCTTGTGGTTGACACCCATACTGGAATGATTGTGGAGGTTTGAGTGGTGTTAATGTCCCTTACGACTCTGTTAGATATGGCCTCACTTGACGCTCTTGTCTCCTTATCTTGTGGGGGCTCTTTCTTATCCCTTGACCTTTCTTTACTACGATCTTTGTTCATGCAGGATGGATGCCTCCTCTGACACATGTCACAGGTGTTCCTGTTATCACAATCTTTCAAACGATGCCCAGGCCTTAAACAGCCGATGCACAATTTATTTCCTTGAACAAACTTCTGTCGCTCTGTGGTGGGCTTATCCAAGAACTTCCAACATTTGTGGAGACTGTGACCTGACTTCTCACAGAAGACACAACTAGTAACAGTACCTTTTTCATCAGAATTAGTTGCTAATACCCTTGCTCCAGGGCTTTGAATCCTTGGCGTCTTAGATTTCACATCTTCACTTGGTTTCAAAGCGTATAGGGATGTTACAGGATTGCAAGCGATCTTGGCTTCTCTCGTGAGAAACTTCACAAACTTGCCGAAGCTAGGAAAGGTCTCAGTTTCTTCTAAGATGTCTATGACCTTTGTATTCCATCTTGAAGTTAGGCCATCTGGATGTTTAGCGAGGATCTTTTGGTTTTCATCACAGTCATTAAGCACCCCAAGGCCCTTATTCTGAGACATAGCAGCCTCACAGCTGCGAAGAAAGTCTACAAGGTTTCTATCTTAGGCCATGCTTTGAGCTAATCTCTGAAGGACTTGTCGATAAGGAATTTGTTTACGTACCTTTCTTCAAGAATCGTCCACACAGCATGGTAGGCTGACTCTGTTCCTAACCGAAAGTAACTACGGTGGTCTTCTTGGCAGGCCCACCAACATATTTTCTTAAGTAGTATATTTTCTCAGTTGCTGGTATGTTCTTCCTGTCTATCAGAGTCTAAAAAGAGACCTTCCAGTCGGTGAAAGAGAGTGGTTCTCCGTTGAATGTTACTGGTTCTGGTTCTGGGGAGGCGGCTTACTCTGATGGATTCCGTTCGTAACCTGACCATGGTCTTGGTGCCATTTTCTTGTTGTCTGCTTGTCACAACATGTTGTGGTGAGAGACTCTGAAATGAACAACGTCTGTGCATGACTTCTTTCTCTTTCACAGATTTGCAGTTAGAGTAGTTCTCTCTTCTCTTCCTCTGAGTATTCATCTTGCTCGTACACTCCGCTGTCCTCTTCTTATCTTCATCTTCAAGTCTCTGAAGCTCTACTAGTTGGCATTCTTGCTTAACCATTACTTCTAAAGCTGCATGGTTAGCAGCAACTTCTGCCGCAGCCTCTTGTCTCTTGACAGATGACACACTTGAGCATCCGGAGGTGACCTTTTGAGTTGCTTTGAGACTGGGAGAAAGCAATTGAGTGCTGATAGTTGAGACTTGACTTATGTGAGAGTTCGGACATGCACAAGGAATTGCTCTCATTCCACCGCAGCTCTTCTATTTGGTTACTTTGACCTTCTTCCCTGCTTTCTAACTGACACCTTACATTCTTGATAATAGACCTTGTAATTGCTTCGCAAGTATCAACTCTGCTGCGTATATCATTGTCGGGAATGTCGATTTGACGCAAATTTACATAGTCAAGGTTTAGCTCTGTAGAGGTATGGCTACAATTTCTTAGGAGATCTTGTAGTAGGTCTTCAGAGCAACAGCCTGTCAGTGACCGTTTTGCCTCCTTTTACCAGAGCCTTCCATTTCTCATAGCTGACCCTGAAACGACGTCAAAGCTGTCTCTACCTTTCGTCACTCAGTTCTCTGCCTGTTTCAGTTAACCTGCGGACCCTCTCACCTCTTCGTGGCTCTTGTTGTGATGTCTCATTAGCAGCCTCTGTATCATCATTCGCTGGCAGCCATGACTCCACACTGGTCTGGATCTCTTCCTGCTGCTCTGTTTGTTGTGATGAAGGTTTGATGTTCCCGAGGTGTTGCTGCTCAACTTGACCCATCTCATCCCCTGTCACCTTTAGTGAAACTACCTCTTACTGACATTCTAGATAAGGTTTGGATAAGTATGCCGGGGCGGCAGGGTAGCCTAGTGGTTAGAGCGTTGGACTAGAAACCGGAAGGTTGCGAGTTCAAACCCCGAGCTGTCGTTCTGCCCCTGAACAGGCAGTTAGCCCTCTGTTCTCAGGCCATCATTGAAAATAAGAATGTGTTCTTAACTGACTTGCCTGGTTAAATAAAGGTAAAATTTAAAAGAATACTCTAATTCACTGTCATTTAAACCTCGTTACATGATATAAACACTTATAACGCTTGTAACAAAAGCTTGAACAAACACTTTACCAAACAATTACACCTAACTTACAGGTGAAAATATAATTAATAGGTGTACGCTAACTCTTAATGTATTGTAGCTATATATATATTCTTTAGTAAGTATCAAATAATATTTTTCCAGTAATACCAGTGATACATTCAGATAGCTAGAGCAGATGCATAATACCAGCAAGTCTTGATGAAATGCACAACTATCTCCTTTACGAATTGTAAACTTAGCCTCTTATTAGCTGTTCAGAAGGCTAGGACCACCTTCAAACAACTTGACTTGTACTTGCTTGTCTGACCTTCCTGTTAGCATTGACCTTATGCTGCTTCACGACACTTCCTTATGTGGAGATTTTCTTCTTAGGTTGCAGGTAGGTGCAAAACTCTTATCTGGCAGATGACAGGGTCTACCAGGATTTGGGAATCTTGTAGACGTTTTACAGCTGGGTGAGATTCTTCTTTCTCTCTTGCTCGTGAAGAGCATTGAGTTCTCACTGTAGCTCCCTCCAGTAACCACGAGCACAACCGTTCCTTGATTTTAACTGGCGGTTTTATTCTGTAGTTTTAGTCAGAATTATCACCTTCCATGAGAACTATAAAATAAATGAAAATACAGTTACGCACACTCTTACAACTGTCTTATGAGTCACTTATTAGCTTGATATAACACTGAAGTGCTTACATACAAAGGAAAAATACTTAATTGGCTGCTTATTACAGAAGGGAGAAAATCAAAAAATGTTTTATTCCTGGCATGAATGTACGCTTCATCCTTAATTATTATAACGTTACAATCCTAACATACACGCTTCAACCTTTACGAACTACACCCGAAGACATAGCCATAACCCAGCGTGGGATTGCATTCACTCGACAAGTGTGTTGCTACGATAATAATCCCCGTTACACGTAGTTCTGCTTGTCTTACCATTTCCCCCACATAGCGAACACGTAAGCAATTCAAGCAAAAAACAACAACATAGACTGACAGGTTAATTGTCAGTTACAACCAGTAGAAAATAATGTAATACATTATTAAAGAAGTCCACCATCTTTTGAAGTCCTCCTATGTTGAAGGGAAGAGCTGAGGTAAAGAAAGGGAGAGATCTGAAGAGGTTAAAGTGTAATATGTATGTACTGTAGTTATTACAGATGAAAGCAAAGAAGCTGAAGGCTGAATAGAGCAGGACTCTTTGAGGAGGGGATTTAGTGACAGTCTGCCCCGAATTATAATGAGCAGGGCTTTTTCAGGCGGCCACAAAGAGCTGTTACATTTACCCTTCTCTCTGGCCAACGACACAGCAAGGGTCTGTCTGACATCACCTGGAAGGCATGTTTCAAACACATTGGTTGCGAAACGCCAGCCTAGAATCACCTCACCTCGCTCTGTCTGAACATATGGGAGGAACTGATCAATAGCGACTTATGTTCTTGTATGGGGTTTGACTACTAGTGTGTTCAACTGCTGTTGCATTTTGTGTTTTTGTTTTTCTCAAGAATGGCTACCCTGGTAAGGAGAGGGCTTCAAAAGACGCTCATCCCCAGGTACAGTAACTAATGGCAGAGCTGGACCTGACATAGACACACACTGATCTCTTCAGCATGACTTGGTAGAGCAGCAGCAGCCGTAGGATTATCTGCATTTCTGTTTCCAGTAGCGGAGTGCAGTTGATTTGATCTTGTTTTAAAGGGCTTGACTTATTTAATCTGCTCTGTTGCGTAAGACTTCATTTTACACAACTGCTAAAGTTTTTTTCTGAACCAAAAACTTTCAGCGAAAGACTTAGGTTATATTGGAACGTAAAAGAGAGCTGATAGTTTAGTCTGTGTTTTATTTCTAAATGTTTCAGAGTTCAACTTGATCAGGCTTTATGTGGGGAGTTGGAGTATTTTTCAACACTGTTTAGCCCCCTTAAATGAGCTTTTATCATATTTTCATCCATAACTTGTGTATTGAGGATAGTGGCAAATAGACTAACAGCTTAATCTACTACTAAGCTGAGGGAGATGCTTAAAAAAATGTATTATTTCTGTTTTTGTGCTGTACTTTTCACTCTTTTACATCTGTCAGTGAGTGACCCTGTTGTTCCTCCACACTGATGACAAGCTGGATCTGTCTGTTTGGCTTGCTCTGAACTGTCTGTCTAACTCTCTCTTCCTCTCTCCATCTCTCTTTCTCACTCTAGCTGCCCTCTGATTGTCCGGGGAGTCAGCAGCAGCATCAGGGTCCTTCTCGTGTGGCGGCTGTCGGCCCGTACATCCAGTCGTCCACCATGCCTCGCGGCCCAGTGAGACACGAGCTGCTGGTCAAACCTGCTGTCTACCCCGACGCCACCACTAACATGCCTGCACAACCAGATCCCCAGGGCAAGGCCAACACAGGTGTGACAGTGACCTTATAATAATAATATAATATATGCCATTTAGCAGACGCTTTTATCCAAAGCGACTTACAGTCATGTGTGCATACATTCTACGTATGGGTGGTCCCGGGGATCGAACCCACTACCCTGGCGTTGCAAGCGCCATGCTCTACCAACTGAGCTACAGAAGGACCACCTTAACCTTACACATGTTCATTTCACCTTTCCCCTCTCACTTCCTACCTCTTGGCCCTGGCAAACGTCTGCCTGACAATTCTTCTGACAAGTCTCCACTCCACCTCTTACGCTCACAGTTTCCTTTTAATGAAGGTACTCTATATCTCCACCTCAGCTGAGTGATGCATAAAATCCAGATGACCAGCTTGTAAGAAGTTTGACATGTGACTGAGTTCCCCACCCTGAACAGGAGCTGAGGATTCTGAGATACCCCGGTTGGTAGATGGGCTCCAGTTGTAAAGTGACTCTGAGCTTTTACAACCGAAGGTAACCTATGGACTTGGTGCTCTGGTGTGGCTACTTCCTCTACCAATGCCCCTAACCAAAGATCTAGTATCCCATTACCCTGCTAATTTGAACCTGAACCATTCAGGCGATTGAAAAGATACCAGACCTTGAATCAGTGGTTATGTTGCTGTGTTGTGGTGCCCGTCTGAGATGATAGCCTACCTTCTCCTTATCCATAATTCTTCCACCACTAAATGGTGACTTGTGTCTGCCAGGGTGGAATACCAGCCCTCATGTTGCTGTGTGATTGTGCATTGAGGTTGAACCAGGGAAACCTCAGTAGTATCCTCTTCAGATTGGTCAGATAGCTACTATGAATTTACCTAATCTACAGGTAAAATAAAGGAAACACCAACATAGTCTTAATAGGAGGGGCCAAAACAGCTTCAATGCCCAGATTCTACAAGTGTCTGGAACACTGTTGGATGTGACACCATTCTTCCCTGAGAAATTCCATAATTTGGTGTTTTGTTGATGGTGGTGGAATATTCTGTCTCAGGCCCAGCTCCAGAATCTCCCATAAGTGTTCATTTGTGTTGAAATCTGGTGACTAAGACGGCCATGGCATATGGTTTACATCGTTGACATGCTCATCAAACCATTCAGTGACCACTCGTGCTCTGTGGATGGGGGCACTGTCATCCTATGGGGGCATAGCCAAAATAATGGCCTGCCCAACATTTTATGCATGATAGGATGATAATTGCTTAATTAACTCAGGAACCACACCTGTGTGTAAGCACCTGCTTTCCAAAACGTTGTATCATTAATGTACTTGTGTTTCCATTATTTTGGCTATTACCTTTACATTGGCACTAAAGGCATCTACATGAATCCCATCCGAAACAGTTCAGAACTATTTGTGCATATATTATGATGCCATTCTGTGATGTTTCTGTTCCTTCCACACCCAGAAGCGGCCCTCTTCCGGGGAGCCGGAACTGATTGAATCAGCCCGGTGTCAGACTCGGCCCGGAATCAAAATGAATGACTGCCCAGAATCGTCCCAAGTACATCGGGCTGTTTCAGTCTACCAGAATTCAGCTGACTTTGCTGGCATCTTACCAGAATCCCCCCCAGAAGCGACCCGGTGCAAATTTAATGTATACAAAATTACCGGATTTAGTCATTTTAAATAGTACTATTATACATTTTATACATATAAATTATACCCATCCACAAAAAAAAAACATTTTGTCTTGGAGGAAACACCATACACGTGGTGACCGTGTCAGCGTGCATTCGCCAAGCCTGCCACAGGAGTCACTACAGGGTGATGGGACAAGGACATCCAGGCCGGCCAAACCCTCCCATAACTCGGACGACGCTGGGCCAATTGTTCGTCCCCTCATGGGTATCCCAGTCGCGGCCGGCACGGGTCTCGAACCAGCATCTGTAGAACCGCAGTTTGCACTGCAACGCAGTGTCACAGACTGCTGCGCCACTCAGGAAGTTCCATCCACAAAGTTTTTACTGCTCATCAATTGCCTTGCACAAGTATCAAAATACTAAAACACTACACAGGACTGTTAAAGAATTTCATTTAAATGTTAATTGTATTTTATGATCACAGAAACAATGAGGAAAATGTGGAAAAATAATTAATTGATTAAATGCTAATTAATTATATAAAGCAGCCTGTGTAATCATCTGCCAGAGAGTAGCCCCAATCAGCCCAAGCCCCAAGTAATACATTTGGGCCAGATAACTATCACTGGAATCGGCCTGAGCTGAATCCCTACATCTTAGCCATAAGTAATACTGCCAAAGGCGGCCCAGACTCAGGCCACATAACGTCAGCCGAGTGCTCCGACTCTCAGCCGAGTGCTCCGACTCTCAGCCGAGTGCTCCGACTTTCAGCCGGAATCGGCCCAGATCCACTGTGCTAGCTGGGTTTTGGTCTTCAGCAAGGTTTTTTGTTCGGCTGTTCATGCAAACAAATTTTGGTAGCCGAAGTCTACACCCATTCGTCAGTCATTGGTCAACAGTAGGGATTCTTCAATTACATTTTTCTTGGCATGTGGAAGGAAGCCTTTAGTAGAGTAGTCATTCCTTCCTGTAATGACATACTTATTCCACCAGAGGGGAGAGTAGTGCAAATTGATACGATGGTCAGATTACCCTAGCCAAATTCTACAATGCTTCTGAGTAGGAATGACAAATCCGGTACTATTTTACTCACAAGTGAGAAATGGATTTGACTCAATTGTTGGGCTGAATAGAATACCGGGGGAGATATTGTCCTCAATTTCCATTTCATATTCAGTCAACCGATTATTTCCCATGAGGTCTTTTTAACTCATGAATTTAATTTTCATTCACTTTTTGAATTTACTTAAATGTAAGGAAATTGACCCAAACACTGACAATAAGAGCTTTGATTCAGTCAGGTTGCATAAATGCCACACTAATGACACACAAAACCAGTTAAAGCGCATTGGTTGGTCTTTTTTAATTATCTACAGAATGACTCGGCCTTACTCATGCACTTGAACACTCACTCGTTCAGTCCGCCTTAAAGAACTCCCCTGGTAGGAGGTGTGTGTGTGCAAGTGCACATGTGTCAGGGAGAGGCATCAATAAACATTTATGATATGAACTCAAAACTAGTCATTTCATCTGTCCATCTTTTCCTTTACATGTCCTCTTCAGTGCAAAATGAGGGAAAAACAGGAGTTAAAGTAACAGGTTTTCCCCAGTCTGCCGTGATGTTACATGCAATCACTTCTGCGTGATGAGCCAATATGCGGTGGGTAAGAAAAGCTGAAAATCTCTTCCCAACTATTTTGCAATCTATGTGGCACGGCTGTACATCTGTTGGTCCTTAAATGAAACTGGTGTATATTCTTAGTAATCTGGGAAAAAAATAGGGAGACCTAGGGGAGGAAAGAGGTGAATCTGTAGCCGGTTCAAAACCCTCTAGAGCTTTCCTCCATCGACGGGGAGTGTCCTTGCCTGGCCCCGTCCAGCCATACCTGCACCCCTCACCATGCCCACACTGGGCCCCCTTCTCTGGCCTATAACGGACCGAATCTTTAACACTGCGGTTTGTTGAGAGAGAGAGAGAGAGAGAGAGAGAGAGAGAGAGAGAGAGAGAGAGAGAGAGAGAGAGAGAGAGAGAGAGAGAGAGAGAGAGAGAGAGAGAGAGAGAGAGAGAGAGAGAGAGAGAGAGAGAGAGAGAGAGAGAGAGAGAGAGAGAGAGAGAGAGAGAGAGAGAGAGAGAGAGAGAGAGAGAGAGAGAGAGAGAGAGAGAGAGAGAGAGAGAGAGAGAGAGAGAGAGAGAGAGAGAGAGAGAGAGAGAGAGAGAGAGAGAGAGAGAGAAAATATGTTTGTTATGGAAGAAACATTTTTCTTTAGTATTGTCATCTCTCTTTCTGCCAGATCCCTGTTGTTGTATGTGTTGCTGTGAGGCAATACTGCCTGTTGGTTGAATTAAACGGTGCCTGTTGCTATTCTCCTTCCACTCTGGATTCGGCAGCATTCTAAATGGGTCCGTTGGAACGAACACATTATCTCCAGAAGAAGTGACAGTCTGACAACCATGTGGTTTCGGCTGGCCCGATCAGGTCTAAATCAGTTACTGAGGAAATTAGAAAGATGGAAAGAACTAGCTATTTCTACCACATTATGCGCTCCTGTACTGTCCTAATTCTGCTGAGAAAAGAGAAGATCCTGCCACAGGGTATTCCTATATAGCCACAGGGTATTCCTATATAGCCACAGGGTATTCCTATATAGCCACAGGGTATTCCTATATAGCCACAGGGTATTCCTATATAGCCACAGGGTATTCCTATATAGCCACAGGGTATTCCTATATAGCCCCAGGGTATTCCTATATAGCCCCAGGGTATTCCTATATAGCCACAGGGTATTCCTATATAGCCACAGGGTATTCCTATATAGCCACAGGGTATTCCTATATAGCCACAGGGTATTCCTATATAGCCACAGGGTATTCCTATATAGCCACAGGGTATTCCTATATAGCCACAGGGTATTCCTATATAGCCACAGGGTATTCCTATATAGCCACAGGGTATTCCTATATAGCCCCAGGGTATTCCTATATAGCCCCAGGGTATTCCTATATAGCCACAGGGTATTCCTATATAGCCACAGGGTATTCCTATATAGCCACAGGGTATTCCTATATAGCCACAGGGTATTCCTATATAGCCACAGGGTATTCCTATATAGCCACAGGGTATTCCTATATAGCCACAGGGTATTCCTATATAGCCACAGGGTATTCCTATATAGCCACAGGGTATTCCTATATAGCCACAGGGTATTCCTATATAGCCCACTTTGGCCAGACCCTTTCTAAATCTATTTTGCCTTCCATTGGTTTCAATTGAAAGTATTTTTAGAAAACTCCCCTTAAACCACAACTTCCTAACCACCACCCTCACCCCCCTCTCTCAGCTAAATTGTCAGAGTGGGGCCCTTCTGGACCAGAGCCCAACAGCAGTATTCATGGGTCATCCTCCACACTGCCCAGAATGACCTCTCACCCCAACCCCAACACAGAGCAAGGTAACCACCCCCACACCACAACAACCACACATAAGTATGACTGTAGACTCAACAACATGATGACCAGATATGTAGTGGCCAAATCATATACGCGAACCCACCCAAACATGAAGACTCAAATCGCCATTTCCCTTGAATATGCACTTAATTACTTACACAGTTCAGATATGGTGTTGCTATTGTTTTCCCTGTATGTTTGCATAGTTATGTTTTACACCTGTGTTGTTGTGTGTAGATGAGACTGAGGAGATGAAGAAGGACAGGAGGGTGCGTCCCTTTTCCATGTTTGAGCCCACTGAAGTGCCCACCGCCTCCCTCCGCAAGAACCAGAGCAGTGACGACCTGGTCAGAGACTCCCAGGTCAGAACTGTTAATCTCAACAAAAATGCCCCGTAGCTATTTTTACTGCAGACCCAATGGATGGTGCCCAGAATGTCAGAAAACTGAACATGTATTAAACATGAACACTTAACATCAGGAGTTGTCCTTGATCAGTTGTGTGTGTGTGTGTGTGTGTGTGCATGCCATTCCTCTGTGGTCTAACCAGCTCCTCTCTATCCTCCTTTCCCCAGTCTGCTGCTAAACCCCCAGTTAAGGTTCCCCCACCCGTTGCCAGTAAACCCAAAGCACACAGTGGTGCCCCCTATGGCAAGCCAGGCTTCAACACAGGCACCTTCCCCAAGGCCAAGCCTCCCATCCAGCACCAGCAATCCCAGGGGGGCCCACAGGCCCATGTCTCTCTGCCCCCCTCCCAGAGCCAGACCCTGCCCCTGCCCTCAAAGCAGGACCCCCCTCCGGCCGCCACCGTCAGACCCTTCACCCCAGAGCTGCCTAAAGACCTGATCAAGCCCCAGACCCTGACAGCCAGCTCCATCTACTCCATGTACACCCAGCAGCCCACCCCAGGCAAGCCCTTCCCACCGGCCTTGCAGGGGGCTCTCAACAGGAGCCAGAGCCGTGGCAACGGATTTGTCAGTGGTAAGACTACCTTCTGTTTCCTCTTCTGTTCCTGACTTCATCAGGGCTACTGTCTGTCTGGAGTCATTTGGCTATTTGTCTTAAGACTTTGTCAATCAAGAAAGATGTGTGAACCATGGCTCCAAAGCATTTCACTGAACACCAGAGTACTAGAATTATAGATATACTTCTCCTTAATGCAACCGCTGTGTCTGATTTCAAAAAAACTTTCAGGAAAAAGCAAACCATGCAATAATCTGAGTACGACGCTCAGACGACAAAACAAGCCAAAGGGATATCCGCCATGTTTGAGTCAACAGAAGTCAGAAATACCATTATAAATATTCACTTACCTTTGATCTTCATCAGAATGCACTCTAAGGAATCCCAGTTCCACAATAAATGTTTGATTTGTTCGATAAAGTTAATCATTTATGTCCAAATAGCTCCTTGTTGTCAGCGCGTTCAGCCCAGTAATCCAACTTCATGACGCACGAGCAGACGAAAAGTCCAAAAGTTCCGTTACAGTCCGTAGAAACATGTCAAACGATGTATAGAATCAATCTTTAGGATGTTTTTAACATAAATCTTCAAAAACTACAAACCTCAGATTTCCCACTTCCTGGTTAGATATTTCTCAGGTTATCACCTGCCATATGAGTTCTGTTATACTCACAGACATCATTCAGCCAGTTTTAGAAACTTCAGTGTGTGTTATATCCTAATATTCTAATAATATACATATATTAGCAACTGGGACTGAGTAGAAGGCAGTTTACTCTGGGCACACTTTTCATCCAAACGTGAAAATGCTGCCCCCTATCCCAAACAGGTTAATGCAGGGCCGACAGACAGGTCTATGAAGGCCATTTACAATGGCAGATTTTGTTCCCACCATTTCTGTTGTTAGCGTGCTGTGATGATCATATCTGCAGTTCCACTGGATGGGCGGAAGCCACACTGCGATTCTGGGAGTACTTCCTCAGACTGGCCTAGCAGTCGGTTGGCAAGGACATGTGCAACTACTTTGCATGTGGTTGACAGGAGGGAGATGCCTCTGTAGTTCCCACACTCTGCCTTGTCTCCCTTTTTGAAGATGGTCACTAAGAGCATCCATGAGCTCTTTGGGTAGTTTTTCCTTGTCCCAGATCTTCAGGAGCAGGGCATGTATGTGGCGGGGTGCTAAAAATACAAGAAAGCCCATTGGCCCTCTGTTACCAGAATGCTAACAATTATCACAAACTAATAGAAAAATCACATGCACGCTGTTAGCTAAATGCTAACGAGCGAAAATGAACAAACTTATTGCAAAAATGGGTAAATCCAGTTCCTAAAGTTATACAAGCATAGCTAGTAGCTACCTCATGTCATGTTTGTGAGTGTGGATGGACATTTACAAGTGAAAGTGAATAAGACACATTGTGCAATTGAACAAAGTAGTGATGCATGCTTTTCTGAAGGAAAAGCAGCATGTGTACAGAGGACAAAGGGGAGAAGAACGGAGGAGGAAAAAGATGCTAGTACAGTGGTCACCAAACGGTTATTCACTATCGACTGGTTAATCTTCAAGGCACTCCTAGTCGATCAATAAACATTTCTGTAGAAAAGCCAATGATGAAGGCGTAAAGGCTTGTGCTCTTTTGTCCGTGTTATTTGTGTTTTGCGCTGTTGGCAGTAGGTGCACTTGTTTCAGAAGACCTGCGCACTAGGTAGGCAAAGTGTCCCCATTTTGATGCATTTCATTTGTCTGAAAAGATTCACTCCACCTACCCGGCAGACTGGGAGATCTGTGGCTAAATTGAGTGTGCCTACTGCGCTGATCAATCGAATAGCTCAAATCATGACCTCGGCCACAGCAAAGTTTGGCATATGTGAGATTTCATAACTTTTAAAACCATGACCAGAGAGAGACTGTCAAAGAATACAGCAGAGCTGCTGTTTTTATTAGTGAGTTCATGTCCAAGTTTTTAAATTTTGCAGTCAGAATGACTGCTCATTAGCTTGAAGGGGGTCCCTCGGGGCCCAGCGGTGCTTCTGTTAATGTCGGGAGACTGGTACAAGGGCAGCAACCACATGGTCCTTAACAGATAGGGGCCGGGTCCAGTGGCATGTAAAAACTGTCAGTGTGCCCTTGAGCAAGGCACTTAACCCTAATTTGCTCAAGAGGCGACATACTACTATGGCTTTCCTGTAAAACAACACATTTCACTACACCTGTGTGTGTGACAATAAAACATATCTTTTTCATGTTTTTAATTATTTTATATACTGCCTGGATGATATTCTTAAAAGTTTATTCAAATGTTACATGTTCTCCAACTCTGGTCCTGGTGTGTCATTGTTTATTAGCAGGAAAAAAGGTTGTCTCTTTGTTGTTTTTATAAAGCTTGCTTTAAATCCTAACCGATTCTCTCTGTTTATTTCTGTGTCTCTCTCTGTGTGTGAAGTGTACGGTAAGCCCGTGATCCCCAGCGGAGGCCCCCAGCACCCAGAGAACCCTTACTGCGAGCAGCGACACTCCCCAGACCAGCACTCTGAGGTGGACCACGGGGCCCCCCATGTCCCCCCCACCGAGGGCCAGCAGGGGGAGACAGAGCGCACCCCTCGTCCCCTCAGCCCCACCAAGCTGCTGCCCTTCATCTCCAACCCTTACCGCCACCAGAGCGACGGGGACCTGGAGGCCCTCAGGAAGAAGCTGTACAACGCCCCACGGCCCTTGAAGAAACGCAGCTCTATCACAGAGCCCGAGGGCCCCGCGGGGCCCAACATCCAGAAACTGCTATACCAGAAGACCACACTGGCTGCTATGGAGACCGTCCTCACCACGCCCACCACACCCGAGGCTGTGAAGGAGGAGGGAGGGGCAGGGCCTGGTGTTCCAGGGGCCCAGATTGGTGGGGATAGCAGCCAACCGGAGAGTGCAACACTTGAGGCTTGTGAAGTCCTGCCCCCTTCCCCTAACCTCCTCCCCCCCACTCCCCGCAGAGCACACTCCCCCACCAGCCATCCCAAAGAAAGACCGAGAGGAGTTCACTCCGCCTCCCCATCCGGCCCATCCTGCACCGCGACCTGACCAGCCCCTGTTCCCCGCACCGCCCCCTGTTGCTGCTGTTGGCATGGAGGAGCCCAGTCCACCCAGCCTGACCCCTCCTCCAGAGACTTTCACGGAGGAGTTCCCCCCCTACCCCCCCACCACCGTACCCCAGCGGGGCTGGACAGGAGAGCCTAGGGGAGGACACTCTCAGCATGCAGGCACCAGAGGTCACCGGACAGGTCACATTGCCACCTGTAAGAAACCTAAGTTACACTGTTGTCTTAATGATGATGATACATTTCATTTTAAGTGACATTCATAAACATCAGCTCGCGATCAGACACATTTAACAACAGTAGCAGATCAAACACATCCACTCTACGTATTTCAATTTCTACATTTCCTGCACTTAGTTGAGATCATTTCCACACTGCCACGTAGGGCTGCACGATGTAGGCAAACAATCCAAGCCTTATTTTTAACCAAATGTTGCAATTGCGATTTACAAGGCTCGTCGCTTTACAATCGCGCTCTAGCGACTCCTTGTTCCTCGTGGTCGAGGAACAACAAATGTGCTCCTTGAGTGACGGGACAAGGCTAGGTCTGTGTGAAAAGCGTGAAGTAAACTATAAAAATTGACGTTATACACAACGTACCACATTTAAACAAACATTCATATACCGTTATAGAAGGTAAAGTAAAAACCCAAACCTGTCTGTGCATCACTACCTGTAAATTGTAAAAATACGGTATACTACCCAGTAATAGGTCAGTAATAGGTCCTACCCTAGGAGTGTGGATGAATGGTCTGATCCATTTTTGCCTCCCAGTCCCTGCTCTCTTCCACTGAACCCAATGGGCCCCTGTTAAGACCCAAAAGGGGCCCTTTCTTTCATGGTGCCAGTAATAACCATAATCTGGGTGAGTAATAATCAGGTTACTTAGTGAAACCAGTTGTTTTTTCACTGATTTGGTCATCTCACAATAAGCTCAGTACTGAGCTAGGAGCTGAAGGAACAGGTCACTCATAACATTTCTCTCTTTCAAGCCAGGGTATTCACATTCAATGGATACTCTGGATGCTCGATCGAATCGTTTTTGCAACGTGTTTATTATTCTTTAGCATGGTGTTGCATTGTGGGCCATTCATATGAACTGAGCATTGATTTGGAATGTGGCTCAAGGACCTCCATATATCATCTCTCTATCTGTTTGAGCACAGATGGGACCGGGCACTAGCTAAAATCCGTAGACATTTCCTTGTGAGTGTGTGTCAGTGGCTGTGGGACTTCATCAAGGCATGACATTGTTTGAAAAGTGTAGTCACCTCCGTGTGTCTGTATTAGGGGAAGAGGACCAACCTGCGTAAGACTGGCTCAGAAAGGATTGACCACGGTATGAGGGTGAAGTTTAACCCCCTGGCCCTGCTCCTGGACTCCTCTCTGGAGGGAGAGTTTGACCTGGTCCAGAGGATCATCTACGAGGTAAGACTATGTCTGTGTATGTATAGATGTATACTGTATATTATTCCCTACAGTGGCTCTCTATTAAGGTATTTTGTAAGCAAAGATTTTCATAGACGAACAATGTTTACAAGTGCTTTTTAACAGGCTTGTGTGTAGTGAAGGAACATGTGTAAAGTTGTTTTTGTAATAGCAGGTAGAATGGCAGCTGGTAAACCATCCCTCTCAAAGTGAAGTACTGTGGTCTTAATGTTTGTTTTGTAGTCTTAGCTGATTATAATTTTTATTAAGTGGGTGTAAAATATTCTATGTGTAAAGCGAGTTGTGAAATTGTATCCACCTCTCTCTCCCCTCTCAGGTGGAGGACCCTAGTCTGCCAAATGATGAGGGGATCACAGCCCTCCACAACGCAGTCTGTGCCGGACACACGGAGATCGTCAAGTTCTTGGTGCAGTTTGGTGTCAACGTCAACGCAGCCGACAGTGATGGATGGTGAGTGGACCCTATACTACCAACACCTCTGATTGTGATTCTTATCGCAGTCAGTGACAGGAGTGTTGTAAACTGCAGTCCAACTTGAACTCTTACTTGAAAGTATTTTGGAATATATATATATATTTTTTCTCTTAATATCACACTCCCTTTTCCTCCATTTTCCTCCATTTATCTTTCTTCTTTTCCCTCTCTCTCATTCTCTCTCAGGACTCCGCTGCACTGCGCGGCCTCCTGTAATAACGTGCAGGTGTGTAAGTTCCTGGTTGAGTCCGGAGCAGCGGTGTTTGCTATGACCTACAGTGACATGCAGACGGCAGCAGATAAGTGTGAGGAGATGGAGGAGGGATACATCCAGTGCTCCCAGTTCCTCTACGGTTAGTAGCTCAACATATCTACTGATCCTATAGCCTTGAGTGTTATGTCTGGGGAAAGTTTGTGTGTATGCGTGCATACATCTCTGTGTGTGTATGCTTTGTACATTTTTGTATGAGTGTATGTGTCCTTGCTCTGCTAAACCCTCTTTCTCCTCTTTCCTTCAGGAGTGCAGGAGAAGATGGGCATTATGAACAGGGCCGTAGTCTACGGCCTGTGGGACTACTCCAATGACAATTCTGATGAGCTGGCGTTCCGCGAGGGTGACTGCATGACCATCGTTCGCCGGGAGGACGAGGACGAGATCGAGTGGTGGTGGGCGCGCATGGGCGACACCGAGGGGTACATCCCTCGGAACCTTCTGGGGGTGAGTCCCAGTGTCACAACTGAGTTTCCTCAAGTTAAACCTTACTGAATAACTTTGCATTAAGAGGTTCATTATTGTTTGATAATGTTCCAATGTATCTAATAAGCAGTATGTGTATCTTTCTCAACAGCTTTACCCAAGAATCAAGCCCAGACAGAGAAGCCTGGCTTAGACCGGCTCATCCTGAACTGGACACGGTCTGCATCTTAGGCTATGTTTACATAGGCATCCCAATTCTAATATTTTTTTGACCAGTCACATCAGATCTTTTCACATCAGAACTTTTTCAGAGCTGATCTGATTGGTCAAAAGACCAAATGGTGAAGACAAATGCCTGTCTAAATGCAACCTAATTGGTCCACAGTAGCTTTCGCTCCTCGTCTCCTCTCCTCGTCTTTCTCTGCTTCATCTGCTCTGACCTGTCATGTCACGATGGGTACTAGTAATATGTTAGAAGGTTCCAGGGTAATTTGATCTCACTTTGCCAGCTCTTTCACATCCGTGAGGATGGATGAAATGAGGCAAGGGAAGGGAGCCAGTCGAGACAACAATTGATATGGAGATCCATGCAGGCTTTAACAGGACTTTACAAGGACAGGCCAACAATCACATGAAGAAGCGTTGAAAGACCAAACCACTTGAAGGATTTTAAACTGACCTATGAACACTACTTGTCAGGCGGGCCTATAACCACTGACTCTATGGCCCGACTGTGGCACTTTTATATACCAGCAGAAGAGGTTTTCCACGTGTATTTTTCAGACCACTATGTGTGTATAAGGCACTAAAGGCATTATGTTTCTCTACATGTTAGTCATATTATTTTCAGGTCAGATTTAAGTATCTGCAGTTATATTGATCGGAACTCTGGGGATAAATGGAACAAACAGTATTTTTATGTAGAAAGGTGATTTTTACACTTCTAAAACAGTCTTTCAAACTGTGTTTTCTTCTGGGTTAATATTTAATTTGAACCCTGTTAGAAAGAGCTGGAGCTGAAGAGAGTATTAGGTGAGTGAATGAATGAGTGTAATGTTTGGTGATGTGTGACATTCTGTCTGAACAGTTATTCTGTTACCTCGACAATCCCTGTGGGGGCTCGGTCTGCTTGTCATTTCCTGTTTTTAGTGGCCGTGTCCCTCTGTGCAACTAAAATGTTTAACCCATGTTTCAGCATTGACCCTACTGTATTGGCAAGTGTGTGTGTGTGTGTGTGTGTGTGTGTGTGTGTGTGTGTGTGTGTGTGTGTGTGTGTGTGTGTGTGTGTGTGTGTGTGTGTGTGTGTGTGTGTGTGTGTGTGTGTGTGTGTGTGTGTGTGTGTGTGGCGCTATTACCACTGTTCAGCTTATCAAATTGGGGGGGGTGTATAATGCTAATGGTTGGCAAAATTTAGCCTATGCCACTGTTGATTTAGCAATTGCTATTGACTCTTGTTCTTTTATGATGCCAATATAGCCTGTGATATGTTTTCTATGTGAGCAGATTATTAGCATCGCTCATTATGTTTCTCTACACTGGCTTTATGGTTGAGATATAACAAACCTAATAGTACTGCGGTTGTGCTATTGTCACAATGAGCATTCCTCTGAAACTAACTCACTTGTCGAATCCATGTTTTCTGTTGCTGAAATGATGTCCACACAATTCATTTGGACCATTTAGCCATGTAGGAAGGATGAGACTAAACTTCAAGAGACATTTTTCACCTGTTATACCTGTGTAGCTTTTGATTGAAGAGTAAGAGATGGCAAAAGATTCATGGTTACAATGGCAGACAAGGATGTCTTTCTTTCAAATCTCTCAAGCAGGTTTAATTGAATGAAAACTCGGTTAATCTGCTCATTCATAGTAAGGAATTCTGCATCAACTCGCCTCCACCCTTCCCACTGTCTTACTCAACAGATGTATTTATTTTTGTTACCTTAATATCATTTCTTTTTGTCTCGTCAAAACTATAACCTCACGTGGAGAATTGTAAACATTTACAATAAAAATACTTTGCAAACTAATGGCTGCGACTGTGTCTTCTAGACCCGGGGCCATATGTATCAAGCGTCTCAGAGTAGGAGTGCTGTTTAGGATACATTTAGTCTTTTAGATCACCATGACCAAGATTCCATGGACAGGGGGGGGCTGATCCTAGATCAGCACTGCTACTCTGAGATGCTCGATGCATACGGTCTCAAAGTTGTGTGCTACCATTAGAATGATTCTATCCTCTTTTTGTGAGATGAAATAGTGCTCTGCATTCTTAAAAATATGTAAGTATCTTAATCGCCTGTGAATTGGTTCCAGGTAAGACTATTGTTATAGAAGTTTACATGAGATATGAAGCAGTGGACTACATAAACTTTAGAATACACAGGAACACTGAGCTAGTGCAGGCTGTTATATACTGAACAGAAATAAACATGCAATAATTTCAAACATTTTACTGAGTTACAGTTCATATAAGGAAATCAGTCAATGGAAATAAATTCATTAGGCACTAATCTATGGATTTCACATGACTAAGCAGGGGTGTAAACAAATTAGTGCACAACATTTGAGCGAAATAAGCTTTTTGTCCATATGGAATATTTCTGGGATATTTTATATTAGCTTATTAAACATGGGACTAACACTACATATTGCATTTCTATTTTTGGTCAGTTAAGTTTTTCAGATAATCAAAAATAACAATCTGCCTTTGTCTAGAATACCTCCTCACTGGTAACAATTAAGCCAGCAGAGCCTGCGCAATGAAAAAGAACAAGATTGGTACTAATACATTTCTGCACCTTACCCTTTCACCTTAACCCTACCCGTTCTATTCTTCTTCTTCTTATTATTATAATATATACCAGTCCTCCCAGATCAGTAACCCCAAAAGACGTAGGTACTAGGGACTGAAATGGAACTGGGCCTGGGTTTGTCATTTCGAGGGACTTCACTCTCTGTTAAGCTGCTGCCACCTGCTGGAGAGAACAAGACCACCTGAATGAGACATGAGTCCCGCTAAAATCCAAATTTTTCTTTCTACATAAAACGGTAATTTTGTCAGTAAGACTCATCAATTCATTCAGACTACAGGAGTATAGACCGAATGACAATCGCTGAATGTCATTCCCGGTAATACTAGGCTCATACATAAAGCATCCTCCAATCAGGCTGCATAGGCATATGTTTCCTCCTTAGCTAGCTTTAATGGCTAGACGCTGAAAAAAAATACATACCAAATATATGTACTGTCTTAATAAACAATTTCAACCGCCATTTTTGGATTTTCAGAAAATGTAGGATGTTGAACTTCCTTGCGTATGTATGAACCGGTCCATGGGGGATATGAGTGTATTATCAGGAATGCACATCAATCCTAGACGATGGGACGATTATGAGATAAGTGTTAAATCGGTATGCCGCAAAGCCGGGAGAAGAGGAATATTGGGACAGGGACATGAAAAGGTGGATTTCGAAAGAGGAGGAAGAAGTGTTCGAGGAGAATTAGGAAAGCAGAAGTTGAATCTGAATTTGATGAAAATTACGATAAAAAGGGAGATGATGTGTGGAAGAAGACTGCGGTCAAGTACAGACAGAGTGAGATGTCCGCCAGACCGAGCTCTGGATGTGAAATGAAAGTGAATGAGGGAGATTTAATTACACTTTGGAGAGTGACTTTTAAACAGTTACAGTTTAATGGCAGTGATAAGAGAAAACGGAGAATGGATCAACAACATTGTCATTACTCCACAATACTAAACCTAATTGACAGATTGATAAAATGGAAGCCTGCACAGAATAAAACTATTCCAAAACATGTTTGTATTTCACCTTTATTTTACCAGGTAGGCTAGTTGAGAATAAGTTCTCATTTGCAACTGCGACCTGGCCAAGATAAAGAATGCATCCTGTTTGCAACAAGGCACTAAAGTAATACTGCAAAAAATGTGGCAAAGCAATTCACTTTTTGTCCTGAATATTAAGTGTTATATTTGGGGCAAATCCTATAAAACACATTACTGAGTACCACTCTTCATACTTTCAAGCATAGTGGTGGCTGCATTTCGTTGTTGGTATGCTTGTAATCGTTAAGGACTGAGGAGTTTTTCAGGATAAAAAGAAACGGAATGGAGCTAACCACAGGCAAAATACTAGAGGAAAACCTGGTTCAGTCTGCTTTCAACCAGACACTAGGAGAGGAATTCACCTTTCAACAGGACAAAAACAGTGAACAAAAGGCTAAATCTACACTGGAGTTGCTTACCAAGAAGACAGTGAATGTTTGTCAGTGGCCAAGTTACACTAAATCTACTTGAAAATCTATGTCAAGACCTGAAAATGGTTGTCTAGCAATGAACAACATACAATTTGACAGAGCTTTGAATAATTTAGGAAATAATAATTTGCAAATGTTGCACAATCCAGGTGTGGAAAACTCTTAGAAACATACCCAGAAAGACTCGCTGTCAAAGGTCCTTCTACAAAGTATTGACTCAGGGGTGTGAATATTTATATACATGAGATATTTCTGTATTTCATGGTCAATAAATTACCAAACATGTCTAAAAACATGTTTTCACTTCGAGGTATTGTGTGTAGATGGATAAGAAAAAAACAATTTAATCAGTTTTGAGTTCAGGCTGTAGCAACAACATGTGGAATAGGTCAAGGGGTATGAATACTTTCTGAAGGCACAGTATATAGACAATTTCACAGTACCAGAGTAAACGCTGAGACTCACGTCATGGGTCCTTGATCCGTACTAAACAGAGATGCATAATTATGAATGCCCTTCTCTTCATGGTGATGTGTCCTGAATAGGTACACAAATGTAAAACCATTTTATATCCTCCTTTTGCATGTTTAGGTCCTTCTGTAGCTCAGTTGGTAGAGCATGGCGCTTGTAACGCCAGGGTAGTGGGTTCGATTCCCGGGACCACCCATACGTAGAATGTATGCACACATGACTGTAAGTCGCTTTGGATAAAAGCGTCTGCTAAATGGCATATATTATTATTATATTATTCTACACACTGGCTATTATTGTAGTAACAGGACCAAATCTGTACCAATCATAGACATCTATGTTTCACAAGTTTGGCCATCACAGCAAAGTAAATTAGAGTTCAGTAGAGTACAGTAAAATAGAGTAGAATATTTTATTGAATCTTTATTTTGACAAGTAGTCATGCTGAGACCAAGGTCTCTTTTACAGTACAGAACAGTAGAGAAAAGTACAGTAGTGCACAGTAGAGTACAGTACAGTAAAGAGTATAGTTCAGTACAGACGAGTAGAGTATGTTACATTATACTGCACTACTCATGCGTGCTCTAGTCTTCTGTACTTAAATATACTCTACTTTTTACTGAATTGTACTCTACTGTACTGTACTGTAACTGTGGTTTGTGAATACCCGTTGCGTCCAATTCAGTTGCAGTCATTCAGTTACAGATTTTTCGGTCACTCTGTTACCAATTTTGTACCAGAATGACACATTTGAATCACTTAATAATTCATAAACAAAATTGTTATCAGTAAAAACACGAGCTAATTCGATGGTCTATCTATCTTTACTTCTGTGAAATCCTCCCTCGTGAGGGACATAAATTAGAGAATATCTTAAAAGATATGTGTGTTTTTGGTAACACGACACTACGCAATATTTCTTAAACTTACAGAAGGAAAATAATTGATGCAAAATTAAATATAAATGTTGATATTAAGTTGGCCGGGGCCTTTACTTCAAAATGTTTTGAGGCATTTCTAATACCCCCAAAATATAGACTCTTCGCTTTCATTTGACACAAAATTTGATATGCTCCTATAAACTTCATGTTGGTGCTCATGGGTCCTTTTACATAGAAATCCCCATAAAATAAACATTGATTAGTGGCTAACACAAAAATATTGCATTTATTTATATTCAGATAAAAATACTCCAGTATTCAAATCCTTTTTTACAATCAGCACAAGTTCTCTCTGACATAATATTAATGATGGGAATATACATGAGTTAGTGAATGTTTTTCATGTAAACTTTTCAATGTTATCAGAACAAATCAAATCGAATTGTATTGGTCACATACACATGGTTAGCAGATGTTATTGTGAGTGTAGCAAAATGCTTGTGCTTCTAGTTCAGACAGTGTAGTAATATCTAACAGTAATCAAACAATTCTCCAACACTACCTAATACACACAAATCTAAAGGGATGGAATAAGAATATATACATATAAATATATGGATGAGCGATGACCGAACGGCATAGGCAAAATGCAATTGATGGTATAAAATACCCTATATACATATGAGATGAGTAATGCAAGATGTGTAAACATGATTAAATTGGCATTATTAAAGTGACTAATTTATTTATTTATTAAAGTGGCCAATGATTTCAAGTCTGTATGTAGGCAGCAGCTTCTACTGTGCTAGTGATGGCTGTTTAACAGTCTGATGGCCTTGAGATAGAAGCTGTTTTTCAATCTCTCGGTCCCAGCTTTTATGCACCCGTACTGACCTCGCCTTCTGGATGGCAGCGGGGTGAACAGGCAGTAGCTCGGGTGGTTGTTGTCCTTGATGATCTTTTTGGCCTTTCTGACATTGGGTGCTGTAGGTGTCCTGGAGGGCAGCACTCCACCAATCAATCAGGCCTTCATGGTAGAATGGCCAGACGGTAGCCACTCCTCAGTGAAAGGCACATGACAGCCCGCTTGGACTTTGCCAAAAGGAACCTAAGGACTCTCAGACAATGAGAAACAAGATTCTCTGGTCTGATGAAACCAAGATTGAACTATTTGGCCTGAATTCGAAGCATCACGTCTGGAAGAAACCTGGCACCATCCCTACGATGAAGCATGGTGATGGCAACATCATGCTGTGGAGATGTTTTTCAGCGGCAAGGACTGGGAGACTAGTCAGAATCGAGGGAAAGATGAACGGAGCAAAATACAGAGAGAGCATTGATGAAAACCTGTCCAGGGTGCTCAGGGCTGGGGTGAAGGTTCACCCAACAACAGGAAAACAACCCTAAGCACACAGCCAAGACAACGCAGGAGTTGCTTCGGGACAAGTCTCTGAATGACCTTGAGTGGCCGAGCCAGAGCCCGGATTTGAACCCGATCGAAATCTCTGGAGAGACCTGAAAATAGCTTTGCCATGACACTCCCCATCCAACCTGACAGAGCTTGAGAGGATCTTCAGAGAAGAATGTGAGAAACTCCCTAAATACATGTATGCCAAGTAGACTCGCGGCTGTAATTGCTGCCAAAGGTGATTCAACAAAGTACTGAGTAAAGGGTCCTGAATACTTATGTAAATGTGATAATTCAGTGTTATTGTCTTTCAGAACATTTGATAAAATAAAACATTTGCTTTATCATCATGGGGTTGTGTGTAGATTGATGAGGAATTAAAACAAAAAAATCTATTTTAGAATATTACTAACATAACAAAATCTGTAAAAAGAAATGGGGTCTGAATAGTTTCAGAATGCATTGTATAATACCGCATGGTATGGCCACTGCACCACCCTCGATCGCAAGGTACCACAGAGGGTGGTGTGGATGGTCCAGTATTTCACTGGGAGCAAGCTCCATGCCATCCAGGACCTCTATACCAGATGGTGTCAAAGATCCCAGCCACCTAAGCCATAGACTGTTCACTCTGCTACCGTACAGCAAGGGGAACCAGTGTAAAGTCTGGGACAAAAAGCCACCTGAACAGCTTCTAACCCCAAGCCATAAGACTACCGAACAGTTCATGAAATGGCGACCCGGACTATTTGCATTGACCCTTTTTTGCACTAACTCTCTTACACCGACTTTATGCACACTCACTGGAATGACACAGTCCATTGAAACTCAATAAAATAAGACCGCGGGAGGCCGTTCAAACTGACATTCAAACTGACATACTCCATATTTTGTTCATGTTTCAAAAATAAATAAAATACAGCTGCATTTTTAAGTCCGCTTTATACAATTTGATTTCATGTGACATCAACAAAAGCACAATTTCTCAGTCAAAAATATGTGATAAGTGTGGGAGCAGCATATGCGTTTTCTCATGAACTTGAAGTCCATTTGATGTGATATATTCCATCCCACACTGGGAGCAGTGGTAAGGCATCTCCCCTGTGTTTATTACATCATGCTCTTTTAGGTTCACTGGGTAAATATAATTCCACACTAACAATGTTTTCATCCAATATTTTTATGCGAGTAAAGTCATGCCGTATAAAAACAAATTCAAAACAGATGTGATAGAAACAGGGAGTGTTGGTACAATTTCATAAATGCCGATGGACAACTTGTTCGTTCAACTTGGTGAGATTTTTTGTGTCTGTAAAATGAACTACGGAACAATTCTAGTGAAAACACTTATGCACAAATATTGATAGAATAACCATTATGTCGAAGCAAAGTTGCAGTGACATATGTTGTGCGGTCCTCCCATCACGACTTCAAAAAACATGCAATTTATTAAGCTACACATGAAATAAGTTATGATTGTATTCCCATGGTGGTGAAAGTGCATGGTGATGAGCTTGATGCTGTCCAATAAATATTGAGTGTCTTAATTTGTATGCTGGCGACATGATGATCAGTGCTTGGCTGCCAATTGACAAATAAATATGATCTTGAGATAAAAATGGGATGGAAACATTAACTTTTAAAAATGTATTTGGTAGGCCTAAAATTAAAGTTATACGACTTAGTGCTTTTTATGTGCACTATGTCATCACGTATAGCTTTTTATTTGCAACAAGTCAGTTTGATGGAAATGCACCTCTGTTGGGAAAATGTGAATATTTTCATGCATATTTCTGAATATTCGCATGAAAATCTGTCACAAATTGGATGGAAACCTAGCTACTGGGAGCATTGATACATTTTCTCTCTCGTGTGGATTATTTTATGTGATTGCAGTTGCTTTAAACAGATACATTTCAATCCACAGGAGGAGCAGTTGAAATAGGTTTCTCGCTTGTGTGTCTTTGCTCATGTTGTTTCAGTTTCCCTAACTTCTTAAAACTCTTTTCACAATGAAAACAGTGGAATGGCTTCTCTACTCAGTGTATCCGTTCATGTTTTTTCAGGTTACTTGATGTGGAGAAGTGATTTCCACACTGGGAACAATGGTAAGGCTTTTCTCCTGTGTGTGTCCTCTTATGTGACTTCAGGTACCCTGCTTGGGTAAAACCCTTTCCACACTGAGAGCAATGGAAAGGCTTCTCCCCTGTGTGTATTCTCTTATGATCTTTTAGGTTCCCTAACTGGGTAAAACTCTTTCCACACTGGGAGCATTGGTAGGGCTTCTCTCCTGAGTGTATTCTCTCGTGTTTTTTCAGGCTCCCTAACCGAGTAAAACTCTTGCCACACTGGGAGCATTGGTAGGGTTTCTCTCCTGAGTGTATTCTTTTATGTTCTTCCAGATGCCCTAACCGGGTAAAACTATTTCCACATTGGGAGCATTGGTAGGGCTTTTCACATGAGTGTATTCTTTTATGTTCTTCTAGATGCTCTAACCAGCTAAAACTCTTTACACACTCAGCACATTGATAGGGCTTCTCTCCTGTGTGTATTCTCTCATGTTTTTTCAGGCTCCCTAACCGGGTAAAACTCTTTCCACACTGGGAGCATTGGAAAGGCTTCTCTCCTGAGTGCGTTCTCTCGTGTGATTTCAGGGACCCTGATGAGGAAAATCTCTTTTCACATTGGGAGCAGTGGTAAGGCTTCTCCCCCGTGTGCATTCTCTTATGTTCTTTCAGGTGCCCTAACTGGATAAATCTCTTTCCACACTGAAAGCAGTGATGTGGTCTTGCTGGTTTGGACGCCTCTGGGTCTGGTTCCTCTGAGGGACTCGTCCCACTTTCAGAGTAAGAGCCTGGTCTCTCCCCTGCCAAAGTAAAACAGAGTATTTAGTTAAACAGAGGGTCATTCCATGTCTTTTCAGCAAGCCATGTCGCCCACCATCTCAGATTGTTCTGAAATCGTTTCTGTGCAGATAAGTTTAGCATTCTTGAAACATATTTTTTTTTAAAATATAATTTGATCTCTGAGAAACGAGCCAAAGCTATTGTTTTTTCACCCAAAGTTGCAAAGAAAATGTGATGATCCATTTAATAAACACAAGAGACAAGCAAAATGGATAAAAGGGTGTGGTGGCAGTAGAAGGAACAGTAGCCTCTAGTGTGCAAAACATGGTACTTTCAAACATATTTACGGTAAAGAATGCAAGCAACTTCAATGGCTAATTTCTCTGAACAGAGGGAAAAACATCACCAGATTCACAGGGGATACATTACGAAGGTTGAAAAGGCAATACTTCAAGCTGCAGCTCCATACTACTTGTCAGAGACAGAGAACTGATACTGTATACTGGTTGTTGGGGGAGGGCTATTGATCATTTTATTGGATTCCTCATGTCTTACTCATTGTCCAAATCAGATGTTAGGTACTATATTTATTTAAGATTACAAGATAAGAATCGCATAAATTAATATGGCCAATTTGTGTGGAATCAATCTGGGTGCAATCAATTAGCTGATCGTGGACTTTAGGAAAAAGCAGAGGGAGCACGCCTCTATCCACATCAACAGAACTGCAGTGGAAAGGTGGAAAGCTTCAAGTTCCTCGGCGTACACATCACTAACAATCTGAAATTGTCCACCCACACAGACATTGTGGTAAAGAAGGCGTAACAGTGCCTCTTCAAACTCAAGAGGCTGAAGAAATTCAGGTTGGCCCCTAAGACCCTCAGAAACTTTTACAGATGCACAATTGAGAGCATCCTGCCGGGCTGTATCACCGTTTGGTACAGCAACTGCACCGCCCATAACCGCAGGGCTCTCCAGAGGGTGGTACGATCTGCACAACACATCACCGGGGGCACATTGCTTGCCCTCCAGGACACCTACAGCACCCGATGTCACAGGCAAAAAGATCATCAAGGACATCAACCACCCGAGCCACAGTCTGTTCACCCCGCTATCGTGCAGAAGGCGAGGTCAGTACAGGTCCATCAAAGCTGGGACCAAGAGACTGAAAAACAGCTTCTATATCAAGGCCATCAAACTGTTAAACAGTCATCACTAGCACATTAAAGGCTGCTGCCTATAGGCATAGACTCGAAATCAGTGGCCACTTTAAGGAATGGAACAATAGTCACTTTAATGATGTTTACATATCGCTTTACTCATCTCATATGTATATACTGTATTCTATTCAACTGTATTTAGTCAATGCCACTCCAACATTGCTTGTCCTAATATTTCTAAATTCCATTATTTTACTTTTAGATTTGTGTATTGTTGTGAATTGTTAGATTCTACTGCACTGTTGGAGCTAGGAACACAGGCATTTCGCTACACCCGCAATAACATCTGCTAAATATGTGTATGTGACCAATAACATTTGATTTGATTCCTCAGAGATCATATTATATTTAAACAAAATAAATGGTTTTAGGAATGCTAAACTTGTCTGTTTCTAACTGCAGAAATGGAGTCAGAACAATCTGAGATTGTGGAGGTCGAAATCCTATTTCTTGTGCTTTTTTTAAGGTGGAATGACTCCAGAGAGACCAGGGTTGTGTAAACGGAAGCAAACAGACCGAAATGGGGGAGGAGGGGGGGCAACTACCTGATCTTGTCTAATAAGAAATGCTTGTTTTCCTTTTAAGTTGCAAAACGTTTTGCTACGTTGTGCACTAATGAATATGACCCTGAATGAAACATTCATATGATAAACCTGTCTTCCTGTGAAGTTTAATCCAAATCAGATTCCTCAATAATCTGAGTCCAAGTTTTTCACTACGACAAAGATAAACTGCAACAGATGAAAACCACGTCTGGTATTGGCTTTATACTAACACGTAGCATGTGTAATATTCTATGAACATCACCCTCGTTTTGGTACATAGAAATTAAACTAGTATGAATAAACAACTATTATATTCATACAGTGTGCAGGAATTCAAATATGATAGCTACCTTTATCATAGAAAGCATAAAGTGTTATTTTGTATGTATTTGATACATTGTTATGTTTTGTTGGTGGTCCCCACTCTTTGTAGCTTTAACAAAATAGTACAGTAAAACGTCAGTAGAATGACAATTTAACCCACACATTCAACAACTGCAGTCTGAGACAGTACTTACTGGTGCTAATCAGATCGCCAGTCTCCTCCTCCAATGTGACAGTAATCTCCCCCTCTTTCACTCCAAAAACGTATTCCTCTTCCTTCACTGCGACAGGCATATCATTCTCTTCCTCTTTAACTCCAAAAACGGCAACCTCATATTTATTTTCCTCTTTTTCTTCTTTCACAGTAACGACCTCCTCTTTCACTCGGAAAGCTTCGTCCTCTTCTTTCACCGCAACTTCTTTCTCTTCTTCTTTCACTGTAACGGACTCACTCTCTACCTCTTTTTTTACGGTGACGGCTTCTTCTTCGTTCTCCACTTTCACGATTGTTTCTTTCGCCGTCCAACAGACCTCTTCTTTAGCAGGCGGGTAGTACATTAGTGAGCTCATGGTCGATGATGTTAGTTAGCTAGCGACTAGCCTAGTTCTACTTTAATCCGACAGTTAAATTAGCTGACTAACAACAACAATTGCAATCAAATGGGGCAACTAGTAGATAAAACGGAAATGTTTCAAACACAGTGGCTAATAATCATCGAAAGCGTCTAAATAGCTCCAATATTTCGGGTATGTTGGCTAGCAAGCTACCTAGATGGTTGACCAGATTTAGTTGTTGTTGAAGAATCGTCCCGTCCACTAGATTATACGTCAGACTATCAGCATCGCCTGAAAGACGCACATTGCCATCTGCTGACTAGAGTGGGTAACGCAGTAGGTAATTTATATGTATTTATTTTCTGACAAAAAGTGTTTCATTAAATAAAATTATTATTTGGAAACGTACAAAATGAAGCAAGTGTTAATCAGTCCTGAGTTATGGATGCAACGACGAGAAGAGTAAGACAATTCAGACTATTGAGGTGAACAACAGGAATACCCAGCCAGCAGTAGCGGATTATAATTTTTTCCTATATTGTAACGTCTGCTTCCAACTCACTCTCTCAAACACGTAGATCCCCTGAACGCAGCTCACTCTCCAGATCCCAAATCACCTGAATTCTAATCACCTGTTCACACACCTGTATGTCATTATCACACACTATTTAATTCAAAACTATCATACACGGGAGGATCTTCTACCTACAGTATACAGTATTTGGCTACTATTTATACACTTTTTATAAAACAGAACATCACTTTTTTAAATAAAAGGACATCAAATAGCCTAGCAATAAGGGGGAAAAAAATGTTGTCTTGTGGATATTTATTGCCACAATTTACTGTTGAACTCAGCGGGTTTTGTCTGGCTAGTAACCTACACAAATAGGCTTCAAATGTTTTCACCACTACCTGTAAAGGTCCAGGTTGTGGGTCCGACTATTGCGCTGCACAACATTTTAACTACACCAGCGATAAAGGACTGTTGATATGCAACCACTCAACTCAAACCCGGGTTCACCATGTATAAACGAAATCGCAAACGGCATTTTTTGTTCAAATCTGCCAATTTATTAGCTGTCCAGTATCCAGACGAACCTACAGCTTCTTATACAGTTTATCTGTCCATAAGGTGTTGAGGCCGGCAATTAAGGAGAACTGTTGTATTTTAAGCACAACTCACTTCTGCCCAATTTCCCTGATGTTGCTACGGCAATCAAACTGTTTTTTTTCCCATCCCTGTAACCGTGGCTTCATTGGAGAGATTGTTTTCTAAGCTAAAACTCATACAGAACTACCATAATAAGCATTAGGCTCTCGGGCTGCGCTTTAAAATACCAGAATATGCTCCACTCTTTGCACTGGCGCTGGCATAGCCTGAACCACAGGCATTTGTTCACTTATAGCCCCTCATACTTTCAATCAGTTTATTTTTCACCTTTTCAATCACAGTCCTGAAGCCCAAGTACATGTGGAAATTAAAAACTTTATGAATGCCTTTTTGGAGGATTACTGTCAATGATTTATTAAATAAATCAAAATAGACATGGATGACAGGAGCACAGCACCCAGAGATGTCTGGTACACCAGTGAAGTAGACCTATTTTTGAGTAAGCTTTCATACATACAATTTGATTTCTTGTGGCACAAACAAAAACACATTCTCAGTCTAAAACACAAGTCAGGACACAGCCTCTCTAATCGCATGTGATTGCAGGTCCTCTGACTTGGAAAATGTGTTGTGTTTGTATGTTGGTAGAGTTTTTCTTGTATGTATCCTCTCATGCCTTTTTAGGGTCCCTAATGACTTAAAACCATTTTTTTACAATGGTAACAGTGGTAAGGCTTCACTCCGCAGGGTATTCACTCGTGCTCATTCAGGCCACCTAACCAGGTAGAACTCTTTGAATAGTGGGAACAATGGTAGGGCTTTTCTTGTATGTGTGACCTTGTGCATTTTCATCCTCCCTAACCAGGTAAAAAGTAATTCCATACAGTGAGCAGGGGTAAGGCTTCTCTCTGGACTGGTTAAGAGCGTCTGCTAAATGACTTAAATGTAATGTAAATGTATGCCTTTATGTATTTTCAGGCTCCCTAATGTTGTAAACCTCTTTCTACACTGAGAGCAGTGGTTGGTCTTATCCCCTCCTGTGTGTGTCCTGTCATGTCCAGTTAGGGCTCTTAACCAGATTAAACTATTTCCATACTGGGACCTTTGGAAAGGCTTTTCTCCTTTGTGTATGGCCTATCATGCTCTTTTAGGTTCCATATCTTAGTAAAACTCTTTCCACAGTGGGAGCAGTGGTGTGGTTTTGCTGGTTTGGATGTCTCTGGGTCTGGATCCTTTGAAGGACTCCTCCAGCTGTCAGAGCAAGAGCCTGGTCTCTCTCCTACTGAACACAAACAGAGTATTTAGATAACCAGAGATACCTGAATAAAACCTCTGTCACACCCTGACCTTAGTTATCCCTGTCTTCTTTATTATTTTTGGTTAGGTCAGGGTGTGACGAGGGTGGGTATGCAAGTTTTGTATTGTCTAGGGTTTTTGTAAGTCTAGGGGTTTAGTAGGGCTAGGTATTTGTATGTCTATGTTGGCCTGATTATGGTTCCCAATCAGATGCAGCTGTTTATCGTTGTCTCTGATTGGGGACCACATTTAGGTAGGCATTTCCCTTGGATATTTGTGGGTTCTTGTTCTATATTTAGTTGCCTGTCTGCACCATCCATATTAGCTTCACGTATCATTTTGTTAGTTTGTTCAGTGATTCTTTCTTTGTTAAAGAGGAATGTACACATACGATGCTGCACCTTGGTCTCCTCCTTACAATGGTCGTGACAACCTCCACATAATAAAACCTTTTGTATGAGGTTTAATCTAGAACGAGATTCCTCAATCACCAGAAGTCAGTTTTCACAACATTTAAAAAAAACTTGGAGGCCATCAAAATGATAATAAATATAGCTGCAAGCAGCAATGACCTGGGGTCCAAGCATTTTTGCCTGTTTCGCCCTCTCAAATATAAGTCATCATAATCACAAGCGCCATAATTGCAAGTGGCAAAGTTGGAGAAAAACAGCATGTTAAGGGGGAAGAAATGTTCTCTTGCGGTTTCTTGTGGACAGCATATTACTTGATATGATTATTAATAAATCACATCCCACTGGGCTTAGATGTCAATTCAACGTCTATTCCACATTGGTTCAATGTAATTTCATTGAAATAAAACATTTAATTTAATAGAAATTAAAAATCTATGACAATTTACTCTGATTCACATTTTAGTAATTAAAAGTGAAGAATGATTGAACTACAATCAAAAGTCATTCAAAGGGTTGATTGAAATTGTCACGGCAGATTTCCTCCTCTTCCTCTGAAGAGGAGAGGCGAGAAGGATCGGAGGACCAATACGCAGCATGGTAGGTGTCCATGGTTTTTAGTAAGAAAAACTAAACATGAACACAAATACAAAATAATAAAGTGAACTGGCAGCGAAACAGTCCAGTGTGGCACAAACACTGACACAGGAAACAATCACCCACAAAATACTGGTAGACTGGCGGCTCTGGCGGATCCTGGCAGACTGGCGGCTCTGGAGGATCCTGGCAGACAGGCGGCTCTGGCGGATCCTGGCAGACTGGCGGCTCTGGCGGATCCTGGCAGACTGGCGGCTCTGGCGTCTCTTGGCAGACTGGCGGCTCTGGCGTCTCCTGGCAGTCTGGCGGCTCTAGCGGCTCTGGACCGGCGGGAGACTCTAGCGGCTCTGGACAGGCGGGAGACTCTAGCGGCTCTGGACAGGCGGGAGACTCTAGCGGCTCTGGACAGGCGGGAGACTCTAGCTGCCCTGGACAGGCGGGAGACTCTAGCGGCTCTGGACAGGCGGGAGACTCTGGACAGGCGTTAAACACTGTAGGCCTGGTGCGTGGTGCTGGCGCTGGTGGTACTGGGCCAAGGACACGCACCTCATGGCGAGTGCGGGGAGGAGGAACAGGGAGTACTGGGCTCTGGACACGCACAGAAAGCCTGGTGCGGGGGGCTGCCACCGGAGGGCTGGTGCGTGTAGGTGGCACTGGATAGACCGGACCGTGCAGGTGCACTGGAGCTCTTGAGCCCCGAGCCTGCCCAACCTTACCTGGCTTGATGCCCACTCTAGCCCGGCTGATACGAGGAGCTGTAATGTACCGCACCGGGCTATGTACCCGCACTGGAGACATTGTGCGCTCCACAGCATAACACTGTGCCTGCCCGGTCCCTCTCGCTCTCCGGTAAGCACAGGAAGTTGGCGCAGGTCTCCTACCTGGCTTCGCCATACTCCCTGTGTTCCTCTCCCAATACATTTTTGGGGCTGATTCTCAGGCTTCCTACCGCGCCGCCGTGCTCGTTTCTCCAACTCCATTCTCTTGTAACCCTCCTCGCACTGCTCCAGCGAATCCCAGACGGGCTCCGGCACTCTCCCTGGGTCGACCGCTCACCTGTCTATCTCTTCCCAAGTTGTATAGTCCAGATACTGCTCCCAAGTCCAATAATCCTGACATCACTGCTCCTCCTGCCTCTGCCTGTCACCACTCTGCTTGGTCCTGTTTTGGTGGGTGATTCTGTCACGGCTTTCTTCCTGGGAAGGAGAGGAGGACCAAAATACAGTTAGAGTTCATGGTGTTTAATAAGTGAAACTAAACATGAACACAATTACAAAATAACAAACGTGGCAAAACCGAAACAGTCCTATCTGCTGCAGAGAACACAAAGACAGGAAACAATCACCCACCAAGTACCCACAGAATATGGCAGCCTAAATATGGTTCCCAATCAGAGACAACGATAAACACCTGCCTGTGATTGAGAACCAATCTTGGCAACCATAGACTTACACAAACACAACCCCATAAATCTACAAAAAACCCTAGACAGTACAAACACCCTTGATGAGACTAAAACCATACATCACACATGTCACACCCTGGCCTAACCAAAATAATAAAGAAAACAAAGATAAGGCCAGGGCGCGAAATATAGAAACATGTTTATTAATGACAAATGTGAAATGTTACGGCACGTACACACACAGCCCCTAGGGGCCCAAGCTAATAAGTGGCTATGGCAACTGACTGATTCTGAGACAATAACACAACAGGATCCAAACATTAAACATCCATGCAAACAGAGGAAAAAATTCCATCGGAACGTTCTAGGGCTCGATTCAATCAAATTAACATCGGTCGACACCAGCATGCATAGCGGTTGTTTTGTCGCTGTCGAAACTGCGTTCAAATCTACATGCAGCTCCTTGTGTTACCTTATCACCTACACTGCCATTGGATGCAACGAAACCACACGACTTTATATCCAATACATCCCATGCAGCCATGTCAGAAGTTTCTGCACACGCGTTACAAGTACAAACACTTGAATGCGTGACGTTCTATTGTAGGCTATAGACCTTACTCTAAATTCGACTGATAGGCTTTAAATCCCCTGATCCAAATTAATATAACTACTATGCAATAGCCGCCATTTTCTATATCCGTTTTGAACTTTAAAAGGAAAACAACCCACTGGGCACAGACATCAATTCAACGTTTATTCCACGATGGTTTAACATAATTTAATTGAATGGATGTGGAAACAACGTTGATTCAGCCAGTGCCCAGTGGGGAGGAAAGGAGTGGATTGTGACACAAGCACAACTGCGGGTTAATGCTCAATCTGAATTAATCAAGCCCCTAATTTTTTTGAAAGAAGATAAAAAGGGCTGGTGACACACCAACACACACTTCCACACTTTTCACATACACTACTGCTACTCTGTTTATGATCTATCCTGATTGCTTTGAAACTTTTAACCCCCGACCTACATGTAGATATTACCTCAATTACCTCGTACCTCTGCACAATGACTCGGTACCGGTACTCCTTGTATATAACGTAGTTTTTGTTATTTTACTGTGTCACAATTCTTTTATTTTTGCAAATCTTTTCTTACTTTTCAACTCTACATTGCTGGGAAAGGGCTCGTAAGTAAGCATTTCACTGTAAAGTCTACAGTCCTGGCCAAAAGTTTTGAGAACGACACAAATATTAATTTCCACAAAGTTTGCTGCATCAGTGTCTTTAGATATTTTTGACAGATGTTACTATGGAATACTGAAGTATAATTACAAGCATTTCATAAGTGTCAAGGCTGTTATTGACAATTACATGAAGTTGATGCAAAGAGTCAATATTTGCAGTGTTGACTCTTATTTTTCAAGACGTCTGCAATCTGCCCTGGCATGCTGTCAATTAACTTATGGGAAACATCCTGACTGATGGCAGCACATTCTTGCATAGTCAATGCTTGGAGTTTGTCAGAATTTGTGGGATTTTGTTTGTCCACCCACCTCTTGAGGATTGACCACAAATTCTCAATTGGATTAAGGTCTGGGGAGTTTCCTGGCCATGGACCCAAAATATCGATGTTTTGTTTCCCGAGCCACTTAGTTATCACTTTTGCCTTATGGCAAGGTGCTCCACCGTGCTGGAAAATTGCATTGTTCATCACCAAACGGTTCCAGGATGGTTGGGAGAAGTTGCTCTCAGAGGATGTGTTGGTACCATTCTTTATTCATGGCTGTGTTCTTAGGCAAAATTGTGAGTGAGCCCACTCCCTTGGCTGAGAAGCAACCCCACACATGAATGGTCTCAGGATGCTTTACTGTTGGCATGACACAGGACTGATGGTAGCGCTCACCTTGTCTTCTCCGGACAAGTTTTTTTCCGGATGCTCCAAATAATCGGAAGTGGGATTCATCAGAGAAAATGACTTTACCCCAGTCCTCAGCAATCCAATCTTTATACCTTTTGCAGAATATCAGTCTGTCGCTGATATTTTTCCTGGAGAGAAGTGGTTTCTTTGCTGCCCTTCTTGACACCAGGCCATCCTCCAAAAGTCACTGTGCGTGCAGATGCACGCACACCTGCCTGCTGCCATTCCTGAGCAAGCTATGTACTGGTGGTGCCCCAATCCCGCAGCTGAATCAACTTTAGGAGATGGTCCTGGCGCTTGCTGGACTTTCTTGGGTGCCCTGAAGCCTTCATCACAACAATTGAACATCTCTCCTTGAAGTTCTTGATGATCCGATGAATGGTTGGTTTAGGTACAATCTTACTGGCAGCAATATCCTTGTCTGTAAAGCCCTTTTTGTGCAAAGCAATGATGACGGCACGTGTTTCCTTGCAGGAAACCATGGTTGACAGAGGAAGACCAATGATTCCATGCACCAACCTCCTTTTGAAGCTTCCAGTCAGTTATTCAAACTCAATCAGCATGACAGAATGATCTCCAGCCTTGTCCTCATCAACACTCACACCTGTGTTAACCTGTTACTCCTACCCCCTACTTTTTCGAACATTCTGTTAAAAATTGCGCAACATTTCAGTGCCCTGCTGCTCATGCCAGGAATATAGTATATGCATATGATTAGTATATGTGGATAGAAAACACTCAGACGTTTATAAAACTGGTTAAATCACAGCTGTGACTATAACAAAACGTGTGTTTCATCAAAAAGCGCAGGAAAATCTGATCACTGAAAATGGGAAAATATATCAATGCGCCACTTGCATGTATTGTCTATGGGAAAGCAAATTACCTGGAGCCGGGATTGCAATTCCTACAGCTTCCACACGATGTCAACAGTCTTGTCATTTGCCCTAGGCTTTGTTTCTTGGTCAAACAAAGAAGAGACAGCCCATTTCTTCAGGTCTCGGACCGGATATTTTGGTTGAGATTTACCCGGACATTATTTCCAGACGTACCCCTATAGAATACACATCGCCTCGTTATCAATTTGATCGCTTATTAACGTTTACTAATACCTAAAGTTGCATTACAAAAGTATTTCGAAGTGTTTTGTGAAAGTTTATCGTCTACTTTTTTGATTTAAAAAATATTAAGTTACGTTATAAGACGCTATTTTTTTTGTTTATCACACAGTCTTCATAGATCGATATCTAGGCTATATATGGACCGATTTAATCGAAAAAAAGACCCAATAGTGATTATGGGACATCTAGGAATGCCAACAAAGAAGATGGTGAAAGGTAATGAATGTTTTATATTTTATTTGTACGGTTTGTGTAGCGCCGACTATGCTAATTATTTGGGGTGTTACATGCTATCAGATAATAGCTTCTCATGCTTTCGCCGAAAAACATTTAAAAAAATCTAACTTGTTGCCTGGATTCACAACGAGTGTAGCTTTAATTCAATACCCTGCATGTGTATTTTAATGAAACTTGAGTTTTAACTAGTACTGTTAGCATTTAGCATAGCGCATTTGCATTTACAGATGTCTAGATGGGACGCCTGCGTGTCAGGTAGGAGCAAGAGGTTAATGAGAGAATCACTGACATGATGTCAGCAGGTCCTTTTGTGGCAGGTCTCAAATGCAGTGGAAATGTTTTTTGGGATTCAGTTCATTTGCATGGCAAAGAGGGACTTTGCAATTAATTGTAATTCATCTGATCACTCTTCATAACATTCTGGAGTATATGCAAATTGCCATCATACAAACTGAGGCATCAGACTTTGTGAAATGTAATATTTGTGTCATTCTCAAAACTTTTGGCCACGACTGTACACCTGTTGTATTCGGCACATGTGACAAATACAATTTTTTTTTTTTAAACAAACAGAATGCAAAACAAGACAGAAATAGATATGATTACTCACAATGTCTTCATCAAATCAAAACACTGACCGTTTTGTTTCTGCCATGTTTTAATGGACATAATGATATTAGTTTAGAAATGACAGTGTTTTTGTCATGTTTTGTCATTTATTATCTTGTCTTGTCCCTGTGCTTCCCATTCTATTCGTTTCCCTCTGCTGGTCTTATTAGGTTCTTTCCCTCTTTCTATCCCCTCTCTCTCCCCCTCCCTCTCTCACTCTCTCGCTCTCTCTTCTCTCTATCGTTCCGTTCCTGCTCCCAGCTGTTCCTATTCCCCTAATCAATCATTTAGTCTTCCCACACCTGTTCCCGATCCTTTCCCCTGATTAGAGTCCCTATTTCTTCCTTTGTGTTCCGTTCCTGTCCTGTCGGTTCCTTGTCTAGAATTCACCGTGCTGTGTTTGTGTATCGCCCTGTCGTGTCGTGTTTTCCTCAGATGCTGCGTGGTGAGCAGGTGTCTGAGTCTGTCTGGTTCAAGTGCCTTCCCGAGGCAACCTGCTGTTCACCTGCTGTTCAAGATCGAGTCTCCAGTTTGTCCTCGTCATTTCGAGTGAAAGTTGTGTTTTTTGTTTGTATTTACTTTACTGGATTAAAGACTCTGTTTTCGCCAAGTCGCTTTTGGGTCCTCTTTCACCTGCATGACAGAAGGAACCGACCAAGGAATGGACCCAGCGACTTCAGACGCTCGTTACACTGCCGTCGAGATCCAAGGAGCCATGCTCGGCAGACACGAGCAGGAATTGTCTGCTGCTCGCCATGCCGTGGAGAACCTGGCCGCTCAGGTTTCCGACCTCTCTGGACAGTTCCAGAGTCTACGTCTCGTGCCACCTGTTACTTCCTGGCCTGCCGAGCCTCCAGAACCTAGGGTTAATAACCCACCTTGCTACTCCGGGCAGCCCACTGAGTGCCGCTCCTTTCTCACGCAGTGTGAGATTGTGTTCTCTCTCCAACCCAACACATACTCTAGAGAGAGAGCTCGGGTTGCTTACGTCATTTCACTCCTTACTGGCCGGGCTCGAGAATGGGGCACAGCTATCTGGGAGGCTAGGGCTGATTGCTCTAACAAGTTCCAGAACTTTAAAGAGGAGATGATTCGGGTTTTTGACCGTTCAGTTTTTGGTAGGGAGGCTTCTAGGGCCCTGGCTTCCTTATGCCAAGGTGAACGGTCCATAACGGATTATTCTATTGAGTTTCGCACTCTTGCTGCCTCTAGTGAGTGGAACGAGCCGGCGCTGCTCGCTCGTTTTCTGGAGGGACTCCACGCAGTGGTTAAGGATGAGATTCTCTCCCGGGAGGTTCCTTCAGATGTGGACTCTTTGATTGCTCTCGCCATCCGCATAGAACGACGGGTAGATCTTCGTCACCGGGCTCGTGGAAGAGAGCTCGCATCAACGGTGTTTCCCTGCTCCGCATCGCAACCATCTCCCTCCTCTGGCTCAGAGTCTGAGCCCATGCAGCTGGGAGGGATTCGCATCTCGACTAAGGAGAGGGAACGGAGGATCACCAACCGCCTGTGCCTCTATTGCGGAGTTGCTGGACATTTTGTTAATTCATGTCCAGTAAAAGCCAGAGCTCATCTGTAAGCGGAGGGCTACAGGTGAGCGCAACTACTCAAGTCTCTCCATCAAAATCCTGTACTACTTTGTCGGTCCATCTACGCTGGACCGGTTCGGGTGCTACATGTAGTGCCTTGATAGACTCTGGGGCTGAGGGTTGTTTCATGGACGAAGCATGGGTTCGGAAACATGACATTCCTTTCAGAGAGTTAGAGAAGCCTACGCCCATGTTCTCCTTAGATGGTAGTCATCTTCCCAGTATCAGATTTGAGACACTACCTTTAACCCTCACAGTATCTGGTAACCACAGTGAGACTATTTCTTTTTTGATTTTTCGTTCACCGTTTACACCTGTTGTTTTGGGTCATCCCTGGCTAGTAGGTCATAATCCTTCTATTAATTGGTCTAGTAATTCTATCCTATCCTGGAACGTTTCTTGTCATGTGAAGTGTTTAATGTCTGCCATCCCTCCCGTTTCTTCTGTCCCTACTTCTCAGGAGGAACCTGGCGATTTGACAGGAGTGCCGGAGGAATATCATGATCTGCGCACGGTCTTCAGTCGGTCCCGAGCCAACTCCCTTCCTCCTCACCGGTCGTATGATTGTAGTATTGATCTCCTTCCGGGGACCACTCCTCCTCGGGGTAGACTATACTCTCTGTCGGCTCCCGAACGTAAGGCTCTCGAGGATTATTTGTCTGTGTCTCTTGACGCCGGTACCATAGTGCCTTCTTCCTCTCCGGCCGGGGCGGGGTTCTTTTTGTTAAGAAGAAGGACGGTACTCTGCGCCCCTGCGTGGATTATCGAGGGCTGAATGACATAACGGTTAAGAATCGTTATCCGCTTCCCCTTATGTCATCAGCCTTCGAGATTCTGCAGGGAGCCAGGTGCTTTACTAAGTTGGACCTTCGTAACGCTTACCATCTCGTGCGCATCAGAGAGGGGGACGAGTGGAAAACGGCGTTTAACACTCCGTTAGGGCATTTTGAGTACCGGGTTCTGCCGTTTGGTCTCGCCAATGCGCCAGCTGTTTTTCAGGCATTAGTTAATGATGTTCTGAGAGACATGCTGAACATCTTTGTTTTTGTCTATCTTGACGATATCCTGATTTTTTCTCCATCACTCGAGATTCATGTTCAGCACGTTCGACGTGTTCTACAGCGCCTTTTAGAGAATTGTCTCTACGTAAAGTCTGAGAAGTGCTCTTTTCATGTCTCCTCCGTTACTTTTCTCGGTTCCGTTATTTCCGCTGAAGGCATTCAGATGGATTCCGCTAAGGTCCAAGCTGTCAGTGATTGGCCCGTTCCAAGGTCACGTGTCGAGTTGCAGCGCTTTTTAGGTTTCGCTAATTTCTATCGGCGTTTCATTCGTAATTTCGGTCAAGTTGCTGCCCCTCTCACAGCTCTTACTTCTGTCAAGACGTGTTTTAAGTGGTCCGGTTCCGCCCAGGGAGCTTTTGATCTTCTAAAAGAACGTTTTACGTCCGCTCCTATCCTCGTTACTCCTGACGTCACTAGACAATTCATTGTCGAGGTTGACGCTTCAGAGGTAGGCGTGGGAGCCATTCTATCCCAGCGCTTCCAGTCTGACGATAAGGTTCATCCTTGCGCTTATTTTTCTCATCGCCTGTCGCCATCTGAGCGCAACTATGATGTGGGTAACCGTGAACTGCTCGCCATCCGCTTAGCCCTAGGCGAATGGCGACAGTGGTTGGAGGGGGCGACCGTTCCTTTTGTCGTTTGGACAGACCATAAGAACCTTGAGTACATCCGTTCTGCCAAACGACTTAATGCCCGTCAAGCTCGTTGGGCGTTGTTTTTCGCTCGTTTCGAGTTTGTGATTTCTTACCGTCCGGGTAGCAAGAACACCAAGCCTGATGCCTTATCCCGTCTGTTTAGTTCTTCTGTGGCTTCTACTGATCCCGAGGGGATTCTTCCTTATGGGCGTGTTGTCGGGTTAACAGTCTGGGGAATTGAAAGACAGGTTAAGCAAGCACTCACGCACACTGCGTCGCCGCGCGCTTGTCCTAGTAACCTCCTTTTCGTTCCTGTTTCCACTCGTCTGGCTGTTCTTCAGTGGGCTCACTCTGCCAAGTTAGCTGGTCATCCCGGTGTTCGAGGCACTCTTGCGTCTATTCGCCAGCGCTTTTGGTGGCCGACTCAGGAGCGTGACACGCGCCGTTTCGTGGCTGCTTGTTCGGACTGCGCGCAGACTAAGTCGGGTAACTCTCCTCCTGCCGGTCGTCTCAGACCGCTCCCCATTCCTTCTCGACCATGGTCTCACATCGCCCTAGACTTCATTACCGGTCTGCCTTTGTCTGCGGGGAAGACTGTGATTCTTACGGTTGTCGATAGGTTCTCTAAGGCGGCACATTTCATTCCCCTCGCTAAACTTCCTTCCGCTAAGGAGACGGCACAAATCATTATCGAGAATGTATTCAGAATTCATGGCCTCCCGTTAGACGCCGTTTCAGACAGAGGCCCGCAATTCACGTCACAGTTTTGGAGGGAGTTCTGTCGTTTGATTGGTGCGTCCGTCAGTCTCTCTTCCGGGTTTCATCCCCAGTCTAACGGTCAAGCAGAGAGGGCCAATCAGACGATTGGTCGCATACTACGCAGCCTTTCTTTCAGAAACCCTGCGTCTTGGGCAGAACAGCTCCCCTGGGCAGAATACGCTCACAATTCGCTTCCTTCGTCTGCTACCGGGTTATCTCCGTTTCAGAGTAGTCTGGGTTACCAGCCTCCTCTGTTCTCATCCCAGCTTGCCGAGTCCAGCGTTCCCTCCGCTCAAGCGTTTGTCCAACGTTGTGAGCGCACCTGGAGGAGGGTGAGGTCTGCACTTTGCCGTTACAGGGCACAGACTGTGAGAGCCGCCAATAAACGCAGGATTAAGAGTCCAAGGTATTGTTGCGGCCAGAGAGTGTGGCTTTCCACTCGCAACCTTCCTCTTACGACAGCTTCTCGTAAGTTGACTCCGCGGTTCATTGGTCCGTTCCGTGTCTCCCAGGTCGTCAATCCTGTCGCTGTGCGACTGCTTCTTCCGCGACATCTTCGTCGCGTCCATCCTGTCTTCCATGTCTCCTGTGTCAAGCCCTTTCTTCGCACCCCCGTTCGTCTTCCCTCCCCCTCCCGTCCTTGTCGAGAGCGCACCTATTTACAAGGTACATAAGATCATGGACATGCGTTCTCGGGGACGGGGTCACCAATACTTAGTGGATTGGGAGGGTTACGGTCCTGAGGAGAGGAGTTGGGTTCCGTCTCGGGACGTGCTGGACCGTTCACTCATTGATGATTTCCTCCGTTGCCGCCAGGATTCCTCCTCGAGTGCGCCAGGAGGCGCTCGGTGAGTGGGGGGGGTACTGTCATGTTTTGTCATTTATTATCTTGTCTTGTCCCTGTGCTTCCCATTCTATTCGTTTCCCTCTGCTGGTCTTATTAGGTTCTTTCCCTCTTTCTATCCCTCTCTCTCCCCCTCCCTCTCTCACTCTCTCGCTCTCTCTTCTCTCTATCGTTCCGTTCCTGCTCCCAGCTGTTCCTATTCCCCTAATCAATCATTTAGTCTTCCCACACCTGTTCCCGATCCTTTCCCCTGATTAGAGTCCCTATTTCTTCCTTTGTGTTCCGTTCCTGTCCTGTCGGTTCCTTGTCTAGAATTCACCGTGCTGTGTTTGTGTATCGCCCTGTCGTGTCGTGTTTTCCTCAGATGCTGCGTGGTGAGCAGGTGTCTGAGTCTGTCTGGTTCAAGTGCCTTCCCGAGGCAACCTGCTGTTCACCTGCTGTTCAAGATCGAGTCTCCAGTTTGTCCTCGTCATTTCGAGTGAAAGTTGTGTTTTTTGTTTGTATTTACTTTACTGGATTAAAGACTCTGTTTTCGCCAAGTCGCTTTTGGGTCCTCTTTCACCTGCATGACAGTTTTAGGTAATGAGGTTCCTCTTCGAGGCTATAGCAATAGGAGAGTACTTAGAGGCTCGAGCAAAGCTAGCGGTGCTCTGAGAGACAGCAAAGGCAGTGGTGGTTTTCACAAAATCTGTAGCAGCGGGGGTCTGGGAGAAAGTTGAGGTGGTCTTCACAGAGGCCAGTAGCAGGGCTGGAGAGAGGCCCGGAGAAAGGGGAAATGGTAAAAGATGACCTAATATGAAAATTATTTTAGGGCAAACCGTATTAAAAACAAATATGTAATCAAACAAAGCTCTTGACAGGTTAAGTTATATAATATTTACCTGAACAGGATTCTTAGGCACATCATGCTGAAATGATTAAGGACATAAAGACAAAAATGAATATGAATACTGACAATACGATCACGTGATATTTAAAACATGACACTCAATAGTTTTTTCTCCGTGTTTTGATTGATGTAAGTTCTAGATATTAGTTCTAAAATGAAAACATGATGCATGATGTAGTAGGTAAAATGCCACTTACAGACAGCGGGTTGGGGCACTCACAGATGGGCAATGGACATGTTGTGTCTGTAAAAAAATCTGTAGTTGCTTTAAGATGATATAATACTGTTATTAAAACAGATCAATACAAACCAACCTTCTGACAGGTTAGCCTGTATTGTATTTACTGGAGCACGCTTCCTTGCCAAGTTATGTTATGCAGGTGAATGAGGACCCAAAAGCGACTTAACGGAAACAGAGTCTTTATTCCAGTCTTAAACAAAAGCGATAATCCTGGATATTATCTAGGTAAATGCAAAAACAGGAAAACTGAAATCCACTCGTCAGTAGAGAGGAACGACTGGAGACGCGACCACAGACTGCAGGTCGCTTCGGGAAGGCACCGGCCGTAGCTGACATTGACACCTGCTCACACGCAGCATCTGAAGAAGGTAAAAACACGACAGGGCGGAACAAGGACACAGAACAGCGAACATCAAACAAGGATCCGACAAGGACAGAAGCGGAAAACAGAGGGAGAAATAGGGACTCTAATCAGAGGGCAAAATAGGGGACAGGTGTGAAAAGAGTAAATGAGGTAGTTAGGAGAATGAGGAACAGCTGGGAGCAGGAATGGAACGATAGAGAGAGAGAGCGAGAGAGGGAGAGAGGGAGGGGGAGAGAGAGGGATAGAAAGAGGGAAAGAACCTAATAAGACCAGCAGAGGGAAACGAATAGAAGGGAAGCACAGAGACAAGACATGAATATCAATGACAAAACATGACAAGTTAAGGTTTATTCTTGCTGCAGACACACGAGCCTCCAAAACCTTTTCTATTTGAACTGCAAAAGAGAGTTAAAAACCAAATAGTCAGAATGAACAGAGTAGGGAACCAAGTCACCTGTCAAAAGGATGATCTGAATCAGTGTTCCATCATAGCAGCAAAACCATAGTAGTTGAGAATAATGATCTATTTACCATTAACAAGTTCAATGCAGTCCTCAATGGAGGATTCTGAACAGCAGACACAGAGGCAGGTGTTGGTGGAGCCCTGGTAGAGACCTGCTTAAAATATAAGGTGGAAAATACAGAAAACAAAAGAGTATGGTATCTTATCCCGAGCAGAGTTGTCCACGGACCTGCATGAGACAATTCTCTATCTGTAACAATGCATAAGGAGGCCTGTGTTAGGAAGTCCCCTGCCGTTGACCTTGCCATTTCACACCACTCTCAAGAAGCTCACCCCACTATCTATTCCTGACACTGTGACTCTAGGGCTTATGAACTCTAACTCTCTCTGGAACTTTCCCTAAACTGTTGTGATTGGTTGACAAGATCACAGCTTAGGACTTTGACAATGTGTATACATACTCTTTCTTACAATATGCAATGACAACTTGATGGCCAAATATTATAATAAAGTTTATGTTCATTAGTAGTAAAGGCCTAAATTGAATGACAGGTATTTCTCGTAATACAGTATGTTTTTTAGATGAATGCATGTTTTACCATGATCTCATCATAATACATACCTTCTGAAAGAGGTCATACCACCTCTTTGATGTCATTCGAAAACATAATGCTAACTTTCACTGCTATGCGGATGACACACAGCTGTAAATTTCAATGAAACATGGCTAAAGCCCCAAAATTGCCCTCACTATAAGCCTGTGTTTCAGACATAAGGAAGTGGATGGCTGCAAACTTTCTACTTTTAAACTCGGACAAAACAGAGATGCTTGTTCTAGGTCCCAAGAAACAAATAAATCTTCTGTTGAATCTGACAATTAATCTTAATGGTTGTACAGTTGTCTCAAATAAAACTGTGAAGGACCTCGGTGTTACTCTGGACCCTGATCTCTCTTTTGACGAACATATCAAGACTGTTTCAAGGACAGCTTTTTTCCATCTACGTAACATTGCAAAAATCAGAAATTTCTGTCCAAAAATGATGCAGAAAAATTAATCCATGCTTTTGTTACTTCTAGGTTAGACTACTGCAATGCTCTACTTTACGGCTACCCGGATAAAGCACTAAATAAACTTTCATTGAAATGTACAGCTGTGTGTCATCCGCATAGCAGTGAAAGTTAACATTATGTTTTCGAATAACATCCCCAAGAGGTAAAATGTATAGTGAAAACAATAGTGGTCCTAAAACGGAACCTTGAGGAACACCGAAATTTACAGTTGATTTGTCAGAGGACAAACCATTCACAGAGACAAACTGATATCTTTCCGACAGATAAGATCTAAACCAGGCCAGAACATGTCCGTGTAGACCAATTTGGGTTTCCAATCTCTCCAAAAGAATGTGGTGATCGATGGTATCAAAAGCAGCACTAAGGTCTAGGAGCACGAGGACAGATGCAGAGCCTCGGTCCGATGCCATTAAAATGTCATTTACCACCTTCACAAGTGCAGACCCCTTGGTGTACCAGGATTCAGAGCCTGGGAGTTTTGGAGCTGGACCATTTCCTTATCGTTGATAGGAGGGTGGCTGTTTGTGATATTTTTTCCTTGCCTTCTTAGCTGTTTGATGTTGCCCAGAAATACATGATTTGAGATGGTAAATTCAGTGTCCTTCATAAGGCACCAGCTGCGACCGATGGGTGGATCATTTAGAAACCGGTTGAGCTCACTATGGAATGCCAGGTAGCTACTTATGCTGCTCCCCTTTCCCATTTCATACATTTCCATAAAACAGTCAGAGAAGGATTTTAAACTCTTCTTAAGTGACAGTTTTGAAGTCAACAACTTTTTTCTTCTCACTATAGCCAGCCCTCGATGCAACGCACAGCCCCGTTGTATTCTTAACTGTGTTTTTAGTTGTCACTGTTTTTCTCAAGGTCATTCAATGCAGTATTCCCCAAATCTGCATGCCCGTGTATTATCGCCATCTCTTTTGTCCATTTATACATAGTCATGCCGTCAAAAATATAAAAATAAATGTTCCACTCATCCATTTGAGTTTACGCAACAAAGTAGCGATTTAGCCAGTCAACTGAAAATAAGTTTTGTATGTTACTATGACAACTAGCTCAATTTGCTGTCAGTGTCGTTCAGCGGAGATCGCAATTCAATACTGAAACAATATTGAAAAGGTCGGAGAGAAAGATAGCAGGTTTTATACTAATCTCTGCTGGTGAAAACCAAATGCTAGTCTAAAAGAAATAGGAGATAATGTCTAGATGATTTTTATAGTGGAGATCAAGTTTATACATTTCCTGGCAGGGTTCTTGAGACAGTGGATTACGCAGTGATATGGAGCAGAGTAAATAGGCATTTCAACTTCATATATTTAGTCAGTGGAAACTTATGAAATAGACACCATTTGGAATGCGGTTTTAACCAGTCAACATTCAGGATTAGACCCACGAGTTCTATAATTACAATTACATTCTTAAAAAACAATGGAGGAAAAAAGCTTTTGGGTTCCGATGGGGTACGACAGTTGCATTAAGCTCATGAGGTATTCACAAGTTATATTGTTCAAAAATCTGTGGGTATATATCAACCTCTTAAGGATCGGAACCTTCATCTCAATTTCTGCCTAAAATGCAATACCCAAATTCAAATGCCTGTAAATCAGGAACTGAAGCAAGGATATGCATATTCTTGATACTATTTGAAAGGAAACACTTTGAACTTTGTGGAAATGTGAAATGAATGTAGGAGAATATAACACATTAGATCTGGTAAAATATAAAACAAACAAAAAAACATGCGTTTTCTTTGTATTTTTTGTTGTTGCATTGTCTTTGAAATCCAAAAGAAAGGCCATACATTGACTAAGAAAGCTGGGTGTAATTTATATGTCCACAAGAGGGCAGCAGTGTGTGTCCAAAGCTCTACATAAAATTGTGTATCATGTTTCCCATGTGTCCCTCACGAGTTTGCCTAAATGTACCCAAGTGGCCAAAGTACATAACTACAGAGAACCTACAAAAATGCTATGATAAAACATTTAAGTTTACACACTCCCAGGAATGTCATACATGATGGATCATTATCTTCCCTACATAAAAGGTGCTAACCTTCACACCTTTAGATGGCCGGGTGGGGGGTGGGTGTGGAGCCAGAAACAGCAGAGGGTTCAGACTGGAGAAGCCAGTTCCTACATTTGAATGAGTGGGGGACTGAGGACAAAAATGTGGTGTCTTTGAAGTTGGCTCCCACAGGTCATCTTACTCTCTACCATTACTGAGGACTTTTTTTAAATGATTAAAACTCAAGTTTACAATTCAACTTATTTAACCTTTATTTTAGAAGGGCGTGAGCAATACATCAATACATCAAATACACAAAACATACCTATAAACATATATATACAGTTGAAGTACAAAGTTCACATAAACCTTGGCCAAATACATTTAAACTCAGTTTTTCACAATTTCTGACATTTAATCCTAGTTAGGTCAGTTAGGATCACCAATTTATTTTAAGAATGTGTAATGTCAGAAGAATGAGGGAATTGCCGTAGACCATGGGCCAGACCGCTGCACCTGCGGTAGATGAGCAGTTCGGGAGCGAGGAGGAGCTGTGGAGAGATGTGCACGTGAGACTCTAGTGCGCTGTCCATTGTCAGAAGGAACCAGAGACCCCTGTGTTTCCATCCTGGGCACCTATCTAGCTCTCTACCAGGAATCTCCCACTCCACCTGCCCTGCAAAAAACTGAGCCCCCGGTTTAAGGGGCCGTTCAATGTTCTCCGGAGGGTCAACAGCTAGGTGATATACATGTTACAACTACCCAGTCACTATCGCATCTCCCTTCTGGCTGGTGGTTCCTGGTCCCCTAGCTGATACTGTCCCCCACCCCCCTGGACATCGAGGGGGGTCCGGCATACGCTGTCATATCCCTCCTGGACTCCCGATGTCGTGGGTCCGGCTCTAGTATCTGGTGTACTGGGAGGGGTATGGCCCAGAGGAGCGGTGTTGGGTTGCGGTGGAGGACATTCTGGACCCCAACATCATTTGTGATTTCCAACTTTGCCACCCGGACCGACCCGCTCCTAGTCCTCGGGGTCGTCCCTCTGGCCGGTTTCGTCCTGCAGCTGGAGCCTCGCATCAGGGGGGGGGTACTGTCACATCTTCTCCTGCTCCTCCCCTCCGGTGTACGACGTCGCCAGAATACTAACCACCGATCCTGGGATTATCATTATGCACACCTGGCACTCATCACTCGCGCACCTGTTAATGATTATGATTCACACCTGGACTTCATTACCTTCATCATTCCCTCCCCTTCATATGTCACTCCCTTATGTTTTCTCACCAGTTAGTATTGTTCTTTTGTACCGGCGTGTAGCCTTATGTAAATGTCTCGTTACTGGTTTTGTTCTTTTATTAAATGTTTCACCTGCACCTGCTTCCTGACTCACAGCTCCATTATTACAGTGGGATGTTCTCATCTTCATGTTAGCTCAAACCCTGACTTAATGGGAATGTTAGCTAATGTCCAGGGAATGTTCCCAGTTTGCTGGTAAATAGCCAAAGGTTTCGATTCAATCCGTATCATGAATGTTCATAGCTATAGCGCTATCGAAATGTAAAGGTCATTTCCGTTTGAGCCGACATATGCAGCATTTACTGCAGCCTCCACGAACATTGGCTTTAAATTTTAATCGCGCTGTAACATTGAACTTCGATGATTATCACAGAATCATCTTCATGGAAGTACTGCAGCCAAACATGATCTATTTACTGACTAACCAAATGGAATACATTTACGCAAATGTGGCTGGCAGGAGGAGGCATGATCAGGCAGGAACATTCTAGCCAATGAGAGGGCAGATACAGTTCCGATATATAATATTTTTTCTCAATCTAAGCATTACTAAACTTCTGTTTGATCAAATAAGCTTCAAATTAGCAATGTTAACCAAGTTCGACACTTTCATTGACCTCCATAAAAAAATCCCGACTTCCTCTGGTTCAAGAGATTGAACAAGATCTTAAGCACTTACAAATTCACAACATATTGTACAAATTGGAATTCATAATGTATTATACGAATTCAGGTTTATTATTATGAATTTTTGGGGGGCAGGATGTAACATGTTATATGAAATGGATGATGTTGTACACAATTGTGCACAATTTTGGGGGACCAGTTTTGACTCGTGAGTGCCACTTTCAATACTACTGGCCAAATTCTACCAAACCTTAACACATCTTCAACGCTGTATTTTTGTGCAACAGATTTTGGGGCGGAGTCAAGCCTCTTTCATCGCCTCTTCTTTGATGGCACAGCTCATTGTCTTCCTGCATGTGGCAGTCACTCCCTTCCCTCACCCGGCAGGCGTATTCGTCGCGCTAGCTGCCGTAAGACAATGTGCACAGCTAGCTCAACAGTTAATAGCTATTCCCTGAGCAACATAATGCTATTATGTGCTCATAGATACAAGACAATAAGTCAGCCACACAAAACTAATAGAGTAAACAGATCAGAGCTCCCTGAGGAAAAATCAGGCACTTCACAGTAGCTTTGTAGGCTCACTGACAATTATCTGGTGTAGGAGAGTGGGATGTTTACAGAGGTTATGAGACAGGTCAGTTTGAAATGATAGAATGCTCTGTGTAGTAGACTGTGTGGTGTAGTAGACTGACTCACAAGTGTGTTGGCTGATGTTTCGTTGGTCTTTTCACACTCATTTTGGAAACACACAAAGAAGGCATTGTTGATGCTGTCATGTTATTACCATGAACTGCAGTTTAATAAGATGAAATTGACTGTGGTCAACATTAGATAAATTGACTGTGAAAATGAACATAAGCCTGCTGCTTTCAGGAGCCTCTCTATGGAAAATTATAGTTTATTATCCACTTCCAACACTTCCATAAAGCATTATACATACTTTTCCTTGCAATTCTTGTGAGCCATTTGCTGTCTGGAGTGAAGACCTTTAGAGTTTTCCCTTGTTGATGTAAAATGGCAACTAGATATCTGAAAATCACCACCTAACGTGACATCAACTTTCCTTTTCCAGTGTTTGGAAACGGCATAGCTGTCACCATGACGATAATGATTTCTCACCTAGATTCTTAGAAGTAAAGGTGCCTCTGGAAGAACCTTTTGGGTTGCCACACCAGCAGAAACCTTCCTGTATAAAAAAATGTATGTAACGAGAGGTGTTACATTTTGAAGCTTTTGAATATCCTGTATATTGTAGAGATAGCCTATCAGATTTGAGATGTAGCTTATTGGAGGTGTGGCTTTGAGATAGTTATTTTTGGTCACACGTTAGGTTAAATGTCATTCTTGTTCATGATGTTAAGTTTGTTCACTGTGTTCCTTCAGTATTTACGTATATTACATATTCTAATTTAACATGAACCATTGCTGATTACATACAGTAAAAATGTGATAACTATTCCAACTTTTGGGATTTGCATAGACTATTGAGGAATTCATACACCTGTCAGTCTCATTCAAGCCCCAAAGCTGTCAGTGTTCAACCTTAACATGTGATGACAATACAACAGAGCAGAGGAATAACATTTACTCTAACAGTGGCCAAATAAACATACTGTATATATATATATATATATATATATATATACAGTTGAAGTCGGAAGTTTACATATACATTAGCCAAATACATTTAAACTCAGTTTTTTTCACAATTCCTGACATTTAATCCTAGTAAAACATTCCCTGTCTTAGGTCAGTTTGGATCACCACTTCATTGGAAGAATGTGAAATGTCAGAATAATAGTAGAGAGAATTATTTCTTTCAGCTTTTATTTTTTTCATCACATTCCCAGTGCGTTAGAAGTTTACATACACTCAATTAGTATTTGGTAGCACTGCCTTTAAATTGTTTGACTTGGGTGAAATGTTTCGGGTAGCCTTCCACAATCTTCCCACAATAAGTTGGATACATTTTGGCCCATTCCTCCTGACAGAGCTGGTGTAACTGAGTCAGGTTTGTAGGCCTCCTTGCTCACACACGCTTTTTCAGTTCTTCCCACACATTTTCTGTAGGATTGAGGTCAGGGCTTTGTGATGGCCACTCCAATTACTTGACTTTGTTGTCCTTAAGAACTTTTGCCAAAACTTTGGAAGTGTGCTTGGGGTCATTGTCCATTTGGAAGACCCATTTCCGACCAAGCTTTAATTTCCTGACTGATATCTTGAGATGTTGCTTCAATATATCCACATCATATTCCACCCTCATGATGCCATCTATTTTGTGAAGTGCACCAGCTGTTTAAAGGCACAGTCAACTTAGTGTATGTAAACTTCTGATCCACTGGTATTGTGATACAGTGAATTATAAGTGGAATAATCTGTCTGTAAACAATTGCTGGAAAAATGACTTATGTCATGCACAAAGTAGATGTCCTAACCAACCTCTCAAAACTACAGTTTCTTAATTAATAAGAAATTTGTGGTTGAAAAACAAGTTTTAATGACTCCAACCTAAGTGTATGTAAACTTCTGACTTCAACTGTATGACTAGCAATGTTTCCTTGAGGAACTCCGGTGTTCCTCGAGTTACCACAAATTCTAAGAGCGTAGAGTGCATCTATGAAGTGATTGAGTGAGTGTGTGTCCATATGTCAGTGTAAGGGTTTAAATTGTGTCGTGGCCATTTCTCTTACTCATCTATCAAATGGGTTTCTTGATGAACAGTAAACTATTTCACACCTGATGAAACTGCATCAGACATGAACCCCCGGCTCCCAACCAAGTCTTTCTGTTATGAATCATCCCCATGGTTACCATAATGATTCAATGCATTGGCAGCAGGGGGTGTGGTTTAAGGTGAGTGCTTTGTGGAAAGGAAATGGGCCAGAGACCAATAATGGAAGGCTCTCCTGCTTTCCATTTACAGCCATTAACAATGCTGGCCATTCAGTCTTTAACTCAGAGATGCAGCAACATTTGTCTTTGCCTGTGGTAATGAGGTCACCAAGAGTGAAAGGTTAAAAGTCATGTGCTGAAAATATAAGACCTTAAGAACAATGGAATGAAAACGAGAGGCTATTTGGCCACACATTTGCCTGGAGCAATAGAATAACGCATTCAATGGGAAACCATAGAGAATAAATTATTTTAAATAGATAAGACATGAAAAAGTATTTCATAAAATCATGTAAAGTTCAGGTGTATAACAGCACATCAATCAGAAAAGCTACAGTGACATGCGAAAGTATTCACCCACTTGGCATTTTACTATTTTGATGCCTTACAACGTGGAATTCAAATTTTGGGGGGGTTTGTATCATTTGATTTACACAACATGCATACCACTTTGAAGATGGAAAATATTTTTTAATTGTGAAACAAACAAGAAATAAGACAAAAAGACAGAAAACTTGAGCGTGCATAACTATTCAGCCCCCCCAATGTCAATTCTTTGTAGAGCCACCTTTTGCAGCAATTACAACTGCATGTCTCTTGGGGTATGTCTCTATAAGCTTGGCACACCTTGCCACTGGGATTTTTGCCCATTCTTCAAGGGAAAAAAACAGCTTCAGCTCCTTCAAGTTAATATGGGTTCCACTGATGTACAGCAATCTTTTAAGTCATACCACAGATTCTCAATTCTCAACCTTTTTGCCCGCTCTACCAACTTGAGGACAATGGACAGTGCCACTGACACAGATTCTCAATTTAAACATGCGGACTCTCCTTCACTGCAGCCGACATGAGGAAAACATTTAAACGTGTCAACCCTCGCTAGGCTGCAGGCCCAGACGGCATCCCCAGCCGCGCCCTTAGAGCATGCGCAGACCAGCTGGCTGGTGTGTTTACGGACATATTCAATCAATCCCTATCCCAGTCTGTTGTTCCCACATGCTTCAAGAGGGCCACCATTGTTCCTGTTCCCAAGAAAGCTAAGGTAACTGAGCTAAACGACTACCGCCCCGTAGCACTCACTTCCATCATCATGAAGTGCTTTGAGAGACTAGTCAAGGACCATATCACCTCCACCCTACCTGACACCCTAGACCCACTCCAATTTGGTTACCGCCCAAATAGGTCCACAGACGATGCAATCTCAACCACACTGCACACTGCCCTAACCCATCTGGACAAGAGGAATACCTATGTGAGAATGCTGTTCATCGACTACAGCTCGGCATTTAACACCATAGTGCCCTCCAAGCTTGTCATCAAGCTTGAGACCCTGGGTCTCGACCCCACCCTGTGCAACTGGGTACTGGACTTCCTGACGGGCAGCCCCCAGGTGGTGAGGGTAGGCAACAACATTTCCACCACGCTGATCCTCAACACTGGGGCCCCACAAGGGTGCGTTCTGAGCCCTCTCCTGTACTCCCTGTTCACCCACGACTGCGTGGCCACGCACGCCTCCAACTCAATCATCAAGTTTGCGGACGACACAACAATGGTAGGCTTGATGATTACCAACAACGATGAGATGGCCTACAGGGAGGAGGTGAGGGTCCTCGGAGTGTGGTGTCAGGAAAATAACCTCACACTCAACGTCAACAAAACTAAGGAGATGATTGTGGATTTCAGGAAACAGCAGAGGGAACACCCCCCTGTTGTAATCTCCACATCGATGGAACAGTAGTGGAGAGGGTAGTAAGTTTTATGTTCCTCGGTGTACACATCACAGACACACTGAATTGGTCCACCCACACAGACAGCATCGTGAAGAAGGAGCAGCAGCGCCTCTTCAACCTCAGGAGGCTGAAGAAATTCAGTGTGTCACCAAAAGCACTCACAAACTTCTACAGATGCACAATCAAGAGCATCCTGTCGGGCTGTATCACCGCCTGGTACGGCAACTGCTCCACCCACAACCGTAAGGCTCTCCAGAGGGTAGTGAGGTCTGCACAACGCATCACCGGGGGCAAACGACCTGCCCTCCAGGACACCTACACCACCCGATGTCACAGGAAGGCCATAAAGATCATCAAGGACAACAACCACCCGAGCCACTGCCTGTTCACCCCGCTATCATCCAGAAGGCGAGGTCAGTACAGGTGCATCAAAGCTGGGACCGAGAGACTGAAAAACAGCTTCTATCTCAAGGCCATCATACTGTTAAACAGCCACCACTAACATTGAGTGGCTGCTGCCAACACACTGACTCAACTCCAGCCACTTTAATAATGGGAATTGATGGGAAATTATGTCAAATGTATCACTAGCCACTTTAAACAACGCTACCTAATATAATGTTTACATACCCTACATTATTCATCTCATATGTATATGTATATACTGTACTCTATATCTACTGCATCTTTATGTAATACATGTATCACTAGCCACTTTAACTATGCCACTTTGTTTACATACTCATCTCATATGTACATACTGCACTCAATACCATCTACTGTATCTTGCCTATGCCGCTCTGTACCATCACTCATTCATATATCTTTATGTACATATTCTTTATCCCCTTACATTTGTGTCTATAAGGTAGTAGTTTTGGAATTGTTAGCTAGATTACTTGTTGGTTATTACTGCATTGTCGGAACTAGAAGCACAAGCATTTCGCTACACTCGCATTAACATCTGCTAACCATGTATATGTGACAAATAACATTTGATTTGATTTGATTTGGATTGAGGTCTGGGCTTTGACTAGGCCATTCCAAGACATTTAAATGTTTACCCTTAAACCATTCAAGTGTTGCTTTTGCAGTTTGCTTAGGGTCATTGTCCTGCTGGAAGGTGAACCTCCATCCCAGTCTCAAATCTCTGGAAGACTGAAACAGGTTTCCCTCAAGAATTTCACAGGATTTAGCGCCATCCATCATTCCTTCAATTCTGACCAGTTTCCCAGTCCTTGCCAATGAAAAACATCCCCACAGCATGATGCTGCCACCACCATGCCTCACTGTGGGATTGTGTTCTTGGGGTGATGAGAGGTGTTGGGTTCATACCAAAATTAGTGTTTCCGTTGATGGCCAAAAAGCTTAATTTTAGTCTAATCTGACCAGATTAACTTTGTCCATATGTTTGGGGAGTCTCCCACATGAACACCAAACGTGTTTGCTTATTTTTTCTTTAAGCAATGGCTTTTTTCTGGCCACTCTTCTGTAAAGACATGGTCTGTGGAGTGTATGGTTTAAAGTGGTCCTATGGACAGATACTCCAATCTTCGCTGTGGAGCTTTGCAGCTCCTCCAGGGTTATCTTTGGTCTCTTTGTTGCCTATCTGATTAATGCCCTCCTTGCCTGGTCTGTGCGTTTGGTGGTTGGCCCTCTCTTGACAGGTTTTTTGTGGCACGATATTCTTTCATTATTTAAATAATGTATTTAATGGTGCTCTGTGGGATGTTCAAAGTTTCAGGATTTAAAAAAAAATAACCCAACCCTGATCTGTACTTCTCCACAACTTTGTCCCTGATCTGTTTGGACTGCTCCTTGGTCTTCATGGTGTCACTTGCTTGGTGGTGCCCCTTGCTTAGTGGTGTTGCAGACTCTGGGGCCTTTCATATCAGGTGTATATATACTGAGATCATGTGGCAGATCATGTGACACTTAGATTGCACACAGGTGGACTTTATTTAATTAATTTTGCGACTTCTGAAAGTAATTGGTTCCACCATATCTTATTTAGGGGCTTCATAGAAAAGGGGGTGAATACATATGCACACATCAATTTTCATTTAAAACAAGTATTTATTTTTTTGAAGCAAGTTATTTTGTCCATTTCACTTCACCAATTTAAACTATTTGTGTATATCGATTATATTAAATCCAAATAAAAATGAATTTAAATTACAAGCTGTAATGCAACAAAATAGGAAAAACGTCAATGGGGATTTGTCATGATCGTTTAATGAATAAATGGACCAAGGCACGGTGTGCATAGAGTTCCACATGTTTAATTATTGATACTCACCAAAACAATACAGAAACAAATGAAACGTGAAGTAATGGACTGCTCACAGGTACTACACAAAAACAAGATCCCACAAAGCACAATGCCTAAATATGATCCCCAATCAGAGACAACGATAAACAGCTGTCTCTGATTGGGATCCATACCAGGCCATCATAGAAATACAAACAACCTAGATAGGAACACCCCCCTTTGTCACACCCCGACCTAACCAAGGCTCACTGTGGTCGGGGCGTGACAGGGTTGAATACTGCAAGGCACTGTATAAAGAGGCAAACAGAACTGGCCTCAGTCTCAGTGCTTTGGCTGTTTGAGGTAATCATGATCTGTTGTAATCGGTCTCTCTCCTGAAGGACAGTGTGTGTGTGACAGGTGAGGAGAAATTACTGCACCTGTCGGTCAATAAGGAGTGTGTTGAAGGAGCGAGGCTCTGTCCACCCAAGGTAGCACACACATCACACACCGAATCTGACTGCACAACAGGTAACATCTCACAACCTTGACACGCTAACCATACTGGACACGTCGTGTACGCAAGTGTTGCAAAATAAATGTACACATACATGTTATTCAATAATTGCACCCACTCTACTTGTGATCAACATTGAGCATCTGCGTGGCCAGGTGCTAAAATAGAGCTTGGTTCTATTTGTTATGCTAAACGCGCTGTATGTCCTGCCTCTCAAATCTCCTCTTTGGTTTTTAGGAGAATATACCCACGTGGTTGATTGAAGATGAACTGACGTCCACACTCCAGTCGTTTGTAGTAATGCACTGTAAAGTTGGTTGCCAACCACCATATTAAGTCCAAAGAAGAAAAAGAGGATGACAAGAGACTAATTTGGTTTAATGTATTATCTGTGGATTAATTGTCAGAGGACCTTGTGCAATTCAGGTAAAATAACAACCCAATTTTTATATCCCAGGACAAATGAGCTAGCAACAGCAAGTTAGCTAGCTAAATTGCCATAAATGTTTAATGCTTTTAGACCTTTTAATATAATTGGTTCAGAGTTTGTTTTGATATTTCAACCTGCGTGTCCTGATTGTGTCTGGTATGGGGTTACAAAATCAACATGTATGTGATGGCACGCACTGTTGCACGCACACAAGCGGTTTGGTCAGCATGTGACACACCCCACTGGGCACAGATGTCAATTCAAAGTTGATTCAACCAGATTGTGCCCAGTGGGACAGCCCGCTCAGAATATTGATCATTTGGTTGATAAAGATGAGCAAAAGTACCCTTCATTGCCTTGTATGTCAATTGCTCTGCCTCGGACTGCAAGGCACTACAGAGGATAGTGCGTACCGCCCAGTACATCACTGGGGCTAAGCTGCCTGCTATCCAGGACCTCCACCCCAGGCGGTGTCAGAGGAAGGCCCTAAAAATTGTCAAAGACCCCAGCCACCCCAGTCATAGACTGTTCTCTCTACTACCGCATGGCAAGCGGTACAGGAGTGCCAAGTCTAGGACAAAAAGGCTTCTCAACAGTTTTTACCCCCAAGCCATAAGACTCCTGAACAGGTAATCAAATGGCTACCCAGAGTCACTTTAATCATATCTACATGTACATACTACCTCAATCAGCCTGACTAACCGGTGTCTGTATGTAGCCAAGCTACTTTTATAGTCTCTCTACTGTATATATACAGTAGAGATATATATATATATTACTGTTGTTTTATTTCTTGACCTATCAATTGTTCACCTAATACCTTTTTTTGCACTATTGGTTAGAGCCTGTAAGTAAGCATTTCACTGTTGTATTCAGCGCATGTAACAAATAAACTTTGATTTGAAGTGACTGTATAACCTTAATAATTCAAATACTGAGCTATATTGTATATTGCTCATAAAAAGTGGGAAATTGTATCATTTTATAATAATACAAGTAATATTTTGTTTCTCAAAAAGGTAGAGGTCAAAATTATTGACACCCCTGTTTTCAATACCTTTTAATACCTCACCTTGGGTGGAAAAGAGCACTGAGCCTTTACATTTTTGGAAAACATGTTGGGGGGGATTTTAAACCATTCCTCCATAAAGAATCCTTCCAGATCCTTGATGGGAGTGTGTAAGAGAGAGAATGTTTAATTTAATGTATTTATTTAACATTTATTTAACAAGTCAAGTTAGTTAAGAACAAATTCTTATTTACAATGACGGCCTACCCCGGCCAAACGCTAACCCGGACGGCGCTGGGACAATTGTGCGCCTCCCTATGGGACTCCCAATCACGGCCGGTTGTGATACAGCCTGGAATGGAACCAGGGTCTGTAGTGATGCCTCCAGCACTGAAATGCAGTTCCTTAGGCAGCTGCGCCACTCGGGAGCCCTGAGATAAATAGAGTTGATGTATAGTATCTAAGCAAATTGATGTGTCACAACATGTCATTTTCATCGGCAGGTTTTTCTTCAGGTTTTAGATATACTGTTCAATTCAAGATACTATGCACTGAGCAATGAGAAGTATAATGATCCACCAGGCATTTTCTTCACACCAATACCCTGACATCTCACTGAACCCAAAATGGAGTTCAATTTAGGAGTTATTTTTCAAGTGGGATAATTTCCCATGAATATGCATGATAGCATTGGCACTTTCCTAAGCATCAGGTGGAAGTTTCTCTAGTGTGAGGACTCTCCTCTCCCGCTGAATCTAGTCTGAATTGAGTCTTAATGTCAAGCGATATGGCTGTTAGTCAAGGACTGTTTCATTGTGTGCAGAGCGGAAAGGCTATGGTACTGCTTTGGTTTTACCCTTCATTTTCGCCATGCCTCCCCTTAAATGGATTTACAGATTACCGGGGAGACGGGAGAGCAGAAAGAAATAGTTCATTATTTCCATCCACTTAGCTGTGGGGACGTGGCATGTTTCCATCAGAAATTGGCCCTGTCACTCCAATGGTATTTTAGTTCCTTTGTGGCCACTGTGGTTTTGCAGCGCTCTGTGTCTCGGCTCAGTGTCGGCTAGTATTTGTCATGACAACCATTTATCCATTGCAAAAGCAGTGATGCTAATTAAGGCAATTACGGGGTGAAACAAAATTGTGCATGTGACTATGCCTCTGTCTGTGAGAGAAAGACAGATTGAGTGTGGTGTGTGTAGGTGCTCGTGTGTGTGCCAAAGTGTGTGCTTATGTAGCTGTGACTTATATTTAATTTCCCAGCCTACTTGTAGAGGTAGTGTAGCCTGTACGGTCAGTATAGTGCACCATAACTTAACTACATATTATATAATGAGCCTAAGCCCAATGCTCTGGCTAAATTCCCAATCTGGCATACCAACATGCCACCTAATCATCCCCAGCTTCCAATTGGCTCATTCATCCCCTTCCTCTCTCCTGTAACTACCCATCATGGTGTGGCTGTAAATTAAAATGTGTTCTCAGTCAATTTACCTGGTAAAATAAGGGCTAGATAAATACAAAATAAAATGAACATTCAAATTCAATGCTGTGCTTGTTGCAATGGATATTTTAATTGTAAAAACTCTGAACTGACTACATTCTTATTTAAACATGGTTGCACCCTGCATGTGTTCTTTCTATAGAATCCATAATTAGATTAGCTGGTACACAATTACTACTCCTCTGAACCGTGGAACATGATGTACAGTGTAGGAGTCCTAAACAGAAGCCAGGGTGGTTTAATTTAAGTGCATTTTTCTTCAAAATCAATTAATATGTTCCATTAGCCTCATATCTCTGTCGTACAGAGAGCTTGTTGCCAGGCTGCTGCTGATAATACTGAGGTCCAGTACAGCTACTCATTAGGAGAAACATGCCCTCATCTAATGTCACATCCTGGGTGACAGCTAGGCATGCACTGACAAACAGGCACAACAAATACAATACAATACAGCGCACACACACACGCAGAGAGAACATCTAGACAATGATTAGTGTTTTTGATCTGCCCCATAATGCATGTTACATAATCACTACATAATTCACATAGGCTTCCAAATGAACTAAATAATACCTGCAAACTACGCTAAAACACCTCCAACAATCTAGGTGTTAAAGTGCCCTATAGAATCCTATAGAATCCTGTGCATCTTGGTACTGGACTTCCTGATGGGCCGCCCCCAGGTGGTGAGGGTAGGTAACAACATCTCCACCCCGCTGATCCTCAACACTGGGGCCCCACGAGGGTGCGTTCTTAGCCCTCTCCTGTACTCCCTGGTCACCCATAACTGCGTGGCCATGCATGCCTCCAACTCAATCAACAAGTTCGCGGACGACACTACAGTGGTAGGCTTGATAACCAACAACGACGAGACGGCCTACAGGGAGGAGGTGAGGGCCCTCGGAGTGTGGTGTCAGGAAAATAACCTTACACTCAACATCAACAAAGCAAAGGAGATGATTGTGGACTTCAGGAAACAGCAGAGGGAGCACCCCCTATCCACATCGACGGGACGGTAGTGGAGAGGGTAGTAAGTTTTAAGTTCCTCGGCGTGCACATCACAGACGAACTGAATTGGTCCACCCACACAGACAGCGTTGTGAAGAAGACACAGCAGCGCCTCTTCAACCTCAGGAGGCTGAAGAAATTCAGCGTGTCACCAAAAGCACTCATAAACTTCTACAGATGCACAATCAAGAGCATCCTGTCGGGCTGTATCACCGCCTGGTATGGCAACTGCTCCGCCCACAACCGTAAGGCTCTCCAGATGGTAGTGAGGTCTGCACAACGCATCACCGGGGGCAAACTACCTGCCCTCCAAGGACACCGACACCATCCGATGTCACAGGAAGGCCATGAAGATCATCAAGGACAACAACCACCCGAGCCACTGCCTGTTCACCCCGCTATCATCCAGAAGGCGAGGTCAGTACAGGTGCATCAAAGCAGGGACCGAGAGACTGAAAAACATCTTCTATCTCAAGGCCATCAGACTGTTAAACAGCCACCACTAACATTGAGTGGCTGCTGCCAACATTCTGACTCAACTCCAGCCACTTTAATAATGGAAATTGATGGAAATTGATTTAAAAAATGTATCACTAGCCACATTAAACAATGCCACTTTATGTTTATATACCCTACATTACTCATCCCATATGTATATACTGTACTCTATACCATCTACTGCATCTTGCCATCTTTATGTAATACATGTATCACTAGCCACTTTAAACTATGCCACTTTATGTTTATATACCCTACATTACTCATCGCATATGTATATACTGTACTCTATACCATCTACTGCATCTTGCCTATGCCGTTCTGTACCATCACTCATTCATATATCTTTATGTACATAGTATTTGTCCCTCTACACTTGTGTGAATACTGTAGTAGTTGTGGAATTGTTAGGTTAGATTACTCGTTGGTTATTACTGCATTGTCGGAACTAGAAGCACAAGCATTTCGCTACACTCGCATTAACATCTGCTAACCATGTGTATGTGACAAATAAAATTGGATTTGATTTGTTACACTGTTACAGCACCAAGCTCTTCATGTTCCAGCTGTATGAGTAAACCTTTTGTCCCTGGGTAATCTGATGTTCATTTACAGACTCTTTTGCATGGCAGTTTGTGGGGGAGCTGGGTTTGTTAAGCCTAATGGTCCTTGTATTGATTGGTTTGTGTGTCCTTCCCCATCTCAGCCAGGGAGTGAGAAATGGGATCCTTGTTCAACATCTCCAGACACAACCCAGCCCTTAGTTTTATTGGCCTCCTCATGGATAATGTATGGTTTATTTGAAGTGACATTACATCCCTCTGTGTTTGTGTCCACAAGGGGAGGATGCATCTTTAAATGAAATATTGGATAGATTATACAGTGTCTGCACAAACAAAAATTGGACTGAATGTAGCCAATACAATACAGTTCATTGTCGGTTTCTTTTCTTTTTGCTTGTATTTCTGGACAATGCAGGGTCTACTAAATTAACTCCAAAAGTCTAAGCCTTTAGGGGGCGGGGTTCTACTACCCTAACATATTGCATTTTTTAAGATGGTCATACCATGGATCATTTAGCGATTATTATTTGATAAAATATTCGATTTGGCCTTTACTACAACTATAGACCATAGAAAAGCATCACATAACACATTCATAAATGTTTTTTTAAAGAGTGAAAAAATAAATAATAAGGAATAAGGTTTTTAATTGTCTGTCCTATATTTAAGAGAAAAAAGAAAGCTAAAAAATATTTTATTTTTTTGGACACATATTTAAACCCTTTTTTGTTGGCACAAAACTACCTCCATACTTCCATTCAGTCTCATCTTTCCATAGTGGGGTCATATTAGTTAGTAGGCCAAACCGTTGGCTTTTCGGGACGTCTCCTGGGCAGACAAACAGTGCGGAAGTCTGACTTAGCGGATGTGGTAGAATGAGACAAAGCCTATGCAAAACAAAAAAACAGATATAGCTAGCTCAAATTTACGGATTTTGATAGGGATTTTTGTATTATGTTATTTAGATTGACACACGGGTGCGTCAATAGACACTTAAGGATTTAAATTGAGGAGCCAATATGAAAGGCCTAAAAATTGCAGACTGGGAGGTTGGTAAGAAACCTCTACACAGCCTGAAATGTAACACTATAAGTCACTTGAAAACGAAAATACCTTTGTTTGATAGGTAAAATGTTTACAGTGGTGTTCAATAGCAAGAATAGCAAAAAAGTGCAAAGTAATATACACTGAGTGTACAAAACATTAGGAACACTTTTTAAATATTGAGTTGCACTCTGTTTTGCCCTCAGAACAGCCTCAATTCGTCAGGGCATGCTTTACAATTTCTTAAAATCAATAAGTGATCATAGCTTTCACCTATATTCACCTGGTCAGTCTGTGTCATGGAAAGAGCAAATATTCCTAATGTTTTGTCCTAATGTTTTGTATAAAGCCACTATAAACACTGAGTGTACAAAACATGTTCTTTCTATGACATGACCAGACTGACTAGGTGAATCCAGGTGAAAGCTATGATCTCTTATTGATGTCACCTGTTCAATCCACTTCATTCAGTGCAGATGAAGGGGAGGAGACAGGTTAAATAAGGATTTTTAAGTCTTGAGACAATTGAGACCAGATTGTGTATGTGTGCCATTCAGAGAGTGAATGGGCAAGACAAAATATTTAAGTGCCTTTGAAAGGGGTATGGTAGTAGGTGCCAGGTGCACCGGTTTGAGCATGTCAAGAATTGCAATGCTGCTGGTTTTTTCATGCTCAACATTTCCCTGTATATCAAGAATGGTCCACTACCCAAAGTACATCCAGCCAACTTGACATACCTGTGGAAAGCATTGGAATCAACAGGGGCCAGCATCCCTGTCGAACGCTTTCGACTCCTTGTAGAGTCCATGCCCCGACGAATTAAATATGTTCTGCGGGAAAAAAGGGGTGCAACTCAATATTAGGATGGAGTTCCTCATGTTTTTCACGCTCAGTGTACATTGGAGAGCTTATAGTGTTTGCTACCATCCAGTGCTAGCCCGTGCCATGGTCAGGTAGGCCCTGAGTCACAGAGAGACAGTGACCAGTAAGAGCCTCTTCTGTTAGTGCACCTTCTGTATCTCATTTCCATCAGACCCACAGACAGATGGACAGAGGGTGGTGTCTGAAGGGTAAACCCACAATGAGGCCATGTAGAATCTGAGAAAGCCAGGGGACATCATGCCATTGAAAAAAACACAGGTGCACACACACACCAGGCTGCATCACATCCGGCCGTGATTGGGAGTCCCATACGGTGACACATGATTGGCCCAGCATCGTCCGCATTTGGCCGGCATAGGCCGTCATTGTAAATAAGAACTTGTTCTTAACTGACTTGCCTAGTTAAATTATTATTTTTTAAATAACGCAAGAGCTTTCAAGGCGTGTGTGAAAAGAAAGTAGTGACAGCTCCAGCCATGACAATGGAAAAAGAAATAAACAAGCTGGAAAGGTAGTCAATAACATTGAAACCATTGAAACGGACGTTAAAGAACTTAAAAAAGAAAACATGTTTCTGAGAGAAGCCTTACTTGGAATACAGACTATGCGAGAAAATCTGGTACTTCCCGCTATTAAAATCTCTCTGGGCTAGATGGGACGCTACCGTCCCACCTGACCAACATCCAGTGAAAGTGCAGGGTGCCAAATTCAAACAACAGAAATGTCATAATTAAAATTCCTCAAAAATCCAAGTATTATACACAATTTTAAAGATAAACTTCTTGTTAATCCAACCACAGTGTCCGATTTCAAAAAGGCTTTACGGCGAAAGCATACATTGCGATTATCTGAGGACAGCGCCTAGTCACAAATCCATACAGCCATTTTCCAGCCAAAGAGAGGAGTCACAAAAAGCAGAAATAGAGATAAAATGAATCACTAAACTTTGATGATCTTCATCAGATGGCACTCATAGGACTTCATGTTACACAATACATGGATGTTTTGTTTGATAAAGTTCATATCTATATCCAAAAATCTCAGTTTACATTGGAGCGTTATGTTCAGTAATGTTCTGCCTCCAAAACATCCTGTGATTTTGCAGAGAGCCACATCAATTTACAGAAATACTCATCATAAACGTTGATGATAGGTACTCTTCTCCTTAATGCAACCGCTGTGTCAGATTTCAAAAAAGCTTTATGGCAAAAGCACACCATGAGATTATCTGAGTACAGCGCTCAGCCACAGATACCATAGAAACAAGCCATACAGATACCAGCCATGTTGTGGAGTCAACAACAGTTAGAAATAGAGTTATAAATAGTCACTTACCTTTGATGATCTTCATGGGAATGCACTCCCAGGAATCCCAGTTCCACAATAAATGTTTGTTTTGTTCGAAAAAGTTAATTTTCATGTCCAAATACCTCCTTTTTGTTTGTGCGTTTAGTTCACCAATCCAAATGCACAAGGTGCGGGCACTAAGTCCAGAAGAAAAGTCTAAAAAGTTCCATTACAGTTCATAGAAACAACGATGTATATAATACATTTTTAGGATGTTTTTATCATAAATCTTCAATAATGTTTCAACCCGACACCTGTCTTTAGAAAGGAAAGGGAATGGAGCTCGTGCTCACGGCCGCGCGCGTTAAACAACTCAAGCTTTCTGCCAGACCACTGGTTGAAACAGCTCTTCGCTCCCCTTTCACAGTAGATGCCTGAAACAATGTTCTAAAGACTGTTGAGATCTAATAGAAGCCTTAGGAAGTGCAATCTGACCCCATTTACACTGAATATTGGATAGGCAATCACTTGAAAAGATAGGCAATCACTTTTCTCAGGTTTTCACCTGCCATATGAGTTCTGTTATACTCACAGACATCATTCCAACAGTTTTAGAAACTTGTGTTTTCTATCCAAATCTACTAATAATATGCATATATTAGCTTCTGGGCCTGAGTAGCAGGCAGTTTACTCTGGGCACGCTTTTCATCCGGATGTGATAAATACTGCCCAATCCCAAATAAGTTTTAAAGAGAATGAAGGTGAAGATCCAGAGTTTGGTGAAAGATTTTCTGGTTAACGCGCTACAGATCCCAGATGATACTGTTGACAAAATCAAACTCAAATGTGTACATCATTTCAGACAGAGAGGACAGCGATACGAGCACCCAATCATTGCCACAAATGCATTCTTTAAGGATAAAATAATGGTTAAAAGCCTGGGCAAAAGACTTGAAGCCATGAAAAGAGGCATGAATGATCTGTTCTCGAAGGAAATTGCAGAACAGTGCAAAGTTCTGTACCCTCCCCTCAAAGTGAATCGATTAAAAGCGAAACGTGGAGCTCTCATAATCGATAAACTGTACATTGATAATCAACTGTTCCAAGACTACTCCATGGCTATTCTAAATGACACAAAGTTCACATAGAGAAGTCAAAAATGGAACACCTAACACTCTATCATAGGGATTGTAATAAAAAAAGGAAAATAATAAAATACAACATGTGATAAAGTAATTAACTACACATACACAATACCATTCAAGATAGGGAATGTTGTAAAATCATTTTTATTCACTTTCTATTTATAGTATTTATAGTATTTATAATTGGATTAAAGACAGCATTAGAAGGAAGGACAATTATTGAAATAATACATCTTCAAATGTAAGGAACTGGAACACAAAAGTACTCAAAAGCCCGAAATAAGGTATGAATCAACATGGTAGAGATTAAAAACCAAGCAAACAGACTGCATAGAAGGCACATGTGAGTATGTGGGGGTGCATATGTGGGGAGAGTCTGGTTGTGGTGGAAGATGGGGTGTGTGTTTTTGTGATTGGAAAAGTGTGTTGAGTTAAGAGAGTGAAAAAGGAAAATGGTTTCAAATGCTAAATCCCATGTGTTGTCTGTGAGCAGGAGTTATGACAGAGAGAGTTTTCAGATATGGGATACACATTTCACAATAAATAACATATATATTATATATTATATTTATTTATTTCTCTATCATGATGGAACTATCCCTATCCCTATACCATAGACACCCACCTGAGCGACTCACTCACTAAGGAGAAGTCCTTATCTTTTTTATAGGCCACTGCAAGTAGCTTATACGCAGCCAAGAAAGAAAGATAAATGCAGTCAGAGACCCACTAACGCAGCACTGCCCCCTCAAGAGTCTGAGCCTGCCTGGCAGGGTTGGTGCAACAAAACCAAAGCCCCCATGTGGGTGAGCATAATATACAAGGAATTTCTCAAAGCTGGTAATGAGAACCTTGACGACCTTGTACCTAAATAGTGGGAATTCTGGTGGAGACCCTCACCCAGGTACTGGAAGTTCTGGCAACATTAGCTGCAGTAACCCATGGAGAGATGGTCATACTCGGACGTTCAGAGAGGGTGCAAATTATCTTGGCCCTGGCGGCACAAAATCATCAAAAGGTCTGACTGCTCAGATGCTTGGGAAAATGGTCACAACAGGGGACCAGCATGTGTGTGTTTCAGGGGAAAGGGGTGTAAAATGGCGCCGGAGGAGAAGGCTGACGTTCTACGTATCCCGAACTGATTGTGTTTTTTTGTTCTTTTATTTGCAACTTATTTTTTAAACATATTTAGTTTAAAATATGGACATCAGGACATCAGGACTGCGATTACTCACCACGGACTGGCAGAATCAGAGCGTTTTGGCAATGCTTTTGTCTGTTAATCTGTTCCTATTCTCTCGGTGGCACTTTGTGCTCTTTTTAAAGGATGGGTCCCAATTTCTCAAAGGATCCAGGTGGATGGGGTGGTCTGCCACTCGCTGGCATCACAAGGAAACGTGGGAGTAGTGGAGGTTTTAGCAGGTGGAATAGTAGAAAACAATTATAGGTTTACTCAGTAACAGCGCAAGTATCATGGTACAGCAATATGGACACTCAATCATCATGGTACTTTTTAATGGTATGTTTACAAACATATAATATGATAAATATAATTGAAACTTGTATCTCATTATGGTAAATGGTAACTTAATTATAGCCAGTTATAACTGTAATGGCTGAGCAGATAAGAAAATACGATCAGTATTTACCTGTCTTAAATATATAATATCTACTGTTATCTACTGAATATAAAATCTAATGTTTACAGGAAACCCATTCAACATTTTTTAATGAAGTTGTATGGAAAAAGGACCTCAAAAGGGGCGGTGGCATTAATTAACAATAATTTTGATCCGAATGTGCAAAATTGTCCAAACAGATACTATATCTCAAGGTAGATGGATTATTTTAAATATGTTATTGGACCATAAACAGATTTGGATTATTAATCTATATGGTCCAAATAATGATGATCCACGTTTCTTGGAAAATATAATAATTTATCAAGTGTACAAGCAACACAAGACTCTATTATTATGGTGGGAGATTATAATACGGTTTTAAATACCTCAATGGATCGTAAAGGAAATCACATTACAAACTATCATGCGCTCATGCACTTTAAGAAATCACGAATATCATGGATATATTGGAACTAGTGGATATATGGTGAGATACACATGGCCGAGGCTTAATCAAGCTAGTCGTCTTGTCTACTTTCTCATGTCATTTTTGCTGGCACCAAAAGTGTTGATAAGGGACAGAATGAGTCGGACCATCAAATAATTGGCATATACTGTACATTACTCTTACGGAACTTCCAAATGGAATTTAATCAAAGCCTATTGGATGTCAACTTTCTTTTTAACCAGCACAGAATTATTTATAACAGACTTTTCCAACATAACATAGGTACAGCAGATCCCGTTATTGTATGGGACACTTTTAAACGTGCCTTTAGAGGCCATGCAATTCAATACTCATCTTTAAAAAAAAGCAATTTAGGTCAAAATAGTTCATATTAACAAAGAAAATAGACGGACTAATAGTACAGATACAGTAGATAGCAATGAAAACTGTACCATAGAGGCACAGTATAAGTTAGAGGAGTTATAAGTTAGAGGAACAACAAAAATAACTGTAGGAACTTATTCAAGAAAGATCAAGTGATATACAGTGGGGCAAAAAAAAATTTAGTCAGACACCAATTGTGCAAGTTCTCCCACTTAAAAAGATGAGAGAGGCCTGTAATTTTCATCATAGGTACACTTCAACTAAGACAGACAAAATGAGGGAAAACATTTTTTAAATCACATTGTAGGATTTTTAATGAATTTATTTGCAAATTATGGTGGAAAATAAGAATTTGAAAAAAGTTTATCTCAATACTTTGTTATATACCCTTTGTTGGCAATGACAGAGGTCAAACATTTTCTGTAGGTCTTCACAAGGTTTCCACACACTGTTGCTGGTATTTTGGCCCATTCCTCCATGCAGATCTCCTCTAGAGCAGTGATGTTTTGGGGCTGTTGCTGGGCAACACAGACTTTCAACCCCATCCAAAGATTTTCTATGGGGTTGAGATCTGGAGACTGGCTAGGCCACTCCAGGACCTTGAAATGCTCCTTACGAAGCCACTCCTTCGTTGCCCAGGCGGTGCGTTTGGGATCATTGTCATGCTGAAAGACCCAGCCACGTTTCATCTTCAATGCCCTTGCTGATGGTAGGCTTTGTTACTTTGGTCTCAGCTCTCTGCAGGTCATTCACTAGGTCTTGCGTGGAGCCTCAGATCGAGGTAGATTATCAGTGGTCTTGTATGACTTCCATTTCTTAATAATTGCTCCCACAGTTGATTTCTTCAAACCAAGCTGCTTACCTATTGCAGATTCAGTCTTCCCAGCCTGGTGCAGGTCTACAATTTTGTTTCTGGTGTCCTTTGACAGCTCTTTGGTCTTGGCCATAGTGGAGTTTGGAGTGTGACTGTTTGAGGTTGTGGACAGGTGTCTTTTAAACTCATAACAAGTTCAAACAGGTGCCATTAATACAGGTAATGAGTGGAGGACAGAGGAGCCTCTTAAAGAAGAAGTTACAGGTCTGTGAGAGCCAGAAATCTTGCTTGTTTGTAGGTATTGTCGGATATTATTCATCCTAATCAGACAGGCTTTTTAAGATGGATGGTAGATTGGAGAGAATATAATACACGTACTGAAAACAATAGAACACTATGAAACATCTGGGAAACCAAACTTTTCTGTAAACCAGGCCTGGTATTCATTGCTGACTTTGAAAAGGCTTTTTGTTAAAGTACGACTGGGTTTATATATAATATGTATAGTAACCCTAGGTGTTACATGGTATATAATGGCTACTTCTCAGAAAGTATTAAACTGTCAAAAGGAGGAAAACACCAGTCTCAATGTCGACAGTAAAGAGCCGACTCCGTAACGCTGTCCTTCTATGCAGAGTTCCTCGGTCCAGTCTCTGTGTTATTTTCTCCATCTTAATATTTTATTTTTATTGGCCAGTCTGAGATGGCTTTTTCTTTGCAACTCTGCCTAGAAGTCCAGCATCCCAGAGTCGCCTCTTCACTGTTGACGTTGAGACTGGTGTTTTGCGGGACCTATTTAATGAAGTTGCCAGTTGAGGACCTGTGAGGCTTCTGTTTCTCAAACTTGACACTCTAAATGTACTTGTCCTCTTGCTCAGTTGTGCACCGGGGCCTCCCACTCCTCTTTCTATTCTGGTTACAGCCAGTTTGCGCTGTTCTGTGAAGGGAGTAGTACACATCTTTGTACGAGATCTTCAGTTTCTTGGCAATTTCTCGCATAGAAATTAATTTCTCAAAACAAGAATAGACTGACGAGTTTCAGAAGAAAGTCCTTTGTTTCAGGCCATTTTGAGTCTGTAATCAAATCCACAAAAAAGCTTTCGGACATTTTTAGGTAATTCCTCTGACACAGTCTAGTATATACAGTTGATTTCGGAAGTTTACATACACCTTAGCCAAATACATTTAAACTCAGTTTTTCACAATTCATTACATTTAATCAGAGTAAGAATTCCCTGTCTTAGGTCAGTGTAACGGTTTTCTTCCTGGGAAGGAGAGGAGGAACAAAATGCAGCGTGGTTATTTATAAACCTCTTTAGTGAAAGATGAAAACGTGAACACTATACAAAATAAGAAACCGTGGAAAAACCGAAACAGTCCTAACTGGTGCAAAACACAGAGACAGGAACAATCACCCACCAGATACCGAAAGAATATGGCTGCCTAAATATGGTTCCCAATCAGAGACAACGATAAACACCTGCCTCTGATTGAGAACCACTCCAGGCAACCATAGACTTACCTAGAACACTCAACTGAACACAACCCCATAGACTACAAAACCCCTAGACAAAACAAAACACAAAAATCACCCATGTCACACCCTGGCCTAACCAACATAATAAAGAAAACACAGAATACTAAAGCCAGGGCGTGACAGTCGGTTAGGATCACCACTTTATTTTAAGAATGTGAAATGTCAGAATAATAGTAGAGAAAATGATTTATTTCAGCTTTTATTTCATTCATCAGATTTCCAGTGGGTCAGAATTTTACATACAGTCAATTAGTATTTGGTATTATTGCCTTCAAATTGTTTGTCTTGGGTCAAATGTTTCGGATAGCCTTCCACAAGCTTCCCACAATAAGTTGGGTGAGTTTTGGCCATTTCCTCCTGACAGAGCAAGTGTAACTGAGTCATGTTTGTAGGCCTCCTGCTTGCACATGCCTTTTCAGTTCTGCCCACAAATCATCTATAGGTTTGAGGTCAGGGCCATGTGATGAACACTCCAATACCTTGACCTTGTTGTCCTTAAGCCATTCTGCCACAACTTTAGAAGTATGCTTGGGGTCATTGTTCATTTCGAAGACCCATTTGCGACCAAGCTTTAACTTCCTGACTGATGTCTTGAGATGTTGCTTCAATATATCCACATAATTTTCCTTCCTGAAGAAGCCATCTATTTTGTGAAGTGCACCAGTCCCTCCTGCAGCAAAGCACCCTCACAACACGATGCTGCCACCCCCGTGAATCACGGTTGGGATGGTGTTCTTCGGCTTGCAAGCCCTCCCCCTTTTCCCTCCTAACTTAACAATGGTCTTTATGGCTAAACAGTTCGATTTTTGTTTCATCAGACCAGAGGACATTTCTCCAAAAAGTCCGATCTTTGTCCCCATGTGCAGTTGCAAACTGTAGTCTGGCTTTTTTATAGTGGTTTTGTAGCAGTGACTTCTTCCTTGTTGAGCGGCCTTTCAGGTTATGTCGATATAGGACTCGTTTTAATGTGGATATAGATACTTTTGTACCTGTTTCCTCCAGCATCTTCACAATGTCCTTTGGTGTTGTTCTGGGATTGATTTGTACCTTTTGCACCAATAAACATTAATCTCTAGGCGACAGAACGCGTCTCCTTCCTGAGTGGTATGACGGCTGCGTGGTCCCATGGTGTATATACTTGCATAATATTGTTTCTACAGGTGAACGTGGTACCTTCAGGTATTTGGAAATTGCTCCCAATGATAAAGCAGACTTGTGGAGGTCTACAATATTTTTTCTGAGCTCTTTTCTGATTTCTTTTGATTTTCCCATGATGTCAAGCAAAGAGGCACTGAGTTTGAAGGTAGGCCTTGAAATACATCCACAGGTACACCTCCTGTTGACTCAAATGATGTCAACTAGCCTATCAGAAGCTTATAAAGTCATGACATCATTTTCTGTAATTTTCCAAGCTGTTTAAAGGCACAGTAAAGTTAGTGTATGTAAACTTCTGACCCACTGGAATTGTGATACAGTGAATTATAAGTGAAATAATATGTCTGCAAATAATTGTTGGAAAATGACTTGTGTCATGCACAAAGTAGACGTCCTAATCAACTTGCCAAAACTATAGTTTGTTATCAACAAATTTGTGGAGTGGTTGAAAAACAAGTTTTAATGACTCCAACCTAAGTATGTGTAAACTTCAGACTTTAACTGTAGGCCCTGGATGGCAAGAAGCAAGTGATGTACTGGGCCGTATGCACCGTCCTCTGTAGCACCTTATGGTTGGATGCCAAGTTGCCATACCAGGCAGTGATGCATCCGGTCAGGATGCTCTCGATGGTGCAGCTGTAGAACTTTTTGAGGATCTGGGGACCAATGTAAAATCTATTCCGTCTCCTGAGGGGGAAAGGGCCTTCTTCACGACTGTATTGGTGTGTTTGGACCATTATAGCTTGTTGGTAATGTGGACACCAAGGTACTTGAATCTCTCAACCAGCTCCACTACAGCTCCGTCGATGTGAATGGGGTCGTGTTTGGCCCTCCCTTTCCTGTAGTCCACGCTCAGCTCCTTTGTCTTGCTCACGTTGTGGGGAGGTTGTTGACCTGGCAGTGTGTCTCATCATTGTCGGTGATCAGGCCTACCACTGTTTTGTCGTCAGCAAACGTAATGATGGTGTTGGTGTCATGCTTGGCCAGGCAGTCGTGGGTGAACATGGACTACAGGAGGGGACTAATCACACACCCCTCGGGGGTCACCGTGTTGAGGATCAGCGTGACAGATGTGTTGTTGTCTACCCTTACCCTTTGGCCCGTAAGGAAGTTCAGGATCCAGTTGCAGAGGGAGCTTTTGAGGTTTTACCTCATTCTCGCTAGCTGGGTAGCTAACGTTTCCTAGCTAGATAGATAGGACAGAGGTGCATTTCAAATGTTAGCTATCTAGCTAGCTACTTAGCTAGCTGAGCAGTGTGCTGAATCAATCAGCAGAACAAAGTGAAACAAATAGCATAGAGAATTTACTTGAAACACTTCTTATAGCCACATCCATCATGAGTCTTCATGACACCCTGTCACACGATGTCAGTGTCAACGCAACATTCTGGGCTGAGCTGCTTCCACAAACATGAAACTCACGCACCGCCTATTATGTTGTATATTTCATTTTGTTTGTTTACAGTTGGACTCGGACAGTCTCCCTGTTCTGTCAGCGGTGTTGGCAATATGCCTAATCGGGGCGGCAGGGTAGCCTAGTGGTTAGAGTGTTGGACTAGTAACCAAAAGGTTGCAAATCCCCGAGCTGACAGGGTACAAATATATCGTTCTGCCCCTGAACAGGCAGTTAACCCACTGTTCCTAGGCCGTCATTGAAAATAAGAATTTGTTCTTAACTGACTTGCCTAGTTAAATAAAGGTAAAATAAAATAAAAATAACGGGCTCATTTGCCAAGGGACATGGTAATTTCTGACTATGCGACTGAAATGAACACCACCACACAATGTTTATTGAGCTTTGTAATTGATTTGTTATTACAATCAAATAGCTATTTCATATAATGGAGTAATGGATTTGATTGATGGATTCAGTCTTTTAATGAGAAACAAAAAAAGTGACAATTTGTGTGAGAAAATGGTCAAATATTTGCTATTTAAGACCTTTAAGAAGGTTCTGACCTCTGCGTTTGTCAACATTGGTTTGCAGATGCCTGGTGTGCCTAGTTTGTGACTTACAGTTTTCTTTGCCGCAGGAAGAAATAAGGATGCTTACCTTGCCTGGCTAAATAAATCATTGTCTCACCACTGTAAAAAAAGCAGGTGTGTGGGAGGGAGTCTGCAGGGAGAATGGAAACACTGATTACTGGAGAAGATAATGTTATATAAAAACACATCTCATTAGTAGGATCTATGTCTTTTTCCATGATGATATCAGGCCAGTCTCTGGGGAGGATACTACTGTATAGGCATTCCCTTGCATGATCCATCATGCCAAACCTTTATCTGGCATGTTAGTAACTGTAATTGACACAGCTTTACTCTAAGTGATATAAAACATGTGTAATGCTGTAAAATAAAAAACAAAGAAATAAGAAAATGAAAGCAGTCCAAAATGACTCATGTCCGGTTTCGCTGTTTCCATCCTCAGATAGACCTTTGAGATGAGGCCACTGTACCTGAGCGATATACTGCTACAAATATCATGGAATCCTTAAATTGAGAATGATGACACACATTTTGGCTTGCCCTTATTCAAGATTGTGTCTGCGAATTGTAATGAGAGAATTAATACTAAGATAACATGCTGTTTGGTATTGGTTCATTTCCAAATATCCCCAAACATACTCAGCAGATAATGCTTTCTCTTTGAGAAAATCTACTTTTTCAGGGGCAGGCATAATATGAGACGTTGCCTTTTATAAAGCAGTGTAGGATGTAATAGATCTACAGCATGTTGCGTACAACACAGCTCTGGAATAATATTACGGATATAGTGAAAAACATTGCTTTGACTTTTGTTTTGAAGCTCCTGACATCATCTCAATTATCCTGTTGATTACAGGGTCAAAGGAGCACCAATGTCTGATCTCCCACGGTTATAAAGAGTCACGGACCTGCAAAGATCTGCTCTATTGGTGGGTAGATCACAATGGTGCCAGACACGATCCTTGCAAGAACATGTAATGAAAACAACCAAATGTTCATAGCTGCTTGTGTGAAAAGACAAGCTTTTATGCTACATGGTATTGTGTTATAGACTCAAAGACCTGTGCCCTGGTTTGCTTTGGGTCCATACTTTCAACCAATGCCCCCTTTAGAGACCTGAATGGCATTTTCTGGTTCATTTCACACAGAAGAAGATAGCCTCAGACCCGTCATACAGCAAGCAGAGAAAAAGGAACATATCATGTCTGAATCTGGGAGCCCAATCCCAGACACACATTCACAAATTCTCTCCACACACATTTGCACCACAATATTTAGAAACAACTTGGGTATCAGATTGGCTCAATGTAAAACTCCCAAATTTGATTACATGTTTTCTTTATTTAATTTTGCTTCTCAACACAGTCTTTGTTACAGTATAATAGTGTCTGTGAACCAGCTGCCCACATAGAGACTACAGCACATTAATACCACCATACAGCAGTAAAATATGTTGTCCATTCAAGTATAGGCTACAGTCTATATCTTTGTGCATTAAATAAATAATTGAGGCACCACTTTTTCTATGCCCAACGCTACAAAGTCTACAGCATATATAGCCAATGGTAATGCCTGGTGCTGTACTTGGACACGTGTATTTTTCTGCACACCACACAGTCTAATAACACAAGAAATCATACACAAAGTTATTTGAGGAGCACAATATAGGCCTAGTTGTTTTCGGTGTTTCTATTCAGGATTTTCCTTGTCTGCCGCGCTTCTGACCAGAGAAGGAATTCTCCAGGGTCCTGAAAGTGTCCTCGTGCGCTCGAAAGTGCGAAAATTCCTCTCTTCCAAAACGCACCGGAGCGGAGAGAGAGAGGAGGGAGACACACCCGCCGGAGCCGATTGGTGGAACGTCACGAATAGAGGACCCGAACAGAGGGGCTGATAAATGATAGATGAAGGAGGAGAGAGAGCTGAGGATGCAGGTTTGGTACACAATCATCCATCGAATCGTCTCGTAGCATCGCCAACTTCTACTAGCCCTCCGCTGCGGAGGAGATGTATTCCCAAAAGGACTGAATCATACATCTCTTCAAAGGAGCATCCGGCACACAGAATTCACTTCGACAGGCACCTTGATACAAGCTAGAAATGATGATTGGATCTCTCACACATGGGACAGCAGTTGTATTGATATTACTAAAAGCACTGTTTCTTGCGACACACGCCACAGAGGATGGGATCTTCACAAATCATCTCTTGGTTCAGCTGCATGAAGGTGCACATGATGAAGCGCACCAACTTGCAACAGAGCACGGGTTTCATAGTGCCCGGAAGGTGAGAAATGTTAGGCTACAATGTTGCAGAAAATGTGCATAATGTAGGCTAATGATGGGCTGTCGATACGATATTCCCATCAAGCCAATCATTTGCAGTGATGAACATGTCCAGTGTTTTTGTCACTCAAATCCACTATTTTTTTTAAATGCTCATGTTTCTTATTTTTATTTATATTGCATAGAATATTTAAAAAATCCTATTTTGGCTATGATTTTACCAACATAAATACTTGATATGACTTCAGTTAAAACATTTAAATATGTAGCCTGTTATTTGAAGTATGCCTTTGCCTATTTGTTTTGTTTTTCAGATGACCTTCAATTAAGTTGATCTGTATAATTTATTTTGTTACATAATATCTAGGCCAATGTTGCCTCATTAAGCCTTAGGCTACATTAACATAAATATAAAATCAGCCTTAATTTCTGCTAAATTCTAACATTTTCCCATCTATTTTCTATCCCCCAGTAATTTTGGAGATGAGAAATGTGGGGTGAATAGACTACGTGAATTAAGGCAGGCTAATAGCACAGTGTTAAAATGAAGTGCTTTGTACAACAAAACGAGTGGCAACTGAGCTGCCACAAACTTGAAGGAGACGACACTTGAACTTGACTGGAGTATTGAAACACATCATCCTGAGATGTTTTGAAACATTATATGGAACATAACACCACTAAATCAAGTATCGTGCAACACCTTCCCAGGGACTGGGAGAACTAACAGAAAAAATTGATAACAGTATCTTTGTGTTTCTAGTCCTGTTCAGTGCAGAATTAGATACTTTCTCTTTTGGTGTCCTTTCCTCTCTCTAAAGCTTCTAAACACCATTATGACATTTTGAATCATAATCCAGTGGAGAATTAGATCCCCTTTTTCTGAAATGTCTTTATGTTTAACATTGTTTTATGTATTTGATCATTTGCCATTATTTACCGTTTGGCAGGCATTGTCAAGAACAGTGTTCAAATCAAATTCAAATTGAACTGCAAGAATTGAAGATTCTGCACTTGCCTCTTCCGTTGACAATCATGAATGTGGGAATGGATGCTGTAGCCTAGTGGTTAAACGCGTTGGGACAGGGACCGAAAGGTGACCAAAAGTCACCATTGGGCTGATGGGGAAATCCCTGAGCGGTGTCATTCCTCTCCGGCAATTGAGTTAGGAAGGACGCCTGTATATTTGTAGCAGATGGGTGTATTGATACACCATCCAAAGTGTATTTAATAACTTCACCATGCTCAAAGGAATATTCAACGTCTGCATTTTTATTTTTACCCATATAATCAATAGGTGCCCTTCTTTGCCAGACATTGGAAAACCTCCTCGGTCTATGTGACTGAATCTGTGTTTGAAACGCACTGCTCAACTGAGGGACCTTGCAGATAATTCTATGTGTGGGGGACAGAGATGAGGTAGTCCTTACAAAATCATGGAATGAGTCCTTGCAACTTATAGTGTGACTTGTTTAGCAAATATTTACTTCTGAAATTATTTAGGCTTGCCACAACAAAGGGGTTGAATACTTATTGACTCAAGTCATTTCTAAAAACCTAATTCCACTTTGACATTATGGGTTGTTGTGTGTAGGCCAGTGACACAAAATCTAAATTTAATACATTTTATATTCAGGCTGTAACACAACAAAATGTGGAAAAGGGCAAGAGGTGTGAATACTTTCTGAAGGCACTGTATGCTTCATCCTCTTTCTTCAAGATGTAGAAAATTGACACCATTTTATCAGAAATCAACAGATTGCTTTCTCTTCGGATGTGGCAGTTGATCACCCATCTATTTATCCAACCACTTATTAAACAGCCCTGTGAATGCAGGCCTTGTCTGAAGAGGGAAAATTATCCCCCTGACTGTACTGCCTTGTCAAATGTCAGAATAAGAGTGTAAGTGCAATTAGCTGGAGAGCAAGGCACTGAGGCGTAGCCTAGAAATCGAGGGTATTGTGGTGTTGTGAATTAAGATGTTCACCTCAGCATTCAAATAACGGCTACTCGTGATTTAATGTTTCATTTGACATGGATAATTCGATACTGAATGCGTTTTGTTTTGACTGAGGTTTAATGGCAGCATCTCTGAGTGGTACTGTAGACACTATCATGCAGTAGGCTGCCCTCAGTAGGCTGCCCTCAGTAGGCTGCCCCCATCCACTCCTTCACTGCTTCACACAGCCTCTGGATTATGTCATCTCCAGCGTTATTTGTATCCATATCTGTGCAGTTTCAATGATCTCTTATTCATGCTTAATTAATTTAGCAAGCCTGGAAACACATACCGGTGCATATACTTCAAAACAAAAATACAATGCACACACACACACACACACACACACACACACACACACACACACACACACACACACACACACACACACACACACACACACACACACACACACACACACACACACACACACACACACACACACACACACACACACACACACACACACACACACACACACACACACACAAAACAAAGCCAATTCCCTAATTTATACTTTAAACAAGATGGTGCCGACAGACACGGTCGCCCTGTTTCAAGCTACTAACTTTGCAGTATGTTTTTTTTTTCAGTGTTATTTCTTACATTATCCGCTCAGAACGTTTCTTGTATTACAGTTGTTTCCAGCTGCTTACACACGTTTTCAAAACTGCCTCCTTTTTTTCAAAACTCTACACACAATTCCCAAAACTGCACACACAAAATGCAAAATTCCCACATCTCCTTCAAAATGTAACACTGCATTCAGCATGCCATAAACACATGTCAGAATTAAGCATTTGCATCAAATGGCAAACACTGCTTTCATAATAGTACATTTTTGGATATACCATGTAAACACTGTTGTTCTAAATCTTAAGCTCTTGGTCTTTCATAGGCTTATATCTACATGTCAATACAATATTCTACAGTGAAAGTAATCTGCTGAGAGGGGTAACAAGTACACTGTAAACACCAATGCAATGTAGAAACTATTAAACTATTAATATATCAAAATATTTACTAGGCCAAACATTACTTGTTGTATACAGTAGCATACAACAAAACAATAAACATATGTAAACCAAAAGTATATTCTTTAGAATACAGTAAAGAACACAATTGTGTGCGTGGGGTCCCGGGGGGGCAGTCCAGGAATTGGTAGGGGGGCGGGTTAGGGTTAGGGTTAGGGTTAGGGTTAGGGTTAGGGTTAGGGTTAGGGTTAGGGTTAGGGTTAGGGTTAGGGCACTGGCAGTCACCAGTGCTAAACTACGCTTAATCTCTTCTCTGGCCTGGGTCTGGCCACAATACTTCGTCCACATCACAAGGTATGTTTTCTCTTGCCAAACATCGAGGGAAGTATCTCCTAGCATGGCGTATCCAACCTTGGACAGAGGCAACCTCTATGTCCCCACATGCGTCCTCCATTGGCTGGAGAAGCGGCATGTGGGAATAGGGTTGGCGATCATACACTTTCCAGCACCAGGCTGAGAAGAATTCCTCTATGGGATTTAGAAAAGGTGAATATGGGGTAGGTACAAAACTACAAATTGTGAATGGGTGGCAAACCAGAACAGCCCGGTGAAAACGAACATTGTCTCATAAAACCACAAATCTAGCAGGCTCCTGATCTGGATCAGGGACAAGCATTGTGATAAATTGCATCCAGAAAAGTGAGCATATGGCCGGTGTTGTTCGGACCCAGTGTGGCATTGTGATGGAGGACCCCGTTTTGAGTGATGGCAGCACACATAATTATATTACCCCCACGCTGTCCAGGGACATTGATAATTGCCTTCTGTCCTATTACATTTCTTCCGAGGCGCCTGGTTTTGGTGAGGTTGAAGCCAACCTCATCCACATAAATAACTTCATGGCGAATTACATGGGCATCCAGCTCCAATACTCTCTGTAACAGACAAAAGTATATACAGATGAGGAAATATGGTATGTCTGAAGTACTGGAAGTAGTGTTGCATACACTTTGCAAGTAGTGTTGCATACCTCTACAAAGTCATGTCGCATATTTTTGACTCTGTCAGAGTTTCTCTCAAATGGCACGTTGTAAAGTTGTTTCATCGCCACTCGGTGCCGTTGGAGGATGCGTTGTATGGTCGACAGGCTTACAGCATTGATGTTGTTAAATATGGTGTCATTACTCGAGATATGCTCTCTTATCTCTCGAATCCTAATTGCATTGTTGGCCAAAACCATATTTATAATTGTAGTCTCTTGTACATCTGTAAACAAGTGTGCCCGTCCTCCATGATGTCTTTGCCTTTCCACTCTGTACAGAATTCAAACACAGTATGTGTTCAGCATAGGAATTGTAAACAATGTACAAAATAAATTAGTACAGCATGATAACCAACCTCATTCATTCAATGCAGTGCAGTAAATGGATGGCTTAGGGGTTACAAATGTTTATGCAATACTATGCAGTCATGTATTTTACAGTACATTACTGTGATGCTTAAATAGTCATTAGATAGTTGCATACCGGTTCTCATTTCTGAAGGTTCGAATTATGGACGCCACTGTAAATCGACTCAAGTTGGGCTGGACTCATAGTCCAGCCTCTCTCATGGTCAAACTGTGGTTGATCACATGATCAACAAGTGTTGCCCTAATCTCATCAGAGATGGCTCTCCTTCCTTCTCTTCTTTGCCCTCGTCCTCTTCTTCCTTTTCCTCTCCCTCCTACTCCTCTTGCTCTCTGTCCATTGTTGGCATCCATTGTTCAAAACAGGTCATCTGACCTTTGACATATTTACAGGCCTATAGTACAGTAAAGCAGTGATTGGTTAGTCATCAGTTAAGCTATTAGTGTTTGCACATGTGAGGAGTGTGTGTGTGTGACCTTGTGAATAAGTGTAGCATTTTGATTGGTTGTGTTTGGAAAAGGAAAGCAAGTCACTTCTTGTTAGATTTTTGTGTTTTAGGTAGAGAATTGTGTGTAGCGTTTTGAAAAAAGTGTTTTATGCAATTGACAACTGAGTCAAAGGCTGAGAAATAGGTTATGGTTTTTGATATTTGGTGTGTAGTTTTGCACTGAGTGAGAGGTTTCAAAAATCGTGTGACATGAAAAGATTTTGTGCGTAAGCAGTTGGAAAAAACTGTAATACCTACAGCCAGAAATAACTTTCTGATATTAGATCTGCAGTCACTCACCAGAATTTTGAGTAGAAATTCGACTTCCCTGACCTGGATCCTTTGTGTAGCTATATTCATTCTGGGGGCTGCACCAAAATGGTGACGTAGGAGTAGAGGTAGAAAGAGTGGGGTCCTATTCAGACCCAGGCGGCGTGCATACCATCCACCGTTTCCAAGTATATTACTCACTAATGTTCAGTCCCTGGACAATAATGTAGGCGAGCTCAGGGCGAGGATCTCCTTACAGAGACACGCTCAAAATGGAACCGGTCAGATGACGCAGATGCTACACTACAGGACTGTTTTTCTAGGATTCATCCGGGATTCATCCAATGGCATTGAGGAATACACCACCTCAGTCATTGGCTTCATCAATAAGTGCATCGACAACATCTTCCTCACAGTGACTGTATGTACATATCCCAACCAGAAGCCATGGATTACAGGCAACACCTGCAGCAAGCTAAAGTCTAGAGCTGCCGCTTTCCAGGAGCGGGAGACTAATCTGGACGCTTATAAGAAATCCCGCTATGCCCTCAGACGAACCATCAAACAAGCAAAGCGTCAATACAGGATTAAGATTGAATCCTACTACACCGGTTCTGATGCTCCTCGGATGTTGCAGGGCTTGAAAACAATTATGGACTACAAAGGGAAACCCAGACACGAGCTTCTCAGTGACGCGGGCCTACCAGATGAGCTAAATGCCACTTCGAGGCAAGCAACACTGAAGCATGCATGTGAGCACCAGCTGTTCTTTATGACTGTGTGATAATGCTCTCAGTTGCCAATGTGAACAAAACCTTTAAACATGGTCAACATTAACAAAGCCCCTGGCCAGACGGATTACCAGGACGTGTACTCAAAGCATGCGCGGACCAACTGTCAAGTGTCTTCACTGACATTTTCAACCTCTCCCTGACATAGTCTGTAAAAACTACATGTTTCAAGCAGACCAACTAAGTCCCTGTGCCCAAGGAAGTGAAGGTAACCTGCCTAAATGATTACCGTTCCGTGGTACTCATGTCGGTAGCCATGAAGTGCTTTGAAAGGCTGCTCCACAGATGACTCAATCTCAATCGTACTCCACACCACCCTGTTCGTTGACTACAGCTCAGTGTTCAACACCAGAGTGCCCACGAAGCTCATCATTAAGCTAAGGACTCTGGGACTAAACACCTCCCACTGCAACTGGATCCTGTACTTCCTGACGGGCCGCCCCAGGTGGTAAGAGTAGGCTACAATACGTCTGCCACGCTGATCCTTAACACTAGGGCCCCTCAATGGTGTGTATTAAGTCCCCTCCTGTATTCCTTGTTCACCCTCGACTGCGAGGCCAAACACAACTCCAACACCATCATTAAGTTTGCTGACGACACAACAGTGGTAGGCCTGATCACTGACAATGATGAGACGGCCTATAAGGAGGAGGTCAGAGAACTGTCAGTGTGGTGCCAGAACAACAACCTCTCCCTCAATGTAAGCAAGACAAAAGAGCTGATCGTGGACTACAGGAAAAGGCCTATATCCTGAGGCCGCTTGTACTGTAGTTTGGAACTTTAACCATTTGGACCTCAATAGAATTCTAGAATGCTGCTTAAGATTACTGAGAATTTTCAAGATAAAACGCATTTCAAACAAACAAACAGACATAGGTAAAAAATTAAGAACAAATGACAATTACAAGTCTCTACAGATCGGTCTCCCACCCTTGGGACGGTTGAGATAATATGCGCTTATGTGATTAGCATGATGTTGTAAGTAACAAGAACATTTCTGAGGACATAGACATATCTGATTTTACCATGCTATTGTTTGAGAAGAGTGCACAGTTATGGACTTGAAATGTTATTAATATACCAATTAGTTACATTTGGGCAGTCATGATACAACATTTTGAACAGAAATGCAATGGTTCATTGGGTCAGTCTCAATGCTCAATGATCATTCCCAATTCTGCCACCTAGGGGACAAAATCGAAATTGTGCCTGAGCTGGAATAATACATTATGGCCTTTCTCTTGCATTTCAAAGATGATGGTACATCATCATTTATTTCTTTGTATTATCTTTTACCAGATCTAATGTGTTATATTCTCCTACATTCATTACAAATTTCCACAAACTTCGAAGTGTTTCCTTTCAAATGATATCAAGAATATGCATATGCTTTTTTCAGGTCCTGAGCTACAGACAGTTAGATTTGGGTGTGCAATTTCTGTTTAAAATTGAATGAAAGGGGCGGATCCTTAAAACTTCTTATGGAATAGGGGACTCTTGCGTCCCACTTGGAAAAAAAACAGGGAAAATGTAAGATACTTAATTAAAGCTACACTCGTTGTGAATCCAGCCAACATGTCAGATTTTAAAAAGCTTTTCGGCAGAAGCATAAGAAGCTTTATCTGATGATAGCACAATAGTAAAGACAGAGGGTAGCATATTTCAACCCTGCAGGCGCTACACAAAACGTTGAAATAAAATATAAAACATGCATTACCTTTGACAAGCTTCTTTTGTTGGCACTCCAATATGTCCCATGAACATCACAATTGGTCCTTTTGTTCGATTAATTCCATCAATTATTGTCAATTTATAAAGCGTGTTTGATCCAGAAAAAGCTTACAGCTTACAAAAACGCAACGTCACTACAAAACATTTCAAAAGTTGTCTATGAACTTTGCCAAAATATTTCAAACTACTTTTGTAATAGAACTTTAGGTATTTTTAAACGTTAATAATTGATCAAATTGTAGACAGGGCAATCTGTATTCAATACAGCAAGTAAACAAACCATGCTCCATTTTACGTCTTGCGCAACTCTCAATATTGTAACGTAGTTCCAGGATGTGCTTCTTCTTCGTTGCACAAATTAATAACCTCAACCAAATTCCAAAGACTGGTGACATCCAGTAGAAGTGGTAAGAACTGAAAACAGGTTCCTATCAAATATCCCATGGCAAAGACAATATGAGGGAACAGTCAGAGGCAAAAATAATAATAATTCTGAACAGTTAGTCCTCAGGGTTAGCCTGCTACATAAATTCTGTTATATTCACAGACATGATTCATACAAAACACAAAAACTGTTGAGACCATTTTTTAAAGTACTCAATTTCCCTATAGGATTGTAGGATAAATTCATATTTCACACTGTCATTTAAGTATTTGCATTTAGCCTGCAATATGTCATGGAACTTTTGGAAGCACAGGCCCATCCTACAAAGTGGCACAGAACACGTAGAGGTTTCTACACATATCCCATTCTTTGCCCTGCGTTCACTCTGGATACACACCACACACCCTATCTTGTGTCCTTCAAACTTCTCCAGGGAGTGGTCTGCTTTCAAATTATGAGTAACAACTCCTCCCCTGAGCTATTTGTGGACAGAAAATACACATCTCTTTTGTCTCCTGTCAAATTTGATCATTGCGTCATCCACAGAGAGGGTTTGCCATGGGTGAAATAGTTTGGGGAAGTTGTGTTGCACAATTTGGATGAAAGACCGAAAGATTGCTTTATATAATCAGATAAAATTTTAAGCTAACAAGGGGTAGGCCTATGCTTTTAGCCATTTTCTTTAACAAAAGCCACAATACCCTCACATACCCCTTCAATGCGAGCCCTGCGTTTAACTTAACACACCAAGCTCTTCACTGACACTGACATATTTAAGGAGTGCATAAGGACTGAAGGAATTGGCTGCCAAATCTATGGATAGTAGAATATAAAGTATTATGTCAAACAGGTAGGCCTGCATCTTATTTCTTGAATAGGAACAAATAGTTTCAGCACATAACTCTGATGCACATAACTCTGATGGATTCATTATGGGCAACAAAACATATTGTTTTGAATAAAATCAATTATGAAGGTCGCAAGCTTACCTCCGGTCCTTCTTCCCATCTTCACGGTCTCCTTTTCAGACTAAACAGGACATCAGTAGACCTAGTCCGTGCACACAGACATTGCTTATTTTCTTTTCTTTTTTTTAACAAATAAAGAAATCATTTTTGGAAGAAGTCTTTGACTTGCCTCCTGAAGTGCCACCGTACACAGCGCAAAAGGCTTTACATCAGAAACAGCAGTGCAGGCCAGGGCTCATGAATGGGAATGCCAATCCATTGCAGTGTGTGATGCAGTGTATCCTAGTTTTATATACAGTACCAGTCAAAAGTTTGGAGACACAATCTCATTCCAGGGTTTTCTTTATTTTTACTATTTTCTTCATTGGAGAATATTAGTGAAGACATCAAAACTATGAAATAACACATGGAGTCATATAGTAATCAAAAACAACTCCAAATATTTGATATATAGAAGTTGCCACTCTTTGCCTTGATGACAGCTTTGTGCACTCTAGGCATTCTCTCAACCAGCTTAACCTGGAATGCTTTTCCAACAGTTCCCACATATGCTGAGCACTTGTTGGCTGCTTGTCCTTCACTCTGCAGTCCAACTCATCCCAAACCATCTCAATTGGGTTGAGGTCGGGTGATTGTGGAAGCCAGATCATCTGATGATGCACTCCATCACTCTCCTTCTTGGTCAAATAGCCCTTACACAGCCTGGAGGTGTGTTAGGTCATTGTCCTGTTGAAAAACAAATGGCAGTCCCACTAAGCACAAACCAGATGGGATTGCATATCGCTGCAGAATGCTGTTGTAGCAATGCTGGTTAATGCCGTGAATTCTTAATAAATCACAGACAGTGTTACCAGTTTCATCATAGAACTTGATTGTTTTTGCGACTGCACTTGAAGAGACCTTAATCTGATGGACTGTCGTTTAACCTTACTTATTTGAGCTGTTCTTACCTTGATATGGACTTGGTCTTTTACCAAATAGGGCAATCTTCTGTATATCACTCCTACCTTGTCTCAACACAACTGATTGGCTCAAATGCATTAAGAAGGAAATCAATTCCACAAATTAACTTTTAACAAGGCACACCTGTTAATTGAAATGCATTCCAGGTGACTACCTCATGAAGCTGGTTGAGAGAATGCCTAGAGTGTGCAAAGCTGTCATCAAGGCAGAGGGTGGCTACTTTGAAGAATCTCAAATATAACATATATTTTGATTTGGTTACTACATTATTCCATATGTGTTATTTGATAGTTTTGATGTCTTCACTATTATTCTACAATGAAGAAATAAAGAAAAACCCTTGAATGAGTAGGTGTGTTCAAACCGTTGACTGGTACTGTACACTATCCCAGCAGCGCAAAAAACTTGGGAAGGAAGTACATTTTCTTAGAAATATAACTTTGCCCAATGCTTCCCCGAGTATGCTCTTTGTATAGCCTAGGCCTATAGCATATATTATAGGCTATACATAATTTTATTTAGATCACACTAGGTGCACTTGATATTGCGCGCCCATCAGCGAATCAGGGATGAGGGGAATCACGGGCACACATCGAGATACTACAATAAGCAACTCATTCTCAAACCCTGAGCAATATTTAATTTTATGACAATTTTATTACATAATATGACATGTAATCATTTACAAATTACATAACCCTCCCCTGGACTAAAATAAATACTAAACCCTTTCCCTGACTGAAATTGAAAAACCATGACCCTCCCCCATTTTCATCTGGGTAACAATTGTTTAAAGTTTGACCGTTCCCTGCTAATGTTAGCCAATTAGTTACCGGTAGAAACAGGAGGATACAATAATCTTGTTAGCTGGCTATGTAAACAACTATCACTGCAAGTCAATATCATTTCAGTGCCACTGCGTAAGCTTTTACCATAACATGTCAGCTAAGCAAGCTGTCAAATTAATAGGAAAATTAAGTAATATAAATATCTGTAACTAGCAAGTCCAACAGATAAACAGTCTATTTTGTGGAGAGCTAGCTGGTTGTCTGTATGGCTAATGTTAGGTAGTGAAAGTGACGACTTCACGCTTCATGAGTGCAGCACACATTTAACATCACACAACTTTTCTAGCTAGCCTGACAGAAAAAATTGGCAGTTAGCTAGCTAGTTCACTGTCTATAACAAGCAGCTTGGTTCTTTTCCATATGAATTACTTTGGTAGAAACAAGTTAGTATAAGCCTACTGCTTAACAATGCTCCATGTGCTCACCTGTATCAACCTGGTGATCATGACAGGACTTGCTAATCTGAGAGCTATTCTCCAAGTTCCACAGCATCAAACTTCGTTAACACCAAATATCTGCTTGCTTGTTTCACTCACCTCTACATCATCATCACTTTCAAAGTGAAAGGAAGTGTCTAAATCCGTATCACCAACCAACACAGCCTCTTACACAATGATATGCTGTGGTCGCTTTGTAGCCATCATTTTGAGTAATAAAGTGAAAAAAACATAAGAAGACAGCATACCCTGCTTCAAGTCAAGTCAAAATCAAATTTATTGGTCATGTACACATGTTTAGCAGATGTTATTGAGGGTGTAGTGAAATGCATGTGCTTCTATCTCCGACAGTGCAGTAATATCTAGCAAGTAATATCTAACAGTTTCACATCAAATACCAAAAATACATGTACATCTAAGTAAGGAATGGATTAAGACTATTTCTTTCCTTCTTAATGCGTTATCCCTCTAAGAGTTATTGCGGAGAAACGGAATTTGCCATGTCCGGAGCACGCCGTTTCACCCGGCCTTGAACGGCTTAGTGGAGCGGGCTGTGCAGACACTGAAAGAGGGGCTCAAAAAGATGACTGGGGGAACCATCACAACGAAGCTCTCTCGGTTCTTGTTCCAGTACCGCATCACGCCACAAACAGCAGGACAGGCTCCAGTTGAGAAGCTGATGGGCAGAAAGCCAAAAGCTCACCTGGATCTACTGCGTCCAGACATCAAAGTACGAGTGGAACGGAAGCAGGTGAAACAAACAAGAGAGACAAGAGAAACAACAAAGAGAGACATGACCACCACACGAGGGAGAGACGGTTAAAACCCAATGACACTGTCTACATCCGCAACTTCACAAGCAGCCTATGTTAGTTGCCACGTACCATTCTGAGACAGAGTGTCCCAGTCTCCTTTGTGGTCAAACCGACTGATGGACGAGTCATGCACAGACACCAGGACCACATTCGCCTGTGCTATGACAAAGAACATGCCATGTTTTCAGACTGAACAGCTGTGGGTGGTAGTATACAAGTGGAAACCCCATAGGAAACAGTATCTGAGGAACAGGGGCATTCAGTGGTTCCTGCAGAGGGTGATGGACTTCCTTTCACAAACACCCAACCGGCTCCTGTGTCCTCAGACCCATCTCCACTGGGACACGCTTACCTGTGTCTTGTGGCACACCAGGAGTATTGCGCAGATCACAGCATAGTCACAAGCCTCCTGAAATAACTAACTATGTAGTTGAGACTGAGAGGCTTGTGGTGTTAGTGCTTGTTTGGAACAGCAGTGCCACACCCTGACCATAGAGAGCCCTTGTTTCTCTATTGTTATAATTTCTGTTGTGTTCAAGCTTATGTTTTCTATGTTGGTGTTTTTGTATGATTCCCAATTAGAGGCAGCTGGTAATCATTGTCTCTAATTGGGGATCATATTTAAGTAGATATTTATCCCACCTGTGTTTTTGGGATATTATTTTGTGTTTGTGCACCACGTAGTCACGTTCCGTTGTTCGTTTATTTGATTTATTGTTTTGGCTTATGCTTCACTTTGGAATAAATATGTGGAACTCAATATCCGCTGCACCTTGGTTCCGTTCTTACGACAACCGTGACACAGCAGACTTAGTTGAAAAGAAATGAGGACTGCCATTTTTTGTTTGTTTACATTTACAGTAACACCAGCAGAAGTTCTAAAGTTTTGTAAAGAAAAGGAAACACTAATATGGTTTACTTGTTAATTTTATGTTATTTTCTCACAGAGGGGATTAAAATTAAGAGGGAGAAATGTTATATATATATAAATAATTACATTGAATAGGTTATTGTACTTACTTGCAGTATAGTATGATTACTACTATGTGTTCAAGGTTATTATTGGCATTGGCATTGGCCTTGACCGTGCCGTTACCCCTTTGATGATGTCATCCCCCAGAGTTGTACCTGTTCAGTGCGACTCTACCACAGGTTGAAGGGGCTGTATCGTTTTGCTGTGTTTGTACCGTTTGTACAGTGGCTTGCGAAGATATTCACCCCCCATTGGCATTTTTCCTATTTTTTTGCCTTACCACCTGGAATTAAAATAGATTTTGGGGGGGTTTGTATAATTTGATTTACACAACATGCCTAACTCTTTGAAGATGCAAAATATATTTTTATTGTGAAACAAACAAGTTATTAGATAAAAAAAACAGAAAAGTTTAGCATTCTTCAAGGCAAACCTCTCCAGCTCCTTCAAGTTGGTTGGGTTCCATTGGTGTACAGCAATCTTTAAGTCATACCACAGATTCTCAATTCGATTGAGGTCTGGCCTTTGACTAGCCCATTACAATACATTTTGAGTGTTGCTTTAGCAGTATGCTTGGGGCCATTGTTCTGCTGGAAAGTGAACCTCCATCCCAGTCTCAATTCTCTGGAAGGCTGAAACAGGTTTCCCCTCAAGAATTTCCCTGTATTTAGCACCACCCATCATTCCTTCAATTCTGATCAGTTTCCCAGTCCCTGTTGAGTAAAAACATCCCTACAGCATGATGCTACCACCACCATGCTTCACTGTGGAGATGGTGTTCTCGGGGTGATGAGAGGTGTTGGGTTTCTGCCAGAAATAGCATTTTCCTTGATGGACAAAAAGCTTAATTTAAGACTCATGTGACCAGAGTACCTTTTTCAATATGTTTGGGAAGTCTCCTACATGCCTTTTGGAGAACACCAAACGTGTTTGCTTATTTTTTTCTTTAAGCAATGGCTTTGGACACTCTTCTGTAAAGCCTAGCTCTGTGGAGTATACGGCTTAAAGTGGTCCTATGGACTGATACTCCAATCTCCACAGTTGAGCTTTGCAGCTCCTTCGGGGGTATCTTTGGTCTCTTTGTTGCCTCTCTGATTTAATGCCCTCCTTGCCTGGTCCATGGGTTTTGGTGGGAGGCCCTCTCTTGGCAGGTTTGTTGTGGTGCCATATTATTTTTTAAATAATGGATATTAATGGTGCTCTGTGGGATGTTCAAAATTTCTGATATTTTTTTATAACCCAACCCTGATCTGTGCTTCTCCACAACTTTTCCCCTGACCTGTTTGGAGAGCTCCTTGGTCTTCATGGTGCCGCTTGCTTTGTGGTGCCCCTTGCAGACTGTGGGGCCTTTCAGAACAGGTGTGTATATATACTGAGATCAGGTGACAGATCATGTGACAGTTAGATTTCACACAGGTGGACTTTATTTAACTAATTATGTGACTAATCTGAAGGTAATTGGTTGCACCAGATCTTATTTGGGAATTTTAAAGCAAAGGTGGGGAATACATGTGCACGCACCACTTTTCCGTTTTGATATTTTCCTTTTCACTTCACCAATTTTAAACTATTTTGTGTATGTCCATTACATTAAATCCAAATAAAAATATATTTAAGTTACAGGTTGTAATGCAACAAAATAGAAAAAACTCAAAGGGGATCAATACTTTTTGCAAGGCATTGTACATGGCTGTACACCTTTTATTTATTAGGTTGAAAGTAAAGGAAAGTAATATATAGTCATTGAACCCTGGTCACTTTAATAATGTTTACATACTGTTTTACCCACTTTATATGTATATACTGTATTCCAGTCATGACTCATCTTATGTAACTAATGCTGTACACACCTTTTATATTGATATACTGTCCATACTGACTTTATACACCATTATATTTATATATTCTTATTTTGGTCATTGATCATTCTGATATTTATTAATTAATCTTCATTTTAAAAAAGAACATGTGGATTATGCGTTTATTTGATTTATTATTGCTAGGCAATACTGCACTGTAGGAGCTAGAAACACAAGCATTTCAGTGTACCTGCTATGACATCTGCAAATCTGTGTACATGACCAATAAACTTTGATTTGACTTGAATCACCAGCATTTACTGTAGCTAACATCCAGTGAAAAGGGAAGCCGGGATTTGTTCTTGAATATCCTCTCATGTCGGCTATTTAGGGCCAGGCTTACTGTACTGTACCATTGCAGTGAAGTCTGCTAATCAGACATTACCATAGCTCCATAAGCATACTGATTCCCATAGATTAGACTGGCACATGAGAATGGCCCATAAGAATGTGTTTAATTAAAAACAGTGACCTGGCATGCCAGCCTTTTTTTTACAGCATATGGAGGTATTTAATTTGAAATGGGAGCCTTAGGCATGGCTCATACCATGCATCTATGTTCTTCCCCCAATGATTTATTCTAGTTCATTCCAGCAGTGCACTCCACTGTCTTAAAATAGACCCTGTGTAGTGAAAATGTATTGATGCTGACCTTGTAGCTCTCTCTCTCTCTCTCTCTCTCTCTCTCTCTCTCTCTCTCTCTCTCTCTCTCTCTCTCTCTCTCTCTCTCTCTCTCTCTCTCTCTCTCTCTCTCTCTCTCTCTCTCTCTCTCTCTCTCTCTCTCTCTCTCTCTCTCTCTCTCTCTCTCTCTCTCTATTCATCCTGTCACTCACACCATTACTCTCCATTTTTTATATATTTCTGTCTATTGCTTCATTTTTACTTTCTCACCTGTGTACTTCTCTCTCTATCACTCTCTCTGCCTCTGTCAACCCCTCTTTCTCATTCCCCCATTTTTCTTTCCATCCTGTCATCGTTTTACTTTCCTTCTCCCTCCACCAACTTCTCACTCAATCCCTCCCTCTCTCTTTCTCACATTCTCTCACACCATTTTCTTTCTCTTTCCCAGCTTCCCTTTGGAGAGGGTCTTTTTCACTTCTACCCCCAGGACACCCATCAGAGGAGGAGCAAACGCAGCCTTCGCCACAGACAGCACCTGGAGAAGGACCGCAGGGTAAGTAAAACACACACGCACACATGCATGTTTGCACACACACACACACACACACACACACACACACACACACACACACACACACACACACACACACACACACACACACACACACACACACACACACACACACACACACACACACACACACACACACACACACACACACACACACACACACACACACACACACTGGTTCCCATGGATATGTGCCCAGATCCCCCACCAATGCAAAACAATGTTTCAAATTTGAGGCGAGCTCCACAACGGACAAACTAGCCAAGAACAAATGTTTTTATCAAATGTATCGTCTTGTCTTGGCACACAATAGTATTTTTTAAATCACTCATTCTGCGGTATGAATATACTGATTAGTAGACGCTTGGGCTATAATACACTTATCAGGTTTGAAGTGCAGACAGTGTCGAAGTAACAAAAGTTTGTTAACTCAAAAACGGGAAGGCGAAAGTACAGGACGACAGGCAGGCTCAGGTCAGGAAGAAGTCAGTAATACAGAGAAGTGCGACAAAGGTACAGCACGGCAGGCAGGCTCAGGGTCAGGACAGGCAGAAATGTCAAAACCGGGCAAACTAGAAAACCAGGAACTATAGACAAGACAGGCGCAACGGGAAAACCGCTGGTAGGTTTGATAAACAAAATGAACTGGCAACAGACAAACAGAGATCACAGCTATAAATACACATGGGATAATGGGGAAGATGGGCGACACCTGGAAGGGAGTGGAGACAAGCACAAAGAAAGGTGAAACAGATCAGGGCATGACACTTGTGTGTATAGTGCTGAAGTCAGTTTGATTTCTTACAGTAGCATAGTCACTTCGGATCAGCTTGTTATTCCATTCAACCCATGTTACAATGAAAGTACTAATTTAGTTCTTAAAACCTCTTGAACGTTATTGCAAAATGTAGATATCCGCCTAAACAGATATAACCCAAATAAAAAACAATTATGAGATGTCCATAAACAATAACTAGTAATCAAGAGTATTGGATTATTAAGTTCTATCTTCAAAAATATGTTTGAGATACTTGGCTTTAATATTCCGAACCCTCATTGGTTTGGATGGTGTAAGTAATTTTTATTTTGTTTTCTTTTGAACTTAACAATATTAATTGGGGTATTTAGAGTACTATATAGGTAGAGGACATTGAACAGAACAAGGCCGTGTCAACATCTACATTTGGACAAAAATGAAGATTTTATAGTCTCAAGATCTCATAATGCTGCATAGTTCTAGAATGGTCTGGAACTCACCTTTCTGGTAATTTTTTTATACATTGTTGAGGTGTAATCACTTTCGAGGACATAAGCTCAAGTACCTACCGTAGTACAAATATTATGAAAATATGAAAAAGCATGGTGGGTGAATAGGGCTTGAAATTATGTAAATTAAATATAGTAACAATATAGTAACAATTCAATTATATAGGATTTACTATAATTTTGCACTTTTCTTAAAACTGTAAAATAATCTCATCATATTTAGTGACAGTACACATTTTTCCCCATTTCATATACAGTGCCTTCAGAAAGTATTTACACCCATTTACTTTTCCCACATTTTGTTGTGTTACAGCCTGAATTTGAAATGGATTAAATTGTAATTTTGTGCCACTGAGCTACACACAATACCCCATAATGACTGTTGTGTCTTTGGCTATGCCGGATTAAGTGATATGAAATGCTATTCTATAAAACATATTCTCCGTAATTAATATTACCTGATTGAGCTAATCATGTAAATGTAATTAACTAAAGTCGGGGCACCACAAAATAATATTTATAGAGCTGTTATCTTCCGAATAAACTCTTAAAAGACCTAGTAATATTTGACATCAATAGCAGTCAATATTAATCGTCACCTTAATTCAGTCTCATCTGAAAATTGAATTACAGAATTACACATACACATAATTAATCTTAACTAATCATAACTCGATTACACATTAGGTCATAAAGGAAAACGTCCCTAGCGGGCGGAACAGATATAACAGCTTGTTACACAAAAGAAAAGGGACTGGGTTTGAGTGAAAGAGCGGGAAGACTGAGGAACAAAGGGCAAAGTTGTGCTATCGTAAATACAGTATCTTATGCATTCTAAATTATCACCCATTTGGAAAAGGAAAATGCAATAAATATTTACTCTGGGCTGCGCTTCGGAAGGTTGGTGGTAGATGGAAGGACGTGTTGCCAAACGAGTCCTTTGAAGAATGTCTCTGCTGGTCAATTGGATACGTTGTAGTAACGTCATTGTGTGGTAGATGGCATACTCTGTCTGTTCCTTCCTAACCCGCGTTTGCAGCTGCTGTTGCTAACTCAACGGATAGGAGGTACCACTTCTGTAGTGAATAAGAGTTCAAAGTTCATACCATTCACAACCAAAGCTCACGCTGATGTTGGCTTCGTTCTGTGCTTATTATCTGAACTATTCTGACATCGGACCGTCGTCCTCACATCCTCGGAACAGGAGGTTACATTGTCGGCAAGGCTTTATATAGGAAGGAAGAGGAGGGTGTGTTTGAAAAGTTTTATAGCCCATGTCCCTTCACAGGGGTGGGCCACTGATTGAGCATAGCCCTAACCTTATGAAAACCCACATCTCACATTTTAGAAGCTAAAATCACATTTAATCCCATCATTAATAATTTCATATTCAAACATTTAAATTGAACAACAATTCCATTTGAATCCGATAACTCTGATGTGTAGACTTTCCACTGTAGAGTTAATGTCATCTTATCATTGATGAGAATGTCTCAGATGACAACCGAACTGACATCATATTCATTGAGTACCCCCGCATATGTTCAATTGGTCGGATTACCAGAACATAGTTCATTTCCCCCCACCTTCTGATGTTCCCAGAATCTCTGTGTTAACCAAGGGTTTTGCAAATGTAACATCAGTAGGGTAGAGAGAGGAAAATGGTGGAAGAGGTATTCATGACTGTCATAAACCTACCCCCAGGCCAACGTCATGACAATGACCATTTGATCCCTTTTAAAAAAACATTTTTCAAATGAATATATAATGAAAAGCTGAAATGTCTTGAGTCAATAAGTATTCAACCCCTTTGTTATGGCACGACTAAATAACGTCAAGAGTAAATATGTGCTTAACAAATCACATAATAAGTTGGACCCATTCTGTGTTCAATAATAGTGGCTAACATGCTTTTTGAATTTTTTGAAAGACCACCCAATCTCTGTTCCCGACACATACAAATAATTGTAAGGTCCCTCAATCGATTCAACCACAAAGACCAGGGAGGTTTTTCAATGCCTCGCAAAGAAAGGCACCTATTGGTAGATGAGAGAAGCTCCATATCTCTGTGAGCATGGTGAAGTTATTTATTAGGCTTTGGATTGTGTATCAGTACACTCACTAAAATGATACATGCCTGCTTCCTAACTCAGTTTCCAGAGAGGAACGAGACTGCTCATGGATTTAATCCTGAGGCCAATGGTGATTTAAAAACAGTTACAGAGTTTAATGGTTGTGAAATGAGAACTGAAAACATCGTTTTTACCCCACAACAATAAACTAAATGACAGAGTGAAAAGAAGGAAGCTATATTCCAAAACATGCATCCTGTTTGCAAAAAGGCACTTAAGTTATACTGAAAATATTGGCAAATCCAACACAACACATCATTGATTACCACTCTTCATATTTTCAAGCATGGTGGGAGCTGCATCATGCTTAGGGATGTTATGGTGACACTATTACTATCTTGAAGGCAGTCAAATTCCAGGTGACCATTTAGTGACGGTAATTAGGCTTCTTCAAGTTCTGATGCTGCTGGTCAGTAGTAGCCTACCAAACTTGCTAAATGCCTGTATGCCTGTAACCCCGCACTCTATTGTCCCTCTAATCACCCTGACAACAATGCAAATGTTAGCGAAAATTGAATCAAGCCCTTCAAGAGAGCCCATGAGCTTATGTTGCTCAACATTTCTATAGGTTATGCAATTGCGTGAGAAAACAGTGTGATGGCCTCTATTAAAAAGAGGAGGATCCTATCAGCGTCCTACAGGCTAGGCCTACTATATTTATTTCTCAACTTTCCTAATATTAAGAACATTACTTCTCTTTTCAACAGGAGTATAGCCTACCTGGCTGGCATGTAAATGGACCACATGAAAAGCATCCACCATTCGCTATTTAGGTGCATAGATGACATGTCGTTTTTTTCCGCTGCCCCTGTTTTGTGACAGGTGCATGACAATGGTCCATTCTAAATCAAAACTAATTTCACACATATTATTTAGTATATGTAAAAACAAGATTCAAATAAGAATAGTGTGATGGGTGACAATATTAGCCTATCACACCATTTTAAGGCAAACAGCACATTCTTTTTTTGCGACTTTTTCAAATCAAGTTTTATTTATCTTTTATTTAACCTTTATTTAACCAGGAAGGGCTCATTGAGATTTGAAATCTCTTTTTCAAGAGCGTCCTGGCCAAGATAGGCAGCACCAAGTCATTACACAAAGACTAGACAGACAACATGAAAACTATAGGTAATCTAGTAAAAAAAGATTGAATTCACAAAAGTATAACAAAATCAATAAACAGCCAATTAAAAACATTGACAGGTTAGGGAATCAGCCTCAAAATTCTTCATCAATAGGGACAAGTGTTTCAGGTTTAAAAGTATTTTGTAAGGCATTCCAAACCGATGGCGCAGAGTACATGAAAGCCCTTTTAACAAAATCAGTTTGGACATTTGGAACAGTTAGCCAAGCCCTAAGACCTATATGTTAAGATTACCACAAAAGTGGCCAAATAACTTCTTAAAATAAAGTACACTAATCCCCTTTACGAGGGGTGTAGAGCATATCTGGCATACTTAAGCAGCCATACGTTTCAAGTTTGGGGAAGAAAATTTTCACCATAAAAATGCAACTTTATAATAAAAGCAATTCATGCATAATCATATTTGTGGTCACTTTGGACAATGGTGTTTTCCTGCCAATGGAATATTCATGCTTATAGCCTACTGCTGTTTGTGCATTGCTGCACATATGATTTGAAGTAATATCATAATAGTTTATCATTTTAAGCTAAACATTCTCATTTTTTTCCTCAGGCTCAATACTTAATACAGTTTTTTTATGCTAGTGGTTGTATTAATTTGGGATTGATCGCATTCCACAACTATCCCAGACTATGTTTGGAATATTTATTTCTTGCACAGAATAGGTCAACTTTTGTACTATGGGGGATAGTAGATTGACATACACTAGTGCTTTTACGGTTTGGTAGGCCTACTTGGCTGACGAAAAATACATTTGGATTGTCTTCACTTGTAGCCTGTGAGAAAGACCCGAACACGTGACGAAGAACCATGTGAGTGAGAGGTGCTTCAGCAAGCAGCCAGAAAAAGGGTATTATAATTATTATTTTCAGCCCAAGGGCACAACGGTCGCTGGCCGCAAAAGGCATGGATTTTTTAGGGGGCATTACGGCCACACAGAGGGGATGCAGCTGGGAAATTTGAGGCATTATCAAGTGCTTGTCAAATTGTGAATTAGAGACTGATGAAGTGTGTACAGCCTGCACACAAAATAGAGCAGAGCTCATGCCTTTCATGCAACTTATTTCAAATAATCATTAGAGCCGCTTCATGCAGCCTTCAGAGTGTATTAAAAATCAAAACATATAGACCAACATTTTTATCACAACTAGTTACATAAAGAACTCTAAATGAACTACCTCAAATTGTTTGGAGAAAAGATCCTTTCTATTTTCAATTGTATTCTTCATACTATAAAATTATATTCTAAGTAAATCTTGTCTGCTAGTAAATTAATAATCTACCCATCGTGACCGATTCTTTAAATATTTTACAGCGAAAACACAACGTATATTTATGTTAGATGACCACCAAATTCAAAACACACAGAGCGGTATTTCACAGTCACAAAAGCATAAATATAGACAAAAGTAATCACTACCATTTGATTATCTCCATCAGACATCATGTTATACATGTATTGTGTGTTTTGTTATATATATTTTAAAAAATCTCAGTTTACATTGGCGCATTACATGCAGAAATGTTTTGATTCCTGTCACGACTCCAACTGACGGTGGCTCCCCTTCCCGTTCGGGTGGCGCTCGGCGGTCGTCGTCGCCGGCCTACTAGCTGCCACTGATTCTTTCTTCCCCCTCCTTATGTGTTTATTGAGTACACCTGTTTTGAGTTGGGTATAATTAGTGAGGCTTTATTAGTCAGCCGGCCCGCCTGTTTCTTTGTCTGGGATTGATTATTGTGACCTTCTGTTTTGTATGTAGAGGAGCGTGTTTGTTCCTGGTCGTATATTTTGGTTGTGAGCACCCTGTGTTGCGTTTTTGGACATTAAATAGCACAGCCTCGCATTCTCTGTTTCCTGCGTCTGACTCCACACCCACGACACCCAGAGCGTTACAATTCCAAAACATCCGGTGATTTTGCAGAAATACTCACAATAAACATTGATAAAAGATGCAAGTGTTATTCACATAATTAAAGATAAATGTATCCTCTATGCAACCACTGTGTCAGATTTAAAAAAAAACTTTACAGAAAAAGAATAATCTGAGAACGGCGCTCAGAACCCAAAGAAATATCCGCCATTTTGGCGTCAACAGAAGCTACAAAAACACTATAAATATTCACTTACCTTTGAATATTTTCATCAGAAGTTAGTTCCAGGAATCCCAGTTCGACAACAAATGACTGATTTGTTCTATAAAGTTCCAAAAAGCACATAATTTAGCCACTTGTTGTTAGCTTGAATCCTCAAAAAGCAAGAGCAATTCTTCCAGACAAAAACTCAAAAAGTTCCGTTACAGGTCGTAGAAACAAGTCAAATGATGTATGCAATCCACATTTAGGATGTTTTAAACATTAATCAGCAATAAGGTTCCAACTGGAGAATTTCATTGTCTGAAGAAATGCATAGGAACGGTAGGACAATCTCTCACTTTTTAAAATGTAAATGTTCCGAAGAATTTTGAAAATAGAAATGGGCAAATATTGTATAATCCAGGTGTGCAAAGCTCTTAGAGACTTACCCAAAAAGACTCACAGCTGTAATCAATGCCAAATGTGTTTCTAACATGCATTATCTCAGGGGGGTGAATAGTTATCTAATCAAGATATATTAATGGGATATTTCTCATAAGAAAATTGACATTACGGAGTATTTTGTGTTGATCGTTGACCAAAGATGACATTAAATCCATTTTAATCCCACAACTAAATTTGGAGGTTAGTCAAGGGGCGAATACTTTCTGAAGGCACTGTAATTGACGACAGAGCATTATCGACGGAGCATTATCTGCCAAGCCTCCTCAGAGCAATGCAGAGACAGACACCATTTGAATGTCTGCAGAGTCGTTACAACTTCGTCTTCACACACAACGTGATTACATCCCTCTGTGACCAAGAGAAAGTGGTTGTTTTTCAATTCTATGAAATGATTTAGTATTTTTTCATGTTGAGAGCTCTAAATCCAGCTGAGAATATCACAGCAAAATGAGATTATCATTGCTAGACTGCCCCCTTTCTTTTGCTATCTCGCAGGTTGGGCTCCGTCGATCCAAGGGAGAGCAAATAGATTCTTTGTATGGATAGGACAGAAAATGTGACACGTCACTCCATATGCAAGTGTCACACCATATGCAAGTGTTGGGTGTGAAACCTGACAGTTCAAGTCAGCTCCACTGACAGAGTGGTAACTGGAGAGCAGACCGATGGGGTTTTCTGGCACTATAAGGCACTGGACTCTGTGATGTTCACAGAGCTGTTTGTACGCAAAAATGTGAGTCGGAACTGGTCCAGAACTGCTAGAAGTCCCCAATATATGGGATTTAACATCACAGAGGTTTAACGTTAAATATTTCACTATCTAGCCAAGTTTATTCACATAGATATATCGTAAAGGTGAAAAAGGCATCGACAGCCCCTGGTTACTGGCTTGAAAAGAATGCCTACATCAAATAGGCACCTAAAATAGGTTACACCAAGCATATAGAAATGGCCTCAAAACTGCTGCAGATTTCATTCAGCGGATGAAAAGAAGAGCACAATATCAGTACTTCTTCATGAACGGGTTGCTTTTATCAGGAACATGGAATGCAATTTCTGTGTTTAAGGGCGAAAGCAATTTGGTCGAAGATGCAATAGGCAGGCCTAACCACAACCATTATGATATATTATACACCGAGCAAGGCTATACAGAAAGGGTGCTCAAACTTTCGGGCTTGGTGGGCCAAAATATTTACATTTACATTTAAGTCATTTAGCAGACGCTCTTATCCAGAGCGACTTACAAATTGGTGCATTCACCTTATGACATCCAGTGGAACAACCACTTTACAATAGTGCATCTAAATATTTTAAGGGGGGAGGGGGTGAGAAGGATTACTTTATCCTATCCTAGGTATTCCTTAAAGAGGTGGGGTTTCAGGTGTCTCCGGAAGGTGGTGATTGACTCCGCTGTCCTGGCGTCGTGAGGGAGTTTGTTCCACCATTGGGGAGCCAGAGCAGCGAACAGTTTTGACTGAGCTGAGCGGGAACTGTACTTCCTCAGTGGTAGGGAGGCGAGCAGGCCAGAGGTGGATGAACGCAGTGCCCTTATTTGGGTGTAGGGCCTGATCAGAGCCTGGAGGTACTGAGGTGCCGTTCCCCTCACAGCTCCGTAGGCAAGCACCATGGTCTTGTAGCGGATGCGAGCTTCAACTGGAAGCCAGTGGAGAGAGCGGAGGAGCGGGGTGACGTGAGAGAACTTGGGAAGGTTGAACACTAGACGGGCTGCGGCGTTCTGGATGAGTTGTAGGGGTTTAATGGCACAGGCAGGGAGCCCAGCCAACAGCGAGTTGCAGTAATCCAGACGGGAGATATGATATAAGTGGTGGGCCACGAGCCAAACAAATAGACCATGTCTGTGTCAATAACTGATTTCACCTGTATTCCTACACTTTGGACTTCAAAGTAACACTCAGCTTTGTTAAAAATACACTCAAGTAAAACTATTATATTCATCATAGTGATTCAGGAGTATAATATTCTCCCACCAACATTAGACAACTATACAGAAATCCCTCAAATTGCTGAAATAAGTCAATTAAATCAATAATGAGAGAATAGTCAGATTAACTGATAACTAAAATAGCAGTGCAGATGACGCTATTTTGCTTAGTGCAGAGATGAGTAATGCATCTGTATGGGACTTTTACGAGTGCTACATACTTTGTGGCACAGCAGAAAGTTCAGCTTTGTGAGTAAATAATGTATGAAGATATGAGCGTGATATCACTAATCCGGCAAATGGACATAAAACAGCACTAACACGAGCAGATCTACATCTGGGATGCTCTGTTTTAATCAGCTGTCTGCTTGACATGATCCTATGTGGTCCTGCAGTTATGGGTTTTAGATTCTTGGGGGTTCTGAAGTGTTGGGAAAGGTTAGCTGCAAATGGTTGCTGCCTCCATCTCCTTTGAAGCATTACTAGCTGGTTATTATGTTGTCTTTTGTATGTTTCTCCAAGCACAATGGATTGTATGAGCCTTTCGATTGCTTTGAAAGCAACTGTCCTTTTTGCCACTCTTGTGTCATTGTCATTCATCTGAATTAGACAACAAATACCCCGGTTGGTGTAATTTTGCTGCCTTCATGAGCCTCTGAAAATGTATTTAAACAGACACACGGAGTCATCCTGATCGTCCAGCAAGCCAGCCCCCCAAATTTTTAAGTGGCTTGTTGACTTAAGTAGAGTATTGATTAGGAGTTTCTGGATTAGATGTTTTTCCATCTCTCCAATAGAAAAGGTTGGGGGTTGGCTAATGTGATTCTAGATCTGGTTAAGTGCAACTTTTCCCTCAAGTTAACTACAGGTCTGTGACACATCTGCTTGTGTCTTCATTTTTACATGATCCCTCTTCCCTGTCCTTTCATATCATGACATTCGTTCGTTCCACTAGATGAATATGACCTTTCAATTATAATCCATTGTCCTACATTTCTGACCAACAATGTAAAAGGTACACTACACTTTGTACTTTATACCATCTTTGATATCACAAGACATTTAAAAAAAATCCACCCCTTGTTGAGACAGAGTAACATGTTTGAAGGGAATGAACCCATCTAAATGTGCTGTATCTTGGTGCTCTGAAATAGAGATGATTCAGAGAGAGAGAAAGGGAGGGAGCGAGCGATAGAGAAATAAAGGAGTACAGCACAGCCCTTTGAAATTATGTCTGGGTTGTTGGTATTGCTAGCATGCAGCTGGAACAAGGAGCAGCCGGAGAGTGGGTGGGGAGCAGAGAGGGTGACGGGGCGCTGGCTCCGTCTGATGATGCGAGGGCCGTCTCGAGGGAAACACCAGTGATGTAAAGGAAAGAACCGCTGATGGATTGATGGAAGATGGAGGGAGATGGAGGGAGATAGGCAAATTGAAGGAGAAAGGGGAGAGAGATGAAGGAAGATGGGTGGTTACTTTAAAGTCTACACGAGTCTATTTTCCATCTATGTTGTTGGACAGTTTACTGTAGCTAAAGGAAACGGTATACAGGATACAAAACATACAATGCGTCTGACTGAGTCTGCAATCCTTTTGTGGCAAAATGCTTAACCTTTTTTCTGTAACATAGGATTGTCATGGGTTCATACTGAGTGCTACGTATATCGGTTGTGGGTACTTAGGCAATAAAAAAGACAAATTCATTATTTATGGGCTTGGTCCCTTTTAAAGACAACAATAAACTCAGCAACAAAAAAAACATCCTCTCACAGTCAACTGCATTTATTTTCAGTTGTTTGAACAAAACAAGATTAAAAACTGAGATATAAACTGAACAAGTTCCACAGACATGTGACTAACAGAAATGGAATAATGTATCCCTGAACAAAGGGGGGGTCAAAATAAAAAGTAACAGTCAGTACCTGGTGTGGCCACCAGCTGCAGTAAGTATTGCAGTGCATCTCTTCCTCGTGGACTGCGCCAGATTTGCCAATTCTTGATGTGAGATGTTACCCCACTCTTCTACCTGCAAGTTCCCAGACATTTCTGGGGGGAATGGTCCTAGCCCTCACGTTCCGATCCAACAGGTCCCAGACGTGCTCAATGGGATTGAGATCGGGGCTCTTCGTTGGCCATGGCAGAACACTGTTCCTGTCTTGCAGGAAATCACGCAGAGAATGAGTAGTATGGCTGGCGGCATTATCATGCCGTAGGGTCATGTCAGGATGAGCCTGCAGGAAGGGTACCACATGAGGGAGGAGGATTTCTTCCCTGTAACGCACAGCGTTGAGATGACAACAAGCTCAGTTCGATGATGCGCTGACACACCGCCCCAGACCATGACGACCCTAATCCTCCAAATCAATCCCGTTCCAGAGTACAGGCCTCGGTGTAACGCTCATTCCTTCAACGATAAACGCGAATCCGACCATCACCCCTGGTGAGACAAAACCGTGACTCGTCAGTGAAGAGCACCTTTTGCCAGTCCTGTCTGGTCAAGTGATGGTGGGTTCGTGCCCATAGGCGACGTTGTTGCCAGTGATGTCTGGTGAGGACCTGCCTTACAACAGGCCTACAAGCTCTCAGTCCAGCCTCTCTCAGCTTATTGCGGACAGTCTGAGCACTGATGGAGGGATTGTGCATTCCTGGTGTAACTCGGGCAGTTGTTGTTGCCATCCTGTACCTGTCCCGCAGGTGTGATGTTCGGATGTACCGATCCTGTGCGGGTGTTGTTACACGTGGTCTCCCACTGCGAGGATGATCAGCTGTCCGTCCTGTCCCCCCTGTAGCGCTGTCTTAGGCGTCTCACAGTACAGACATTGCAATTTATTGCCCTGGCCAAATCTGCAGTCCTCATGCCTCCTTGCAGCATGCCTAAGGCACGTTCATGCAGATGAGCAGGGACCCTGGACATATTTATTTTGGTGTTTTTCAGAGTCAGTAGAAAGGCCTCTTTAGTGTCCTAAGTAATCATAACTGTGACCTTAATTGCCTACCGTCTGTAAGCTGTTAGTGTCTTAATGACCCTTCCACAGGTGCATGTTCATTAATTGTTTATGGTTCATTGAACAAGCATGGGAAACAGTGTTTAAACCCTTTACAATGAAGATCTGTGAAGTTATTTAGATTTTTGCAAATTATCTTTCAAAGACAGGGTCCTGAAAAGGGACATTTCTTTTTTTGAGTTTGAGTTTGTGTCTTCTAGTCTTGTAAAGAGCAGGCTTAATGGCTGATCCCTTATCTATGGTGGTAAAAAACATCGGACGATTACTAGTCCGCTCACTCTCTACCATGTGTGTTTTCCCATTTAAACACTGGGGGGACTTTCTCTCATTCCATATCTGACTATTTTCAACAAGCACGCAGTTGAAAACAAATACTGACAGTGGGTTTATTCAATATTAGTAACTTAAATTCTAGAAATGGTTGAATCACTATTGGGCAATATTTTGCCAATAGCTGCAAGTTGTTATATTTTAAGTCAAGTCTTTAAAGGGAATTGAAATATTTTGAATTCATTTGTAGCGTTGTGATGAAAATGTAACCGGAGATTATGCAAAATCATGTTAATTCAATCTCCGGATAAGCTGTTAGCAGGAGAGAGATACGTTTTTAGAGCTTGTCTTAAGACAGCACTGTGTACTGTACCAGTCATTCTGAGCAAGGAGTTCTAAACCTTCCAACTAAATTACAGTGTCCTTGAGTAGCTGGTGACAAGTAGAGCAAGGTCTTTTTCTCTCTCCTTTTCTTTCCAGATAGGGCTGGAGAGAGAATAAAGCATTACTATACAGGCACTTGATTTGCTCTGATCGTTGTCCGATTCATCTTCATTGCTATACCTTTCTTTACCTTCATTTGACTTCCTCAGTGTCGCTGAGAAGGGCAGATGATTCAAGGCTTTTATCTGTTAGATGAGGTCCAATCAAATATTCAGCCAGGTTGCAAGTTCATGTAGCAGTATTGGTTATATTTTCAGACTTCATCCATTTTATTGATGATGATATCGTGCATTTTGCTGTACAGTAAATTATAGACGAAAGCGTGTGGATTTTAATACATTTGCATATGTGGAGATACCTCTGCTTTTAATGCTTGACAGTTCGATTGTTTCCTAATGGGATTTTTGGACTAAATGCTAAATAGGCTTAAATTACATTGCATCCAGGAAAGCACACTGCCCCTTCACTAGATCATTAATGTCTACCTTTCATGTGGAATACTGTTTGTTTCCACAGTCAGTTTATCTTGATTAGATCAGACTATATAACCCAGATATTAACAAACCTCTCCTTCAGAAACACCATTGTAAATCTTTATGATATCATGACAAAAACACCCTCTGATGTTGATCCTGTTTTTGCATAAAGGGTCCACATTGCAGCCGTGAATAAGCTCTTTAGTAAAAATCATAATTCTCTTTGATCCACCCCAAAGTGTCTTTGATGATGGGAATAAACACAAGGACTTTGTCAGGCCAATTGGGATGTTATTTTGTTTGCAAGGACACCATCTAACACAGTCTCTATGTGTGTGTGTTGTGGTACTGTAGGGACCCACGGCCCCAGGTGCAGGCCCTGTGTGATTTAGATGACTAGGACAAATAGAATTACCCTGTTTAATGTGATGTCCTCCTCCCTACACCAGAGACACAGCTGGACGTGGGAGGGCATTAGGGATGTACTTTTAAACCCACGTGTAGTTCCAATGTACCAATGTGCTTTGATTTAAAAGATACAACATTATGCCAATTAAAAGCATTCCCTTTCTAATTAACATATATTCTCTCCAATGTACACTGTCTACAGTTATACAAATTACTTTCTAGGTAAAGTGTTTATAAGTTAGTTTTATTGTAAAGTTACAATATACATACTGACGTACATTCTTATTATACACTCTGACTATATTGATTCTGATGACTCTCAATATTAAGGGCTCATGGTGTGATATTTGCATTTCCTTCCTCAGGTAAAGAATGTGTTGGCCCAAGAGGGTTTCGGCCGACAGAAGAGAGGGTACAGAAGCATCGATGAAATTTATATCAAAATGACCGATCCCCTATTCAGCAAACAGTGGTATCTGGTGAGTAGTCATCATTCATCATTTCATATCAGCCTCAATTATGTTATCTCACCCACTGATCACTGATCCCAGACATATTCACTGCTGCTCCTCCTATGGAGATGATGTCTTTTCATTAGGCCATTATTCCACTTGTCAGATTAAACGCTCCCCAGTAGGTTCCCAGCAAAGTACCATATCCGTGACATTTGCTTTTCCCCCTCCCTCTCATCCTCCACACCTCATCTCTTCCTCCCTCTTATCTTCCTCCGTGTTGAGTAGTTCTCTAATGACTTCTCAGCTGGGTGTCCTGCATCATGGCCTGTCTCCATATTGTTTGTGTGACAAATTAGATCAACACTGGCCAGGCTGATGGGACCCCCGGACTCGACCTGAATGTGGCTGAGGCTTGGGGACTGGGTTACACTGGGAGAGGCATCACCATAGCTATCATGGACGATGGTAGGTACCGGTATAGGCCTTACAGTTGAAGTTGAATCACTATCTCAGTAGAGATTATCACTGGGAGTGTAGTTCTGGGCTGGAGTTAAATCCTTTACACCAGGGGTGTCAAACTCATTTTGCCCGGGGGCCACATTCTGTCTTCACCGAGTGCCAGATGGTTGAAAATTCGGTTATATTTCCTCATTGTCAAAATGTGCAATTAATAAAAGTTCAATGTTTTTTTTATATTTTTGATTAGCCCTCACTGTTGAGCTTTCTTTTCGGTGATTGCTTGCAAGCTGAACATAGTGAAGAGAATGTATAATGTAGAGCAACTATAATTTCTACACAGTTTCGATTTGGTTTTAGTAATTAAATATAGATTGACGTTATTTTTTATTTTGTCAATTCACCCACAGGCCAGGGGCTGTATGTTTGATACCCCTGCTTTACACCCTGTAGCTCTTCAAGACCAGAGTTGGTAGCCATCGGTAACCATCGGTGGCTACTACATTGTATTTTGATTAGAAATAGCTTGAAAGGTAATATTCATCCACTTATTATTGTGGTTAATTATAGTTCATTGTGACATGTGGTTAATTAACTAATTACAGTGCCTTGCAAAAGTATTCATCCCCCTTGGTGTTTTTCCTATTTTGTTGCATTACAACCTGTCAATCTAAGTGTCACATGATCTCAGTATATATACACACCTGTTCTGAAAGGCCCCAGAGTCTGCAACACCACTAAGCAAGGGGCACCACTAAGCAAGCAGCACCATGAAAAACAAGGAGCTCTCCAAACAGGTCTGGGACAAAGTTGTGTAGAAGTACAGATCAGGTTGGGTTATAAAAAAATATCCAAACCTTTGAACATCCCACAGAGCACCATTAAATCCATGATTTAAAAAATGGAAAGAACATGGCACCATAACAAACCTGCCAAGAGAGGGCTGCCCAACAAAACTCATGGACCAGGCAAGGAGGGCATTAATCAGAGAGGCAACAAAGAGACCAAAGATAACCCTGAAGGATCTGTAAAGCTCCACAGCGGAGATTGGAGTATCTGTCCATAGGACCACTTTACGCCGTACATGCCACACAGCTAGGCTTTACAGAAGAGTGGCCAAAAAAAGCCATTGCTTAATTAAATAAAAACGTTTTGCCTTGAAGAATTCGCAAAAATCCCAGTGGATAGATGTGCCAAGATTATAGAGACATAATACTCCAAGACTTTGGGGGCTGAATAGTTATGCACGCTCAAGTTCTGTTTTTTTGTCTTTCATCTTGTTTTAGGCATGTGGTGATAAGTGATAGGCATGTTGTGTAAATCAATCCCCCCAAAAAATCTATTTTAATTCCAGGTTGTAAGGCAACAAAATAGGAAAAATGCCAAGGGGGTGAATACCTTCGCAAGCCACTGTAACTTTTAAGTAAATGACATGTACAGCGTACATGTACAGACCAGTTCCCAATTCAAATGTAATAAGTACAATGTAAAATTAAAGTCACCATTTCCTGTTTCAGATTTTCTTATAAAAGTCCAAATCTCCCCTCAAGACCTGTATTCTTTTGAAGAAAAAAAATTGGAGCATTACCTCATACATTTCTGTTGAAATTATGTTACAGGGATCGATTATCTCCACCCAGATCTTGCATCAAACTACGTAAGTAGTCACAATATTCTCCAATAATTCCCTGTATTGCTGTTCTGAAATAAAATCTCGCTTTGAAGTGCCGTTTTTGGCTGGTCTGTTGTTGAGTGCCAGTGACGGTGCCAGTGGCAGGTGTATTCCAAGTTTCCTTCATGGTTGGCAAGTCTCCTTGTGTCCTTTGAGGACAGGGAGACGGGCAGCCAGCCAACCAAGCTGTTTAATGTTAATGCGCTCAGCACTGTGGCAGGCCGATCTGTCACTAGCACAGATAATGCCAGGGTAGCTAGCGCCGCATAATGTGAGGCTCCAACTTCTGAATACTGATAATAACACCTCAAAGAACTGCCAGTGTCGCTGGCCAGAAAGAGGGAAAAGAGGAAGGAGTAAAAGTAAGGAACTACATCTTTGAAGTGTATCTTAAATAACTCTCACCACGCTCACCTCCCCCCCAGAAATGTCACTTGTCTTTTCCTAGTAGCTGTCACGATCGTCGTATGGAGGGGACCAAAGCGCAGCGTGGTGTGAATCCATTCTTTTATTGAATGACAAAGAACACTTAAACAAAAACAACAAAACAAATGTGATGCAATGATAACGAGTGCTGACACAGGCAACTACACATAGACAATAACCCACAAAATACCCAAAGAAGATGGCTGCCAATCAGAGACAACGATAAACACGTGCCTCTAATTAAGAACCAATCTAGGCAACCATAGACCAACATAAACACCTAGATGAAAACAACCCCATAAATCTACAAAAAACCCTAGACAGTAGAAACACCCTAGAATAAGACAAAAACACACATATCACCCATGTCACACCCTGACCTAACCAAAATAATAAAGAAATCAAAGAATACTAAGGTCAGGGCATGACAGTAGCACTGACTTTGCTTATAAATACCTTGTTGAGGGAAAAAATATAATTGATACGATTGTGATATGTTGGTGTCTGTCCTAACTATTTTAAGATGAATGCACTAATTGTAAGTAACAATGGATAAGAGCATCGGCTAAATGACTAAAATGTAAATGTAAAAATGGAACTCACATTACAAAACATATTATTTAACACTGACTATTAACATTGCAGTACTAATGAACATCTCCGGGCTATGTACTCAACAAGCTCAGTGTGCAGTGTTAAATGGCCAAATTCTGAAATCCTGAAATGGCTGTTTTGCTTTGACTGATAGTGAGAGCTGTGATTCTTATCGTGTCTGATCTGAGCCAATGACAGAGGCTTTATAGCAGTCCATTGCTGATACAGGGAAACAGTCTTTTGTAAAACAGCACCATCCAATAATGTGTTCTCTTATAGAAACACAGTAATGAACAGCACTGAAAGGTTTGCTGCATAAGTGTAGTTGGACACACACACACACACACACACACAGACACGCACACACACACACACACACACACACACACACACACACACACACACACACACACACACACACACACACACACACACACACACACACACACACACACACACACACACACACACACACACACACACACACACACACACACACACACACACACACACACACAGCCTTTCCTCCATACCATTTTATATTTCTTTTCATATTGGAAAGATTTAGAGCTTCCGAAATGAGAAGGTGAGAGATGAGACTGCAAAAGAGAGGGAGGGAGGGAGAGAGTGGAAGGGAGAGAGATAATGTCAACAATTTTCTTTCACTCTGAGGATATTGGAAAAGCTTCAAACTGTCATAAACTTTGTGGTTCATGCATGATTCCTGTGTGTGTGTGTGTGTGTGTGTGTGTGTGTGTGTGTGTGTGTGTGTGTGTGTGTGTGTGTGTGTGTGTGTGTGTGTGTGTGTGTGTGTGTGTGTGTGTGTGTGTGTGTGTGTGTGTGTGTGTGTGTGTGTGTGTGTTTATTTCTTGCCTGTGAACGGGGATGAGTCTAAGCCGAAAAATAGCCGTGAGCTTGGCAGTCGGGTTGATGCAGGAGGAGCATGCTCTACTCGGCTGATGGATCATGATGTGTAGGGATCTAAAACTAACTTAGCACAACACACTTCCTGTGTGTGTGTGTGTAGTGTATTTGTGTGATGTATATGCGCGTGTGTATGTGTTTGTATAGATCACTGTTTCCTGATCTTTTCATGCTGATCCTCTGCAGCAATAATTCCCCCAACTATCAGTAAAACTATAACGTATTGAATATGCCATTCATCATTCAATTGAGATTGAAATACATTTGTGCGTGTGTCTGAGTGTGTGTGTGTGCGTGTGTGTAAGAGGCTGATAAACTAATTTAGTGCATCTTCACTCTCTTCCAGGGCCGAAGTTGTTTTGATATAATTTCTACCTATTTCCTCGAAGCCTACAAACACTGCAATCAGTCAGTATTGATTGGTCTTCATTAGTATGAGCAAGAGCGCACATTTATGTATATATGTGTGTGTGTGTGTGTGTGTGTGTGTGTGTGTGTGTGTGTGTGTGTGTGTGTGTGTGTGTGTGTGTGTGTGTGTGTGTGTGTGTGTGTGTGTGTGTGTGTGTGTGTGTGTGTGTGTGTGTGTGTGTGTGTGTGTGTGTGTGTGTGTGTGTGTGTAGGGATGCCACATTCTATAACACCTTGTATGAAATTGTTTCCTTGTAGTAAATTATTTATCTTCATTTCCCTATTATCTTTGTGACGAAGAGTTTTTAAAGACCTAGTGCAGTCAAAAATGTGATTTTCCTGTGTTTTATATATATTTCCACACTATGAGGTTGGAATAATAGTGTAAAATGTTGAAAATTATGATAATGCCCTTTTAGTGTAAAATATGTTTGATGGGATGGAGTTTTGGCCTGCCTGGTGAATTTGTTAAAACCTCTCTGGGCTATTGTATTTTGACGTCCGGATGAAAAGCGTGCCCAAAGTAAACTGCCTGTTACTCAGGCCCAGAAGCTAGGATATACATATAATTGGTATATTTGGATAGGAAACACTCTAAAGTTTCTAAAACTGTTCAAATAATGTATGTGAGTATAACGGAACTGATATGGCAGGTGAAACCCCGAGGATAAACCATCCAAAAAATAAAATATTCAGCCTACCACTATTTCCAATGGCTGTCATGTTAATTATGAGGTGAAAACCTCCCAGATTGCAGTTCCTAGTGCTTCCACTAGATGTCAACAGTCTTTAGAAAGAGTCTCAGGCTTGTTTTTGGAAAAATTAGCTCGATTTTGTAGTTTTCTAAGTGTCTCCAGTGTTTTCATGCACATGGATGAGAGCGCATTCTTTGTTGTTTATCTCTGGTAAAGACAATAACGATTCTCCGTCTTAAATTGTATCATTTATTTACATATTAGGATACCTGAGGTATGATTATAAACATTGTTTGACTTGTTTGGAGAAGTTTATTGGTAACGTTTGGGATTAATTTTGTATGCATTTTGAAGGAGGGAAACCGGTGGATTATTGAATGAAGCGCGCCAGCTAAACTGAGTTCTGGGGGATATAAATAAGGACATTATTGAACAAAAAGACCATTTGAAGAAGAAGATCTTCATAGGTAAGGCGTTTATTTTATCGCTAATTCTGACTTTCGTGGCACACCTGCTTGGTTGAAATCTTTTTTTTGATGCTTTTGTGTGGGGGCGCTGTCCTCAGATAATCGCATGGTGTGCATTCGCCGTAAAGCCTTTTTGAAATCTGACAGCGGCTGGATTAACAAGAAGTTACGTTTATTTTGAAGTATTACACTTGTGAATTTCATGAAAGTTAAATATGACTATTTCTGTAATTTGAATTTTGCGATCTGCAATTTCACCGGATGTTGTAAAATCTATCCCGTTAATGGGATTTGATCCAGAAGAGACTTTAATAGACTAATAAGAAAGAGAGTTCCAAATCTCTCTGCCTATAACAGCTAGTTTTCTATTTTCTCCTCCCCACTCAGACCACTCTCATTCCTAGCAAGATTCTTGCTTGAGAAGTTTCTCTTTGCTAAGAATCACATTTTGTTTCCTTTTGACCATTTTAATTGAAAACAATCACGGTAAGGTACTGAATTGTTACTCAGAAATGTGATATTAAGATAAACAAATGGCTGCATTGGAGCTTTTAAAATTCATTGCCTATTGAATGACAGTTAAATCTAAATCCAGTCAATGTAATTTCATGCCAGGCTCTTGCTCTGGATGGTGATACACTCGGTAAATAGGTAAGATTAGTAAATCTACCACCGTGGCAGTGCAGTTATTATAATATGAAAGGTGAATGGAGGGTGTTTACCATGCTAAGTTGTGAAGCTCGTTCGCAAGCGCACAAATATAGTATGGCTCTGATTTATCAATGAAAACATGTATATGCAACAGTTTAATAAACACAATAATTGGTTGGCAACGCAAATTCTAGAATCTCCACGTATGCCAGAATTAAGGAAGAAGGTTGATACAGTGTATTCGGAAAGTATTCAGACCTCTTGACTTTTTCCACATTTTGTTACATTACAGCCTTATTCTAAAATTGATTAAATCATTATTTCCCCTCCCATCAGTCTACACATATTGCCCAATAATAACAAAGCAAAAACAGATTTTTACACATATTTGTTTCTCCCATTCTTCTCTGCAGTTCTTCTCAAACTCTGTCAGATTGGATGGGGAGCATCGTTGCACAGCTATTCTCAGGTCTCTCCAGAGATATTCGATCAGGTTTCCACTCTGGCTGTGCCAGAGCGTTGTCTTGGCTGTGTTTTTAGGATCTCTCTGTACTTTGCTCCATTCATTTTTCTGTCAGTCCTGACTAGTGTCCCAGTCCCTGCTGCTGAAAAACATCCACACAGCATGATGCTGCCACCACTATGCTTCACTGTAGGGATGGTGCCAGGTTTCCTCCAGACGTGTTGTTTGGCATTCCGGCCAAAGAGTTCAATCTTGGTTTCATCAGACCAGAACATCTTGTTTCTCATGGTCTGAGAGTCCTTTAGGTGCCTTTTGGCAAACTCCAAGCGGGCTGTCTTTTGCCTTTTATGGAAGAGTGGCTTCCGTCTCGCAACTCTACCATAAAAGCCTGCTGTATAGATGGTTGACCTTCTGAAAGGTTCTACCATCTCCACAAAGGATGTCATGCAGGTGAAAGAGGACCCAAAAGCGACTTGGCGAAAACAGAGTCTTTAATCCAGTAAAGTAAATACAAACAAAAAACACAACTTTCACTCGAAATGACGAGGACAAACTGGAGACTCGATCTTGAACAGCAGGTGAACAGCAGGTTGCCTCGGGAAGGCACTTGAACCAGACAGACTCAGACACCTGCTCACCACGCAGCATCTGAGGAAAACACGACACGACAGGGCGATACACAAACACAGCACGGTGAATTCTAGACAAGGAACCGACAGGACAGGAACGGAACACAAAGGAAGAAATAGGGACTCTAATCAGGGGAAAGGATCGGGAACAGGTGTGGGAAGACTAAATGATTGATTAGGGGAATAGGAACAGCTGGGAGCAGGAACGGAACGATAGAGAGAAGAGAGAGCGAGAGAGTGAGAGAGGGAGGGGGAGAGAGAGGGATAGAAAGAGGGAAAGAACCTAATAAGACCAGCAGAGGGAAACGAATAGAATGGGAAGCACAGGGACAAGACAAGATAATAAATGACAAAACATGACAGTACCCCCCCACTCACCGAGCGCCTCCTGGCGCACTCGAGGAGGAATCCTGGCGGCAACGGAGGAAATCATCAATGAGTGAACGGTCCAGCACGTCCCGAGACGGAACCCAACTCCTCTCCTCAGGACCGTAACCCTCCCAATCCACTAAGTATTGGTGACCCCGTCCCCGAGAACGCATGTCCATGATCTTATGTACCTTGTAAATAGGTGCGCTCTCGACAAGGACGGGAGGGGGGGAGGGAAGACGAACGGGGGTGCGAAGAAAGGGCTTGACACAGGAGACATGGAAGACAGGATGGACGCGACGAAGATGTCGCGGAAGAAGCAGTCGCACAGCGACAGGATTGACGACCTGGGAGACACGGAACGGACCAATGAACCGCGGAGTCAACTTACGAGAAGCTGTCGTAAGAGGAAGGTTGCGAGTGGAAAGCCACACTCTCTGGCCGCAACAATACCTTGGACTCTTAATCCTGCGTTTATTGGCGGCTCTCACAGTCTGTGCCCTGTAACGGCAAAGTGCAGACCTCACCCTCCTCCAGGTGCGCTCACAACGTTGGACAAACGCTTGAGCGGAGGGAACGCTGGACTCGGCAAGCTGGGATGAGAACAGAGGAGGCTGGTAACCCAGACTACTCTGAAACGGAGATAACCCGGTAGCAGACGAAGGAAGCGAATTGTGAGCGTATTCTGCCCAGGGGAGCTGTTCTGCCCAAGACGCAGGGTTTCTGAAAGAAAGGCTGCGTAGTATGCGACCAATCGTCTGATTGGCCCTCTCTGCTTGACCGTTAGACTGGGGATGAAACCCGGAAGAGAGACTGACGGACGCACCAATCAAACGACAGAACTCCCTCCAAAACTGTGACGTGAATTGCGGGCCTCTGTCTGAAACGGCGTCTAACGGGAGGCCATGAATTCTGAATACATTCTCGATAATGATTTGTGCCGTCTCCTTAGCGGAAGGAAGTTTAGCGAGGGGAATGAAATGTGCCGCCTTAGAGAACCTATCGACAACCGTAAGAATCACAGTCTTCCCCGCAGACAAAGGCAGACCGGTAATGAAGTCTAGGGCGATGTGAGACCATGGTCGAGAAGGAATGGGGAGCGGTCTGAGACGACCGGCAGGAGGAGAGTTACCCGACTTAGTCTGCGCGCAGTCCGAACAAGCAGCCACGAAACGGCGCGTGTCACGCTCCTGAGTCGGCCACCAAAAGCGCTGGCGAATAGACGCAAGAGTGCCTCGAACACCGGGATGACCAGCTAACTTGGCAGAGTGAGCCCACTGAAGAACAGCCAGACGAGTGGAAACAGGAACGAAAAGGAGGTTACTAGGACAAGCGCGCGGCGACGCAGTGTGCGTGAGTGCTTGCTTAACCTGTCTTTCAATTCCCCAGACTGTTAACCCGACAACACGCCCATAAGGAAGAATCCCCTCGGGATCAGTAGAAGCCACAGAAGAACTAAACAGACGGGATAAGGCATCAGGCTTGGTGTTCTTGCTACCCGGACGGTAAGAAATCACAAACTCGAAACGAGCGAAAAACAACGCCCAACGAGCTTGACGGGCATTAAGTCGTTTGGCAGAACGGATGTACTCAAGGTTCTTATGGTCTGTCCAAACGACAAAAGGAACGGTCGCCCCCTCCAACCACTGTCGCCATTCGCCTAGGGCTAAGCGGATGGCGAGCAGTTCACGGTTACCCACATCATAGTTGCGCTCAGATGGCGACAGGCGATGAGAAAAATAAGCGCAAGGATGAACCTTATCGTCAGACTGGAAGCGCTGGGATAGAATGGCTCCCACGCCTACCTCTGAAGCGTCAACCTCGACAATGAATTGTCTAGTGACGTCAGGAGTAACGAGGATAGGAGCGGACGTAAAACGTTCTTTTAGAAGATCAAAAGCTCCCTGGGCGGAACCGGACCACTTAAAACACGTCTTGACAGAAGTAAGAGCTGTGAGAGGGGCAGCAACTTGACCGAAATTACGAATGAAACGCCGATAGAAATTAGCGAAACCTAAAAAGCGCTGCAACTCGACACGTGACCTTGGAACGGGCCAATCACTGACAGCTTGGACCTTAGCGGAATCCATCTGAATGCCTTCAGCGGAAATAACGGAACCGAGAAAAGTAACGGAGGAGACATGAAAAGAGCACTTCTCAGACTTTACGTAGAGACAATTCTCTAAAAGGCGCTGTAGAACACGTCGAACGTGCTGAACATGAATCTCGAGTGACGGAGAAAAAATCAGGATATCGTCAAGATAGACAAAAACAAAGATGTTCAGCATGTCTCTCAGAACATCATTAACTAATGCCTGAAAAACAGCTGGCGCATTGGCGAGACCAAACGGCAGAACCCGGTACTCAAAATGCCCTAACGGAGTGTTAAACGCCGTTTTCCACTCGTCCCCCTCTCTGATGCGCACGAGATGGTAAGCGTTACGAAGGTCCAACTTAGTAAAGCACCTGGCTCCCTGCAGAATCTCGAAGGCTGATGACATAAGGGGAAGCGGATAACGATTCTTAACCGTTATGTCATTCAGCCCTCGATAATCCACGCAGGGGCGCAGAGTACCGTCCTTCTTCTTAACAAAAAGAACCCCGCCCCGGCCGGAGAGGAAGAAGGCACTATGGTACCGGCGTCAAGAGACACAGACAAATAATCCTCGAGAGCCTTACGTTCGGGAGCCGACAGAGAGTATAGTCTACCCCGAGGAGGAGTGGTCCCCGGAAGGAGATCAATACTACAATCATACGACCGGTGAGGAGGAAGGGAGTTGGCTCGGGACCGACTGAAGACCGTGCGCAGATCATGATATTCCTCCGGCACTCCTGTCAAATCGCCAGGTTCCTCCTGAGAAGTAGGGACAGAAGAAACGGGAGGGATGGCAGACATTAAACACTTCACATGACAAGAAACGTTCCAGGATAGGATAGAATTACTAGACCAATTAATAGAAGGATTATGACATACTAGCCAGGGATGACCCAAAACAACAGGTGTAAACGGTGAACGAAAAATCAAAAAAGAAATAGTCTCACTGTGGTTACCAGATACTGTGAGGGTTAAAGGTAGTGTCTCAAATCTGATACTGGGAAGATGACTACCATCTAAGGCGAACATGGGCGTAGGCTTCTCTAACTCTCTGAAAGGAATGTCATGTTTCCGAACCCATGCTTCGTCCATGAAACAACCCTCAGCCCCAGAGTCTATCAAGGCACTACATGTAGCACCCGAACCGGTCCAGCGTAGATGGACCGACAAAGTAGTACAGGATTTTGATGGAGAGACTTGAGTAGTTGCGCTCACCTGTAGCCCTCCGCTTACAGATGAGCTCTGGCTTTTACTGGACATGAATTAACAAAATGTCCAGCAACTCCGCAATAGAGGCACAGGCGGTTGGTGATCCTCCGTTCCCTCTCCTTAGTCGAGATGCGAATCCCTCCCAGCTGCATGGGCTCAGACTCTGAGCCAGAGGAGGGAGATGGTTGCGATGCGGAGCAGGGAAACACCGTTGATGTGAGCTCTCTTCCACGAGCCCGGTGACGAAGATCTACCCGTCGTTCTATGCGGATGGCGAGAGCAATCAAAGAGTCCACATCTGAAGGAACCTCCCGGGAGAGAATCTCATCCTTAACCACTGCGTGGAGTCCCTCCAGAAAACGAGCGAGCAGCGCCGGCTCGTTCCACTCACTAGAGGCAGCAAGAGTGCGAAACTCAATAGAATAATCCGTTATGGACCGTTCACCTTGGCATAAGGAAGCCAGGGCCCTAGAAGCCTCCCTACCAAAAACTGAACGGTCAAAAACCCGAATCATCTCCTCTTTAAAGTTCTGGAACTTGTTAGAGCAATCAGCCCTTGCCTCCCAGATAGCTGTGCCCCATTCTCGAGCCCGGCCAGTAAGGAGTGAAATGACGTAAGCAACCCGAGCTCTCTCTCTAGAGTATGTGTTGGGTTGGAGAGAGAACACAATCTCACACTGCGTGAGAAAGGAGCGGCACTCAGTGGGCTGCCCGGAGTAGCAAGGTGGGTTATTAACCCTAGGTTCTGGAGGCTCGGCAGGCCAGGAAGTAACAGGTGGCACGAGACGTAGACTCTGGAACTGTCCAGAGAGGTCGGAAACCTGAGCGGCCAGGTTCTCCACGGCATGGCGAGCAGCAGACAATTCCTGCTCGTGTCTGCCGAGCATGGCTCCTTGGATCTCGACGGCAGTGTAACGAGCGTCTGAAGTCGCTGGGTCCATTCCTTGGTCGGTTCCTTCTGTCATGCAGGTGAAAGAGGACCCAAAAGCGACTTGGCGAAAACAGAGTCTTTAATCCAGTAAAGTAAATACAAACAAAAAACACAACTTTCACTCGAAATGACGAGGACAAACTGGAGACTCGATCTTGAACAGCAGGTGAACAGCAGGTTGCCTCGGGAAGGCACTTGAACCAGACAGACTCAGACACCTGCTCACCACGCAGCATCTGAGGAAAACACGACACGACAGGGCGATACACAAACACAGCACGGTGAATTCTAGACAAGGAACCGACAGGACAGGAACGGAACACAAAGGAAGAAATAGGGACTCTAATCAGGGGAAAGGATCGGGAACAGGTGTGGGAAGACTAAATGATTGATTAGGGGAATAGGAACAGCTGGGAGCAGGAACGGAACGATAGAGAGAAGAGAGAGCGAGAGAGTGAGAGAGGGAGGGGGGAGAGAGAGGGATAGAAAGAGGGAAAGAACCTAATAAGACCAGCAGAGGGAAACGAATAGAATGGGAAGCACAGGGACAAGACAAGATAATAAATGACAAAACATGACAAAGGAAGTCTGGAGCTCTGTCAGAGTGACCATTGGGTTTTTGGTCACCTCCCCTGACTAAGGCCCTTCTCCCCGGATTGCTCAGTTAGGAAGGGCGGCCAGCTCTAAGTAGAGTCTTAGTGGTTCCAAACTTCTTCCGTTTAAGAATGGTGGAGGCCAATGTGTTCTTGCGGATTTTTAATGCTGCAACAAAATGTTGCTACCCTTCCCCAGATTTGTGCCTCGACACAATCCTGTCTCGAAGCTCTACAGACAATTCCTTCAACCTCATTGCTTGATTTTTGCTCTGGCATGCACTGTCAACTGTGGGACTTTAAAAAAAAAGGTGTGTGCCTTTCCAAATCATATCCAATCAGTTGAATTTACCACAGGTGGACTCCAATCCAAGTTGTTGAAGCATCTCAAGAATGATCAAATCAAATGAAATGTATTTATATAGCCCTTCGTACATCAGCTGATATCTCAAAGTGCTGTACAGAAACCCAGCCTAAAACCCCAAACAGCAAGCAATGCAGGTGTAGAAGCACGGTGGCTAGGAAAAACTCCCTAGAAAGGCCAAAACCTAGGATGAAACCTAGAGAGGAACCAAGCTATGTGGGGTGGCCAGTCCTCTTCTGGCTGTGCCGGGTGGAGATTATAACAGAACATGGCCAAGATGTTCAAATGTTCATAAATGACCAGCATGGTCGAATATTAATAAGGCAGAGCAGTTGAAACTGGAGCAGCAGCACGGCCAGGTGGACTGGGGACAGCAAGGAGTCATCATGTCAGGTGGAAACAAGATGCACATGAGCAAAATTTTGAGTCTCATAGCAAAGGGTCTGAATACGTATGTAAATAATGTATTTCTGTTTTTTTATTTTGTAATGCATTTTCAAAAATGTCCTAAAAACTTTTCACTTTGTCATTATATGCTATTGTGTGTAGATTGATGAGGAGAAACATTTATGTAATCCATTTTAGAATAAGGCTGTAACTTAAGAAAATGTGGAAAAAGTCAAGGGGTCTGAATACTTTACGAATGTACTCTACAGTATATGAGACCTCAGGGAACTTTGACAATGACACTCCATATTCAGAAGCTACTGACCGTACACCTCCTTTAGATTATTGTACTTTTTTTGGTCATAATGAGAATATAATAAGTGGTACTCTGAGAGATGCATGAGAGCATTTCTAGTATATAGGTCATTTGAGGACGTGGTAGCCTAATATTTCAATACGGCAAGGGATTGAAGATCTAAGCAGTGCTGACATATCTCATAGTCTCCAAAGTTGAGCTTGGAGACTTGTTCATCCCAATCTAACTTTTCGAACATTAAACCCTGTTTGAACCCTTTCATATGTTTTACAGCTTACAGTAAGTATGATATTAAGTATGAACAAAGGATCAGCCCAAACCATATCATGTTTGCTCTAACACCAGTACCTTAAAACCAGTACCTAACACCAGTATATAACACCAGCGCCTAACACCTTCTTGCCCTATCATCGAGCCTCAGCCTCAACCCTCTCTGTATACAGAGGTATCAACCCCTCCAAACAATCCTACTCATACTACAGGCACAGTGCTGGAAGTCATTCTCTTCACCTTCTTACCTGCTCCACACGTCTGTAATTACTGATGCAGCAGATACAGCAGAGCAGTAGACTGTAGTGTTTGGCATCTCTTTGTCCCTGAGTCATTCCTATATCCTCGCTGGTAAATGTCAGCCAGTATCACAGTAAGGTCTGAGCAGGCCGCTGGCCCGGTGAATGATCTGATAGGTTCCGCTCTATACTCCTAACGACCTCCGCCACACTTTCACCTACCATCTCCATTGTTTCTCTGGTGACCGAGGACACAGCTCTTTAAAAACTCCCTGAGTCACGAACGCCACCCATACAGACGACAAGCTACAAATAGAGAGAAATGAGGGGGAATGGTAATTAGAAAAGACAGGGTTTTGATTGGGACTGAGCTAAAGGAGAAAGGAAGATGAGAGCGAGGAGTGGAGAGTTGTAAAGAGAGAGAGAGAGAAAAACAGACTGTCAGAGAGAGAAAAAGGGGAAAGACAGTGACATGAGGCTTGTTGAAGGTGTCTGTTTGGAAATGTTTGGGTTAGAAGAGTGGTATATAAAGAGGATGAGGAACATGAAAGAAAGAGTGGCTTTCAGACAACAAGAGAGTTTGAGGGATACATTATTTGAAGATTGTTTCAAGATAGCAATCTCAAAGAGAAGCAGGTGCGATAGAAAAAGAGGGAAAGGTGTAAAGAGAAAAATAGTTTTCAAGTAAAGAACCGATAGAGATTCCTGTAGTGGTTGGTGGATTTATAGATTTGCGTGTGTGGGTGTGTGCATGCCTTCGTGAGTGTGTGTGTGTGTGTGTAATTATTTTGCAGAGCAGGCATTTGCTGATGAGGTAGGCTGGGTTGATGACTCTCCGACAGATGTGTGCATGTAATGCATCGGTTTTCTCCTGCTTTTCCGCTGTTATTTCCACTCCTATTACTTTTGGACATGTGGAATTAAATGGCGGGAGTAATTGGTGTGTCAGTGTCTCAGCTGCTGTTCCTTGCAGTGACTATGCATTACTGTGGCCATTCATATTAGTGTGTGTGTGTGTGTGTGTGTGTGTGTGTGTGTGTGTGTGTGTGTGTGTGTGTGTGTGTGTGTGTGTGTGTGTGTGTGTGTGTGTGTGTGTGTGTGTGTGTGTGTGTGTTGGCTACCGTATATGGAAAACAGAAAGGAAAATGCTGCCCACTGCTGCTCATGCTCCCAATGGATGCCTGATGCCACAGGAAACCATTGGGTGCCACAGGGTTCAATTCTCGGGCAGACTCTTTTCTCTGTATATATCAATTATGTTGCTCTTGCTGCGGGCGATTCCCTGATCCACCTCTACGCAGACGACACCATTCTGTATACTTCCGGCCCTTCCTTGGACACTGTGCTATCTAACCTCCAAAAGAGCCTCAATGCCATACAACACTCCTTCCGTGACAAATGCATGCTTTTCAACCGTTCGCTACCTGCACCCGCACGCCCGACTAGCATCACCACCCTGGATGGTTCAGACCTAGAATATGTGGACATCTTTAAGTACCTAGCTGTCTGGCTAGACTGTAAACTCTCCTTCCAGACTCATATCAAACCATCTCCAATCTAAAATCAAATCTAGAGTCAGCTTTCTATTCCGCAACAAAGCCTCCTTCATTCACGCCGCCAAACTCACCCTAGTAAAACTGACCATCATACCGATCCTCGACTTCGGCGATGTCATCTACAAAATAGCTTCCAATACTCTACTCAGCAAACTGAATGCAGTTTATCACAGTGCCATCCGTTTTGTTACTAAAGCACCTTATACCACCCACCACTGCGACCTGTACACTCTAGTCGGCTGGCCCTCGCTACATATTCGTCGCCAGACCCACTGGCTCCAGGTCATCTACAAGTCCATGCTAGGTAAGGCTCTGCCTTATCTCAGTTCACTGGTCACGATGGCAACACCCACCCGTAGCACGCGCTCCAGCAGGTGTATCTCACTGATCATCCCTAAAGCCAACACCTCATTTGGCCGCCTTTCGTCCCAGTTCTCTGCTGCCTGTGACTGGAACGAATTGCAAAAATTGCTGAAGTTGGAGACTTTTATCTCCCTCACCAACTTCAAACATCTGCTATCTGAGCAGCTAACCGATCGCTGCAGCAGTACATAGTCTATCAGTAAATAGCCCACCCATTTTTACCTACCTCATCCCCATACTGTTTATATTTATTTACTTTTCTGCTCTTTTGCACACCAGTATCTCTACCTGTACATAACCATCTGATCATTTATTACTCCGGTGTTAATCTGCAAAATTGTAATTATTCGCCTACCTCCTCATGCCTTTTGCACACAATGTATATAGACTCTCTTTTTTTCTTTATTTTTTTATCTACTGTGTTATTGACTTGTTAATTGTTTACTCCGTGTGTAACTCTGTGTTGTCTGTTCACACTGCTATGCTTTATCTTGGCCAGGTCGCAGTTGTAAATGAGAACTTGTTCTCAACTAGCCTACCTGGTTAAATAAAGGTGAAATAAAAAATAAAATAAAAATGAAGACCTAAGGGTCAAAACATTGTTATAAATAAAATCCCCTGGGAGCATGAGCAGCAGTGTGCAGCGTTTTCCTTTCTATTCTCCATGAGTTTGCCTACAACTCCAGCACCTGCGGAAATTACCTGGATGTGTATATGTTCTTCAGCTTTTGGCTATTTGCATATAGGCCTACTGCAACTCTGAGTACGGACCTGTGTAGAGTGCGGACCTGAGTCGTGCCTTTCAATGCAATAGAATCCTCTCCAATGCGTTCTGCCTACTAGGAATCTCTTGCACAGGTAGTTTTGCATACTAAGTCTTGTATAGTTAGTTTCGTTTTGTTATGTTACATTAACTAGCCTAATATTGCAGTGATTCGAGCACGATTCCCACAATAGAGCAAAACGTTGATAGTCTTATCTGAAGGGGAAAACTAGAAATCTGAGTGAAGTTCAATCTGCATGGGCTGATATTTCTTCTGTGCGGCAGTCCAAGGGGAGATGGGCACCCGCGCATGCGCACAGCTTAGAGGGAACATAGATTCAGAGAGAGCTACAACAAAAACATCAGTTCAGTCGTTAGTAAAGCAGACACATCACAGCAGTCTAGGTTGGGTCTGGACAAGACAAGACTCGATTAGAGAAGGTCATTGCACCTTTAAGGGATGGTCTGTACTTTTGTGTTAACGCTACTCGTTTCCCCCTCAATCTTCCTCCTACTGTGTCTTGTACTATGCATGATTTTAATGGTTTGTGTCCTGTCCTTTCAGAATGCAGAGGCCAGCTTTGACTTCAGCAGCAATGACCCATACCCATATCCCCGCTACACGAATGACTGGTTTAACAGGTAAAGAGTAGCTTGCCAGACCGTATCTCTCCAAGGTCAACTTCCCAAAAGCAGTCATCAGCAGCATTGCATTTCTTGTGCCTGTTTAACAGTGCATGCCTAGCTGTCACCCAGGTTGTGACATTAGACATCTCAGTGTTGCCGCTGCTGAGTTAGTGCAGCACAGGACTAGTTGGCTAATTAGCTTGTTGTTTATAAATAGCAGACTGTCTGTGGCAAAGCATGCTGGGAGTGCAGAGAGGGCTCGCTGCAATTACCCTGTGCGAAGCCCACACAGGAATACTCACACACACATACATACATGTAGACACATTATCAGACAGTTATTGTCATGCAAAATGGTAATTAACCGTTAATTATTAATATAGACATGTTTGGCATCTTCAGGCTTTCACACATACAAGCTGCATACAAGCCACTGACGCACGCCTTTGGAACATCTACAATTAAAAAGTCTAATAAATCAATTTATATACACCATCACAATGAATCCATTGTTTCTTTTAGTCAGGTCTAAAGAAACATTATGATATGAAGAAATTGTATTTCAAAAGGACAGAATATTAGTTGGCTAATCTGTTATCTGGCTATGCTCCATGCCATAGGCTGTAGACTTGTTCATTTAGCTGACAAGATCATTTCTGTGACATTATTTTATATTATATGATTTTATAGTAAGAAGAATATAATTGAACAATGGGTGGTGAAAGACATGGCACATTGACGAGTAACCAATTCCCACTATGTTTTCCAACTTCATCCCCATTCCCCAATCTACCTGTGTGTTTCTGTGTGTAGTCATGGAACTAGGTGTGCTGGTGAGGTGTCTGCAGCAGCCAACAACAACATCTGCGGAGTGGGAGTGGCTTACAACTCTAAGGTGGCAGGTATGTAGACTGCTCTAATACTGTCGTAAATAACAGCCGGCTTTGAAGTAAAAGTAATAGTGATCACAGTAATGTCAGAAAATATATAAAAGTGGCAGTGAGAATAACAGTATTAGTAGTGCTATGGTAGTGATCATAACAATACTAATGGCAGCTATACTCAAATAATAATTACTTCTCTCATTATTACCTACAATTGTGAAATGCATCTCATATTTATTAAGTATGCCGCACAGTATAATAATGGACACAGAAATGTTCCGGGTAGCCTCAGAGAATAACATTGATCTACACGCTGACTCGGTGAGTGAGTTTATAAGGAAGTGCATTGAAAATGTTGTACACACTGTGAATATTAAAACCTACCCTAACCAAAAATTATGGATGGATTGCAGCCTTCGCACAAAAGTAAAAGCGCGAACCACCGCATTTAACCATGGAAAGAGGACTGGGAATATTGCCGAATATAAACAGTATAGTTATTCCCTCCGCAAGGCAATCAAACAAGCAAAATGTTGGTATAGGGACAAAGTGGAGTCGCAATTCAACGGCTCAGTCACAAGATGTATGTGGCAGGGTTTACAGGCAATTACGGACCACCAAAATAAAGAAAACCAGCCACTTCACGGACACCGATGTATTGCTTCCAGACAAGCTAAACACTTTCTTTGCCCACTTTCAGGACAATACAGTGCCACCGACATGGACCGCTAACAAGGCCACCCCTCTCCTTCTCCGTGGCTGACATGAGTAAGACATTTAAAAGTGTTAACCCTCGCAAGGCTGCTGGCCGAGACGGCACCCCTACCCGCGTCCTCAGAGCATGCGCAGGCAAGCTGGCTGGTGTGTTTACGGACATATTCAATCACTCCGAATCTCAGTTTGCTGTCCCTGCTTCAGGATGGCCACCATTGTTCCTCTACCCAAGAAGACAAGGATAACTGAACTTAATGACTGTCTCCCCATAGCACTCACTTCCGTCATCATGAAGTGCTTTGAGAGACTAGTCAAGGATCATATCACCTCCAACTTACCTGCCACCCTAGACCCACTTCAGTTTGCATACCGACTCGACAGGTCCACAGACAATGCCATCTCCATCACACTGCACACTGCCCTATCCCATCTGGACAAGAGGAATACCTACGTAAGAATGCTGTTCATTGACACCAAGTTCCATCCAAGGTCATCATTGAGCTGGAGGTCCTAGGTATCAACCACGCCCTGTTAAATTGGGTCCTGGACCCCCTCCCCCCCACCTCTCACTCAACAAAACAAAGGAGATAATCGTGGACTTCAGGAAACAGCAGTGTAGTGGAGAAGGTGGAAAGTTTTAAGTTCCTCAGCGTACACTTCACAGACAAACTGAAATGGTCCACCCACACAGACAGTGTGGTGAAGCAGGCACAACAGATGGTGAGATCCGTACAGATGCATCAAAGCTGGAACCGAGAGACTGAATAACAGCTTCTATCTCAAGGCCATCAGACTGCTAAACAGCAATATTTTTATTTTTTTATTTTTTTATTTCACCTTTATTTAACCAGGTAGGCTAGTTGAGAACAAGTTCTCATTTGCAACTGCGACCTGGCCAAGATAAAGCATGGCAGTGTGAACAGACAACACATTTGCATTGTCACCTAAAACCCTGACAAACTCTTACAGGTGCACAATTGAGAGCATTCTGTCAGGCTGTATCACCGCCTGGTACGTCAACGGCACCGCCCTCAACCGCAAAGCATTATATCGTGAATTGTTGAAAGTCACAGGGCTACGGTAAAGCTCATATTATTAAAGATGAAGTTTATGTATAACTATGATATTTGGTAATTGCCACGACATGTCACACTTTGTTTTGGGTGGAATTCAAATTTCCAATTGAGAGACTTCTTCATCAGTATGTTGTTAATAACCTCGAACTCATCAATTTCCATACAGGTTGAAAGGAGTTATGGAAGCACCATAATGAAGGCTTTGATGTTGAGATTTGATTATGTTTACATAACTTTTTCTCCAAATAGGTGCATCAACGGTGGCTGAATATGTTTCATATATACAGTTTGTATAAAGACTGGCCTAACATAAAGAGATGTAGGTTAAACTGTAGTACCAACACAAATGACCTAATTGCTAACTGGTATATTTTGTTATAAAGTACTTTCTCCAGTTTTTAAAGCAATAGTCAAGCCATACAAAATATATTTGGTCAACAGTGACTTAGCATTTGAATAATGTGTAACCAATGGCTTGACTGATTCATATGATAGACAATGTGTATCTTACACTACATGTCTCTCCCCACCCATCCTCTCCTCCTCCCCCAGGTATCCGTATGCTGGACCAACCCTTCATGACAGACATCATCGAGGCTTCATCCATCAGCCATATGCCCCAGGTCATTGACATCTACAGTGCTAGTTGGGGTCCCACCGATGACGGCAAGACAGTAGACGGACCCAGAGAGCTCACTTTGCAAGCCATGGCTGATGGAGTCAACAAGGTGCGCACACACACACACACACACACACACACACACACACACACACACACACACACACACACACACACACTGGGCTAACTGGAAATAGCAGGCTTATAGAGTACCTGTACTTGTCTTACTAGGGTAACGGTGTTCTTTGAAGAGGCATACGTTATATTAGACTCAAGACACAGAATAGGAAAAAGAACAGCCTTGCAGTTACACACTTTCACAGACACCCCTAGACACACACAGTTAGTTAGCATACTGCCAGTGGCAATTAACTACTTGATGATTCACAATACCATGCAGGGGGGGGGTGGTCTGATCTGCTCTGACCCTATCTCATCCAGTGTTGTTGAGGAGGTACTAATTGTGCTCTAAGCATGGCTAAGATAAACACAACTAATCAAGCAGTATTCCACTCAGCCTCTCTCATGCTAATGATCACGTATGTAAACCATTATGTAGGCTAGGCACAATGCACGTTGTACAACCACAAAAATAGTACTTTCTTTTCCACCGACCTAAAATGAGAATAATTCAATTAGATTTTTTTCCATTAAACAGCCATTCATGTTTATTGTTATTCTCTTCAACAGCTGGGGAACACTTGTCACCCCCGCCCCGGTACAATCACTTCACTCTAAACAAGACACTTACTTTGCATCTTGAGCGAGGTGGCTTCGTTTTGCATATTGACATGGATAATGGAAATAAATCATATGGATGGAATATTCTGGAAGCGGTACTAGATACATAAGAGTGCTTCATTTGGGGAGCGCTGGAGACAATAGCCGTGCACATATGTAATCTCACTGTATTTCAAACTTTGCAATTCGTAACATTTGATACATACAGTTGAAGTTGGAAGATTACATACACCTTAGCCAAATACATTTAAACTGAGTTTTTTTTATACAATTCCTGACATTTAATCCCAGTAAAAATGCCCTGTTTTAGGTCAGTTAGGATCAGCACTTTATTTTAAGAATGTGAAGTATCAGAATAATAGTAAAGAGAATGATAGTGTATGTAAACTTCTGATAAACTTCTGACCCACTGGGAATGTGATGAATGAAATAAAAGTTGAATGGGTCAAACGTTTCCGGTGACCTTCCACAAGCTTCCCACAATAAATTGGGTGAATTTTGGCCCATTCCTCCTGACAGAGCTGGTGTAACTGAGTCAGGTTTGTAGACAGAGTTTGCTCGCACAAGTTTTTTCAGTTCTGTCCACAAATGTTCTATAGGATTGAAGTCAGGGCTTTGTGATGGCCACTACAAAACCAATACCTTGACTTTGTTGTCTTTAAGCCATTTTGCCACAACTTTGGAAGTATGCTTGGGGTCATTGTCCATTTGGAAGACCCATTTACGACCAAGCTTTAACTTCCTCTATTGAGATGTTGCTTCAATATATCCACATTATTTTCAACCCGCATGATGCCATCTATTTTGTGAAGTGCACCAGTCCCTAATGCAGCAAAGCTTCCCCACAACATGATGCTGCCACCCCCGTGCTTCACGGTTGGGATGGTCTTCTTCGGTTTGCAAGCTCCCCGTTTTTATTCCAAACATAACGATGGTCATTGTGGCCAAACTGTTCTTTTTTTGTTTCATGAGACCAGAGGACATTTCTCTAAAACGTATGATCTTTGTCACCACCGTAGTCTGGCTTTTTTATGGCGGTTTTGGAGCAGAGGCTTCTTCCTTGCTGACCGGCCTTTCAGGTTATGTCAATATAGGACTCCATTTTACTCTGGATATAGATACCTTTGTACCTGTTTCCTCCAGCATCTTCACGGTTCTTTGCTATTGTTCTGGGAGACAAAACGCGTCTCCTTCCTGATCGGTTTGACAGCTGCGTGGTCCCATGGTGTTTATACTTTCATACTATTGTTTGTACAGATGAACGTGGTACCTTCAGGCATTTTGAAATTGCTCGCAATTATGAAGCAGGCTTGTGGAGGTCTACAATTTGTTTTCTGAGGTCTTGGTTGATTTATTTTGATTTTCCCAGGATTTCAAGCAAAGAGTCACTGAGTTTGAAGGTAGGCCTTGAAATAGTTTTATTAATCTGTATTTTACCTTGTAACTGATTGCGTATAGAAAGAGAGAAGTAATAACACATGTTAAGAACACATTTTTTTTTACAATGACTGTCTACTGGGGAACAGTGGGTTAACTGCCTTGTTCATGGGCAGAACAACATATTTTTACCTTGTCAGCTCAGTGATTTGAGTTAGTGGCCCAACGCTCTAACCACTAGTCTACCTACCGCCCCAGCACTACTACCAATGTACTGCTATCACTACAGATGTTGGATCTTAATTTGAGCCAGTTTGCTACATTAGGAAAATAAACCAGCAGCAACTGGAAATGTGAATTGTTATCTGGATTATAATTAATTATTTTTTTGTAGGTGTTGATACATTTTTCATAAATAAAAATCAAGTCTGAAATGTATAAGTGGACATTACAAACTTCAGAAGACTTTTTAAACCTCATATACACTATACGTTTTATATTTCCTGCATTGCAGGAAAGTTCTCCTACAACAGGGTGATAAAATGAAGATCTACATCTGTACCACTTCCACTGCTTCTACCCCTATAACACATCCTGAAGCCAGTTGATGTGTTGTCTTGTAGGGCCGAGGAGGGAAAGGCAGTATCTACGTATGGGCCTCTGGAGACGGTGGTAGCTATGATGACTGTAACTGCGATGGTTACGCCTCCAGCATGTGGACCATCTCCATCAACTCAGCCATCAACGACGGCCGCACGGCCTTGTATGACGAGAGTTGCTCCTCCACCCTCGCATCCACCTTCAGCAACGGACGCAAGAGGAACCCTGAGGCTGGCGTGGTGAGTGTGTGAGAAGGGGTGTGAAAGAAAGAGAGAGAGGGGGTGGTTGACCAAGTTCATCTCATTGTTATCCTCAGGCTGAGTACTTTGAGTACACTGAGTGCATATATCTGCCATCAGAGTAGAGGACTGGGACAATGACATAGCAGAGAGAGATGGACTATAACTTTCTGCTTGGTTGTTATATCTGCATTTATCTGGGGAATTATCTCAACGTGCAGAGTTATCACAAGACAATGTATGAATCCTCTGTGCCATAGGGGGCGGAAGGGAGGGAGAGAGGGATGAGATAGGCCCTAAATTGACACATCACTATGGCAATCTATTTGACATTGGTTACTGATCAAAACCTTGACAAAGTACAAGCTCTGTCTCCCTGTTGAGGAAAGGCTGTGCAACCACAGCAACACAGCAGAACCCAAGACAGAGCTGCATTACCTGACACAATGTAAAAAATATAAAGAGAATGCAATTTCCACAAATTTGAAAGACTTACTAAAGGATTCAAAGACCTCTCTGATGAGAATAGTTTACGCGTCCTGTTGAGGGAGGACGCAGAGAGCTGTTGGTTGGCAAAGCACCACATTGCTACCTGCCATAAAATGAGGGACAGTGTCTGACAGACCAACCAACCTGCACATGTCCTCTATGTTATTGTTACTGCTCAATGTATGGTTATTTTGACCCTTGATTATTGTTGTTACTGATTGTCAATGGGACAATCTTGATTATTACGATTTTAATTATGTTAATATTATAAGTGTTTCACTTAATCTCCAAAGTACGCTTTGGCAATACAGTGGCTTGAGAAAGTATTCACCCCCCCTGAAATTTTTCCTATTTTGTTGCCTTACAAACGGCAATTAAAATGTTTTTGGGGGTATTTGTATCATTTGATTTACACAACAACTTTGAAGATGCAAAATATTATTTATTGTGAAACAAACAAGAAATAAGACAACAAAATAGAAAACCTGAGCGTGCATAACTATTCACTCCCCCCCAAGGTCAACACTTTGTAGAGCTACCTTTTGCAGCAATTTCAGCTGCAAGTCTCTTGGGGTGTCTCTATAAGCTTGTCAAATCTCGCCACTGGGATATTTGCCCATTCTTCAAGGCAAAACTGCTCCAGTTCCTTCAACTTAGATGGGTTCCGCTGGTGTACAGCAATCTTTCAGTCATACCACAGATTCTCAATTGGATTGAGGTCTGGTCTTTGGCTAGGCCATTCCAAGACATTTAAATGTTTCCCCTTAAATCACTTGTGTTGCTTTAGCATTATGCTTAGGGTCATTGTCCTGCTGGAAGGTGAACCTCCATCCCAGTCTCAAATCTCTGGAAGACTGAAACAGGTTTCCCTCAGGAGGCTTCCTGTATTTAGCGTCATCCATCATTCCTTCAAATCTGACCAGTTTCCCAGTCCCTGCCAATGAAAAACATCCCCACAGCATGATGCTGCCACCACCCTGATGATGTTCTCTTATTTCCGACATAGTGTGTTCCTTGATGGCCAAAAAGCTCAATATTTGTATCATCTGACCAGAGTAGCTTCTTGTTTTGGGAGTCTTCCATATGCCTTTTGGTGAACACCAAACGTGTTTGCTATTTTTTGTCTTTAAGCAATGGCTTTTTTCTGGCCACTCTTCCGTAAATCCCAGCTCTGTGGCGTGGAAGGCTTAAAGTGGTCCTATGGAGCTTTGCAGCTCCTTCAGGTTTATCTTTGGTCTCTTTGTTGCCTCTCTGATTAATTCCCTCCTTGCCTGGTCCGTGAGTTTTGGTGGCCGGCCCTCTCATGTGTGGTGCAATATTCTTAAAAAAATGTAATAATGGATTTAATGGTGCTCAGTGGGATTTTCAAAGTTTCAGATATTTTTTTATAACCCAATCCTGATCTGTAATTCTCCACAACTTTGTCCCTGACCTGTTTGGAGAGCACCTTGGTCTTCATGGTGCCACTTGCTTGGTGTTTATACACCAGTCATCAATGGGTGTGGCTGAAATCGTTGAATCCACTAATTTGAAGGAGTGTCCACATGCTTTTGTATATATAGTGTATATGATAACCATATTTGACAGCACTGTTTGTGTTTTGACTTGCACCAGAAAGCCATGATGGTTGAGAGAGCCAAGGATTCCCTCATGGGCTTCTTCCTCTCTTACTAATTGGATAAGATCTCTGATTATCTGGAATTAAACTACACATCTGAATCAAATGTTTACAATGTTGCATTCTTGAAGTATATTCCTCTCCTCTCCTCTCCTCTCCTCTCCTCTCCTCTCCTCTCCTCTCCTCTCCTCTCCTCTCCTCTCCTCTCCTCTCCTCTCCTCTCCTCTCCTCTCCTCTCCTCTCCTCTCCTCTCCTCTCCTCTCCTCTCCTCTCCTCTCCTCTCCTCTCCTCTCCTCTTGTTGAATGTTGTTAGCTCACTGATATGACTACAGTGTTTGTCTTCCATCGTTGTGTTATGGTAGGCCACCACGGACCTGTATGGAAACTGCACCCTGCGCCACTCTGGAACATCAGCAGCAGCTCCTGAAGCAGCCGGGGTGTTTGCCTTGGCGTTAGAGGCCAAGTATGCACGCGCACGCACGCACACACACACACACACACACACACACACACACACACACACACACACACACACACACACACACACACACACACACACACACACACACACACACACACACACACACACACACACACACACACACACACACACACACACACACACACACACACACACACACACCTCATCTGCCCTCCTCATCATTTGCCCCCCACGCCCATGGACTAATGCTGCCGCTTAAATATTTATACAGTCATTACCGGTCAGTGTCTGAAAAACTTACACAGAATATGGCTTTTGCTGTTCTCACTATATTAACATGGATGAGATGTTTTGAATAAATGCAGCTCCACAGTGACTGATACCATGAATGTCTCATTACAAACTACCTATTCCTTTCTCTGTCTTTCTCTCCCAGAGTTAAATTCAAGTTCAAATTTCTCTCTCTCTCGCTTTCTCTCTCTCTCCTCATCAGGGCCTTTCTTCTTCTTATCTCCCACAATTGCTCTCCTCTTCAGACCACTTCATATCTTCTCTCTTCATTGAATCACTTATTTACCAAACCTGCCATTTGGCCCACAGACTTACGCCATGAAAAAAAGTGTTGTCTCACCCAGTTTTTACTCTGTGTTCGTGCCAGGGATACAAATAATGTTTGGCCTGCCTGGTGTTCTTTATACCTCATTACATGGCAGAAAAATAAAACATTTTATATTGAAGACTGCGCTCAAAGCGCACATTCATATTTTATTAATTACCGAAAGGCACATATACATGAAACAGAGCGACTCAGCACTAGCTGGTGATGTAAGATGCTGGAGTGTTCTCCCAGCAATTCCATCCGGGGCGCGTAAGTCACGTTGTTGACAAGTAAACCAGAGGAATACCTCAGCCCAGTTCTACGATGATAAAATCCAGAATGGTAATGCATAGTTTTGTTTTGGGGTTCTATTATGTTCAACAAAGATTAGCATTATGTCAATAGCAATAATTAGAAATTTCAAACATCATGAATTCATAGCCGATGTGAAAACTTTTAATTTCGTCCTTATGGTCGCAAAAATGTAAAACTTATACTAGGGAAGGCAATTGGCACATTTAATCTGAACAATATAATACAATATATTTGACTTGATAGTTACTGTAGACACTGTGGGAGCATGTAGCGTGGAGTCCTGCCACTGACCATAGCTAGGCCAGGCTCCAGGGTACGGTGTCTCCAGGATACAGGGATAAGTTCCTAAAACAATAGAAAGGTTTCACCTACTCTCCCAATAATTTTTGATCCTTTTAATTCTGTCTTTTTTTACATACACTCTTAAAAATAAATGTTTTAAGTTAGAACCATATGAGTTTTCTGGCTCCACAAAGAACCTTATGTGGGCCAATTCTTCCAAGAACATTTCTTTTTAATAAAGCAAACCTTAATAAAGCAAATCGGAGGAAAACGCTACCGAAGTTTTATCAACATATCGTCTGCGCTATACTCACTCATCATGAATTCTTGACCTTTGCTACTTTCCCTTCTGGGAAGGCTACAAGGCCCTTCCCCACCCTCCCTTCGGCAAATAAGATCAAGCCTCCATTCTGCTCCTCCCTTCCAATAGGCAGGAACTTAAAACAGGTAGCACCCGTGGTAAGGCCTTTTCATCTGAATCTACGCTTCAAGATCGTATTGGTCATGCGTACTGGGATATGTGTTACATCTGAGAATAACATTGACGTCGTATACACTGACTCTGTGATTGAGTTCATCAGGAAATGTATAGACAATGGTGTTCTCACTGTGACAATTAGAACTCACCCAAACCAGAAAATGTGGCTAGATAGCAGCATTCGTGCAAACCCCTGAACTTAACCATGGCAAGGTGACTGGGAACATGGACAAGCACAAACAATCCAGCTATGCCCTTCATAAGGCAATCAAACAGGCTAAACATCAAAGTAGAGCTGCAATCCAGAGGTTCAGACATGAGACATATGTGGCAGAGAATCCAGACAATCATGGATTATAAAGGGAAAACAAGCTGAATAGCGGACACCAATGCCTTGCTCCCGGACAAGCTAAACACCTTCTTCACCCGCTTCAACACAGTGCTGCCTAGGCGGGCAAACAGCGTTCACAAGGACTGTGAGCTCTCGTTCTCCATGGTCGAAGTGAGTAAGAAATTTAAGCGTGTTAACCCTCACAAAGCTGTCGGCCCAGACGGAATCCCAAAAAAGTATTTTTTTAATTACATTTTTTATTTCACCTTTATTTAACCAGGTAGGCTAGTTGAGAACAAGTTCTCATTTACAACTGCGACCTGGCCAAGATAAAGCATAGCAGTGTGAACAGACAACACAGAGTTACACATGGAGTAAACAATTAACAAGTCAATAACACAGTAGAAAAAAAGGGGAGTCTATATACATTGTGTGCAAAAGGCATGAGGAGGTAGGCGAATAATGACAATTTTGCAGATTAACACTGGAGTGATAAATGATCAGATGGTCATGTACAGGTAGAGATATTGGTGTGCAAAAGAGCAGAAAAGTAAATAAATAAAAACAGTATGGGGATGAGGTAGGTAAAAATGGGTGGGCTATTTACCGATAGACTATGTACAGCTGCAGCGATCGGTTAGCTGCTCAGATAGCAGATGTTTGAAGTTGGTGAGGGAGATAAAAGTCTCCAACTTCAGCAATTTTTGCAATTCGTTCCAGTCACAGGCAGCAGAGAACTGGAACGAAAGGCGGCCAATTGAGGTGTTGCTGGAGCGCGTGCTACGGATGGGTGTTGCCATCGTGACGAGTGAACTGAGATAAGGCGGAGCTTTACCTAGCATGGACTTGTGGATGACCTGGAGCCAGTGGGTCTGGCGACGAATATGTAGCGAGGGCCAGCCGACTAGAGCATACAGGTCGCAGTGGTGGGTGGTATAAGGTGCTTTAGTGACAAAACGGATGGCACTGTGATAAACTGCATCCAGTGTGCTGAGTAGAGTGTTGGAAGCAATTTTGTAGATGACATCGCCAAAGTTGAGGATCGGTAGGATAGTCAGTTTTACTAGGGTAAGTTTGGCGGCGTGAGTGAAGGAGGTTTTGTTGCGGAATAGAAAGCTGACTCTAGATTTGATTTTCGATTGGAGATGTTTGATATGAGTCTGGAAGGAGAGTTTACAGTCTAGCCAGACACCTAGGTACTTATAGATGTCCACATAGTCAAGGTCGGAACCATCCAGGGTGGTGATGCTGGTCAGGCGTGCGGGTGCAGGCAGCGAACGGTTGAAAAGCATGCATTTGGTTTTACTAGCGTTTAAGAGCAGTTGGAGGCCACGGAAGGAGTGTTGTATGGCATTGAAGCTCGTTTGGAGGTTAGATAGCACAGTGTCCAAGGATGGGCCGGAAGTATATAGAATGGTGTCGTCTGCGTGGATCAGAATGGTGTCGACTGCAAACCCTTTCATTAAATAAGACGCCCTGTCTAATTTCTGTTTTGTTTGTACAGATTGCTAGGCCCATAGTGTCAAGTCACTCTGGTTCACACTGACCGTGTGCAATGCTGTAAGACTGATCACATTTTTCATTCCTCTCTGTCACAAATGCCATGGTTGCAAATGACGAAGATGTAATCCAGATACAAGTGTTTTATACAACTGCCTTCTGTGTTCCCTTTTTGACTCCCTACGCATTTGCAATCAAATGCCAGAATTGTATTAATCACCTTAACTATGAACAGAAGATATTACATGGCAGAACAATCTAAACTCATCTCTCGGCATGGCCAGCCCATTCATTATCTCATCTAATCATAGCTTGCGGGAAGGTCCCTGTCTTTATCCATGGCTGCAATAACTAGGCTCGTAATTTAACAATTTTATTTGTACTTACATATGGCATACAAGTTTGTTATTTAGGCACATTAACGTTCAAATGCCTCTCCTGTGAAGTAGTGACATATGTGTAACGGCCGTTAAAAGAACTGGACCAAGGTGCAGCAAGGTGAGCGTACATACTTTTAATAGTAGATGTCTCCAACAAAACGTGACGCTTAAGGCTATGTGCCATCGAACAAAGTCAACTTTCCACAAACACAGGTGGGAAAAAGGGTACCAAAGTATGGTTCCCAAGCAGAGACAATGATAGACAGCTGTCCCTGATTGAGAACCATACCTGTCCAAAACATAGAAATAGAAAATCATAGAAACACAAAACGTAGAATGCCCAACCCAACTCACGCCCTGACCAAACCAAAATAGAGACATAAAAATGCTCTCTAAGGTTAGGGAGTGACAATATGCCTAGTTTCCTGAAACAAGTCACATTTTTGTGCAGTGTATATGCTGTATTCTAAATCCATGTGTATGTATAGTGAGTATGTTATCGCGTGTGTGTCTGTGCGTGTGTGTGTGTGTGTGCGTGTCTGTGCCAATGTTTGTGTTGCTTCACAGTCCCTGCTGTTCCATAAGGTGTTTTTAATCTGTTTTTTAAATCTAATTTTACTGCTTGCGTCAGTTACTTGATGTGGAATAGAGTTCCATGTAGTCTTGGCTCTATGTAGTACTGTTTGCCTCCCATAGTCTGTTCTGGACTTTGAAGAGACCTCTTGTGGCATGTCTTGTGGGGTATGTATGGGTGTCCGAGCTGTGTGCCAGTAGTTTAGACAGACAGCTTGGTGCATTCAACATGTCAATACCTCTCATAAATAAAAGTAGTGATGAAGTCAATCTCTCCTCCACTTTCAGCCAGGAGAGATTGACATGCATACTATTAATATTAGCTTATGTGTACATCCAAAGCCCAGCTGTGCTACCCTGTTCTGAGCCAATCGCAATTTTCCAAAGTCATTTTTTGCGGCACCTGACCACAGGACTGAACAGTAGTCAAGGTGCGACAAAACTAAGGCCTGTAGAACCTGCCTTGTTGATAGTGTTGTTAATAAGAAGGCAGAGTATCGCTTTATTATAGACAGACTTCTCCCCATCTTAGCTACTACTGTATCAATAAGGTTGACCATGAGGGTTTACAATCTAGGGTTACTCCAAGCAGGTTATCATCTCAACTTGCTCAATTTCCACATTATGTATTACAAGTTTTAGTTGAGGCTCAGGGTTTAGTGAGTGTTTTTTTCCAAATACAATGCTTTTACTTTTAGAAATATTTAGGGCTAACTTATTCCTTGCCACCCACTCTGAAACTAACTGCAGCTCTTTGTTGAGTGTTGCAGTCATTTCAGTTGCTGTAGTCGCTGACGTGTATAGTGTTGAGTCATCCGCATCCATAGACACTCTGGTTTTAATCAAAGTCAGTGGCATGTCATTAGGAAAATTGAAAAAAGCAAGGGGGCCTAAACAGCTACTCTGGGGAATTCCTGATTCTAACTGGATTATATTTGAGAGGCTTCCATTAGAGAAAACCCTCTGTGTTCTGTTAGACAAGTAACTCTTTATCCACATTATAGCAGGGGGTTTAAAGCCAAAACACATGTTTTTCCAGCACCAGACTATGATCGATAATGTCAAAAGCTGCACTGAAGTCTAACAAGACAGCCCACACTATCATTTTATCATCAGTTTCTCTCAGCCAATCATCAGTCATTTGTGTAAGTGCTGTGTTTGTTGAGTGTCCTTCCCTATAAGATGCAGAAATGTTGTTGTCAATTTGTTTACTGTGAAATAGCATTGTATCTGGTCAAACACTATTTTTTCCAGAAGTGAACTAAAGGTTGGTAACAGGCTGATTGGTCAGCTATTTGAGCCAGTAAAAAAGGGGGCTTAACTATTCCTGGGTAGAGGAATAACTTTAGCTTCCCTCAAGGCCTGAGGGCAATCATTTAATCCTAGTAAAAATTCCCTCTCAAAAACCATCCAGCGCTGTGTTGAAACCGGCTCTCATGAGGACCGCCACAGGAAAGGAAGACCCAGAGTTACTTCTGGTGCGGAGGATAAGTTCATTAGAGTTAACTGCACTGCAGATTGCAGCCCAAATAAATGCTTCGCAGAGTTCAAGTAACAGACACATCTCAACATCAACTGTTCAGAATGGACTGTGTGAATCAGGCCTTCATGGTTGATTTGCTGTGAAGAAACACCAATAATAAAAGAGACTTGCTTGGGCCACGAAACACAATTAATAGACATTAGCCTGGGGAAATGTGTCCTTTGGTCTGTCGAGTCCAAATTTGAGATTTTTGGTTTTTGGTTCCAACCACTGTGTCTACATGGTAGGTGAACATATGATCTCTGCATGTGTCGTTCCCACCGTGAAGCATAGAGGAGGAGGTGTGAGGTTTGTCGGGGTGCTTTGCTGGTGACACTGTCTGTGTTTTATTTAGAATTCATGGCACACTTAACCAGCATGGCTTCCACAGCATTCTGCAGTGATACGCCATCCCATCTGGTTTTCACTTAGTGGGACTATCATTTGTTTTTTCAAAAAGACAATGACTCAAAACACACCTCCAGGCTGTGTAATTTGACCAAGAAGTAGAGTGATGGAGTGCTGCATCAGATGACATGGCCTCCACAATCCCACGACCTCAACCCAATTGAGATAGTTTGGAATGAGTTGTACCACAGAGTAAAGGAAAAGCAGCCAGCAGTGCTCAGACTATGTGGGAACTCCTTCAAGACCGTTGGAAATGTATTCCAGGTGAAGCTGGTTGAAAGAATTCCAAGAGTGTGCAAAGCTGTCATCAAGGAAAAGAGTGGCTACTTTGAAGAATCTATAATCAAACATTTTATTTTGATTTGTTTAACATTTATTTTGGTTACTACATGATTCCATATGCGTTATTTCATAGTTTTGATGTTTTCACAACTTCTACAATATAGAAAATAGTACAAATAAAGAAAAAACCCTGATGTGTCCCTGAACAAAGCGGAGGTCAAAATCAAAAGTAACAGTCAATATCTGGTGTCTAGTATGGCTGGTGGCATTGTCATGCTGGAGGGTCATGTAAGGATGAGCCTGCAGGAAGGGTATCACATGAGGGAGGAGGATGTTGAGATTGCCTGCAATGACAACAAGCTCAGTCCGATGATGCTGTGACACACCGCCCCAGATCACGTTGGACCCTCCACCTCCAAATCGATCCCGCTCCATACAGGCCTCTGTGTAAGACTCATTCCTTCTACGATAAACGCAAATCCGACCATCACCCCTGGTGAGACAAAACCACGACTTGTCAGTGAAGAGCACTTCTTGCCAGTCCTGTCTAGTCCAGCAATGGTGGGTTTGTGCCCATAGGCGACGTTGTTGCCGGTGATGTCTGGTGAGGACCTGCCTTTACATCAGGCCTACAAGCCCTCATTCCAGCCTCTCTCAGTCTATTGCAGACAGACTGAGCACTGATGAAGGGATTGTGCATTCCTGGTGCAACTCGGACAGTTGTTGTTGCCATCCTGTACCTGTCCCGCAGGTGTGACGTTCGGATGTACCGATCCTGTGCAGGTGTTGTTACACATTGTCAGCCACTGTGTGGACAATCAGCTTTCCATCCTGTCTCCCTGTAGCGCTGTCTTAGGCGTCTCACAGTACGCACATTGCAATTTATTTCCCTGGCCACATCTGCAGTCCTCATGCCTCCTTGCAGCATGCCTAAGGCACGTTCATGCAGCTGAGCAGGGACCCTGGGCATCTTTTTTTTGGTGTTTTTCAGAGTCAGTAGAAAGGCTTCTTTAGTGTCCTACGTTTTCATAACTGTGACCTTAATTACCTACCGTCTGTAAGCTGTTAGTGTCTTAATGATCGTTCCACAGGTGCATGTTCATTAATTGTTTATGGTTCATTGAACAAGCATGGGTGTTTAATTAAACCCTTTACAATGAAGATCTGTGATTCTTACAAATTATCTTTGAAAGACAGGGACGTTTCCATTTGTGCCGAGTTTATATTTATATATATTTTGCCGTTTTTGTCTTTTATTTAATTGTTGACAGCAGTTGACACCATATTTATATTGGAGAAGGCGAGTAGCGACACATTTTAAATTGATCATGTTGTGATATGTAAGTTGTTTTCTGTTGGTTGTGAGCAAACTTTTTGAACAAAAATATGGAATATATTTGTTGTCTTAGTCCTATAGGGGCAGTATTTCATTTTTGGATAAAAACACGTGCCCGGTTTAAGCGCAATATTTTGTCACGAAAAGATGCTCGACTATGCTTGGAATTGATAGTTTTGGAAAGAAGACACTCTGACGTTTCCAGAACTGCAAAGATGTTCACTGTGAGTGCCATAGAACTAAAGCTACAGGCAAAACCAAGATGTTTGAGCGACCAGGAAATGAACAGGATTTTTGAGGGTACGTTTTCCATGATCGCCTTATATGGCTGTGAATGTGACAGGAATGAACGGACACTTTCTAGCGTTTCCCCAAGGTGTCTGCAGCATTGTGACGTATTTGTAGGCATATCATTGGAAGATTGACCATAAGAGACTACATTTACCAGGGGTCCCGCACGGTGTCTGTGTGGAAATTGGTGCGCAAAAGTCACCTACCAGTATTTTTCCATCCTAATCAGAAAAGAATGCAGGCTTCTAGGACTGGCATTTCAATGAAGAGATATATGACAAAACACCTTGAGGATTGATTCAAACAACGTTTTCCATGTTTCAGTCGATATTATGGAGTTAATTCGGAAAAAAGTTCGACGTGTAGGTGACTGAATTTTCGGTTAGTTTCGGTAGCCAAATGCATAGTAACAAAACGGAACGTTGTGTCCTACACAAGATTCTTTCAGGAAAAACTGGACATCTGCTATGTAACTGAGAGTCTCCTCATTGAAACATCTGGAGTTCTTCAAAGGTAAATTATTTTATTTGATCCCTTTGCTGGTTTTTGTGAATATGTTGCGTGCTAAATGCTAACGCTAAATGCTAAGCTAGCTATCACCACTCTTACACAAATTATTGATTTTCTCTGGTTCTAAAGCATATTTTGAAAATCTGAGACGACAGGATTGTTAAGACAAGGATAAGCTTGAGAGCAGGCATATTTATTTCATTTCATTTGCAATTTTTAGAAATCGCTAATGTTGCGTTATGGTAATGAGCTTGAGGCTGTAGTCACGATCCCGCATGCGGGATGGGGCGGACTAAGTGGTTTTAAAGGTAAGGTGTAACAGGCTTTGGTTTTTCCATTTATATTTTGAGGTTTGATGTTAGTACATAACCATTTGGTGCTCAACAACTGCTGTCATCTCATTAGTCAGTATGTGTTACACTTGTACCAGCTAACAAGCTAGAGACAGGACCCGAATTCAAAAGTTAGGTAACTAACTAGCGTACTAATCCAAAAAAGCCATCTAAAGAAATTGCATTGGAAATTCTGTCATGTTGATGTTAGCTAGCTAGCTGGCAGCTAATGTTTGCTAGCTGGCGAAGTTATCTAGTCAGCAAACGTGATGTACTTAGCTATCTAACTATATCATAACAAAGATCGTCTTGCGCTAAATCATCAAGCAGAATTTCTTTATTCAAAAATACGTTTTAGGTTTTACCTAATGCTAGCTAGCAAGCTAACGTTTCCTAGCAAGCTATATAGGACAGAGGTGCTGGCAAACATTAACTCGCCAGCTAGCTACTTAGCTAGCTGAGCAGCGTGCTTAATCATCCAGCATAAATTCTGTATCCATTCTTCACAACACTATAAGGGTACAAGGCGAGACCCAGATGCAATCACGGGAGGCAGATGGTTTGAGTCTCTGATATTTATTATAATCCAAGGGGAATGCAAGAGAATGGTCATGGACAGACAAAATCAGGTCAGAGTCCAGAAGGTACTGAGTGGCAGGCAGGCTCGAGGTCAGGGCAGGCAGAATGGTCAGGCAGGCGGGTTCAGAGTCCAGACAGGCAAGGGTCACAACTGGGAGGACTAGCAAAACAGATAGAAGGAAAAAGCATGCTGGTTGACTTGACAAACAAGACAAACTGGCAACAGACAAGCAGGGAACACAGAAATAAGTACCCAGGGACTAATGAGAAAAACAGGTGACACCTGGATGTGGGTGGAGACACAAAGACAGATGAAACAGATCAGGGCGTGACAGACACACTGTCACATGATGTCAATGTCAACACAAAATTCTGGGCATATTCCAGGTCATCTTCACTTCAAACAAGTTTCATAGATGGGCAGATCTCACAAAGTCGGGGGAATTTCTCAGAAGCCAATACCTATAATATGGCCTTAAGATCATCATCAAGGTTTCAAGAGTCGGCAAGACACGTCATGGGAACTATTTCTGTTCTTGGGACAGAGGAACAATGCACCACACCCAAAAGTGATAAAATAACTATTGTTTAACTGTGCAACAATTTAAAACAATGTTGCACGATGATACATAAAGGTTCAATAGTATACACATTTGTAAGTGCATGTATAAATGGTGAATAGCTGGACACAAATAGTGGCTCACTATTTGGAAATCACTGACTGGCTATCGCAGCATTTTGACCAGTTTGTTATAACCCATTTATTAAAGGTTTATAATGCATTTACAAATGATTAAATAACCATGAATAACGTAATTACAAACCCTTTATAAACCCTTTACAAATGGTATCTTGTTGTAAAGTTTTACCAACTCTTTCTTATCTGGTTTGATTATTAAACACATATCTGCACCAAAACATATTACAAATGAAATGTAGTATTAAATATGATATGGGAAAAACATACACAAATAATAAAATATAAAGAAATCAAGAACTTTTTTGAAATAATTGAAATAATTTAATAATAATACATCTTGTTATGCAAACCTGAAAACAATATGATAAGAATAAGGCAATTAATAACAATTATTAACTTTTACAACTTCAATTGCTTCTGTACATACTAGGCCTATAACCTAATACACAAGGCATATAGCCTTATACTTTCCACTCTGCCTAAAGCCTAATATTAAAGTAAGAATGGGAACAAATTAAAAGCATGCATGGGATGTGAAATGACCAGTGACAATCTGAGCTATTTGGGTGAAGACTAGGATTCCCTTTACTAGTGCCTATGTCCACAATGAGTAACACTCACTGGAGCACCATAACCTAAAACAATTTTGGTTCCCTACGATGCATAACTGCTTTCCCTTGCATTATGGTGCAGCATAAACAAACCACGTCATATTCTCCTTTCTATATTTTAATCTAGGCTGTGTGGGTGTGATTGTCCCTCAGCCCTGTCTGCAACCTCAGCAGCATGTTGTCCAGTCTCTCCAGCCCTGTCTGCAGACTCAGCAGCATGTTGTCCAGTCTCTCCAGCCCTGTCTGCAGCCTCAGCAGCATGTTGTCCAGTCGCTCCAGCCCTGTCTGTAGCCTCAGCAGCATGTTGTCCAGTCTCTCCAGCCCTGTCTGCAGACTCATGTTGTCCAGCATGTTGCAGCCTCCAGCATGTTGTCTCCAGCCCTGTCTGCAGACTCAGCAGCATGTTGTCCAGTCTCTCCAGCCCTGTCTGCAGACTCAGCAGCATGTTGTCCAGTCTCTCCAGCCCTGTCTGTAGCCTCAGCAGCATGTTGTCCAGTCTCTCCAGCCCTGTCTGCAGACTCAGCAGCATGTTGTCCGGTCTCTCCAGCCCTGTCTGCAGACTCAGCAGCATGTTGTCCAGTCTCTCCAGCCCTGTCTGCAGACTCAGCAGCATGTTGTCCAGTCTCTCCAGCCCTGTCTGCAGACTCAGCAGCATGTTGTCCAGTCTCTCCAGCCCTGTCTGTCCTTGGCACCACAGGAACAGCTTCTATTGGGGTGGAAGGTAGCCTAGTGGTTAGAGTTGGGACAGTAACCGAAAGACTGCTTGATCGAATCCCTGAGCTGATAAGGTAAAAATCTGTCGTTCTGCCCCTGAACAAGGCAGTTAATCCGTTGTTCCTAGGCCATTGTTCCTAAGAATTTGTTCTTAACTGGCTTTCCTTGTTAAATAAACAAATATTGACTGCTTGGTGCACAGGTGACATATCTACAGTGTTGTCCCCAAGAAGGTCTGAGAGCGGACAGTCCACCAGTGTCAGAGAGGAGAGAGAAATAATTGCATACAGTGTGTGTACATGTAGCCTAATAGTACACAACAAAAATACAACATTGACAGTTGTAAACTAAACCAGGATGATTTAGTTACCATGCTGACTACCAAGCCCGAGCTTTCAAAAGTCATAACTATTGGCTAGCTACCTAGCTATCATCATAAGGGTTAGGGTTAGGCTTAGCCGCCATTTATTCTTGCAATCAACAGCCAGCAGGCTTATTTTTAGGAATCATATCACAGATAATGACACAATTAGATATCTAGCTAAGTATTTATTTATATATCTAACTGATGACACCAGGCAGGCTAAAACTCCATCCCACACAAAACATGGTGACATTTCAGGGGGTCTTTTCAAACAGCTCTTACACTCAAATTACATGATCATCATTTTCACAATTTCACAGTATTATCCCAATCTCATAGTGTGGTAATATACAGTTGAAGTCAGAAGTTTGCATACACATTAGCCAAATACATTTAAACTCTGTTTTTCACAATTCCTGACATTTAATCCCCGTAACAATTCCCTGTTTTAGGACAGTTAGGATCACCACTTTTTTTATGAATGTGAAATGGCAGAATAATAGTAGAGAGGATGATTTATTTTAGCTTTTATTTCTTCCATCACATTCCCAGTGGGTCAGATGTTTACATACACTCAATTAGTATTTGTCTTTAAATTGTTTAACTTGGGTCAAACGTTTCGGGTAGCCTTCCACAAGCTTCCCACAATAATTTGGGTGAATTTTGGCCCATTCCTCCTGACAGAGCTGGTGTAACTGAGTCAGGTTTGTAGGCCTCCATGCTCACACACACTTTTTAAGTTCTGCCCACAAATTTTCTATACGATTGAGTTCAGGGCTTTGTGATGGCCACTCCAATTACTTGACTTTGTTGTCCTTAAGCCATTTTGCCACAACTTTGGAAGTATGCTTGGGGTCACTGTCCATTTGGAAGACCCATTTGCGACCAAGCTTTAACTTCCTGACTGATGTCTGGAGCTGTTTCTTCAATATATCCACATAATTTCCGTCCCTCGTGATGCCATCTATTTTGTGAATAGCACCAGTCCCTCCTGCAGCAAAGCACCCCCACAGCATGATGCTGCCACCCCCGTGCTTCACGGTTGGGATGGTGTGGTTCAGCTTGCAAGCATCCCCCTTTTCCCCCCAAACATAACAATGGTCATTATGGCCAAACAGTTCTATTTTTGTTTCATCAGACCAGAGGACATTTCTCCAAAAAGTACGATCTTTGTCCCCATGTGCAAACTGTAGTCTGGCTTTTTTTTAATGGAGGTTTTGCTAAGCAGCCTTTCAGGTTATGTCAATATAGAACGCATTTTACTGTGGATATACATACATTTGTACCTGTTTACTCCAGCATCTTCACAAGGTCCTTTGCTGTTGTTCTGGGATTGATTTGCACTTTTTGCACCAAAGTTCATTCATCTCTAGGAGACAGAACCTAACCGACTTGCCAAAACTATAGTTTGTTAACAAGAAATGTGTGGAGTGGTTGAAAAAATAGTTATCATGACTCCAACCTAAGTGAATGTAAACTCCCGACTTAATTTGTATATGAAACATAGGAAAATCTAGTTTTTGATTGCCTTCGTCCTTTAACTGCCTGATCTATCACCTGTGTACACCTGATACACACATCTCCCGAGTGTGCTCCCGAGTGGTGCAGTGCTCTAAGGCACTGCATTTCAGTGCTAAAGGTATCACTACAGACTTTGGTTCAATTCCAGGCTGTATCACAACCGGCCATGATTGGGAGTCCCATAGGACGGCACACAATTGGCCCAGTGTCGTCCGGGTTAGGGTTTGGCCGGGCCAGGCCGTCATTGTAAATAAGAATTTATTCTTAACTGACTGCCTCGTTAAATAAAGGTTCAATCAAATAAATAAAAATCTAACTCTGTCTTGTCTCTCCCCCTCACCCCTTCATCCCCTCTGCAGTCCTAACCTGACATGGAGGGACATGCAGCACTTGTCCGTGCTGACCTCCAAGAGAAACCAGCTACATGACGAGGTGCACCAGTGGCGGAGGAACGGCGTGGGCCTGGAATTCAACCACCTGTTTGGTTACGGTGTCCTGGACGCTGGCGGCATGGTCAAGATGGCCAAGGAGTGGAAGACTGTCCCCGAGCGTTTTCACTGCGTGGCTGGATCATTGCAGGATGTCCAGTAAGTGACTGGGCACTGTACAGACAATACATTACCGACCTGGCTGAAAATAGAAGTAGTACTAAGATGTACAGTCGTCGCCAAAAGTTTTGAGAATGACACACATATTAATTTTCACAAAGTCTGCTGCCTCAGTGTCTTTAGATATGTGTCAAAGGCTTTTATTGACAATTACATGAAGTTGATGCAAAGAGACAATATTTGCAGTGTTGACCCTTCTTTTTCAAGACTTCTACAATCTGCTCTGGTATGCTGTCAATTAACCTCTGGGCCACATCCTGACTGATGGCAGCCCATTATTGCATAATCAATGCTTGGAGTTTGTCAGAATTTGTGGGGTTTTGTTTTTCCACCCACCTCTTGTGGATTGACCACAAGATCCCAATGGGATTAAGGTCTGGGGAGTTTCCTGGCCATGGACCCAAAATATCGATGTTTTGTTCCCCGAGCCACTTAGTTATCACAGTTACCTTATGGCAAGGTGCTCCATCATGCTGGAAAAGGCGTTGTTCGTCACCAAACTGTTCCTGAATAGTTGGGAGAAGTTGCTCTCGGAGGATGTGTTGGTACCATTCTTTATTCATGGCTGTGTTCTTAGGCAAAATTGTGAGTGAGCCCACTTCCTTGGCTGAGAAGCAACCCCACACATGAATGGTCTCAGGATGCTTTATTGTTGGCATGACACAGGACTGATGTCAGTGCTCACCTTGTCTTCTCCCGACAAGCTTTTTTCCGGATGCCCCAAACAATCAGAAAGGTGATTCATCAGAGAAAATCACTTTACAGCAATATCCTTGCCTGTGAAGCACCTTTTGTGCAAAGCAATAATGACGGCACATGTTTCCTTGCAGGAAACCATGGTTGACAGAGGAAGAACAACGATTCCAAGCACCACCCTCCTTTTGAAGCTTCCAGTCTGTTATTCGAACTCAATCAGCATGACAGAGTGATCTCCAGCCTTGTTCTCGTCAACACTCAACAATCACTGACATGATGTCAGCTGGTCCTTTTGTGGCAGGGCTGAAATGCAGTGGAAATGTTTTTGGCAGATTCAGTTCATTTGCATGGCAAAGAGGGACTTTGCAATTAATTGCAATTCATCTGATCATTCTTCATAACATTCTGAAGTATATGCAAATTGACATCATACAAAATGAGGCAGCAGACTGTGAAAATTAAAATTTGTTTAATTCTCAAAACCTTTGGCAATGACTGTAGGGTTGTTTGTATTTAGCTACAGTTGAAGTCAGAAGATTAAATACACCTAAGCAAAATACATTTAAACTCCGTTTTTCACAATTCCTGACATTTAATCCTTGTACATTTTTTTTGTCTTAAGTCAGTTAGGATCACAACTTTATTTTAACAATGTGAAATATCAGAAATAATAGTAGAGTGATTTATTTCAGGTTTTATTTATTTAACCACATTCCCAGTGGGTCAGAAGTTTACATCCACTCAATTAGTATTTGGTGACATTGCTTTTAAATTGTTTAACTTGGGTCAAACATTTCGGGTAGCCTTCCACAAGTTTCCCACAATAAGTGTAGGAATTTTGGCCCATTCCTCCTGACAGAGCTGGTGTAACTGAGTCAGGTTTGTAGGCCTCCTTACTCACAAACGCTTTTTCAGTTCTGCCCACACATTTTCTATAGGATTGAGGTCAGGGCTTTGTGATGGCCACTCCAATACCTTGACTTTGTTTTAAGCCATTTTGCCACAACTTTGGAAGTATGCTTGGGGTCATTGTCCATTTGGAAGACCCATTTGCGACCAAGCTTTAACTTCCTGACTGATGTCTTGAGATGTTTCTACAATATATCCACATAATTTCCGTCCCTCATGATGCCATCTATTTTGTGAAGTGCACCAGTCCCTCCTGCAGCAAAGCACCCCCACAACATGATGCTGCCACCCCCGTGCTTCATGGGTGGAATTGTGTTCTTCGGCTTGCAAGCATCCCCCTTTTTCCTCTAAACACAACGATGGTAATTATGGCCAAAAAGTTATATTTTTGTTTCATCAGACTAGAGGACACTTCTCCAAAAAGTACGATCTTTGTCCCCATGTGTAGTTGCAAACCATAGTCTGGATTTTTTTATGGCGGTTTTGTAGCAGTGGCTTCTTCCTTGTAGAGCGGCCTTTCAGTTTATGTTGATATGGGACTCGTTTTACTGTGGATATAGATACTTTTGTACCTGTTTCCTCCAGCATCTTCACAAGGTCCTTTGCTGTTGTTCTCGGATTGATTTGCACTTTTCACACCAAAATACGATCATCTCTTGGAGACAGATCGTGTTTCCTTCCTGAGCGGTATGATGGCTGCGTGGTCCCATGGTGTTTATACTTGCGTACTATTGTTTGTACAGATGAACGTGGTACCTTCAGGCGTTTGGAAAATGCAAGAATGGACCAGACTTGTGGAGGTCTACAATTTATTTTCTGAGGTCTTGTCTGATTTCTATTGATTTTCCCATGATGTCAGGCAAAGAGGCACTGAGTTCGAAGGTAGGCATTGAAATACATCCACAGGTACACCTCCAATTGACTCAAATGATATCAATTAGCCTATCAGAAGCTTCTAAAGCCATGACATCATTTTCTGGAATTTTCCAAGCTGTTTAAAGGCACAGTCAACTTATTGTATGTAAACTTCTGCCCCACTGGAATTGTGATACAGTAAATTATAAGTGAAATAATCTGTTTGTAAACAATTGTTGGAAAAATTATCTGTGTCATGCACAAAGTAGATGATCCTAACTTAGTTGCCAAAACTATAGTTTGTTATCAAGAAATGTGTGGATTAGTTGAAAAATGTGTTTTGATATTTCCAACCTAAGCGTATGTTAATTTCGGACTTCAACTGTATGTCTGGTCCATTGCCTGACTGTGTGGTTACTCTGCAGTTCGACCCATAAAACATAATAAAAAAGTTTGTCTCGTCCAGGACTGGAGTCTACGCAGATAGTCAATCAGAGCTACAGTACGCCTTTATGCAAATAAGTTATTTGCCACATGGGCCTGACATAATTCACTTTGAACTCGACTGTGTGTTTCCAGGCAGTAGCAACAGTACGACTTTAGATCATTACTAAGCGTCCTTCTGCAGCTTGCCTGCCACTGCATGCTTGTCCCAACCCATGTTTTGGCAACTGAATGGGAACTTACCTACCTGCCTGCCCGCTCATTTTGCCAATGCCAAAAAAAATTGATTGACAACTAGGGGTATGTTAATAAATTGCCTCCAGTGGGTGGTTTGTAAATTCAGAGCATTGTCAGATTGTCTGTTCATAAATTCTGAGCTTTTCGGTCTCCGAGGGTTCAGAGCATACACTGCGCTATTGATACAGGAACGCTCAGGCCAAGGAGTAGGGTTGATCTGCACATTCCTCACAATGGCAGTTAAGCAACCAAGCTGACTGGCTAAAGTTGGCTAGCTGCTTCCAGACACAAATGAGTAGTGCTGGTTAGCTTGTTTACATTAGCCAGAGCCTTAGTGACTAACTGTGCTGCTGGCAACCATTGAATTACTTTTTTTGCAGAAGTTTACTGGCACTGGTCATATTCAGTGGGTGTTGCGCATTTATAAATCCATAATTTATTTTGAGCTCTGGCTCACTCAGACAAGTGCTCTGAAATCGGAGTAGATAGCCAGAGTGAATTTACGAATGCAAGAGATATGCTGAACTAGATAAAAGTCGTTCAAGTTCCTCATAGCTAGCTAGCGAAGTGATTTAAATTTCTCACGAGATAACCAAATGACACCTGAATCTCTATCTGTAGCCACCGAAAAACGATATGAGGGGAAAAAGTCTGGTGGCTCACCCACTCCTCCAATGACATGATATCCTTCCAGCAGCTCTCTAACTAACTAGCTAATGTTAAGCTCTATGTTTTTAGCTTGCTACAGTAAATACATAGCTACATAAATAGATACAGTAGCATATGACTGACTTGTGATCATTGCCATTGCTAGTTTGATTGTATTGACATTCCCAGAGTTAGTTACATTCGTCTATCGTTCCCAAAGTATTGAGTAGTGGACACGGAAATAGTGCATCCTGAATGGGTGGAGGCAGCAAAAGAATGTACCAGGCCATCTGTGATTTACAACCTGATAGCAATATTTTTTGGACTACCAAGAAATGTATTGGTGAATTAAGCATCTCTTCTGCTAACAATACCTTACTGTCCATCATGGAATTTTGAGTCAAACCGAGCCTATTTTTTAAACCTCTTAAGAAGTTGGTTTTGTCGCATAAATTGGGAATTGAACAGGTTAGGGTTAGCCGAACAGGTTAGCCGAAGGCAGAACAGTTGAAACTGGAGGGGGACCATACTTAAATTCACACAGGACACCAGAAAGAATAGGATAATTCCACCAAATATAACAGACTGACCCTAGTCCCCCCGCCATAGACTATTGCAGCATAGATACCGGAGGCTGAGACAGGGGGGTGTCTCAGGGGACACTGTGGCCCCGTCTGACAATACCCATTGACACTTTGCCAAAGCACAGCCCCCACACCACTAGAGGGATATCAACAGACCACCAACTTACTACCCTGAGACAAGGCCGAGTATAGCCCATGAAGATCTCCTCCACTTCACGTAGACACCTGCTCGTCGGACATCTCAAATCATGGGCATTGATATGGAATTGGTCCCCCCTTTTCTGCTATAACAGCCTCTACTCTTCTGGGAAGGCTTTCCGTTAGATGTTGGAACATTTCTGTGGGGACTTGCTTCCATTCAGCCACAAGACCATTAGTGAGGTCGGGCACTGATGAGGGGCAATTAGGCCTGGCTCACAGTCAGCTTTCCAATTCATCCCAAAGGTGCTCGATGGGGTTGAGGTCAGGGCTCTGTGCAGGCCAGGCAAGTTCTTCCAAACAATTCTCGCCAGACCATTTTTGTATGGACCTCGCTTTGTGCACTGGGCAATTGTTATACTGAAACGGGAAAGTACCTTCCCCAAACTGTTGCGACAATGTTGGAAGCACAGAATTGTCTTCAATGTCATTGCATGCTGTAGCGTTAATATTTCCCTCCACCAAACTTTAGAGTTGGCACTATGCTTTGGGGCAGGTAAAATTATCCTGGAGTCTGCCAAACCCAGATTCGTCCATCGGACTGCCACATGGTAAAGTGTGATTCATCACACCAGAGAAAATAAAAATGTGAGAAATTATGCCACCCCACATCAAGAAACTGTTACAAAGGAGAGACATGCATGAAATTAACACCGTGATCATCATATTCACTGTCGGAAAAGGTTTTTACAACGGAAAAAGATTTATTTTGCAGCAAAAAGTTAATACAATTGCATATTTTATGATGATGAAATGCTTTATTTTTATTTATCAAGTGAATCTCAATCTCCAATAATGAATGCCAGCTAAGATAGGGGTAGGTAACATTTTCTAGTCTAAGCCTAACCAAAAGCCCACTCTTCGGTTTCCTAGTATAATTTCATGGCAAACCAAGCATGGTTTCTATAGTTGTTGGATTTCTGTGGGGGAGCAGGATTTGAGGCAGCACTAGTGCTCAGTCAGGTCTGCTGGGTCCATGCTAAGTAGGTCAGGTAATAGAAGGAGCTGTGAGTGCGGAGGTCTAGACAGACTGGGCTATGGTAAATACTCCGCACCTGCAGGCTGAATCTCAAATTTAATTAGATACAGGGGACACCTGTGGTCTCAAGGAGCTAACCAGAATACTGATTGTGTTATTATTTCTCTCTCTGTCCTTCTGTTTCTTCCTCTCTCAAATCTCTCTTCCTTAATACATTTTTGTATTCCCATTTCTCTATATCTTTCTGTCATGTTTTCCTTTCTCCATCTCCCTGTATTTTTGTCATTCTCTGACCCTTTCTTTCCCACCTTTCATATTCTGTCTCCCTTTCAAGTCTTCTCCATCCCTCTGTCCATCTCTCTCCCCCTGTTGTCCCTTTTCATTATCCTCCCTTTATCACCTTTTTTTCCTTTGTCTCACTTGACTCTTCTTTTGCGTTCACCTTCCTAATCCCCCCCTCCCATCTTTCCCTTCAGTAAGATCCAATCGGGTGGCAAGCTGATCCTGACCATCTCCACTGACTCCTGCCAGGGGAAGGACAACTTTGTCCGCTACCTGGAGCACGTTCAGGCTGTGGTCACAGTCAATGGTAGTCGCCGTGGCGACCTCAACATCAACATGACCTCCCCCATGGGCACCAAGTCCATCCTGCTGAGCTGCCGGCCCCGGGACGATGATGCCAAGGTGGGCTTTGACAAGTGGCCCTTTATGACCACACACACCTGGGGAGAGGACCCCCGCGGGACCTGGGTCCTGGAGGTGGGCTTCCAGGGAGACGAGCCACAGAGAGGGGCCCTGAAGGAGTGGACCCTCATGCTCCATGGAACACAAAGTGCCCCTTACATAGACCAGATAGTGCGCGACTACCAGTCCAAACTAGCCATGTCAAAAAAGGAGGAGCTGGAGGAAGAGCTGGACGAGGCAGTGGAGAGGAGTCTGAAAAGTCTGCTGAGTAAAAACTAGCTGACGTAGCTAACTAAACACCGTCTGGTCAGGTCTGCATGCCGGGCCGGTCTCGCTCTCTACTTCTCTCCTATCTTTCTCTCACTTCTCCTCTTTCTTTCTCGCACTTTCCACTTCTCTCACTTTCTCTGCCCCTTCTCGCTTTATCTTGCCCTCTCTCACACCTTCTCTCCCGACTGCCTTTCTCTCCTCTCTAATTTTCTTTCTTTCACCCTCTTCTCTGCTTTTAGTTTTTCTGTGTTTATATTAGCCATCTACTTCCAATGAATGTTTCTTGTAATCCGATGTTGATGATAAAAGTGTAACCTTAAAATAATCTGTTCTATAGAGAAAACAAAAAGATCTTATCTGGCTTTCGGTCTTTTTTTTTTTTTTTTACACATGACAAAAATGTATATAAACATAATGCATCCCACTACATGGTGTTCTTGCTTTCCCCCACACCTCCACCTCTGCTGAACCAACTGTTGTACAGTTTGACTTTTAATTATTTTCAGTGTCATTCTACTTAAAGTTTAATATCTTGCAAACAGAGGAGTGATACTTCTGTCCGTTTCTATTCTTGTGACAAGCAACTGTTTCTATATAAACAAGACAAGGATCGTGTGATTTATTTTGCAGCCTGTGGTCCTCAAAGCATATTGCAGAATAACCTTTGCGTATACTATAATAAATCTATTCAGCTGTTTGTTAAAGCACCTCAGTGATTTGCACCACTCTGCAATGCACAGGCAAGGTAGCAGAAATGTCTTGTCATTTGAATGAGGAAGAGAAAGATAGGAACTGGAAGATAGGTGGCTCTGTATTCCAATATCACTTTCTAAGGTAAGTCAATGCTCAATGTCAGACAATTGAAGCATATGCTGTAATGGGAAGCACTTATCTGTTCACTCAAGAGCACAAAGCACAGGGACATTTACATCACACACTGGGTGTGAGATCCGGACCGGGAATATAGTATAAAACAGCATCGTCTTCTGCCACTCTCTGTAGCTCTTACTTTCGTTATTCTGTTACACACACACACACACACACACACACATTTTCTGGCTCTCTCTTTCTCTCTCTCTCTTGTCTGTCCCTCTAAGGGAAAGTGGATTGTGCAGAGTTCAGATGTCGCTGTCTGCTCCTCCAGTTCATCTCAATGAAAAATGGATGACTGTCCTTCAGTAACTGCACCTATCACTCCGTGCTGAGAGACACCCAATGTTTACTAAACACTGCACTAGCTCAGTCTAGTTTCCTCACTATGACACAATTAATATACCTCCAGTATGCAAGTCAAACAGGGTGATCAGTTAAACTAGGCATCCATCACCTCTACCATCATTATAAAGTTAGTCAATAATGCTTTATCTGCATACGAAAAGTAAAAATCTGAAACATCTGCTGTTATTCTTCAAAGAATATAATATGAATAATTTAATATCTTTTTGGCATATTTCAATGGATTGAAATGAGATGATATGAAGGACTGGGGCATTCATTTGTAATGGAACAAAGCAATGAGTGTGTCATAAGAGTGGTGCTAATGTCCAAACACAAAGACAGTAGAGCTTTGCGCTTTTAAAGCTTGATTCTTTTTTATTATTAAAGCAATTTTATACACAGAAAGTCTGTGTTGAGGGCAGTCAATGGCATCCAATTGAACAAATGAGCTCTTGGGTTTGGGGGCAGCTTTGGTTTGGAAGTGTGGCAAACATCCATGAGGGCAGTAGCATGTCATCAATTTATAAAAATGTTAGAGGTTTTTTCACACATCAAGCCATGTTTACTCTACTTTGGGGGTTGAGATGACAAGGGGGCTTGTAGTTTTGATGTTCGTACTTCTTGTTTTCAGACATTAAATGTGTAAGGTTGCGGCGTAGGTAGAAAACGACAATAGCAGCATTATGGAACCAGCTAACACTTGCTGAACGCAAAGCCAGAAAGCGTGAGCGAATAGAGGAGCAGTATCAGGAAGAACTGTCTCTTTAAGGTTGGTTTCATATAGGGTGGGAACAATGTCTTTAGAATGTGTCTTTAGCAGAGTCACACAATGGCTCAGTGTTTGTTCTTACTGGCATAAGGTGAGGCAAAACTTGTGAGATATTTTGGCAAAGGTCGACCTTATCTCAGACTCAGTTCTTCTTTTTGCTGGTCTTCTCGATCATGGTCTCCACCACCATGGCTGTCTCCTCATAGCCCTTGGTCTTGCGGTCATTGGAGAACTTTTCCACTGACTCCACCATCTCCACCTTCTCGTAGCTCATGGAGTCAGGGGGCATGCTGCTAGCGCCACGGGGGGAGGGCATGGGAGGAGGGCCCCTGCGGTGACTGTCGTCTTTACCCCCCTTGGGTCCGGAGGGATTGCTGGGGCCTTTGGGGGCAGGGTTGGGCTGTGGGGGGGGAGTAGGGTTCTTCGGCCTAGGCTCGGGGTCTCCGCCCCTAGATTTCCCCTTCCCACCACCTTTTCCTCCCTTATCGTCTCCTTTCCCCCCCTCTCCGTCAGAGGGCTGGGTGGGGGTAAGGGGACCAGGGGGTGGCATGGGCTGAGGATGAGGGGGGTTGGGGGAGGGGGTGTAAGGCCCGAAGGGGTCATAAGGGGAGACCATGCCGTTGCGGATGGTGACGAAGACGTGTCCGGCGGAGGGGCTGGAGGTGTAGAAGTGAGGGTGGGGGTAGCTGCCATCGCCTGTCACCAGCACATAGCGCCCCTTGGTGTAAAAGTCAGCAATTGGCTCTGGCTTCTTGTACTTCCTCATTCGGTCCCTGACAATGTTACAAAGCGTGTCGAAGGCTTTGCTGATCTGAGCCCCGTCTGGCACATCCTGGGGCGTGTACAGGGACCTCTGCTCCTCCCTCTTCACCTCGCCTTCCTCCCCTGCCACCCCTCGCTTCTTGTCCTCCATGTGTTCGGCTCCACCGACTCTCTCCTTCTGGCCACTGTCCATCACATCTTTGGGGCTGATCTCCTTCTTCAGGACCTTCTTGGCCAAGATCTTCTGGCGAGGCTTGACACTGGTGATGTCCTGGATGGCTTGCGTGATGTCTGGAGACAACAAAACAACACAATACGCTCACATTCTAAATACATTATCCAAGGAGGATAGTACCCCTACGGGACCATGATCATCCTTATCTGCCATGAATAGACCCCAGGAGGATCCATTGTGATTTCTGTTCTATGGTCTTTGTATCTGAGTGGGTAGGATACACATCACTGTGTGGCTGTATACATTAGGGTTCTAGCTAGTGTGGTTATAGCCAATGATGACGACGGGGTGTTATGTGTCTGCTCTGTATGTATGGAGACTATCCGTGTGAAGCTGCTGTGGAATGAGACATGGCATGTCCTCACCTCTGCCCCTGTTCGACACAGTGGGTGTGTGGGTGTAGCGGTAATTGGTGGTGAACAAGGTAATGGGAGTCCCAATTATCGCTGAATTCAACCTGTGGAAGAGAATGATGAAGAAATGTTAGTTACCACCACAGCAAGTGATAGTGTATTTTTATGTGTTAGTAATAAACATTATACAAATGTTTTATTGAACCTTTTATTTAACTAGGCTAGTCAGTTAAGAACACATTATATCTTTACAATGATGGCCTACCCCGGCCAAACCCTAACCCGCACGCCGCTGGGCCAATTGCGCGCCACCCTATGGGGCTCCCAATTGAACCAGGGTCTGTAGTGAATCCTCCAGCACTGAGATGCAGTGCCTTAGATCGCTGCGCTGCTCGGGAGCCCAAATTGAAAGCTGACTGCGATACAGGTCTGATTGCCCAACATCGGTGCCTGACCTCACTAATGCTCTTGTGGCTGAATGGAAGCAACTCCCCGCAGCAATGTTCCAACATCTAGTGGAAAGCCTTCACAGAAGAGTGGAGGTTTGTTATAGGGGAGCAACTCTATATTAATGCCCATGATTTTGGAATGAGATGTTTGACGAGCAGGTGTCCACATACTTTGGTCATGTACATCGGTGTATCTGTATTCCCAGTGGTGAAATCTATAGATTAGCACCTAATGAATTTATTTTGATTGACTGATTTCCTTATATGATCTGTAACCCAGTAAAATCTTTGAAATTGTTGAATGTCAGATTCTTATTTTTTGTTCAGTGTAATTTTAAAAAAGACACATTTATTTGTCTTAGAATACACATTACTACTATTATTTGTATTATTATTATGGGGTGACAGGTAGCCTAGTGGTTAGAGCATTGGACTAGTAATCAGAAGGTAGTAAGTAACCAGAAGCTCGAATCCCCGAGCTAACAAGGTACAAATCTGTTGTTCTGCCCCTGAACAAGGCAGTTAACCCACTGTTCCTCAGCTGTCATTGTAAATACGAATTTGTTCTTAACTGACTTGCCTAGTTAAAAAAAATGGAATAAAGATGTATCCCAAAGGGTTGAAGTCAAGGCTATGTGCAGACCAGTCAAGGTCTTCCAAACCAATCTCGACAAACCATGTCTGTATGAACTTCGCTTTGTGCACAGGGCATTGTCATGCTGAAACAGGAAAGGGCCTTCCCCAAACTGTTGCTACAAAGTTAGAAGCACAGAATCATCTAGAATGATCTTGTATGCTGTAGTGTTAAGATTTCAATGGAAGTAAGGGCCCTGCCCCAAATCATTAAAAACAGCCCCAGACCATTATTCCTCTTCCACCAAACTTTACAGTTTGCACTATGCATTGGAGCAGGTAGCGTTCTCCTGGCATCCGCCAAACCCAGATTCATCAGTCGGACTGCCAGATGGTGAAGCATGATTCATCACTTCAGAGAATACGTTTCCACTGCTTTAGAGTCCAATGGCAGCGAGCTTTACACAACTCCAGCCGACACTTGGCATTGCGCATAGGGATCTTAGGCTTGTGTGCGGCTGCTCGGCCATGCAAAGCCATTTCATGAGGATCCTGACAAACAGTTATTTTGCTGATGTTGCTTCCAGAGCCAGATTCAAACTCAGTAATGAGTGTTGCAACCGAGGACAGGCGACTTTTACGCGCTACCCGCTTCAGCCCTCGGCGGTCCCGTTCTGTGAGCTTGGGTGGCCTACCTTTTCGCGGCTGAGCCACTGTTGCTCCTAGATGTTTCCACTTCACAATAACAGCATGTACAGTTGACTGGTGCAGCTCTTGCAGGGCAGAAATTTGACGAACTGACTTGTTGGAAATCTTGTTGGGCATCTTATGACGGTGCCACATTGAACATCTGTGCTCTTCAGTAAGGCCATTCTACTGCCAATGTTTGTCTATGGAGATTGCATGGCTGTGTGCTCGATTTTCTACACCTGTCAGCAACGGTGTGGCTGAAATAACTGAATCCATATACTTTTGCATATGTAGTGTATGCATCTGTTGGTCACAAGTACCTTAAAAAAAGGTATGGGCGTTGATCATGCAATGCGACACATCTCCTTCGCATAGAGTTGATCAGGCTGTTAATTGTGGCCTGTGGAATGTTGTCGAACTCATCTTCAATCGCTGTGCGAACTTGCTAGATATTGGTGGGAACTGGAACATGCTGTCGTATACATCGATCCAGAGCATCCCAAACATACTCAATGGGTGACATGTCTGCTGAGTATGCAGGCCATGGAAGAAATGTGACATTTTCACCTTCCAGAAATTGTGTACAGATCCTTGCAACTTGGGGCCATGCATTACCATGCTGAAACATGAGGTGATGATGGTGAATGAATGGCACGACAATGGGCCTCAGGATCTCATCATTGTATCTCTGTGCATTCAAATTGCCATGGATAAAATGCAATTGTGTTCGCTTATGAGTGCCAAAACCATAACCCCACCGCCAATATTAACAACATTAACATCAGCAAACCGCTCGCTCACACGACGTTATACATGCTGTCTGTCATCTGCCTGGTACAGTTGAAATCGGGATTCGTCCATGAAGAGCACACTTCTCCAGCGTGCCAGAGGACATCAAAGGTGAGCGTTTGCTCACTGAAGTCAGTTACGACTCAAAACTGCAGTCAGGTCAAGACCCTGGTGAAGACTACAATGCAGATGTGCTTCCCTGAGAAGGTTTCTGACAGTTTGTGCAGAAATTATTTAGTTGTGTAAAACCACAGTTTCAGCTGTCTGGGTGGCAAGTCTCAGACGATCCCACAGGTGGAGAAACCGTATGTGAAGGTCCTGGGCTGGTGTTGTTACATGTGGTCTGTGGTTGTGAGCCCAGTTGGACGTACTGCCAAATTCTCTAAAACGAAGTTGGAGGTGGCTACTGGTAGAGAAATGAACATTTAATTATTTGGCAACTGCTCTGGTGGACAGTCCTGTAGTCAGCATGCCAAAACTTGACACATCTGTGGCATTGTGTTGTGTGACAAAACTGCACATTTTAGAGTGGCCTTTCATTGTCCCCAGCACAAGATGCACCTGTGTAATTATCATCCTGTTTAATCAGCTTCTTGATATGCCACACCTGTCAGGTGGAAGGATTAGTTTTGCAATGGAGAAATTACAATTGACAGGGATGTAAACACATTTGTGCGCAAAATCTGAGAGAAATACACTTTCTGTGCATATGGAACATTTCTAGGATCTTTTATTTCAGCTCATGAAACATGGGACCAACACACAACATGTTGTGTTTATATTTTTGTGCAGTATACTTTTACATTTTTGCATTGAGAGACTGAAAAGAAAACATGTTAATACAGTAAACAAAAGAAAGATTTGGCAATATTAAAGGGAATTAAATAGTACATAAAAAATAAATAACACTGAAGAGATATTCAACCATTATCAAACAAATCTGAGGTCGAAAACACACAAATATAATATCTCAAATTGCCACCATGTGTCTGATACAGTATAGTCTACTACTGGTTTTCCAAGAGCCAACACGTTGAAGTACTGCCTATATCCAGTAGCAGCAGGACACTGGTCACTGTGTGTTGTGGTTAGAAAATTACATTACATTTACATTTAAGTCATTTAGCAGACGCTCTTAATTACCTGTTGTCCTCGTTCTCGATGATCCTTTTGTACCTCTCCAGCTCATTCTCCAGTGAGGTCTGGTACATGGCCAGGTGGCGGCACTCATTTGTGTATTTGTCCAGGGATCTCTCGGCTTCCTCGATGTCCTTCCTCAGAGACTCAATCTGCTCGTTGTACAGCTGGATCTCATCGTCATAGCCCTCCTGGGTGCTCATGATGGAACTCTCCAACACTGACGTCTGACATAGACAGGCAGACGGATGGACGGAGAGATACTGTAAACTGCTTCTTTAAAAAAAACTGAATGCATTTCATATTTCCATTAAGTGTTAAGCTAATGACAACCAAACTTAGTTGATGGATTACTGTGGTCACTGAGCTACCTCATGTGCCAGGTGCCTGGCTATACAAAGACTGAATAAATCAGAACTTTTGTCAAGAGAAACTCATGACTACTGTACTCGTTGAGGATGTTGTGGTGACAGCTGTAGTACTGCAAAGGTGTTCAACCCACATATTGAATATTTCATGGCAACCTGTCTCGGATTGAAAATGGAATTGAGTCTTTAGAGGAATATATGGAGAAAAACATTAGGTAAAATATTCAGGTTTCTTGCAACAATTATATTCAAACATTTTAAAATAAAACGTATTTCAGTTATAGAACACAATTTGAAAACCTTTTTTTCTAGGGAACACAGACAGCTATGAGGTACAAGCTACAGAAAATGAACAAAGTGAAAAGCATAATGGCAGAGTAAAGCTGAGGTAGAAAAAATATGTAGGGACAAAATTAAACTCATTTGAAGGGATGTTCATCTAAAATATTATTCAATTGATTCACAACTTTCGAGAAAATAAACATGGACTTTGATGTTTGTCTTATTTTTTTACTAATATTAGTTTTCTAATAAATACACCTGTATTTTCCTACTTCTCTGTAGCTGTTATCACCTTTACTCACTAATCTGAAGGTGATGACTGGCACCTACTGGCACCCCTTTGCAACTACAACCAATTTACAGTATGTACTGTACTCAATGGGTACATCTCAACTTTCTACCTCAAGTAAAGTGGCTACCTCATCTCCCTTCCTCACTAATATGCATAGGGGGGTAGGGCTTAGGGGTTGATTCGGAGTGGGACAATTTCAAACAATTGAGCTTGAGATGTTTCCTAAATTGTCATAGTGACAGAGACAGGGACATACCTCGTACTGCAGATGCTGCTTCTGTGCTTGGAGCTGACAGAGGGCGCTCTTATACTCCTCCAGCTGACTCTGCAGGGCTGGAACTCTCCTCTGGGCCAGCTGCTTCTCCTGCTCCTTCACACAGAGGGAGGACATACCAGTTATAATACACACTGATCACACAGAGGCAAGACAGGCCAGTTATATTATATTTACTTGCAACTTCAAAGACAGACAAGCAAACAGCTTACAGACTAACTGACTGCATCAGCATACTTTCTGCTGAGACACAACGTGAGCTGGGATTACCTGTCATAACACACAGAAGCTTATTATAAAATGCAGTCACAATTCACAGAAAGCTCAGTACACCTCAACACATTGGAACACATTCGAAAGCATCACAACACATTTTCCAGTCACGGACACACGGTTATCCACAAAGTTCTGCACACGTAGCTGATTTCAAGGCCCTATTGTTATCTGGTCTGACACCTCTGGTCTGACTCAGCTGGTTCCCCTGGAAACAGACAAATGCATGTGACAGGGGGAGACCTTACCTCAGAGGTGCCCACAGCCATATTTGGCACCAGGTGTATTGTCTGGTTGATCTGGTGCAGGATATTCACGTAGGTCTGGATCTCTGACAGGTTCTACGGGGGGAGGAGAAATTTCCCAAGAAATGATTAGACCTTGGACTCTACATACACAGCGCACACAACTCTGAGGAAAATAAAGAGAAATGTCATATAGGGTGGGTGTATTTAACAAGGTTGCAATATTAGAGTATAGTACACAATACCTTTGTACTCTAATCACCCACCCTATTATTTTACCAGTGACAGAATTGGTCAAATTAAGATCCTACATTTGTAAGTTGTAATACGGGATGCTATGCACACTGTATCTGTATCATTTGCAATAAATCTGATGTAAACGTATAAATGTACAGTATAAAGGCAGAATGAGTTTGTAATAGATTGCAGGTGATTTGTACAGTGCATTCGGGAAAGTATTCAAACCCCTTGACTTTCTTCTACATTTTATTACGTTACAGCCTTATTCTAAAGGAATTCAATTTCATCCTGTTTCCATTGATCATCTTTGAGATGTCCCTGCAACTTGATTGAGTCCAGCTGTGGTCAATTCAATTGATTGGGCATGATTTGGAAAGACACACACCTGTCTATATAAGGTCCTACAGTTCACAGTGCATGTCAGGGCCAAAACAGCCATGAGACCGAAGGAATTGTCCGTAGAACTCTGAGAGGATTGTGTTGAGGCACATATCTGGGGAAGGGTACAAAAACAGTTCTGCAGCATTGAAGGTCCCCAAGAACACAGTGGCCTCCATTATCATTCTTAAATGGAAGAAGTTTGGAACCACCAAGTCTCTTCCTAGAGCTGACCACCCGGCCAAACTGAACAATCGGGGGAGAAGGACCTTGATCAAAGAGATGACCAAGAACCTGATGTTCACTCTGACAGGGCTCCAGCGTTCTTCTGTGGAGATGGGAGAACCTTCCAGAATGACAACAATCTCTGCAGCACTCCACCAATCAGGCCTTTATGGCAGAGTGGCCAGAAGAAAGCCACTTCTCCGTAAAAAGCAAATGACAGCCGGCTTGTAGTTTGCCAAAAGGCACCTAAAGATTCTCAGACCATGAGAAACAATATTCTCTGGTATGATGAAACCACCAATAAACTCTTTGGTCTGAATGCCAAGCGTCACATCTGGAGTGAAGGTTCCCCTTTCAACAGGACAACAATCCTAAGTAGACAGCCAAGACCACCCAGGAGTGGCTTCGGGACAAGTCTTTAAATGTCCTTGAGTGGCCAAGCCAGAGCCCAAATTTGAACTCGATCAAACATCACTGGAGAGACCTGAAAAAAGCTGTGCCGCGACGCTCCCCATCTAACCTGATAGCGCTTGAGAAGATCTGCAGAGAAGAATGGGAGAAACTCCCCAAATACAGGTGTGTTAAGCTTGTAGCGTCATACCCAAGAAGACTCAAGCCTGTAATCGCTGCCAAAGGTGCTTCAACAAAGTACTGAGTAAAGGATCTGAATACTTATGTAAATGTGATTTAGCATTTTCTTATTTTTTATATATTTCCAAACATTTCCAAAAAATGGTTTTTGCTTTGTCATTATGGGGTATTGGGTGCAGATTGAATAGTTTTTTTTTTTTTTTAAATATCAATTTTAGAATAAGGCTGTAACATAACAAAATGTGGAAAAAGTGAAGTGGTCTGAATACTTTCCGAATGCACTGTATGCAGTACACCTCTTACCTTTCTGTGTCTGTCTTTGGTGGAGTTGATGTCATCCTGAAGGAACTGAGTCTGGATCTGAAACTCCAGGTTCCTGAGCAGGTTATGGTCAGCCTCCTAGGAAAGGAGAAGAAAGGGGAAAAGGATGAGTGGCGAGGAGAGAAGAAGAGAAAAAAACGAGAGAAGGGAAGAGAAGAAGATGGAAGAAAAGGAGAGAAGAAAGAGGAGTCAATAGGTCAATATATCGACTCCAATTCTCATAAAGCCTCAAACAGTATGACAATGCTGATATTGTTGAACTGAACCCCACACAAAGCCTTTCTCTTCACTAGTACATTCCTCCATTAAATCCAAAACCTCTAAGATCAATAGAAGCTATTTTAATTCAGTTACATCACCACACTGTATTGTCCTGATCTCATAAGCTTTGTCTCTCAGACCACAAAGTCCTACCAGGGTTGCAGTTACACAATTTAATTATGATTCTGACACCCTGGACAAAGCTTGTAGATTATTAACCAGACAGATTATATAATACATACTTTTCTTTGTGCCAAACACACATACCCTGTTGAGTTGTTCCAATGTACCCCGCAGCTGTTCTTGATACTCACACTCATTTCTGTATCTATGGAGGACAAAACATAAATCACAAAACATACATTCAGGAATTCCACAATGATGTGTGACCTACCTTTTATTGATCTGTAATTTGAACACCTTTGTGTGTTGAGCACATTGATTTTCATCTATAGGGCTTTTCTGACTTTACAATGTCTGTATTGATTAACTAGTCATTGCCCTTAATCAACCTGGCTCTCCTTGAGAGCACTTGAAATGGCTGTTGATTCCCTTTTTTCAGAACACAACCACCCGTGCTTCTACACCTGCATTGCTTGCTGTTTGGGGTTTTAGGCTGGGTTTCTGTACAGCACTTTGAGATATCAGCTGATGTACAAAGGGCTATATAAATACATTTGATTTGATTTGACCTGTGCAGCATTCATCTAAATCCTGTCTGTGTATGAACAGAGAGTGGCCCATACACACTTTCCTTCTCTCTGATCCACACATCAGTTTTTTAAAAACACATAGCCCTACTGACGCACACACAAACACACGCACTAACACTTTCAGAAGCAAGCACACACTTACTTGTTGGTGAACTCGTCCAGCATGCGGCATGCGTCCTTCAGCTGGCGCTCAAGTTTGGCACGGTCGGCAGAGAGCTCGCAGATGCGCCTCCGGTTCAGGCCAATCTGTTCAGTAAAGGCCTCCTCAAGCCCACTGGCCTCTTCCATCCGCTGCAGCGTCTCTAGCTGCTTGCGGAACACGGAATTGCGCTGCTCCAGCACGCGTGCCCGATTAATATAGCGGGCGAAGCGGCTGTTGAGCTCCTGCAGGCTCTCCCAGCCCTGGATGGCTGAGGTGCCTGCTGATGCATCAGGGCCGTAGGGCTCTTCGAAGACATCAGAACGCTCATACTTCTCTTTGCGCACCTCGCGCCGGTAACTGGTCTTGTACATGGTGGTTGTTGTCGCTATCCCGCTGCCTCGGTTGATGTTATCCCCGGAGTGCGTTCTTCCCTGCGGCACCTTTAGTGTGTGAAAACTCAGGTGCTCACCCTCGGCTGTCTCATTCTACACTAAAGGCTGCCTGGCCCTGGGCGCCTGCGAAATAGACCCCCACAAATCTCACGCTGGCCTGTTCCCACGCAAGCCTCACGCGTGAGACCTTCCAGAGTTTGTTAGCCTTTGTGGCTGACATTACAAACGCTCTGCCAATGATGACCAAGCAAAAAAATAAAAACAAACAAAAGGCAAGCGAGGGAGAATACTGCTGTGTCACATATACCATTATAAGGAGACCCTTTGTTTCCAATCAACCGTTTTTCTCGGTTTTTGTTTGGGGGAATTTTCGAACATGGCCTTGATTTACCACATGATAAAGTGGAAATAGCATGCTGTGCAGTTTGTTACAGGCCATATACAGTTACTAATATGCCAAATGTAGGCTAGTAAACTCCAGAGAATAGTGTGTTCTCCTTATTGTAGCCTACATAGGAAAGACCATATGGATGGTTGAAACAGGATATAGTTTCAGTGATGGCTGGCCGATTAGGTCACAATTGGTCAACAACAAAAAAAGTGTAAAACTTGTGTAAATATACAGTACCAGTCAAAACTTTAGACACACTTACTCATTCAAGGGTTTTTCTTCATTTTGACTATTTTCTACATTTTAGAATTATAATAAAGACATAAAAACTATGAAATAACACATGGAATCATGTAGTAACCAAAAAAGTGTTAAACAAATCAAAATATATTTTGATTATTCAAAGTAGCCTCCCTTTGCCTTAATGACAGTGTTGCACACTCTTGTTATTCTCTCAACCAGCTTCACCTGTAATGATTTTCCAACAGTCTTGAAGGAGTTCTCACATAGTCTGAGCACTTTTTGGCTGCTTTTCTTTCACTCTGCAGTCCAACTCATCCCAAACCATGTCAATTGGGTTGAGGTCGGGTGATTGTGGAGGCCAGGTCATCTGATGCAGCACTCCATCACTCTCTTTTTTGATCAAATAGCCCTTACACAGCCTGGAGGTGTGTTGGGTAATTGTCCTGTTGAAAAACAAATGATAGTCCCACTACGCGCAAACCAGATGGGATGGCGTATCGCTGCAGAATGCTGTGGTAGCCATGATGGTAAAGTGTGCCTTGAATTCTAAATAAATCACTGACAGTGTCACCAGAAAAGCACCATCACACCTCCTCCGCCATGCTTCATGGTGGGAACCACACATGCCGAGATCATCCATTTACCAACTCTGAGTCTCAACAAAGACACGGCGGTTGAAAACTCATCAGACCAAACGACAGATTTCCCCGGACTAATGTCCATTAATTGTGTTTCTTGGCCCAAGCAAGTCTCTTCTTGTTATTGGTGTCCTTTAGTAATGGTTTCTTTGCACTAATTTGACCATGAAGGCCTGATTCACGCAGTCTCCTCTAAACAGTTGATGTTGAGATGTGTCTGTTACTTGAACTCTGTGAAGCATTTATTTGGGCTGCAATCTGAGGTGTAGTTAACTCTAATGAACTTCTTCCTCGCAGCAGAGGTAACTCTGGGTCTTCCTTTCCTGTCGCGGCCATCATGAGAGCCAGTTTCATCATTGCGCTTGATGTTTTTTTTCAACTGCACTTGAAGAAATTTTCAGTTCTTGAAATTTGACCGACCTTCATGTCTTAAAGTAATGATGGACTGGTGTTTCTCTGTTTATTTGAGCTGTTCTTGCCATAATATGGACTTGGTCTTTTACCAAATAGGGCTATCTTCCGTATACCACCTCTACCTTGTCACAACACAACTGATTGGCTCAAACGCATTAAGAAGGAAATACATTTTACGATTTAACTTTTAACAAGTCACACCTGTTAATTGAAACGCATTACAGGTGACTACCTCATTGTCATATATCGGAATTTTACATATACCTTAAATTTAAACTCAGTTTCTCACAATTCCTGACATTTAATCCTAGTAAAAATTACCTGACTTAGGTCAGTTAGGATCACCACTTTATTTTAAGAATTTGAAATGTCAGAATAATAGTAGAGATAATTATTTATTTCAGCTTGTATTTCTTCCATCAAATTCCCAGTGGGTCAGAAGTTTACATACACTCAATAAGTATTTTGTAGCTTTGCCTTTAAATTGTTTAACTTGGGTCAAACATTTTGGGTAGCCTTCCACAAGCTTCCCACAATTAGCTGGGTGAATTTTAGCCCATTCCTCCTGACAGAGCTGGTGTAACTGAGTCAGGTTTGTAGGCCTCCTTGCTCACACACACTTTTTCAGTTCTGCCCACAAATTTTCTATGGGATTGAGGGCAGGGCTTTGTGATGGCCACTCCAATACCTTGACTTGTTGTCCTTAAACCCTTGTTGGGAAAGGTGGGACGCTAGCGCCCCATTCCGACAATATCCGGTGAAATTACAGTGCGCAAAATTCAAAATACAAAAATCGTAATATTAAACATTTGTGAAAATACAATTGCCATACATCATTTAAAAGCTTAACTTCTTGTTAATCCAGCCGCTTCGTCAGATTTCAAAAAAAGGTTTTACGGCAAAAGCATACCATGCGATAATCTGAGGACAGCACCCAGCATACAAAAGCATTTTAAAAATCCAAACCAGCAGAGGCGTCACAAGTCAGAAATAGCAATAAAATAAATCACTTACCTTTGAAGATCTTCCTCTGTTTGCAATTGCAAGGGTCCCAGTTACACAACAAATGGTTGTTTTCTTCGAAAAAGTCCTTATATCCCCAAAAAGTCAGTTTGGTTGGCGCGCTTGATTCAGTAATCCACCTGTTCCACTCATTCAAAGTGCATACAATGGAATCCCAAAAGTTACCAAACAAGTCCAAAAACATTTATAACAATCCCTAGGTACCCTAATATGTAAATAAACGATACAATTTAAGAGGGAGAATAGTGTGTTCAATACCGGAGATAAATAACGAAATGCGCGCCCTCACCTATGCGCCACAAGACAACAGACAAAATTAGAGCCGCCTTGACAAACTACAAATTCTAGCTCATCTTTCAAAAAACAAGTCTGAAACCCTTTCTAAATACTGTTGACATCTAGTGGAAGCCATAGGAACTGCAATCTGGGAGGATTTCCTTTGAATTTCCCATAAATAATTATTTCCAATGGGTGGTGACCTAAAAAAAAAGAAATCCAGGTGAATTTTTCTAGGTTTTTCACCTGCAGTATCAGTTCTGTTACACTCACAGACATTATTTAAACAGTTCTTGAAACCTCGGAGTGTTTTCTATCCAATATTACCAATTATATGCATATCCTAGTGTCTGGGCCTGAGTAACAGGCAGTTTACTTTGGGCATGTCAGTCATCCGAACGTCCAAATACTTCCCCCTCGCCCTAAGAAGTTTTAAGCCATTTTGCCACAACTTTGGAAGTATGCTTCCACAACTTTGGAAGTAGGCAGACTAAATAACTTTTTTGCCCGCTTTGAGGACAATACAGTGCCACTGACACGGCCTGCAACGAAAACTTGCGCACTCTCCTTCACTGCAGCGGAGGTGAGTAAAACATTTAAACGTGTTAACCCTCGCAAGGCTACAGGCCCAGACGGCATCCCCAGCCGCGCCCCCAGAGCATGCGCAGACCAGCTGGCCGGTGTGTTTACGGACATATTCAATCAATCCCTATACCAGACTGCTGTTCCCACATGCTTCAAGAGGGCCACCATTGTTCCTGTTCCCAAGAAAGCCAAGGTAACTGAGCTAAACGACTACCGCCCCGTAGCACTCACTTCCTTCATCATGAAGTGCTTTGAGAGACTAGTCAAGGACCATATCACCTCCACCCTACCTGACACCCTAGACCCACTCCAATTTGCTTACCGCCCAAATAGGTCCACAGACGATGCAATCTCAACCACACTGCACACTGCCCTAACCCATCTGGACAAGAGGAATAGCTATGTGAGAATGCTGTTCATCGACTACAGCTCGGCATTTAACACCATAGTACCCTCCAAGCTCGTCATCAAGCTCGAGACCCTGGGTCTCGTCCCCGCCCTGTGCAACTGGGTACTGGACTTCCTGACGGGCCGCCCCCAGGTGGTGAGGGTAGGCAACAACATCCCCACCCCGCTGATCCTCAACACTGGGGCCCCACAAGGATGCGTTCTGAGCCCTCTCCTGTACTCCCTGTTCACCCACGACTGCGTGGCCACGCATGCCTCCAACTCAATCATCAAGTTTGCGGACGACACAACAGTGGTAGGCTTGAATATTAACAACGATGAGACGGCCTACAGGGAGGAGGTGAGGGCCCTCGGAGTGTGGTGTCAGGAAAATAACCTCACACTCAACGTCAACAAAACTAAGGAGATGATTGTGGACTTCAGGAAACAGCAAAGGGAACACCCCACTATCCACATCGATGGAACAGTAGTGGAGAGGGTAGTAAGTTTTAAGTTCCTCGGCATACACATCACAGACAAGCTGAATTGGTCCACTCACACAGACAGCATCGTGAAGAAGGAGCAGCAGCGCCTCTTCAACCTCAGGAGGCTGAAGAAATTTGGTTTGTCACCAAAAGCACTCACAAACTTCTACAGATGCACAATCAAGATCACCCTGGCGGGCTGTATCACCGCCTGGTACGGCAACTGCTCCGCCCACAACCGTAAGGCTCTCCAGAGGGTAGTGAGGTCTGCACAACGCATCACCGGGGGCAAACTACCTGCCCTCCAGGACACCTACACCACCCGATGTTACAGGAAGGCCATAAAGATCATCAAGGACAACAAACACCCGAGCCACTGCCTGTTCATCCCGCTATCACCCAGAAGGCGAGGTCAGTACAGGTGCATCAAAGCTGGAACCGAGAGACTGAAAAACAGCTTCTATCTCAAGGCCATCAGACTGTTAAACAGCCACCACTAACATTGAGTGGCTGCTGCCAACACACTGACACTGACTCAACTCCAGCCACTTTAATAATGGGAATTGATGGGAAATGATGTAAAATATATCACTAGCCACTTTAAACAATGCTACATAATATAATGTTATATACCCTACATTATTCATCTCATATGCATACGTATATACTGTACTCTATATCATCGACTGCATCCTTATGTAATACATGTATCACTAGCCACTTTAACTATGCCACTGTTTACATACTCATCTCATATGCATATACTGTACTCGATACCATCTACTGTATCTTGCCTATGCTGCTCTGTACCATCACTCATTCATATATCTTTATGTACATGTTCTTTATCCCCTTACACTGTGTATGAGACAGTAGTTTTGGAATTGTTAGTTAGATTACTTGTTGGTTATTACTGCATTGTTGGAACAGGAAGCACAAGCATTTCGCTACACTCGCGTTAACATCTGCTAACCATGTGTATGTGACAAATACAAGTTTATTTGATTTGATTTGACTTGGAGAAGATCTGCAAACAGGAGTGGGACAAAATCGCTCCTGAGATGTGTGCAAACCTGGTGGCCAACTACAAGAAATGTCTGACCTCTGATTGTCAACAAGGGTTTTGCCACCAAGTACTAAGTCATGTTTTGCAGAGGGGTCTAATACATATTTCCCTAAAATGCAAATCAATTTATAACATTTTTCATGCGTTTTTCTGTTTTTTTTTGTTGTTATTCTGTCGCTCACTGTTCATATAAACCTACCATTCAAATTATAGATGGATAATTTCTTTGTCAGTGGGCATACGTACAAAATCAGAAGGGGATCAAATACTTTTTCCGCTCACTGTATATAGCCACACCCCACTTTTCTTAACAAAAGCCAGGGAAAATGCAGCGCAGGAAATTCAAATAAAATTATATAAAAATCTAACTTTCATTAAATCACTCATGTAAGATACTAAGTTAAAGCTACACTCGTTGTGAATCCAGCCAACATGTCAGATTTAAAAAAAGGCTTTTCGGTGAAAGCATAAGAAGCTATTATCTGATGATAGCACAACAGTAAACAAAGAGGGTAGCACATTTCAACCCTGCGGCGCTACACAAAACGCAGAAATAAAATATAAAACATGCCTTACCTTTGACGAGCTTCTTTTGTTGGCACTCCAATATGTCCCATAAACTATAAACTACAATATGTCCCATGGTCCTTTTGTTCGATTAATTCCGTCCATATATATCCAAAATGTCCATTTATTTTGGCGCATTTGATCCAGAAGAAAACAGCTTCCAAATTGCGCAACGTCACTACAAAATATCTCAAAAGTTTCCTGTAAACTTTACAAAAACATTTCAAACTACTTTTGTAATACAACTTTAGGTACTTTCAAACGTTAATAATCGATCAAATTGAAGACGGGTCTATCTGTTTTCAATAGAGGATGGGAGGAAACTAACGCTACATTTCAAGTCTTGAGCAACTCTCAACAGTGTTACCCATTTCCTAGATGGCCGTACTTCTTCATTGCACAAAGGAATAACCTCAACCAAATTCCAAAGACTGGTGACATCCAGTGGAAGCGGTAGGAACTGAAAACAAGTGCCTAAGAAATATCGTTTTCCCAATGAGAAAAAACTGAACAGAGACCTCAAAAAAAACATTTCTGAAAGGTTTGTCCTCTGAGTTTTGCCTGCCACATAAGTTCTGTTATTGTCACAGACATGATTCAAACAGTTTTAGAAACTTCAGAGTGTTTTCTATCCAAATCTACTAATAATATGCATATCTTATATTCAACAATAACACAATATTTTAGTAATTTGAAGAAGTACGACAGAGGGATGCAGCATTGGAACTAATTTTAAATTTGAGGCTGCTCACTCTTCAAGGCCTGGTCCACTGCTCTTGTGTTTAAGTCATCTGTTGTTTGGATTAGCGAAAACCATCCTGTTGAACCATAGAAAGTCGCCAGTACACACTGAACTCAAACAGGCTGTGAGAGACACAGTGGAAATTTGGGACAGTTTGTACATAATTATATGTCAATGCAACAAGTCAAAAATATTAAGGACTGATTTAAATATTTGTTAGTGAAAACAAAGTACATGTTTATTTCCTTTCTTCCAAGTACTGATGGAATGTCAGTTGCACAGTTTTTTTTTCTTCATGTTTATCAAAGATTCCGTATCTCTCACCTTGAAAGTGTCCTGGGGCAGTTGCCTTGCGAGAGCAGTTAAAAGTGCACAGATCCAGCTGTTAAAGAACCTCCAAAATTAAGCAAGGCCTGGACATTTTTTTGTGTTTACCTTGTGATTTCTGCCACACAAATGCCAGCACCCACACACAACTCAGCTGTTAATTAATATTTGTTAGTGGTTCATAGTGTGTTTGATTTAGAAGTGTGGGGTCTTTTAATTTAGTTTGTCAGTTTTTCATGGGTTAGAAAGGATGCTGTACACAAATTAAAGTTTCTATTGTCAGAGTTTTGGTTGCACACATGCAAATTCTCTAAGAAATGTACTGAACAACCTAATGTAAACCTGATACACAAAATGTTTAAAATGTTTGAAATATCTTTAAATAATGTCTGAGGTACAGGAAAACAAACATTCACATACAGTTTCTCAATTGCTAAAACACTAAAACCCATTGGCTGAACAAAGTTCTCAGTTGCCTGGACTCATTTAGCTAATTATGCAGTCTGTTGTCAATACCATTTCACATGGTAAAACACAATTTGCAGATCTCACTTAGACTTTTCAGCAAAACTTTAAACACATTCTCATTCTAAAAACACATTCTGCACTCTAATGCACATGTCATTCATACTGGTAAACACAAGTGGCAACAATCAAATACAAATAGAAAACATATGTCATTGATTGAACACAACCACTCAAAATTGATTTAACCTGTTTCAAATGATGCGACACAACCAATATAAGCCAGTTCAGAGAGCAAACAGGTTGTTGAAGGTGGGAAGGATAAAGTCTGAGAATGGATACTGTAGTACAGTGCATTGTAGGCTGTATACTGTACAATGGACAAATTGTATTGCCCTGAACTGTCACGGTTTTCATGTGGTGAAGGAGAGTCGGACCAAACTGCAGCATGTATATTGAGATCCATGTTTAATCACACAACGTAAACACAAAAACTACAAAAACAATAAACTAAACGAAAACCGAAAACAGCCTATACTTGTGTCAACTAACACAGCACAAGGACATCAAGACACTCAGGACAATCACCCACAATACAACCAAAGAATATGGCTGCCTAAATATGGTTCCCAATCAGAGACAATGATAAACACCTGCCTCTGATTGAGAACCACTTCAGACAGCCATAGACTCTCCTAGAACACCCCACTAAGCTACAATCCCACTAAGCTACACACCACATACAAAAACCCATGTCACACACTGGCCTGACCAAATACATGAAGAAAAACACAAAATACTTCGACCAGGGCGTGACATGAACTTTGTGCTTTCCATTTATTAACAGTACTGACTGCTCAATAGATTTTGACTGGTTGCAGGTTCATATCATCAAAGAACAAGAATTACAGTATCACGGAGACAAAGGACACGTTTGTGAGATGCAGGGTACAGTACTGTAAAAAATAGGGGTACAAGGAGGAGGAAGAACAAAAAACTACATTGCAAAGAGCAAAGCAGAGTAGTAATTTCTGATCAATTTTGAGCTACTATGATAGAACATGTTTTCATTCATCAAAAGACAATGACGGAAAAATATGAATATTTTTTTGATTAAAAATGTACTTCTCCCTGAGAATTGTATGTTTTGATCAGTGTGTTTTCTAATTTTCGGTGAATTGTTTACTGCCTGCTTGAGAGTGTATATCATTTTGATCACTTTGTTTATGATTTGAGAGCAGTGTTTGATTTTGAACACAGGTACAACTGTTTTGAGGCGAATGTTTCATTTTGCAAGAGGAGTCAGAGGTTATGTAAATAGTGCTTGAAGATGAGGTTTTGTGTTGAATGTTTTCAGGAAATGGAGCAAGGTTTCAGAAATTGTGTTTTAGCAATTGAGAAAAACTGTTATAGGGCTGACTGACCTCTGACATCTGTTATGGTGATTCCTGATCCCCCCTTACCAGGAAGACAGGATATATTTTTTTATGGGCTATGTAAAATCAAATCATTATAAAGAAGTTTATAATTGATCAAGAGTCCTATGTGTAAATCGGACCATGAGAAGGACAGAGCGAGAGAGAGCTGTCTCTAGTCTATTTTTACCATTACCTTATGGGATAAAACTCATTATTGAGTTATCGATATAATTCAATGAGGTTATTCTTCTTTTTTGGGGGGGGGGGGGGTTTAACAGGCAGTGTTGTTTTTTTTCGGATGCATGAATCACGATGTGAGTCATGTGACCGAAGCGGGAATTACCGATCCCCTGGAGCCTTTTGGTAAATATTGTCCCCTTCTAGCAGTAGATGAGAATAGCAGGGTTAGCGGCAACAGACTGCTGGTCTCTCCGGGTAGGCGCGGGTTGTAGAGGACAGAGGTACCTGATCACACGTAGCATCTGATGAAGAGGCAGATTACGACAGGATGGGACAAGGGTGAAGCAAACGAGAATCTGACAAAGACAGAAGCAGAAACAGAGAGAGAAATAGAGACCTAATCAGAGGGAAAAAAGGGAACAGGTGGGAGAGAGTAAACGAGGTAGTTTAGAGGAGATGAGGAACAGCTGGGGGAAGGAAAGGGAGAGAAGGTAACCTAATACGACCAGCAGGGGGAAACGAAGTGAAGAGAAAGAACAGGAACAAGACATAACATGACAATACATGACAGTTTGTGCAAATGTGAATTGAATGTAGGAGAATATAACACAATATATATGGTTTAGATAATACAATGAAAAAAACATACATGAACAAGACAAAACAAACATTCAGGGACAATTTCAGTGAAAAACATAAGAGGGCAACAGTACTTGTGCAAAGTTTCAGAATGATAACTTCCAAAATAAGTGTGCTACATGACATGTATCATGAAGTCGCCCAGGTGTCCCACACAAGTAGCCCAAATGTACCCAGGTGGCCAAATTGGTGAAGTTATACATTTTGAATGGAATAACTATATACAAAATACCAAATACCCCCCCCCCCATGAAAACAAAAATACATTTACAAAATAGCACTTTCAATATTTGGAAGACCATCAGTCCTCTACACAATATTGTGCTGCTGATGCCAGGTGCCATAGCAGTCTCTTTCTGCTGTAAAGCAGAGGGTCACCAAGCATGTGGTGCAGGTGATGGAGGACTTCATTTTGCAAAGAACACAGCGACGCCTCCATGCTGTGCCCTTTTGGCCCTGAGGCACATCCATAACTGCAGCATTATTTGGGCAGATGAACACCACTCGAGGCAGGAGCTGGATGAACCAGCTTCAGTGGGGGATGGACACCTTGGCACTGGGGGCTCTCATTTGGAGTCAGTGTCACTGTGAAAGAAAATGTTCAGTTAGAATACTTATTTTCCACCATAATTTGCAAATAAATTCATTAAAAATCCTACAATGTTATTTTCTGGATTTTTTTTCTTCTCATTTTGTCTGTCATAGTTGAAGTGTACCTGATGAAAATTTACAGGCCTCTCTCATATTTTTAAGTTGGAGAACTTGCACAATTTGTGGCTGACTAAATACTTTTTTGCTCCACGGTGTATATAGAGTACAGGGAACATAAGGTTGAATATATTATTATAGACCTGCTAGATCTACTGTCTCATTTATATTGACATTTCAGCCAGATCTACTGTCTGTATTATATTATGACAGACCAGCTGTATCTACTGTCTCCATTTCACTTTGGCCATTGTTGTGGGCCTGCCCTCCCCTCAACCGCCTCAAATAGGCTATTTCATTTCACAAATAATATTTTATATTATTAATTTCAAACAACGGCATTGGCATGAGAAAAACTTACCAGTCCAAAACGATGTCCTCTCCGTTCAAAAAATATTCCTCCATTTGGGAATCGCTAAATGAATCGTCCTCCAACAATCTCTGTCTCACTTTCCTGATCAATTACTTCTAAAATTGTGTGTACAGTACATCTGTATATCTAGACTTAGATTTAGCTTTCCCTGACATAGTCGCCATACAGATTGATATATAAACAGCTGAAGATGCGCTTTACCAAAACAATGCTGTGCGTAACATGCGCTGCTCCTTCCGGTATGAAACTTCAATGGCGAATGACTGTCTTTATGCCAGAGTTTACTATATGGGTTGGTCTTCCAACACATAAACATTACATACTGCCGTTTACCTCAGCTCATTGGCTATCTACCGAGCTAGATTTCAAGACGATCAGTGGTCATTGGGTAAAAATACAGTCAATCAACAAAACAGTGGTCATATCATTGGTGCACAATGATGTCATTACTTGTTGTCTTCAAATCGGTTTCTTTCAGTCAATACGTCCCGCGAAATTACCCATCAGGTTTGGTTGTGTTACAAACAAAGCAGGTGATTGCAATGAAACCAAACATGACTGGAAAAGTCACGTTTAGTTTGTGTATTTTCATCGAATGTGTTGTCGAAAATGGAATGAGACGGAATTCACGACACAAGCGGTTCACAAAACGTTTGGTGTTAGGCTATAAAAATTGATTTTATCAAACAAAAGACCATTCATTTTGTAACAATGAGCATTGGGATTGCAAACAGAGGAAATCGTCAAAGGTAAACAATTTATTTTATTGCAGTTTGTGATTTTGTGACGCCTGTGCTGGTTGAAATAGTTGTTTTTTATGGGGCTCTATCCTCAGATAATCACATTGTATTATTCCGCAGTAAATCCTTTTTTAAATCTGACAATGCAGTTGGATTAGCAAGATTCTAGGCTTTCGAAACACGGGAGACACCTGTATTTGTTTAATATGACCATTTATGTAGCGATCACCGTATGTTGTGGAATTCCATACTGCTAACGGATTCGGTGCGCAGAGAGGTTAAGAATACAATTACATAAGCTTGACCTCTGAAGCTTTTGCGTGTAGCGGGTAGTATTTTCGTTTTTGGCTAAAAGACGTACCCATTTGAAACCGCCTATTTCTCAGCTCCAGAAACTAGAATATGCATATAATTGTCAGATTAGGATAGAAAACACTCTAAAATTTCCAAAACTGTAAAAATATTGTCTGTGAGTATAACAGAACTGATAGTGCAGGCGAAAACCTGAGGAAAATCCAATCAGGAAGTGCCGCTTATTTTGAAAACTCTCTGTTCCTATGCATGCCTATCCTCCATTTAAAGGGATATCAACCATTTCTATGTCTTCCCTAAGGTGTCAACAGTCTTTAGACATAGTTTCAGGGTTTTATTTTGAAAAATGAGTGTGAAAGATCACATTGCGTAAGTGGATAGGTGGGGGCTCTCAGAGTGAGTTTTGCGCTACAGAGTAAAGCGGCCATTGTTTCTACCGGTGTTATTGAAAAACCTACACACCCGTTTGATATATTATCAAATATATATTTTATAAACAACCTGAGGCTTGATTATAAAAAACGTTTGACATGTGGACATTATGGATATTATTTGGAATATTCCGTCTGCATTGTCGTGATCGCACTTTCCTGTGGATTTCTGAACATAACGGGACAAACAAAACGGAGGTATTTTGTGTATAAAAATAATCTTTATGGAATAAAAGGAACATTTGTTGTGTAACTGGGAGTCTCGTGAGTGAAAACATCCAAAAATCATCAAAGGTAAACGATTAATTTGATTGCGTTTCTGATTTTCGTGACCTAGCTACTTAATGCTTAGTGTACATAATGTTTTGGTATGCTATCGATAAACTTACACAAACGCTTGGATTGCTTTCACTGTAAAGCATAATTTCAAAATCTGAGACGACAGGTGGTTTAACAAAACGCTAAACTGTGTTTTGCAATATTGCACTTGTGATTTCATGAATATGAATATTTTTTTTGTAATATTATTTGACAGTGGCGCTATGCTATTCAGCGGTTGCTGACAAAAATGACACCGCCAACGGGATGGGTAGCGTCAAGATGAACAGATCAATGTGTGTGCAGCACTGGAGGCTGCTGAGGGGAGGACGGCTCATAATAAATGCTGGAATGGAGTGTTTTAAACCATTACAGACATTATTCCATTCTAGCACAACACAGCTGATTCAAATAACCAACTCATCATCAAGCTTTGATTAGTTGAATCAGCTGTGTAGTGCTAGGGTTAAAAACCTAAATGTGCACCCACACATTTGTAAGGAACTCTCCTCACCTCGTTGTCTAGGTCTTAATTGAAAGGAAAATCCAAAATCCCGCAGACACTCGGCCCTCCGTGGAATCAGTTTGACACCCCTGAGGTACATCCTAGCAGAGGGTTGTGAAATTAGAAAATGATCACATTTGAGAAGTGTGAAGTTACTATGTTAGAAAAGAGAGGGAAAATCCAGTTTCTGATTAGACGTTGGTGTCTGCAAAGAAAAGCCAAGATAATGATTGTTACATAAGTATCTAGACCAGGGATGGGCAGCTCCAATCCACCGGGGCCTTTTGCCCCAGCCCCAGCTAACACACCACTATTCAACTATTTGTGATCTTCAGAATACAATTAGTTTAATCAGTTCCATTTGCTTGAGATCGGGAAAACTGTGACACCACTCCAGCTCCCGAGGATTGGAGTTGTCAATCCCTGATCTAGAGTTGGAGTTGCGCATCTAGATTTAAACTTCAATTCACATTGATTCTTGTAATAAGGTGTTGTAGTCAAAGTGCCTTGAATCCCTAGTCTGCTGATGATCAACCGTTTCATATCATCTTATTTTCTGTTGAGGATTTGCATCTTAGATCCGAGAAAACTACACACCTCTACACATCTATTTTTGACTTTAACTTTAAAGTGCCCTGAAGTTGAAAGATTCAAGTGTGCATGTGTGGGATAGCATCCTTTGCTCCACTGTTTCATTTGATGTCTGGGTTTCTGTGAAGCTTGACACCCAGTAATGATTCTACACAGGAAGGTTCAAACAGGAAGCAGCTCTCTGGGGACAGGGTATTTTTATGTCAGAGTAATGGCTCCACATAATACATTTTTTTCAGTTAATGTCATGTTGGATACCAACGTGCTCCCCTGTGAGTCATTCGCATATGTCTGGTCTCTGTTCATCATTTCGGTTAGTGATTCCCAAACATGATGTCGGGACCCCAATAGTGTCCGTTCCACTGACATTTAAATGGAGTCACCTTTGAAAATATATTATCATATTAAACAAATAATAACGATTTTTATTTTCAAATGGGTATAGAATATACATTTTAGTGTCAACTAAGGATTTTTTAAGTATTAGAATGTGTTGTCTAAGTTTGCTTGGTACTTATGTACAGTATGTATGGTAATAGGGTGCTCCTATGTCTACACTCTGTATGGTTTATACAGCACCTTCAAAAATATTTCAGGCCCCATGACTTTTTCCACATTTTGTTGTGTTACACCCTGAATTTAAAATGATTACATTTAGATACCTCATAATGTCAAAGTGGAATTATGTTTTTATGTCTAACTTTTTTATTCATACAAAATTAAAAGCTATAATGTCTTTAGTCAATAAGAGTTCAACCCCTTTGTTATAGCCTAAATACGTTCAGGAGTAAACATTTACTTAAACAAGTCACATACTATAAGTTGCATATTTTTTTGAATACTATCTCATCTCTGTTCCCCATACACACAATTATCTGTAAGGTTTCTCAATTTCAAACACAGATTAAACAGCAAAGACCAGGGAGGTTTTCCAATGACTCAAAGAATGGCACCTATGGGTACATATATATGGGGAAAAAAGCAGATTTAGAATATCCCTTTGTGCGCGGTGAAGTTATTAATTATACCTTGGATGTTGTATCAATACACCCAGTCACTACAAAGTTACAGGCATACTTCCTAACTCAGTTTCCAGAGAGGAAGGAAACCACTCAAGGATTTGATTGTGAGTCGAATGAAACAGTTACAGAGTTGAATGGCTGTGATGGGAGAAAACTGAGGATGATTTCAATGACAGAGTGAAAATAATAATACAAATTTACAGAATATAAATATTCCAAAACATACATCTTGTATTCAACAAAGCACTAAAGTAATACTACAAAAAAAAGTTTGTGCCTGAATGCAAAGCCTTATGTTTGGGTTCAATCCAACACAGTAACTGCCACCTTATTTCCAAGCATGATGGTGGCTGCATCATGGTATTGGTATGCTTGATTACCCGGTACAGTACCGGGAAAAAATAAATAGGATGGAGATAAGCACAGGAAGATTCCTTCAGGAAAACCTGCTTCACAACAGACACTCCTAGAGGAATTCACCTTTCAGCAGGACAATAACCTACAACGCAAGTCCAAATATACATAGGATTTACTTACCAAGAAGATAGTGAATGTTTCTGAGTGGCCAATATACAGTTTTTACTTAAATCTGCTTAAAACTCTGCCTTCTAAAGTTCTAGAAAAAGCCATATCTCAGGACTGGCCAATAAAAAGAAAAGATTAAGATGGGCAAAAGAACACAGACACTGGACAGAGGAACTTTTCCTAGAAGGCCAGAATCCTGGAGTCGCCTCTTCACTGTTGACGTTGAGACTAGAGGTCGACGATTAATCGGAATGGCCAATTAATTAGGGCCGATTTAAAGTTTTCATAACAATTTGAAATTGGTATTTTTGGGCGCCGATTTGCCGATTTCAATATTTTTTTAATACCTTTATTTAACTAGGCAAGTCAGTTTAAGAACACGTCCTTATTTTCAATGACGGCCTAGAAACGGTGGGCTAACTGCCTTGTTCAGGGACAGAATGACAGATTTTCACCTTGTCAGCTCGGGTGATTCAATCTTGCAACCTTACAGTTAACTAGTCCAACGCAATAACGACCTGCCTCTCTCTCGTTGCACTCGACAAGGAGACTGCCTGTTTCGCGAATGCAGTAAGCCAAGGTAAGTTGCTAGCTAGCATTAAACTTATCTTATAAAAAACAATCAATCATAATCACTAGTTAACTACACATGGTTGATGATATTACTAGATATTATCTAGCGTGTTCTGCGTTGCATATAATCTGACTGAGCATACAAACATACAAGTATCTAAGTATCTGACCCTTTGCTATGAGACTCGAAATTGAGCTAAGGTGCATCCTGTTTCCGTTGATCATCCTTGAAATGTTTCTTCAACTTGATTGGAGTGCACCTATCAACAATTAAATTGATTGGACATGATTTGGAAAGGCACAGTTTGATATGATATGTTTGCTATTCTGCTTTTCATGAAAATTCTGAACCCTGCCTTTTATGGTATCCGGGAGGCAATACATCTTTCAGGATGTCATAACGCCTGGTCAGAGTAGATAAACACGAGGAGAGTCAAAGATACATGTCAAATAGTAGGGGCACACAATTCTTGGTTGTTTGAAAACTATTTTTTGGGGACATTTACTTTTTGACAGAAACCAGAAGTTGGAGACAAAGAGTAGATATTTAATTGATACTTTTTGACAGACACTCGATTTAGAACACAGCGATATACAGTCAGTACATAGACCATGTGCATATCAAGTGAAATGGGATAAGAACATCATGAAAACCACAGAGTGACAAGGGTCCTCAATGGCAGGATATGATAAGTGTTAAGTGTGTTCAGATAAGTGTGTTCAGTCGTAGGAACTGTCTGCAATGGTGAGATTCTTCTAACACTCCTATTTCTTTCAGGCAGCTGGATGGAAAAGCAGAAGGCCACACCAGAAACCATTACAGAACCTCACACCTTTCTACACAAAACAGTGTACCCTTCTTCACAGTCTGCCTGTATCTCATATCTAAAGGTGAGAGTGCACCCACATCATGGTGAATTATGAAAAGCATGTGAGGGTGCATATTATCTATATGTACAGGAAATGTGTAATCATTCAACATAATTACAATAAGAAACATACAACACGTGAGCTGAATTTTGCATCAGACATTCATCCTTCAAATTCTAGGGCTAAATGATTTCAATTCAGATTCCTTCTGGCTCTGCAACAAGCATTTGTACATGCCAACCATAATCCATATCCCTCCATGTAAGTTGTTCAAATTAGCTATGCTATGCTGTTGTGATTACTTTCCGGTTTTTGACACAGTGTGGATGGCTTTGATCCACTCCTTCCTCTCCTCGGGTGAAGTCGCTTGTAAGAAATAGTGTGTGTCGTCTGAAGTGATGATCTCAAAGAGATTCCCATCAACATCATACCTCTTGGCTGAACCAAGAAACAATGAAGAAGAAAAAATTGTCAAAAGAGTTTAAAGGGAATTGCTAACAGTAAACGGTACACTTCATAGTCCTAGGCCTAGATTCAATCAGATCAAGCATTAACCGGGATAGCAGACACCCGCATAGTGGATGTTTTGGCAATGTCAGAGGTGGAACTGGGTTGGAGCAGTCAAATCGGTGAGCAGCTGCTCTTGTGATCATGGTCACGAAGCCACACCCACCCCATTCACGTAGTTCAGAATGAGAAAGTGTAGGCCATAATTACACTCAAATTGAAAAATCATGAAACAAAATATTGAGTATTTCTACAATCCTAATCAAGGTGTAGATTATATGTCACATTCTAGTGTTTCATGCTTGTAAACAAGGCTGCATGGGCAATGGCATCTTTAGGTATAATGCCTGGAGCCACTTGTGGATTTGACACCTCTAACTCAGTTCCACCTCTGACACCGCCAAAACAAAAGCATTGAATCGAGCACTAAGTCACAGTGAGTACAGTTACATGCATACAATATTGTGATTATTGTGGGAGATAGTCAGATTAATTTAATAGTTTGATTACAACGTTTACATGCCTTGCAAGAAGAACGATTTCCCTAATAAACATATTTATATGGACACATCTAAAAATAGGCTACCTTATGGCATTCTGATTAATGCAGAAAATCAAAATAATCCAAATAAATGTTCTACCACAGCGACCATTTTATTTTCGGGAAGCATATTTGATTTTGAGTTCGGACATATAAAGATTGTATACATGATTTTTTTGTATACAATCTACTGGAAAATCCAGGTGCTCTTTTGCGATCTTCAGGTTTTTTTTGGACACCAGTGGCTTCTTCCATGGTGTCCTCCCATGAACACCATTCTTGTTTAATGTTTTACATATCGTAGACTCGTCAACAGAGATGTTCCAGAGATTTTTGCAAGACTTTAGCTGACACACTAGGATTCTTTTTAACCTCATTGAGCATTTTGTGCTGTGATCTTGCAGTAATCTTTGCAGGATGGCCACTCCTAGGGAGAGTAGCAGCAGTGTTGAATTTTTTCCATTTATAGACACTTTGTCTTACCGTGAACTGATGATCATCAAGGCTTTTAGAGATCATTTGTAACCCTTTCCAACTTTTTTTAAAGTAAACTATTCTTAATCTTAGGTCTTCTGAGATATATTTTGTTCGAGGCATGGTTCACATTAGGCAATTCGTCCTGTGAGTGTTTTTTTCAGCTCTAACCAACATCTCCAATCTCGTCTCATTGATTGGACTCCAGGTTAGCTGAATCCCGACACCAATTCACTTTTGGTGGTCAATAGCTTTGGGTTCTCATACTTTTTTCCAACCTACACTGTGAATGTTTAAATGATCTATTCAATATAGACAAGAAAAATATAATAATTTGTGTGTTATTAGTTTAAGCACACTGTGTTTGACTATTGTCGTGACTTAGATGAATATCAGATGTGAAGTTACGACCAATTTATGCAGATATCCAGGTCATTCAAAAGGGTTCACATACGTTTTCTTGTCACTGTACTAACAATTTGAAAGATTACAAAAAAACAGGTGTTATTAATCGGTGTACACTTACTTCGATTTTGACCTTACGCTAATTAAGAAATGCAGAGTATGGCATTTACATGACTATTGCATAATCTGCCTGCTGCCATAATCAGTTTAATATCGAATTATTACTGTGCATGTAAATGAACTCAGTGTGGGATTTGGATTGGTGTAAATCCACCCCCAGTAATTAACTCACCCTCAGGAACAAACTCCACTGCTGTGATCACAGACCCTCGCAGGTGGATAGACCCCAAAGGGTTCTCATCACCCTACAGAAAGAGAGGGTGGGAAGGGGGAGAAAGAGGGATTGAGGGCAAAGAGGGAGAGAAAATAACAGATTAGCTAGAGAGAGACAAAGTCAGGATGGAGATGAATGAAAGACATTAGCCAAGAGCGAGGGAAAGATTGAGAAAGACAAATTTTTATATTCTTGAAAAATTATATTGAAATTAAAAATAATTTTGTGTCATGTTCCACTCTGCTGTAATCCTGTACCTTGGTGGGGTCGTAATAGTGAATATAAGCAGGATCATCCCGGAGGATGAACTTCCGCACGTTCCAGTTTTTCCTCCGATGACCCTGGGGGAAAAGAGAGAGCATGAAAACAAACCCTCATGGATGGTACTATCAGTTGTGAAAACAGCACCGACCACAGATATGGTGCTGTGTGTGGGGTACTTTACATCCTTTTTAAAGATTTATCACTTTACACAATTTCTGCCTGCAGATTACCCCCTTAAGTATGGAATAAAGCATCATTCAGGACATCCCAAAATATCAAATGTTCTATTTACCAGGTAAATTGACTGAGAACACATTCTCATTTACAGCAACAACCTGGGGAATAGGTACAGAGGAGAGGAGGTGGATGAATGAGCCAATTGTAAACGGGGGATGATTAGGCGACTGTGATGGTATGAGAGACAGCTTGGGAATTTAGCCAGGACACTGGGGTTAACAGCCCTACTCTTACGATAAGTGCCATGGGATCTTTAATGACATCAGAGAGTCGGGACACCCGTTTAACATCCCATCTGAAAGACAGCATGGAAATGTCCCCAATCACTGCCCTGGCACATAGGGATATTTATTTAAGACCAGAGGAAAGAGTGCCTCCTGCTGGCCCTCCAAAACCACTTCCAGCAGCATGTGGTCTCCCATCCAGGCACTGACCAGGACCAACCCTGCTTAGCTTCAGAAGCGAGCTGGCAGTGGGATGCAGGGTGGTATGGTAATAATAATCACAATTGTAACCGGTAATAATCACAATTGTTCATCCCCTAGATATTCAATTAGTTTTTAGACAGTCTTACCTGTTTGAGTAAGCAGCCCTGTTTTATTATGTTACCCCTAAACTCCTCCTTCAAAATCACATCTTCATCACTGGAGTAGCCTTCACAGAAGAACCCACTGTCTGCCTGCAACACACCATACAAAGTAAATCCCCATTTGGATACAGTATTATCTCATCATTTAAAACTCACTTATAATACATTGTAGATTTTTCCCTCTCATGAGGGAAGGAAGACACAGAGTTACTTCTGCTTCAGAGGATAAGTTAATTAGACCAGCCTCAGAAATTGCAGCCCAAATATATGCTTCAGAGTTCAAGCAAACACACATCTCAAAATCAACTGTTCAGAGGAGACTGCGTGAATCAGACTGCGTGAAACACTAAATGACAACAATAAGATGAAGAGACTTGCTTGGGCCAAGAAACACCAGCAATGGACAGGTGGAAATCTGTCCTTTGGTCTGATGAGTCCAAATGTGAGATTTTTGGTTGCAAACGCCATGTCTTTTGTGAGATGTCTTCGCAGAGTAAGTGAACGGATGTTCTCTGCATGTGTGGTTCCCACCGTGAAGCATGGAGGAGGAGGTGTGATGGTGTGGAGGTGCAGTGATTTATTTAGAATTCAAGGCACACTTAACCTCCATGGCTCACACAGAATCCCATCTGGTTTGTGCTTAGTGGGACTATCATTTGTTTTCAACAGGACAATGACTCAGCACACCTCCAGGCTGTGTAATGGCTATTTGACCAAGAAGGAGAGTGATGGAGTGCTGCATCAGATGACCTGGACTCCACAATCACCTGACCTCAACCCAATTGTGATGTTTTGGGATGAGTTGGAAAAGCAGCCAAAAACTGCTCAGCATGTGTGGGAACTCCTTCAAGTCTGTTGGAAAATCATTCCAGGTGAAGCTGGTTGAGAGAAGGCCAACGGTGGGCACAGCTGTCATCAAGGGTAGCTACTTTGAAGTATCTAAAATATTTTTTGATTTGCTAAATTACTTTTTTAGTTACTACATGATTCCGTGTTATTTCATAGTTTTGATGTCTTCACTGTTATTCTACAAAGTAGAAAATAGTAAAAAAAAAAAAACTTGCATGAGTAGGTGTGTACAAACTTTTGACTGGTACTATACGTACAGTACATATATGTTTCTAACATCTGTCACGCCTTGGTCATTGTATTTTGTGTTTTTGTTATATGTTTGGGTAGGCCAGGGTGTGACATGGGTTTATATGTTGTTTTTCGTATTGGGGTTTGTAGTATTTGGGATCGCGGCTGATTAGGGGTGTTGTATAGGCTTGGCTGCCTGAGGCGATTCTCAATCAGTCAGGTGATTCTCGTTGTCTCTGATTGGGAACCGTATTTAGGCAGCCTGAGTTTCCCTTTGTATTACGTGGGTGATTGTTCCTGTCTCTGTGTTGTGGTCACCAGATAGGTTGTAATAGTTTCACGTTCCGTTTTTGTTGTTTTTGTATTTAGTATCAGTTATTCCATGTACCGCGATTCTTTCATTAAAGTCATGAGTAACCAACACGCTGCATTTCGGTCCGACTCTCTTTCTTCAACAGACGAACGCCGTTACAACATCAGAAGTGGTCAAACATATCTCAATCTGTGCGGTCTTCTAGCAAAGGACCACTATATCTCCATATCTTCTAGCATATATGGAATACTAAATTGAGACTAACAGCTACATTACTAACAACAACAATCAACCCATCCACTCACAAAGTAATAGAGTGCATCTGGATCATCGAGGACGGCAGACTCTGCTCCTCCCTCGACTGCCTCTTTGGACAGGTCCCCTGCGGGCTGCAGGAAACCTTCGGTCAGGAGTCCTGTAGCCAACATCAGAGCCTCATGCCTGTTCCTGGCCTTGTTCTTAGAAATCAGCCAGTCCACCACCGTACCACCTGAAGAGACATGCATAAAGAAGATAATCAAAAGTGTTATGATCTAACTCAATGAGACTCAATGACTCAAAACAAGTTAAAGGAAATCCACTGTCACCTAAGTCCTAATAAATTTATGTGCTACTGTACCTGTGAAGCAGTGATTGTAGACTCTCTTCTCCTTCTCCAGCTTCAGCTCTTTGACACCATCCTCCTGGTCTCTCATTAGAATGTACAGCTCACTGAGAAAAGGCAGACAAGAAAGTAGACAAGACTTCGTAAGTTATCAAATGACTTAGTTGCAATTACCTGTACGTAGCTCCTGTAAGTGTAGTCATGGATTATAGGTAGTTTGTATGTCAGGTCATAGGTCATACCTGAGGTTGATGGTATCAGGGAGGCGAATGGATCTCCTTGTGGACTTCCTGGTGAACTTTCTGTCCCCCTGCAGACAGCTGATGACTCTCTTGATGTCCTTCACCCAGGACTCTCTCTCCTCCAGGTGGGATGCCTGGAAGTAATGGTCCTGGTTCTTGGCCGTTCTCAGCTTAAAAACAAACTGCAAGAAAATGACAATGTTGCAGTACATGGGGGGGAGGGGCACTACAGTAAGGATAGACACGTACACTCATATTTAATACTGAAAGGTGACGTGACCGTACCGTCCTCTTGCTGAAGTCCTGACAGGGACTGGTCAGAACAGCTCCCTTCAGTGGGATCATTCCTTTAGGAGCGTTGTCTGTCTTTCTCTTGAAGAACTCCACCCCATCTTCAGACAACACCACCCACACCACCTTCCATGAGTTCAGCACTGTGCCCTGAAGAATAAATGTTGATAGAATTTGTAATCACATTGTGATTGTGTAGTCATTGAGTTGAGCTGTTTCTGTTATTACACAAGTTAATCTGTCCCTATACCACAGATATTCCACAACCTCTCAACTCTGTTCCTCAAATTCAAATACATTGCAATTAGAAACATGTAGATTAAAGTAGATTACATTGTTAATAGACAGGTATAAGAGAAGTATCATGTAAAGTGTTATCAAATCCATATCGGCTTGCCTGGATGCCGGGCATGAAATATATAGCTAACATGAATAATGTATTTTAATATTTTAATGTTGCTTAATCCTTACAAATAGAGAATATTCTCAAGAGCAAAAAAGAAAAAGGTTATACAAAAAGGAAGCATACCCATAGGAAATCATCAATCCAAAACTCAATTTCGTGAAATGTTCTCTTTTCAGTTTCACTTACCTTTGTTAATGAAGGTTCACCATAGAGAGTTATGATGCAAAAGTATCACAGGCACTACCTATACTTCTACTAATATGAACCAATGATACTGAACAACTGATAACAATTGGAGTGCATAAGAATAGCACAGGCAAAAGTTTATACGCAAAGAACAGTATAGTATGTGACATGACAGAATCATCTTCTACTCAATAGATTAAGTTATATAGATTATGATTAATCCAGTGAGGTCATGGGTTATCCATCTTCATCTGACCCCAAACTAAGAGTCACGGGACCAATCATCTGAGTTAGTCATTTGTCAGGCCATGAGAAATACAGAGTGAAGACTATTTTCAGATAATGTGGTATGTGGGGGAAACAGTTGCTGCTATCTGCTCATGTCTCTCTCCAAATTTAGCTAATTTACAAAAAAACTAAGTTTGCTGTAGAAAACTACACTACACACTGTACTATTCTTAGATCATGTGTAGTACTTATACTAGACTGTACTATTCCTCGATCATGTGTAGTACTTAGTTTAGAATGTTGTAGTATACTGTAGAATACTATAGTATATACTACAGTGTTATCCACACAAAAAAACAGTGTAGTAAATACTACAAAAACCTCTGCAAAAACACAGTCCACAAAAACACTACATTCTTTAGCTATAGTAAATACTACAGTATGTAATTTGCATATATTCTGCCCATTCCCGTCCCCCATATCCCAATTTGTGCACTTCGTAAGTAAGAAACCTACATGCCATGTATAAAGCATATGGTTATAGACAAGAGCAGAGGCGCTGAATTCTCTGTTCAGAACCCAGTTTGCCCTACCTACAGGTTATGGCACATTTGCTCTCTTAGTATTTCTCCAGTAGGTTTCCTCAAGGAAAAAGCCCCCCACTTCTATGTCAAAGGTAATAAAACAAAAACACTACAGTAAATACTACAGTATATTACAGTCCGCAAATGCAGTACAGTAAATACTACAGTATACCATACTACAATCAGCAAAAACACTACAGTAATTTCTTTAGTATATACTACTCTTTTTTTTACTACAGTAATTATACTATAGTAAACTGTAAATACTGCAGTAAATACTACAGTATTCACTGTAGTGTTTTTATCGGACTGAAGTAAATACTGCAGTAAAGTCCGCAACAACATTAGTGAATACTGTAGTATTTCTACCATAGTACACACTATATAATTTTTTTCATGTGGGAAGCGATCAAGTCTCAGGGCAAATGCAAATATTTCTAGAACTAATCTACTAACTTCCAGTTTAATTTAGAGCACTTGACTGACAACGTAAGTAGGACATGTAAAAAGTCAAATATAGTGCCAGCTGACAATGTTACTAGCTCTTGCCAGTCTCTCCATTGATGGATCTTGTCCCTAACGTTCTCAAATGTGAGATCATCTATTTTCTGATAACTAAGCCGTCCACAACACATCTACAGTATTACATTCTGGCCCAAGTTCAACACGAAGACCTATAGTAATCAAGTTTTTTTTTAAGACGAACATGTTTTTCCTCTATCACCCTCACCTTTTTGACCAGGTATCCTTCTTTGATCTGTTTTGGCTCCATATCCTCTGGCTGCTGGTCTCCGTATCTGAGTGACTGATACAGACACGGTCACTCTTTCTCTACAGTAGTTTTATGAGGAATACCCATCACCCTCACACACAACCTCCATCCAGCATTGTGTGCTTATGCTAGAGATAGGGGGAAGTTCATTGGGGTGTGTCACAATGCTGGTGGCTTGCATGGCTTCCCCTTCCTACTCAGTGGTAGTAAAAAAGGTTGGCCACGGCTCATTCTCTCTCTGTTTGGACTTGGTCAAAGAGAGGATGCCTGTGTAACTGTTTGATATTGAACCTTGGTTGTAGTCAGGGGTCGCTCCTTTCTGTTCCTTTTTAAACCTCTTAAATATATATATATATATTTTTAAATTTAGCTCAACATTAAATTACTTCACCAATGCATAGAGCTGCTTGCTATGGAGCAGGCAAACTATGTACATGCATTGGACAGACAAGTGTAGTGTTGGGTGCGAGATGCTGGTTGATTTGTTTTGTCATGGCAACAAAAGAGGCTGTTATGAATAAGCAGAATACTTTCTTAATGAAACAGCATTCCAATCTCACAGTATGGTGGACTGGGAGTTAGACACCAAGTAAATTATCAGGGTAAACTCATTTATTGATTTTATTTTTTACATCAGTGTGTAGGCTAATACATGTAAAATTAGCCATATTGGATCATCTGAAACAATCCCACTGGGCACATCATTTCAACAACATCAACAAATCCAATGTGATGATGTTGAAGTTGTATCAACATTGATGTTGTATCAACGAGGAAAACTGATTGGATTTGAAAAAATGTTTTTTTTTCCACCAAACTTTTAAACGAAATCCAATGACATAGTGTGTTGTTATCTTGGCAGGATGTGGTTTCACTTTACACCTTACCACATTTAATCAAGTGTTGCCACCATGCCTGTGGTCTCAGTGGAATGTATCTGCTGTAACTCTTCCTGCAGAAGTCTAGAACTTTTGTCCACACAAGCTCGGTTTCCATCCAATTGGTGACAGATTTTCATGTGACTATAAAGAAATCAGCATGAAGAAAATATTCGCATTTACCAAGCAGCGGTGTGTTTCCACCAAATGGACGTTGCGGATAAAAATCAGATGTAGTGCACACATACTTTTTTTAATCAAAAGTTTTCATTACCAAAAAATAATCTCAAATTCAATGTGTTTTCATGTTGTTGTTTTTTCGCTACCAATAGTGTTTTCTCACAAACACTGTTGCATTAAATAGCAAATGTGCCTGCTCTGGTCTTGGCACTTGCACTCTAGCCAACAGCTCACAGATAAGAGCGAGAATATTTGTATTTGTCAAATGGCAGTAAAGTGTAGATCATCATGTCACCAGAATCAGACCACTGTGCACTTTCAACACTCTGTGAAGTTCATCATAAATTATTGACTCTGTAACCGAATAAACTGCCTGATTTCCCGAGTTGTAGTGGAAGGACCACACACCATATCATCGTGTCCAACTTTAGTTCAATATGATGGTTATTATGTATATCAATATTTGCGCATAAAGACGTTTCCACTGGCATTTCACGCATAATTGATTTTACAGAAGCGAAAAGATCCACAATTATCTTTAGCCATTTCTACAATTGAATCGAAACTTCCTGTTTCCATCACAGCTGTCTTGATTTCTATTAATACTGTGTGACTCTACATGCATAAAAACGTGGTTTGTGAATAACTTAAATTTAACTTCAGGACACAGACACGGGTATTTACTAACTCTCAAAATGTGTTGCCTTTCCATGACAATTTTAACAAACAACTGAGGGACGTACATCTGTCAGAGTTTCAATAAGCTCTTTGTCAACTAAAGTGTGATGTAGTAAAATGTCCTCCAGAGGACGCCACACAGACACAGACACAAAACAGCAAACACAGCAGCATCTCTGCCAAACACTGACTGCATTATATTTGCATTGTGCTTGGACATTTCAGCAAGGGACAAAGACGAAAAAGCTAGATAAATAACAAAATAACAGAAGTGTCAAGGAAAAGCAGAGACAAGATACATATATATATATATATATATATATATATATATATATATATATAAAATCAAAGTAGTTAATAATGTTTACAATGAGATTTAATACAAATTAAAGAGTGGCATCTGCTGGTGAATAGAGGGAGGAGTGGTGACATAAACATGTGTTGAAATCATTCACACAATACAATACATGACTCAAAAGAAGCTCTCATGACAAAGTAGAGAGAGGTTAGGATACTACAAATATGCTTTAACCTAGAGTTGTGCCAATAAAAAGCTCCTCTGTTTATTTGTCACCTTGTGATTACCATCCTATCTTTATAAGACTCTGAACAACTTAAATCCCTGGATTGTGTTCTGTGAGGTCTGTAATTGTTATGCAGGTGAATGAGGACCCAAAAGCGACTTTACAGAAACAGAGTTTATTCCAAGTCAAAACAGAAAAAACTGAAACCCTCTAGTCAGTAGAGGGGGACAACTGGAGATGCGACCACAGACTGCAGGTCGCTTCGGGAAGGCGCAGGCCGTAGCTGATCTAGACACCTGCTCACACGCAGCATCTGAAGAAGGCAAAAACACGACAGGACGGAACGAGGAAACAGAACAGCAAACAAGGATCCGACAAGGACAGAAGCGAAAACAGAGAGAGAAATAGGGACTTAATCAGAGGGCAAAATAGGGAACAGGTGTGAAAGAGTAAATGAGGTAGTTAGGAGAATGAGGAACAGCTGGGAGCAGGAACGGAAGAGAGAGAGAGAGAGAGAGAGAGAGAGAGAGAGAGAGAGAGAGAGAGAGAGAGAGGGAGAGAGGGAGGGGGAGAGAGAGGGACAGAAAGAGGGAAAGAACCTAATAAGACCAGCAGGGGGAAACGAATAGAAGGGGAAGCACAGGGACAAGACATGACAATCAATGACAAAACATGACAGTAATAGAAGACAATGAATAAATAACATACTGTATGTTCTGTGGGCTTAAATCACTTAAATCACTCTTTACTTTTAATAAACATCAGTGATGGGTGATGATGAGTTTATTGGGAGATTGAGATGCATTAAGTGCCACCCTGAGGCTCGTCTCTCAGATGCAGTGATTGGAAAACGACCATGGTCCCTGGCAATGGAATATTCATTCACTGGCAAATAAAGCGGGGCATACTGAGGACATTCAGTTATATTTAGAAAGTTGGTTGCGAGCACTGACTGTTATACACAATGCGTGTGGGTATGTTTGTTATAGGAGTTTGTGGAAGGAGTTCTTTGTGACACTTCAAAGACTATGCCATTACAGTGGGATTAGGAAAAAAATCTAACTTGGTCATTTCCTTTTTTTTTCTCCCGTTTTTTAATATTCTTTTTACCTTAATTTTTAAGGACACGCTGCATTGGTCCCACTGGGTACACACTGTTTGAATCAACATTGTTTCCATTTCATTTCAGTGAAATTACATTGAACCAAAATGGAACAGGCGTTGAATTGACGACTGTGGTCAGTGGGGTGATTGTGTTGTGTTCCCTTTACCACTGGTGAGTTCCCAAAGGTCATTAGTTCTTGCGACTCAATGTAACATGCTTGTTAATAGATGTGAAGCTGACACATTTTGTTCTTAGCCTATCTTCTCCATACCCCTCTCTTTTTCACCCTCAATTTCCCTTCAATTTGGCTGAACAGAAGCAGGAACTGTGAAGTGGAGTGATAATGTGTTGCACATGCAGCACATCCTGTGGTAGTGTAGGATTAGAGAAGTGGGTCAAGTTGTCACTCTGGTACATGGACGATGTGTTCAACTGAGGGGAATGTGAGGTAAACATGATGAAACACCTGAAATACAAAGTATATTACCCCCCCTTTTCTCCTCCACACCTCCCTATGGACTTGAGTGCTTATGAACTTCAATTTATTTTTGTATTTCAATCAAACCCACAGTTTCCTTTAAGCTACACAACTGATGTGGTTTCCAAAGAGTGAAGTGAAGTATGTCGGGAATCCGGCATGTGTACAGTTATGCCATTATTGTAAGCTGATTGATCCAAAAGAGTTCCAACTATGTTCATACAGTCACAAACTTATCAAACGATTACTGCACAAGATGACGCATTGTGTTCTCAATGTGAATCCATGCCCACCAGTTGGTCGTCAAGTGCTGGAAATGTGGGATTTTTACATCAACATGGCATACTTTGTGAAAGCGATAACATAGCATTGGCTGTCGATAACTGTCTTATCAAATGTTGTTTTATTCAAGTCATGGCTCATATATGAATCCCATTAGAATCACAGGCTCCCTGACAGCCCTGTGGATACAGAGGTAGTGCACCACATGTTACCATGCATTTTGTCAGCAGATTTGTCAGAACAAGAACAGTTAAGAACCAGGAGAATATCAAAGATTTTTTCTTCACTACAGCTGAAAGGAGCTAGCATGTTCTTAGGTCACGTCAATCAATTCCAATAATTTACAGTAGAAAATGTATTCTGGAATCAATGTAGACTATATTTTCCCTTTTTGGCCTATGGTCAATGTTAAGATGCATCAATACATGCCTGCTGTTTTCACTCCATTGTCGTTTTTTCACGTCTTCTTTCCTATGTTGTGAGCAACACAGGAAACATCAATATTTCTATTGAGGAGTGCAATAGACTTAGCAGAAGGGGGAACTGATGATGGCTTCCTGTGAAACAGTTCAGCTCTCTCTCTGTCTCTGTCTCTCTCTATCTATCTGTGCGTTCTCCAACGCCCCCTCATACAGTGTCTTGCAAAAGTACTCATCTCCCTTGGCGTTTTTCCAATTTCTTTGCATTACAACCTGTAATTTAAACAGATTTTCTTATTTGGATTTAATGTAATGGACATACACAAAATATTTTAAATTGGTGAAGTGAACCAGAGAAATAACTTGTTTAAAACAAACAGAAAAGTGGTGCATCTATATGTATTCACCCTTTGCTATGAAGCCCCTAAATAAGATCTGGTGCAACCAATTACCATTGGAAGTCACATAATTAGTGCACCTTGGTACAATCTAAGTGTCACATGATCTGTCACATGATTTGTATATATACGCCTGTTCTGAAAGGCCCCAGAGTCTGCAACAGCAGTAAGCAAAGGGCACCACCAAGCAAGTGGCACCATGAAAACCAAGGAGCTCTCCAAACAGGTCAGGGACAAGGTTGTGGAGAAGTACAGATCAGGGTTGTGTTATAAAAAAATATCAGAAACTTTGAACATCCCACAGAGCACCATTAAATCCATTATTAAAAAATGTAAAGAATATGGCACGACCCCTGCAAAGAGAGGGCTTCCCACCAAAACTCACAGACCAGGCAAGGAGGGCTTTAATCAGAGAGGCAACAAAGAGACCAAAGATAAACCCGAAGGAGCTACAAAGTACCATAGCGGAGTTTGGAATATCTATCCATAGTACCAATTTAAGCTGTACACTCCACAGAGCTGGGCTTTATGGAAGAGTGTCTATAAAAAAGCCATTGCTTAACTTAAAACTTAATTAATGTTCCAACCGGACAATTCCTTTGTCTGTACAAATTAAGTGGAACATAGCTACCTTTCACGTGAGCGCGCCAGGCTGAGGCTGTGGCACTCTGCCAGACCACTCATTCAAATAGCCCTTATGAGCCCCTCCTTTAGAGTAGAATCCTCAAAACAGGTTCTAAATACTGTTGACATCTAGTGGACACCTTGGGAAGTGAAACATAACTAATATCACCCTGTATATTCAATGGGGGCTGAGTTGAAAATCTACAAAACTAAGATTTCCCACTTCCTGGTTGGATTTTTTTCTCAGGTTTTTGCCTGCCATATGAGTTCTGTTATTTCTATCCAATACTAATAATAATATGCATATTTTAGCATCTGGCACAAAGTAGGAGGCAGTTCACTCTGGGCACGCTATTCATCCCAAAGTGAAAATGCTGCCCCCTATCCCAAATTAAACTAGTTGAGTATCTGGAGCATCAGCATTTGTGGGTTTGGTTACAGACTAAAAATGGCCAGAAACCAAGACCTTTCTTCTGAAACTCGTCAGTCTATTCTTGTTCTGAAAATGAAGACAATTCCATGCGAGTAACTGTTAAGAAATTGAAGATCTTGTACAACGCTGTGTACTACTCCCTTCACAGAACAGCGTAAACTGGCTCTAACAAGAAGAGAAAGAGGAGTGGGAGGGCCCGGTGCACAAATGAGCAAGAGGACAAGTACATTAGTGTCTAATTTGAGAAACAGATGCCTCACAAGTCCTCAACTTTCAGCTTTATTAAATAGTATCCGTAAAACACCAGTCTCAAAGTCGAAAGTGAAGAGGCGATTCCGGGATGTTGGCCTTCTAGGCAGAGTTGCAAAGAAAAAGCCGTAACTCAGACTGGCCGATAAAAATAAAATATTAAGATGGGCAAAAGAACACAGACAATGAACAGAGGAACTCTGCCTAGAAGGCCAGCATCCCTTGAGTTGCCTCTTGATTGAGGACAGGGAAGAATACTTTCCAGCATAACAACTATGATTTGTTCTCTTTGAATAAATATATTTTTCTCCCCCTGATTTGCCTTGGAGTCTGTGTTATTGAAGAACTGGAAAAAGGAAGGACTGTGAAGAAGGAAGTATTGTGTTTGTGCAAAATGCTTCTGTGAAAAAGCAGTGTGGCCAGTTCAAATGCTGATTTTTGGATGTTCTAAATATGCGTTGTAATCACACCAGTCTGAGCGTACTCTGCAGTGACCACTGTAGAATGATCACTCTTATTTGTAGGATTGGCTGACAGCCGTGGTATATCAGACCGTATACCACGGGTATGACGAAATGTATTTTTACAGCTCTAATTACATTGGTAACCAGTTTCTAATAGCAATAATGCACCTCAGGGGGTTTGTGGTATATGGCCAATATACCACGGCTAAGGGTTGTGTCCAGGCACTCCATGATACGTTCTGCATAAGAACAGAACTTAACTGTGGTACATTGGCAATATACCACACCCCCTTGTGCCTTATTTCTTCATTATAAACCAGGTAGTTTTGGTCCTGAATGCTGATTGGCTGAAAAAGCATTCCAGCCATGTGTATATCAGACAATATACCACACCACCTTTGGCCTTATTTCTTAAATATACCACACCTAAGGGCTGTTCTTAGGCACAACATGAATTGAAGTGCCTGGATACAGCCCTTAGCAGTGGTATATTGTCCATGTACCACAAACTCCCACTGCTATTATAAACCGGTTACGAACATAAACAGTAATAAAGTAGTTCTGCGTCATACTTGTGGTATTGTCTGATATGCTGTAATGCAATTGACAATTGTGTGTTTTACAAGTACAGTGGTATATTGGCCATATACCACAAAAACACCTAATTCTGCCTATAGTAATTTGATAGATAGGACCTTTATTTGAATCTAGTTTTCTATGGAGATATAATAAGAAGGTATCGATACCACCAGAGGGTGGAGGGAGGGGGACATGTATAAGTGATTCTGACCAGATAAACAGATCATCTGCAGAGATGTAGCTCCCCATGTACTCGCCTATGATTGTATTATTCTATACCACATATCATATGACAGTGTACAAAGCAAAGAATACCTTATTTTTGTAAGTAGAAAATCTGCCAATGGTATAAAAAGTATGCCAATGGTATAAATACTTGAAGGAACTGCAATACAGAACTCAGATATGATCTGAATCTACAAAGATAGCTCTATAGCTTTGTATGCATTCCCAAAGAGCTCTATTTTTGTGTCAGTTGACCAAAGCACCAGTTACATTTGTTGGATGACAAAGAAAAAAGGCTCAGTGCCATTTTACTCACAAGGTGAGGTATTAAAAGGTGTTGAAAACAGGGGTATCAATATATATATATTTTTTATATAAATTATTGCTTGTTAAACAAAATCTCTTTCTCTGAGCAATTGTATTAAGTGTAAAATAACATAATTTCCCATTTTTTGTTACATACTGTACAATATAGTTAAGCATTTTTTTACTCATCTTTATCAAGTGTGTAAATCATTTCATACCCCACCGTAAAAAACATAATTCCTATAAAACCCTCAAATTCTATATGTGCAACTTGTTATGGATGTCATAAGGTGAATTGGTGCATAAGGTGAATGCACCAATTTGTAAGTCGCTCTGGATAAGAGCGTCTGCTAAATGACTTAAATGTAATGTAATGTAAATGTTGTTATGGTATTTTGGTGGCTATAACAGTTGGTTTGAAGTCACTTTGAGGATTTGGGCATGCTTTGCTAGTAGCAATGCTAATGATGGCTGTAGGGTAGGTAAAACATTTTGATTTTAACTAAGCTATATTTGTGTTCACTGTCTCTCAGGATCAATGGATGAATCACTTTTTGCGATATTTTAGCATATACATAGGAAAGTAATAAAAAATCTAATTTTATTGGTCACACACATATTTATCAGATGTTATTGCAGATGTAGTGAAATGCTTGTGGTCCTAGCTCCAACAGTGCAGTAGTATCTAAGAATTCACAACAATACACACATCTAAAAGTAAAATACTGGAATTAAGAAATATATAAATATTAGGATGAGCAATGTCGGATTGGCATTGACTAAATACAGTATATACATATGAGATGAGTAAAGCAGCAGGTAAACATAGTTAAAGTGACTAGTTTCCATTATTAAAGTGGCCAGCGATTCTATGTATATAAGGCAGCAGCCTCTAAGGTGCAGGGTTGAGTAGCCGGGTGGTAACCGGCTAGTGATGGCTACTTAACAGTCTGATGGCCTTGAGACAGAAGCTGTTTTTCAGTCTCTCGGTCCCAACTTTGATGCACCTGTACTGACCACACCTTCTCGATGATAACAGTGTGAACAGGCCGTGGCTCGGGTGGTTGATGTCTTTGATTATATTTTTGGCCCTCCTGTGACATCAGGTGCTGTTGGTGTCCTGGAGGGCAGGCAGTGTGCCCCCGGTGATGTATTGGCGGGAATGTACCACCCTCTGGAGAGCCCTGCAGTTGCAGGCGGTGCAGTTTCCATACCAGGAGGTGATACAGCCTGACAAGATGCTCTCAATTGTGCATCTGTAAAAGTTTCTGAGGGTCTTACGGGCCAAGCCAAATTTCTTCAGCCTCCTGAGGTTGAAGAGGCGTTGTTGCGCCTTCTTCACCACACTGTCTGTGTGGGTGGACCATTTCAGATTGTCAGTGATGTGTACGCCGAGGAACTTGAAGCTTTCCACCCTCTCCACTGCGGTCCCGTCGATGTGGATAGGAGCGTGCTCCCTCTGCTGTTTCCTTAAGTCCAAGATCAGCGCCTTCATTTTGTTGATATTGAGAGAGAGTTTATTTTCCTGGCCCCACTCTGCCAGGGCCCTGACCCCCCTAAATGTAGGCTGTCTCATCATTGTTGGTAATCAGGCCTAATACTGTTTAGTCTGCAAACTTGATGATTGAGTTGGAGGTATGCATGGCCAGGCAGGAATAGGTGAACATGGAGTACAGGAGGGGGGGTTATCATGCACCCTTGTGGGGACCCTGTGTTGAGGATCAGCGAAGTGGAGGTGTTGTTTCCTACCTTCACCACCTGGGAGGTGGCCCATCAGGAAGTTCATATCCAAGGTGCACAGGGCGGAGTTCAGACCCAGGGCCCCAAGCTTAATGATGAGCTTGGAGGGTACTATGGTGTTGAAGGCTAGGTTATAGTCAATGAACAGTATTCTGACGTGGGTATTCATCTTGTCCAGATGGGATATGGCAGTGTGTAAGCAATTTGAAGTGGATATAGGGTGTCAGGTAAGGTAGAGGTGATATGATCCTTTGGTTTCTTGGTTATAGGAACACTGGTGGACATCTTGAAGCAAGTGAGGACAGCAGACTGGGATAGGGAGAGATTGAATGTCCGTAAACATTACATCCAGCTGGTCTGCGCATTCTCTGAGGACGCGGCTAGGGATGCTGTCTGGGCCTGCAGCCCTGCGAGGGTTAACATGCTTAAATGTCTTACTCACGCCACGGAGAACGAGAGCCCACAGTCCTTGGGAGGAGGCCGCGTTGGTGGCACTGTGCTATCGTCAAAGCGAACGAAGAAGGTGTTTTACTTGTCTGGGAGCAAGATGTCGGTGTCCGCGACGTGGCTGGTTTTCCCTTTGTAATCCGTGATTGTCTGTCTGGTGACCCTGACACATATACGTCTTGTGTCTGAGCCGTTGAGTTGCGATTCCACTTTGTCTCTGTACTGATGTTTTGCCTGTTTGATTGCCTTATGGAGGGAATAACTACACTGTTTGTATTCAACCATATTCTCAGTCACCTTGACAATGGTTAAATGTGGCGGTTTGTGTTTTTAGTTTTGTGCGAATGCTGCCATCTATCCACGGTATTTGGTTTGTGTAGGTTTTTATAGTCCCCATGAGAACAACGTCCTCTATACACTATACAACATCCACTGTAAGCGTCAATGTAATTTTCAGTGGCTACCCGGACCATATCCCAGTCCGCGTGATCAAAACAATTTTGAAGCATGGATTCCGATTGGTCAGACTAGCGTTGAATAGACCTTAGCACAGGTACTTCCTGTTTGAGTTTCTGCCTAATAGGAAGGGAGGGGCAAAATGGAGTTGTAATCTGATTTGCAGAAGAGAGGGCGTGGAGGGCCTTGTAGGCATCTCAAAAAGGCAAGTAGCGGTGATCTAGTGTTTTCCCTAAGCGGGTATTACAGTCAATGTGTTGATAGAACTCCGTTAGCGTTTTCCTTAAATTTGCTTTGTTAAAATCCCCAGATACAATAATATGTGGTTTCTTGTTTGCATAAAGTCCAGTGTAGTTCCTTGACTTCTTCGATATTTAACCGTTCCTCATAGGCTGTCTCCTTCTACTCATCTGTACAAACATCGTTCTTTACTGCTATGCAGGGCACTTGTGATACGGGCCATAAACCTTTATTTCTCCCTTAACCTCACTAGGGTATGTGGGATGCTAGCGTCCCACCTGGCCAACATCCAGTGAAATTGCAGAACGCAAAATTCAAAAACAGAAATACTCATTATAAAAATTAATAAAACATACAAGTGTTATACATTGGTTTAACTTCTTCGATATAGGGGGCGCTCTTTTAATTTTTGGATAAAAAAACGTTCCCATTTTAAACAAGATATTTTGTCACGAAAAGATGCTCGACTATGCATATAATTGACAGCTTTGTAAAGAAAACACTGACGTTTCCAAAACTTTTGCTATCTAACTAAGAGTCTCCTCATTGAAAACATCCAAAGTTCTTCAAAGGTAAATTATTTGATTTGAATGCTTTTCTTGTTTTTGTGAAAATGTTGCCTGCTGAATGCTAGGCTTAATGCTATGCTAGCTATCAATACTCTTACACAAATGCTTGTTTTGCTATGGTTGAAAAGCATATTTTGAAAATCTGAGATGACATTGTTGTTAACAAAAGGCTAAGTTTGAGAGCTAGCAGATTTATTTAATTTCATTTGCGATTTTCATGAATAGTTAACGTTGCGTTATGCTAATGAGCTTGAGGCTATGATTACGCTCCCGGATACGGGATTGATCGATGCAAGAAGTTAAGGGCCGTCTCGATATCGGCTTGAGGGGGAATATAACCGGCTGTGACTATAACTGAAAAGAAGTCTCTACGGAGGTAATAAGTCGGCATTTGATTGTGAGGTTTTCTAGGTCAGGTGAACAAAAATATTTGAGTTTCTGTATGTTATCACAATCACACCAGGAGTAGTTAATCATGAAGCATACACCCCCGTATTTCTTTTTCCCAAAGAGGTCTTTATTCCTGCCTGCGCAATGAACTGAGAACCGATTTCGCTGTATGGACATTGACAGTATATCCCGAGAGAGCCATGAGTCCGTGAAACAGAAGTCCACTCCAAATACCTCTTCTCCACCTGTGGCGACTTGGAGCAGCCTCTGTGGTAAGTTCAATTTACCTGGGGGGTACGAATAAAGGATCCAATTGAGGAAAGTCCTATTCCTGATTTTAATGCTGGTGAGTTTACTCCCTCTCTGATATCAAAAAGTTATTTCCGGCTGTATGTAATAACTCAAAAAACGTTCTGGGCTAATAATGTAAGAAACAACACAAAAAAACGAAATACTGCAAAATGCTTAGGAGCTAGTAGCAGAGCTGCCATGTCTGTCAAGGCTAAAAACTGAATATTTACTTCAACAACTACATTTTTTATACTATAATCAAATGATGGTAAATCTGTATTTGAGCAGTAATGTAGAGTGTACTTTGGAAAACAATCTGCTATATAAGGGCAATAAGCCTATTTCACAGATCACTTCACCTGTACATAGCCTGTCCAACTACCTCATCCCCATACTGTTATTTATTTTTTTGCTCCTTTGCACCCCAGTATCTCTACTTCAATCATTCAACTTGTGCACATCTAAAACTCCAGTGTTTAATTGCTAAATTGTAATTATTTCGCCACTTTGGCCTATTTAGTCAATAACAAAATAAAACAGTATATATACAGTCTGTGCACATGAGGTAAGATAAGGGAGGTAAGGCAAAAAAAGGCAATGGTGGCAAAGTAAATACAATATAGCAAGTAAAACACTGGAATGGTAGATTTGCAGTGGAAGAATGTGCAAAGTAGAGATAGAAATAATGGGGTGCAAATGTTTTAGGGGTGACCAGAGAGATATCCCTGATGGAGTGCGTGCTACAGGTGGGTGCTGCTATGGTGACCAGAGAGCTGAGAAAAGGGGGGACTTTACCTAGCAGGGTCTTGTAGATGACCTGGAGCCAGTGGGTTTGGCGACGAGTATGGAGCCAGGCAAAGAGAGTGTACAGGTCGCAGTGGTGGGTACTATATGTGGCTTTGGTGACAAAGCGGGTGCCACCCCGATAGACTGCATCCAATTTATTGAGTAGGGTATTGCAGGCTATTCGGTAAATGACAACGCCGAAGTCGAGGATAGGTAGGATGGTCAGTTTTACAAGGGTATGTTTGGCAGCATGAGTGAAGGATGATTTGTTGCGAAATAGGAAGCCGATTCTAGACTTAACTTTGGATTGGAGATGTTTGATGTGAGTCTGGAAGGAGAGTTTACAGTCTAACCAGACACCTAGGATTTGTAGTTGTCCACATATTCTAAGGCAGAACCATCCAGAGTAGTGATGTTTGATGGGCGGGCAGGTGCAGGTAGCGATCGGTTGAAGAGCATGCATTTAGTTTTACTTGTATTTAAGAGATATTGGAGGCCACGGAAGGAGAGTTGTATGTCATTGAAGGTCGTCTGGAGGGTTGTTAACACAAAGTCCAATGAAGGGCCAGAAGTATACAGAATGGTGTCGTCTGCATAGAGGTGGATCAGAGACTCACCAGCAGCAAGAGCGACATCATTGATGTATACAGAGAAGAGAGTCGGTCCAAGAATTGAACCCTGAGGCACCCCCATAGAGACTGCCAGAGGCCACGGACAACAAGCCCTCAGATTTGACACACAGAACTCTATTAGAGAAGTAGTTGGTGAACCAGGCGAGGCAATCATTTGAGAAACTAAGGCCATCGAGTCTGCCGATGAGGATGTGGTAATTGACAGAGTCGAAAGCCTTGGCCAGATCAATGAATACAGCTTCACAGTATTGTTTCTTATCAATGGCGGTTAAGATATAGTTTAGGACCTTGAGCGTGGCTGAGGTGCACCCATGACCAGCTCTGCAACCAGATTGCACAGCGGAGAAGGTATGGTGGGATTCGAAATGGTCGGTAATCTGTTTGTTGACTCGGCTTTCGAAGACCTTAGAAAGGCAGGGTAGGATAGATATAGGTCTGTAGCAGTTTGGGTCAAGAATGTCCCCCCCCCCTTTGAAGAGGGGGGTGACCGCAGCTGCTTTCCAATCTTTGGGAATCTCAGTCGACACAAAAGTGAGGTTGAACAGGTTAGTAATAGGGGTTGCAACAATTTAGGCAGATCATTTTAGAAATAAAGGGTGCAGATTGTCTAGCCTGGCTGATTTGTAGGGGTCCAGATTTTGCAGCTCTTTCAGAACACCAGCTGACTGGATTTACATTTACATTACATTACATTTAAGTCATTTAGCAGACGCTCTTATCCAGAGCGACTTACAAATTGGTGCATTCACCATATGACATCCAGTGGAACAGTCACTTTACAATAGTGCATCTAAATCTTAAGGGGGGTGAGAGGGATTACTTATCCTATCCTAGGTATTCCTTAAAGAGGTGGGGTTTCAGGTGTCTCCGGAAGGTGGTGATTGACTCCGCTGTCCTGGCGTAGTGAGGGAGTTTGTTCCACCATTGGGGGGCCAGGGCAGCGAACAGTTTTGACTGGGCTGAGCGGGAGCTGTACTTCCTCAGTGGTAGGGAGGCGAGCAGGCCAGAGGTGGATGAACGCAGTGCCCTTGTTTGGGTGTAGGGCCTGATCAGAGCCTGGAGGTACTGAGGTGCCGTTCCCCTCACAGCTCCGTAGGCAAGCACCATGGTCTTGTAGCGGATGCAAGCTTCAACTGGAAGCCAGTGGAGAGAACGGAGGAGCGGGGTGACGTGAGAGAACTTGGGAAGGTTGAACACCAGACGGGCTGCGGCGTTCTGGATGAGTTGAAGGGGTTTAATGGCACAGGCAGGGAGCCCAGCCAACAGCGAGTTGCAGTAATCCAGACGGGAGATGACAAGTGCCTGGATTAGGACCTGCGCCGCTTCCTGTGTGAGGCAGGGTCGTACTCTGCGGATGTTGTAGAGCATGAACCTACAGGAACGGGCCACCGCCTTGATGTTGGTTGAGAACGACAGGGTGTTGTCCAGGATCACGCCAAGGTTCTTGGCGCTCTGGGAGGAGGACACAATGGAGTTGTCAACCGTGATGGCGAGATCATGGAACGGGCAGTCCTTCCCCGGGAGGAAGAGCAGCTCCGTCTTGCCGAGGTTCAGCTTGAGGTGGTGATCCGTCATCCACACTGATATGTCTGCCAGACATGCAGAGATGCGATTCGCCACCGGGTCATCAGAAGGGGGAAAGGAGAAGATTAATTGTGTGTCGTCTGCATAGCAATGATAAGAGAGACCATGTGAGGTTATGACAGAGCCAAGTGACTTGGTGTATAGCGAGAATAGGAGAGGGCCAAGAACAGAGCCCTGGGGGACACCAGTGGTGAGAGCACGTGGTGAGGAGACCACCTGGTAGGAGCGACCTGTCAGGTAGGACGCAATCCAAGCGTGGGCCGCGCCGGAGATGCCCAACTCGGAGAGGGTGGAGAGGAGGATCTGATGGTTCACAGTATCGAAGGCAGCCGATAGATCTAGAAGGATGAGAGCAGAGGAGAGAGAGTTAGCTTTAGCAGTGCGGAGCGCCTCCGTGATACAGAGGAGAGCAGTCTCAGTTGAATGACTAGTCTTGAAACCTGACTGATTTGGATCAAGAAGGTCATTCAGAGAGAGATAGCGGGAGAGCTGGCCAAGGACGGCACGTTCAAGAGTTTTGGAGAGAAAAGAAAGAAGGGATACTGGTCTGTAGTTGTTGACATCGGAGGGATCGAGTGTAGGTTTTTTCAGAAGGGGTGCAACTCTCGCTCTCTTGAAGACGGAAGGGACGTAGCCAGCGGTCAGGGATGAGTTGATGAGCGAGGTGAGGTAGGGGAGAAGGTCTCCGGAAATGGTCTGGAGAAGAGAGGAGGGGATAGGGTCAAGCGGGCAGGTTGTTGGGCGGCCGGCCGTCACAAGACGCGAGATTTCATCTGGAGAGAGAGGGGAGAAAGAGGTCAGAGCACAGGGTAGGGCAGTGTGAGCAGAACCAGCGGTGTTGTTTGACTTAGCAAACGAGGATCGGATGTCGTCGACCTTGTTTTCAAAATGGTTGATGAGGTCATCTGCAGAGAGGGAGGAGGGGGGGAGGGGGAGGAGGATTCAGGAGGGAGGAGAAGGTGGCAAAGAGCTTCCTAGGGTTAGAGGCAGATGCTTGGAATTGAGCGTGGTAGAAAGTGGCTTTAGCAGCAGAGACAGAGGAGGAAAATGTAGAGAGGAGGGAGTGAAAGGATGCCAGGTCCGCAGGGAGGCGAGTTTTCCTCCATTTCCGCTCGGCTGCCCGGAGCCCTGTTCTGTGAGCTCGCAATGAGTCATCGAGCCACGGAGCGGGAGGGGAGGACCGAGCCGGCCTGGAGGATAGGGGACATAGAGAGTCAAGGGATGCAGAGAGGGAGGAGAGGAGGGTTGAGGAGGCAGAATCAGGAGATAGGTGGGAGAAGGTTTGAGCGGAGGGAAGAGATGATAGGATGGAAGGGGAGAGAGTAGCGGGGGAGAGAGAGCGAAGGTTGGGACGGCGCGATACCATCCGAGTAGGGGCAGTGTGGGAGGTGTTGGATGAGAGCGAGAGGGAAAAGGATACAAGGTAGTGGTCGGAGACTTGGAGGGGAGTTGCAATGAGGTTAGTGGAAGAACAGCATCTAGTAAAGATGAGGTCGAGCGTATTGCCTGCCTTGTGAGTAGGGGGGGAAGGTGAGAGGGTGAGGTCAAAAGAGGAGAGGAGTGGAAAGAAGGAGGCAGAGAGGAAAGAGTCAAAGGTAGACATGGGGAGGTTAAAGTCGCCCAGAACTGTGAGAGGTGAGCCGTCCTCAGGAAAGGAGATTATCAAGGCATCAAGCTCATTGATGAACTCTCCGAGGGAACCTGGAGGGCGATAAATGATAAGGATGTTAAGCTTGAAAGGGCTAGTAACTGTGTCAGCATGGAATTCAAAGGAGGCGATAGACAGATGGGTAAGGGGAGAAAGAGAGAATGACCACTTGGGAGAGATGAGGATCCCGGTGCCACCACCCCGCTGACCAGAAGCTCTCGGGGTGTGCGAGAACACGTGGGCGGACGAAGAGAGAGCAGTAGGAGTAGCAGTGTTGTCTGTGGTGATCCATGTTTCCGTCAGTGCCAAGAAGTTGAGGGACTGGAGGGAGGCATAGGCTGAGATGAACTCTGCCTTGTTGACCGCAGATTGGCAGTTCCAGAGGCTACCGGAGACCTGGAACTCCACGTGGGTCGTGTGCGCTGGGACCACCAGAGTAGGGTGGCCGCGGCCACGCGGTGTGGAGCGTTTGTATGGTCTGTGCAGAGAGGAGAGAACAGGGATAAACAGACACATAGTTGACAGGCTACAGAAGAGGCTACGCTAATGCAAAGGAGATTGGAATGACAAGTGGACTACACGTCTCGAATGTTCAGAAAGTTAAGCTACGTAGCAAGAATCTTATTGACTAAAATGATTAAAATGATACAGTACTGCTGAAGTAGGCCAGCTGGCAGTGGGTGCGTTGTTGACACTACACTAATCAAGTCGTTCCGTTGAGTGTAATAGTTTCTGCAGTGTTGCTATTCGGGGGCTAGCTGGCTAGCTAGCAGTGTTGTTTACGTTACGTTGCGTTAAAAGAACGACAATAGCTGGCTAGCGAACCTAGAAAATCGCTCTAGACTACACAATTATCTTTGATACAAAGACGGCTATGTAGCTAGCTATGTAGCTAGCTACGATCAAACAAATCAGACCGTTGTACTGTAATGAAATGAAGTGAAAATGTGATACTACCTGTGAATGCGACCGGGTTGTTGAGTTCTATTCAGAAGACGTTGGCTAGCGTTGGCTAGCTAGCAGAGTCTCCTACGTTAAGGACGACAAATAGCTGGCTAGCTAACCTCTGTAAATTAAGATAATCACTCTAAGACTACACACTCTAAACCTAAACAACACAATTATCTTGGATACGATGATACGAAGACAGCAAAGACAGCTATGTAGCTAGCTAACACTACACTAATCAAGTCGTTCAGTTGAGTGTAATAGTTTCTCCAGTGCAGCTAATCAGTGGACGTTAGCTAGCTGGCTAGTGAAGACTACGTTAGGACGGCGAAATACGATAATTACACAATTATCTTTGATACAAAGACGGCTATGTAGCTAGCTGAGAAGAAATTGCTAAGATTAGACAAATCAAACCGTTGTGCTATAATGAAATATAATTAAAAAGTTATACTACCCGCGGGAGCGAAGTGCAGATGCGACCACTCGCTCCAACCGGAAGTTGGGAGTAGGAGAAATGGGGAAGGCTTGGGCGAGTTGCTGTGGGGGGTGAAGTGCTGTTGACCGGGGTAGGGGTAGCCAGGCCAGCCGTAGAAAAATGCTTATTTAAATTCTCAATTATAGTGAATTTATCGGTGGTGACAGTGTTTCCTGTCCTCAGTGCAATGGGCAGCTGGGAGGAGGTGTTCTTATTCTCCATGGACTTTACAGTCTCCCGCCTGTCCCCCACCAGGCCTCACAGGACTTTTTTGAGTTTGTGTTGCAGGAAGCAAATTTCTGATTGAAAAAGCTAGCCTTTTCATCCTAGCATAGGATGTTTTTGTGTTGGTTAAGGGCAGTCAGGTCTGTAGAGAACCAAGGGATATATCTGGTCCTGGTTCTACATTTCTTGAATGGGGCATGTTTATTTAAGATGGTGAGGAAGTCATCAAAAGAGAGGGGAATAGGAGTGGAGCTAGGCACTGCAGGACCTGGATTCACCTCTACATCACCAGAGGAACAGAGGAGGAGTAGGATGAGGGTACGGCTAAAAGCTATGAGAATTGGTCGTCTAGAACGTCCGGAACAGAGAGTAAAATGAGGTTTCTGGGGGCGATAAGGTATAATGTACAGACAAGGGTATAGTAGGATGTAAACCTAGGTATTGAGTGATGATGAGAGAGATATTGCCTATAGAAACCACATTGAAACCAGGTGATGTCATCGCATATGTTGTGCTAATGGACAGTTTCCACAATTCATTTGAACTGAGCCTTAAAATATAAAGTATCTTTTCAACCGAAGGTCTATCTATGGTGAATTGTGGACTATTCAAAAATCCTTGTGTCTTTGGGCAACCCCTGATGAGGCTTGATATGTATTATCTCTTAAACCTCCCTAAAATGGTGATCCCATGTTTATGGCCCCAGGCTAGGCCTTCATGCCCACAAAGTAAATATAACAATTTGTTTATAACCTATTCTCTTAAAAGACAACACTGAGACCCACAGGGGTTGGTTTGAATGATTGATTATGCCGACTACACTGTGATCTTGCCTCGGGCACTAATTTTAAGTCATGAGAGACACACAAACACATCCAAGAGTCTAAAATGTAATGGTTGTGGTTTCTCTTAATTCTATGAAATGTCATTTTGACAGCATGCTGGGTTTTCCCCCCACAGTGCAAAAAAGTTGTGTCCATCAGTGTTCAACCATGGCAATCATTCCTGGTTCAGGTAAAAACAATTCACATCACATAGAAACACCAATTACTAACAATTCTGGTAGAATATTTTTGCGATTTTAGCCCATAATTATAAATGTGTGTGTGTGTGTCCTCGCGAGACTGCAATGTCTGTCAATTATGTGGTGTGACAGGGTAGGCGTGTCTGTCCTGCTCAGGAGGGGTTGTAGGGTGACAGGGAGACAGAGGATGGCAACCGACACTGTGAGGGGTTCATAAAGTAAAGTTCTCCATAGACGTGGGGGTTCATAGCACACACACGCTATATGCTGGCATCTGTCTGCTTCACTACTGGCACCTGTCTGCTTCACTAACCCAACCATTCACTCCAATTTACAACACAGTGGGGATTTTGAATATGAGTGGATTTGGATGCTGCAGAGGTTTGTGCAAACTGGACTGCGTTCACACAGGCAGCCTAAATCTGATATTCTTTCCAGTAATTGGTCTTTTGAACAATAACATGAGATCTTTTCACATCTGATAGGTTGAATGACCAATTAGTGAAGATATATATTTGGCTGCTTGTGTAAACTGTGTAAACATAGTCTTGTTGGTAGCACAGCTTACTGTGTAAATATACACTAAATATACAAAGTATGTGGACACCCCTTCAAATTAGTGGGCCTCCCGGGTGGCGCAGTGGTTAAGGGCGCTGTACTCCAGCGCCAGCTGTGCCATCAGAGACTCTGGGTTTGCGCCCAGGCTCTGTCGTAACCGGCCGCGACCGTGAGGTCCGTGGGGCGACGCACAATTGGCCTAGCTTAGCCGGTAGGGATATTCTTTTCTCATCGCGCAGCAGTGACTCCTGTGGCGGGCGCGCTAACCAAGGTTGCCAGGTGCACAGTGTTTCCCCTGACACATTGGTGCGGCTGGATGCGCACTGTGTTAGGAAGCAGTGCGGCTTGGTTGGGTTGTGTTTCGGAAGACGCATTACTTTCAACCTTTGTCTCTCCCAAGCCCGTACGGGAGTTGTAGCTATGAGACAAGATAGTAGCTACTAAAAACAATTGGATTCCACGAAATTGGGGAGAAAAAGGGGTAAAATAAAAATAAAAAAAAATATATATATATAAATTAGTGGACTTAGCTATTTCAGCCACAAATAATGGTATTTACAGATGTATAACATGAGGCACACAGCCACGAAATCTCCATAGACAAACATTGGCATTAGAATGCCCTTACTGAACAGCTCAGTGACTTTCAAATTGGCGCAATCATAGGATCCCACCTTTCCAACCAGTCAGTTCACAAAATGTCTGCCCTGCTAGAGCTGCCCGGTCAACTATAAGTGCTGTTATTGTGAAGTGGAAACATCTAGGAGCAACAACGGCTCCACCACAAAGTGGTAGGCCACACAAGCTTACAGGACGGGACCGCCGAGTGCTGAAGCGTTTAGCGTGTAAAAATTGTCTGTCCTCGGTTGCAATACTCACTACGGAGTTCCAACTGCCTCTGGAAGCAACGTCAGCACAATAACTGTTCGTAATGAGCTTTATTTTCACAGATCCCTCCAGAACTGTGTCATTACGCACACCTGGTCCCCATTTCCCTAATTGTAATTGTATGTTTGCCCTGTCTCCTGATCCCTTTATATCAACGTAAGATTTATGAACTGGGTTTCCATGGCTGAGCAGCCGCACACAAGCCTAAGATCACCATGCACAATGCCAAGCGTCGGGTGGAGTGGTGTAAAGGTCGCTGCTATTGGACTTTGGAGCAGAGTTAATGCATTCCATGGAGTGATGAATCATGCTTCACCTTCTGGCAGTCCGACAGACGAATCTGGGTTTGGCGTATACCAGGAGAACACTATCTGCTCCAATGCATAGTGCAAATTATAACGTTTGGTGGAGGAGGAATGGTGGTCTGGGGTTGTTTTTGTAAATGGTTTGGGCTAGGTCCCTTAGTTCCAATGAAGGGACATCTTAATGCTACAACGTACAATGACATTCTAGACAATTCTGTGCTTCCAACTTTGTGGCAACAGTTTGGGGAAGCTCATTTCCTGTTGCAGCATGACAATTCCCTCATGCACAAAGCGAGGTCCATACAGAATTGGTTTGTCTAGATCGGTGTGGAAGAACTTGAATGGCGTGATCTCAAATACATCAAACATCTTTGGGATGAATTGGAATGCCAACTGCGAGCCAGGACCAATTGCCCCATATTAGTGCCCGACCACACTAATACTCTTGTGGCTCAATGGAAGCAAGTTCCTGCAACAATGTTCCAACATACAGTGGAAAGCCTTGCCAGAGAGTGTAGGCTATAACAGCAGCAAAGGGGGAACCAACTCCATATTAATGCCCATGATACTGGAATGAGATGTTTGATGAGTAGGTGTCCACATACTTTTGTAGTGTTGATGTGTGTAGATGGTATAGACACTGACTCTACTAGACAGCTGAATAGATTTGAGTCTGAACATGAGATAGCTAGGTCATGTTACATAACATCTAGCCATCTAGCCTGTAAGTTATAAACAATAAAACATGAGTTGAACCAAAATAGAGAAAAGATAAAGTACCTAAATGAAAATAGCAAACAAAATACGATGAAGTGCTATCAAGGAATGAAGACATCAAATCATCTACTGAACACTTCAAGCATGATTTTGTGATTCATTCTTCTGTTTTCCTTCCTCACAAGAAGCTCTGCTGATGGATTTCTTATTTTTCTGATTGCTAAATATTATCTAATCATCCCAACAGCATTTTTATTAAGGGCAGAAGAAAATGTATCATCAGTGATTCTCTGGGATCCAGACAATACCTACTGATTTTAGAGCATTAGCAAATTCCATCACTGTGATGGTGGCATTGATTACAGGGATAGAACCAGGCTCTGAGCACTTAAATAAAGTAAAGTATGTCAAAAACAGAGCAATACAACTGTGCACCTTATGGCTCGAGGTTACTTTGATCCACATACTAGTGAACAGAGTAACCTACCCTCAATTCTAAGTAAACACACACACACATCACATGTACACACACCACACACTCACACGCATGTGCACACACCCGCGCACACACAAACACCAGTGGTGTAAAGTACTAAGTAAAAATATTCAAGTACCTCTCTCAGTATTTGTGGGTATCTGTACTCTAATTTAAATGTATATTTTTGTCAACTTTTACATTTACTTCACTGCATTCCTAAATAAAATAATATATGTTTTACTCTATACATTTTCCTTGACAACCAAAAGTACTTGTTACATTTTGAATGCTTAACATGAAAGGAAATGGTCCAAATCACTCATTTCTCAAGAGAACGCCCTGGTCATCCCTATTGCCTTATATTTGAGATTCTTCAAAGTAACCACCCTTTTCCTTGATGACAGCTTTGCCCACACTTGGCATTCTCTCAACCAGCTTCACCTGGAATCCAACAGTCTTGAAGGAGTTCCCACATATGTTGAGCACATGTTGGCTGCTTTTCCTTCACTCTGCAGTCCAACTCATCCCAAACCATCTCAATTGGGTTGAGGTTGGGTGATTGTGGAGGCCAGGTCATCTGATGCAGCACTCCATCACAATAGTCAAATAGTCCTTAAACAACCTGGAGGTGTGTTGGGCCATTGTCCTGTTGAAAAATGAATGATATTCCCACTAAATGCAAACCAGTTGGGATGGCACATCACTGCAGAATGTTGTGGTAGCCATGCTGGTCAAGTATTCCTTGAATTCAAATTAAATCACAGACAGTGTCAGCAGCAAAGCACAAGCACGCCACCTCCTCCGTGCTTCACTGTGGAAACTACACATGCGGATATCACCTGTTACCCCACTTTGCGTCTCACAAAGACACAAATCTTAGATTTGGATTCATCAGACCAAAGGACAGATTTATTTTGGGTCTAATGTCCATTGGTTGTGTTTTTTGGCCCAAGCAAATCTCATTTTATTATTGGTGTCCTTTTAATAGTGTTTTCTTTGCAGCAATTCGACCATGAATGCCTGATTCACACAGTCTCCACTGAACAATTGATGTTGAGATGTGTCTTTTACTTGAACTATGTGAAGCATGTATTTGGGCTGCAATTTCTGAGGCTGGTAACTCTAATGAATTTATCCTCTGCAGCAGAGGTAACTCTGGGTCTTCCTTTCCTGTGGCTATCCTCATGAGAGCCAGTTTCAACATAGAGCGTATGTGTTTTTGCCACTGCACTTGTAGAAGCTTTCAAAGATCTTGACATTTTCCAGGTTGACTGACCTTCATGTCTTAAAGTAATGATGGACTGTCATTTCTCTTAGCTTATTTGAGCTGTTCTTGCCATAATATGGACTTGGTATTTTACCAAACATAGTTATCTTCTGTATACCACCCCGACCGACCTTGTCGCAACACAACTGATTGGCTCAAACGCATTAAGAAGGAAATAAGTCCCACAAAATAACTTTTAACAAGGCACACCTGTTAATTGAAATGCATTCCAGGTGACTACCTCATGAAGCTGGTTGAGAGAATGCCACGAGGGTTCAAAGCTCATATCAAGGCAAAGGGTGGCTACTTTGAAAAATCTCAAATATAAAATATATTTTGATTTGTTTAAAACTTTATCCGTCACTACATGATTCTATATGTGTTATTTCATACTTTGATGCCTTCACTATTATTCTACAATGTAGAAAATAGTACAAATAAAGAAAAACCCTTGAATGAGTAGGTGTGTCCAAACTCTTGACTGGTAATATATACAATTGAAGTCGGAGGTTTACATACACTTAGGTTAGAGTCATTTAAACTCATTTTTCTTGTTAAGAAACTATAGTTTTGGCAAGTCGGTTAGGACATCTACTGTGTGCATGACACAACTCATTATTCCAACAATTGTTTACAAACAGATTATTTCACTTAAAATTCACTGTATCACAAATCCAGTGGGTCAGAAGTTCACATACACTAAGTTGACTGTGCCTTTAAACAGCTTGGAAAATTCCAGAAAATTATGTAATTGCTTTTGAAGCTTCTGATAGACTAATTGACATCATTTGAGTCAATTCGAGGTATACCTGTGGATGTATTTCAAGGTCTACCATCAAATTCAGTGCCTCTTTGCTTGACATCATGGGAAGATCAAAGGAAATCAGCCAAGACCTCAGAAATACAAATGTAGACCTCCACAAGTCTGGTTCATCTTTGGGAGCAATTACCAAATGCCTGAAGGTACAATGTTCATCTGTACAAACAATAGTATGCAATTATAAACACCATGGGACCACGCAGCCGTCATACCGCTCAGGAAGGAGATGCGTTCTGTCACCTAGAGATGAACGTACTTTGGTGCGAAAAGTGCAAATCAATTCCAGAACAACAGCAAAGGACCTTGTGAAGATGCTGAAGGAATTGGGTACAAAAGTATGTATATCCACAGTAAAACGAGTCCTATATCGACACAACCTGAAAGGCTGCTCAACAAGGAAGAAGCCACTGCTCCAAAACCACCATAAAAAAGTCAGACTTCGGTTTGCAACTGCACACGGAGACAAAGATCGTACTATTTGGAGAAATGTCCTCTGGTCTGATGAAACAAAAATAGAAATGTTTGGCCATAATGACCATTGTTATGTTTGGAGGAAAAAGTGGGAGGCTTGCAAGCTGAAGAACACCATCCCATCCGTGAAGCACGGGGTTGGCAGCATCATGTTGTAGGGGTGCTTTGCTGCAGAAAGAACTGGTGCACTTCACAAAATTGATGGCATCATGAGGGAGGACAATTATGTGGAAATATTGAAGCAACATCTCAAGACATCAGTCAGGAAGATAAAGCTTGGTTGAAAATAAGTCTTCAAAATGTACAATGACCCCAAGCATACTTCCAAAGTTGTGGAAAATGGCTTAAGGGCTACCAAGTCAAAGTATTGGAGTGGCCATCAGAAAGCCCTGACCTCAATCCTATAGAACATTTGTGGGCAGAACTGAAAAAGCGTGTGTGAGCAAGGAGGCCTACAAACCTGACTCAGTTACACCAGCTCTGTCTTGAGGAATGGGCCAAAATTCACCTATCTTATTGTGGGAAGATTGTGGAAGGCTACTTGAAACATTTGACCCAAGTTAAACAATTTAAAGAAATTTAAAGAAATAAAAGCTGCAATAAATCGTTCTCTCTACTGTTATTCTGACATTTCACTTTCTTAAAATAAAGTGGTGATCCTAACTGACCTAACACAGGGATTTTTTACTTGGATTAAATGTCAGGAATTGTGAAAAACTGAGTTTAAATGTATTTGGCTAAGGTGTATGTAAACTTCTGAGTTCAATTGTACATTTTTCAAGCAGACCACCATAGTTCCTGTGCCCAAGAACCCCAAGGTGACCTGTCCAAATGACTATCGCCCTGTAGCACTCACACCTATAGGCATGACATGCTTTGAAAGGCTTGTCATGGCTCACATCAACACCAGACACCCTGGATCCACTCCAATTCACATACCGCCCCAACATATCCACAGATGCCGCAATCTCTTTTGCACCCCACATTACCCTCTCACACCTTAGCCAGAGGAATACTTATGTGAGAAAGCTATTCATTGACTACAGCTCTGGGTTCAACACCATATTGCCCTCCAAGCTCATCATTGACTGCAATTGTATCCTGGACTTCCTGACGGGCTGCCCCCAGGTGGGAGCCCCTCAGGTGTGTGTGCTTAGTCCCTCCTGTGCCCCCTGTTCACCCATGACTTTGTGTCTGCCCACGACTCCAACATCATCATTCAGTTTGCTGACAACACAATGCTGGTGCCAGGACAACAACCTCTCCCTCACCATCAGCAAGACAAATGAGCTGATGGTGGACTACAGGAAATGAAGGGCCGAGCACACCCCCATCCACACTGACAGGGCTGTAGTGGAGCGGGTCGAGAGATTCAAGTTTTTTGGTGTCTACATCAGTAAGGAATAATCATGGTCCACACATACCAAAACAGTTGTAAAGAAGGCTTCTTCCCCCTAGGAGGTAGAAAGGTTTTGGCATGAGCCATCAGATTCTAAAAAAGATCTACAGCTGCACCATTGAGAGCATATTGACAGGCTGCATCCCCACTTAGTATGGCAACTGCATGGCTTCCGACTGCATACGGCTTGGTACATCACGTGGCTGAGCTCCCTGCCATCCAGGACCACTATACCAGGCCAGTGTCAGAGAAAGACCCTAAAAAAATGGTCAAAGACTCCAGCCACCCAATTCAGGAACCTGAACAGATTCAACCCCAAGCCATAAGACTGCTAAGTAGTTTGTCTCGGTAGTGCTTTGTTAACCGTTTAACTATTTGTTGTTATGCACGTGAGTGAGGACCCAAAAGCGGTTTAACAAATACAGAGTCCTTTAATGTCAAAACACAGGGAAGACATAGATCCTCTTCAGACGTATATAATGGCAAAATAGACAACCCGCAGAGAGGGCGACAAATGAATCATAAAGTCCTTCTGATATTTTCAGAAGAGTCCCCTTCTTAGCAGCAGAGGAGAATAGCTGGGTTAGCGGGACAGACTGCTGGTCTCTCTGGGTAGGCGTGGGTCGTAGAGGACAGAGGTACCTGATCACACGTAGCATCAGATGAACAGGCAGATTCCGACAGGACGGGACAAGGGTGAAGCAAACGAGACGATAGTTTGGTTCTGGCATGAGAAACTCAAACGAGAATCTGACAAAGACAGAAGCAGAAACAGAGAGAGAAATAGAGACCTAATCAGGGGCAAAAAGGGAACAGGTGGGAAAAGGGTGAACGAGGTAGTTAGAAAACATAAGGAACAGCTGGGGGAAGGAGAGGAAGAGAAGGTAACCTAATACGACCAGCAGAGGGAGACGGAGTGAAGAGAAAGAACAGGAACAAGACATAATATGACAATACATGACAGTACCCCCCCACTCACCGAGCGCCTCCTGGCGCACTCGAGGAGGAAACCTGGCGGCAACGGAGGAAAACATCGATCAGCGAACGGTCCAGCACGTCCCGAGAGGGAACCCAACTCCTTTCCTCAGGACCGTACCCCTCCCAATCCACTAGGTACTGATGACCACGGCTCCGAGGACGCATGTCCAAAATCTTACGGACCCTGTAGATAGGTGCGCCCTCGACAAGGATGGGGGGTGGGAAGACGAGCGGGGGCGCGAAGGACGGGCTTAACACAGGAGACATGGAAGACCGGGTGGACGCGACGAAGATATCGCGGGAGAAGAAGTCGCACTGCGACAGGATTAATGATCTGAGAAATACGGAACGGACCAATGAACCGCGGGGTCAACTTGCGAGAAGCTGTCTTAAGGGGAAGGTTTTGAGTGGAGAGCCATACTCTCTGACCGCGACAATATCTAGGACTCTTAGTTCTATGCTTATTAGCGGCTCTCACAGTCTGCGCCCTATAACGGCAAAGTGCAGACCTGACCCTCTTCCAGGTGCGCTCACAACGTTGGACAAAAGCCTGAGCGGAGGGGACGCTGGACTCGGTGAGCTGAGACGAGAATAGCGGAGGCTGGTACCCGAGGCTACTCTGAAAAGGAGATAGCCCGGTCGCAGACGAAGGAAGCGAGTTGTGGGCGTATTCTGCCCAGGGGAGCTGTTCTGACCAAGACGCAGGGTTATGAAAAGAAAGACTGCGTAAGATGCGACCAATAGTCTGATTGGCCCGTTCTGCTTGACCGTTAGACTGGGGGTGAAAGCCGGAAGAGAGACTGACGGAAGCCCCAATCAAATGGCAAAACTCCTTCCAAAATTGAGACGTGAATTGCGGACCCCTGTCCGAAACGACGTCTGACGGAAGGCCATGAATTCTGAAAACATTCTCGATGATGATTTGTGCCGTTTCTTTAGCAGAAGGGAGCTTAGCGAGGGGAATAAAATGAGCCGCCTTAGAGAACCTATCGACAACCGTAAGAATAACAGTCTTCCCCGCTGATGAAGGCAGTCCGGTGATAAAATCTAAGGCGATGTGAGACCACGGTCGAGAGGGAATGGGAAGCGGTCTGAGACGGCCGGCAGGAGGGGAGTTACCGGACTTAGTCTGCGCGCAGACCAAACAAGCAGCCACGAAACGACGCGTGTCACGATCCCGAGTGGGCCACCAAAAACGCTGGAAGATGGAAGCAAGCGTACCCCGAACGCCGGGGTGGCTGGCTAACTTGGCAGAGTGAGCCCACTAAAGAACGGCCAGACGAGTAGGAACGGGAAGGAAAAGAAGGTTCGTAGGACAAGCGCGCGGCGACGGAGTGTGAGAGAGTGCTTGCTTTACCTGCCTCTCAATTCCCCAGACGGTCAATCCGACAACACGCCCCTCAGGGAGAATCCCCTCGGGGTCGGTGGAGACTACTGAAGAACTGAAGAGACGAGATAAAGCATCAGGCTTGGTGTTCTTAGAGCCCGGACGATAAGAAATTACGAAATCGAAACGAGCGAAAAACAGTGCCCAACTAGCCTGACGCGCATTAAGTCGTTTGGCAGAACGGATGTACTCAAGGTTCCTATGGTCAGTCCAAACGACAAAAGGAACGGTCGCCCCCTCCAACCACTGTCGCCATTCGCCTAGGGCTAAGCGGATGGCGAGCAGTTCGCGGTTTCCCACATCATAGTTACGTTCCGACGGCGACAGGTGATGAGAAAAATACGCGCAAGGGTGGACCTTGTCGTCAGAGAGGGAGCGCTGAGAAAGAATGGCTCACACGCCCACCTCTGACGCGTCAACCTCGACAACGAACTGTCTAGAGACGTCAGGTGTAACAAGGATAGGTGCGGATGTAAAACGATTCTTGAGAAGATCAAAAGCTCCCTGGGCGGAAACGGACCACTTAAAGCACGTCTTGACAGAAGTAAGGGCTGTGAGAGGAGCTGCCACCTGACCGAAATTACGGATGAAACGACGCTAGAAATTTGCGAAGCCGAGAAAGCGCTGCAGCTCGACACGTGACTTAGGAACGGGCCAATCAATGACAGCTTGGACGTTAGCGGGATCCATCTTAATGCCTTCAGCGGAAATAACAGAACCAAGGAATGTGACGGAGGAGGCATGAAAAGTGCACTTCTCAGCCTTCACATAAAGACAATTCTCTAAAAGGCACTGGAGGACACGTCGAACGTGCTGAACATGAATCTGGAGTGACGGTGAAAAAATAAGGATATCGTCAAGGTAAACGAAAACAAAGATGTTCAGCATGTCTCTCAGGACGTCATTAACCGGTTAAGACTCTAGGGGCAGTATTTCATTTTTGGATAAAAAGACGTGCCCGTTTTTAGCGCAATATTTTGTCACGAAAAGATGCTCGACTATGCTTGGAATTGATAGTTTTGGAAAAAAGACACTCTGACGTTTCCAGAACTGCAAAGATTTTCACTGTGAGTGCCTTAGAACAAAACCTACAGGCAAAACCAAGATGTTTGAGCGACCAGGAAATCAACAGGATTTCTGATGGCACGTTTTCCATGATCGCCTTATATGGCTGTGAATGCGACAGGAATGAACGGACACTTCCTATCGTTTCCCCAAGGTGTCTGCAGCATTGTGACGTATTTGTAGGCATATCATTGGAAGATTGACCATAAGAGACTACATTTACCAGGGGTCCCGCACGGTGTCTGCGTGGAAATTGGTGCGCAAAAGTCAGGTACCAGTATTTTTCCATCCGAATCTGAGAACAATGCAGGCTTCCAGGAATGGCATTTCAATGAAGAGATATATGACAAAACACCTTGAGGATGGATTCAAACAACGTTTTCCATGTTTCAGTCGATATTATGGAGTTAATTCGGAAAAAGTTTGACGTGTAGGTGACTGAATTTTCGGTTAGTTTCGGTAGCCAAATGCATAGTAACAAAACGGAACGTTGTGTCCTACACAAGCATCTTTCAGGAAAAACTGGACATCTGCTATGTAACTGAGAGTCTCCTCATTGAAACATCTGAAGTTCTTCAAAGGTAAATTATTTTATTTGATCCCTTTGCTGGTTTTTGTGAATATGTTGCGTGCTAAATGCTAACGCTAAATGCTAAGCTAGCTATCACCACTCTTACACAAATTATTGATTTTCTCTGGTTCTAAAGCATATTTTGAAAATCTGAGACGACAGGATTGTTAAGAAAAGGATAAGCTTGAGGATAGGCATATTTATTTCATTTCATTTGCGATTTTTAGAAATCGCTAACGTGCGTTATGGTAATGAGCTTGAGGCTATGATTACGCTACCGAATACGGTGTGGGTAGGACTAACAGGTTAACTAATGCCTGAAAGACTGCTGGAGCGTTAGTGAGGCCGAAAGGAAGAACCCGGTATTCAAAGTGCCCTAACGGCGTGTCAAACGGCGTTTTCCACTCGTCCCCCTCCCTGATGCGCACGAGATGGTAAGCGTTACGAAGGTCCAACTTAGTGAAAAACCTGGCTCCCTTCAGGATCTCGAAGGCTGAAGACATAAGAGGGAGCGGATAACGATTCTTAACTGTGCAGGGACCCGCCCTTTTTCTTAACAAAAAAAAACCCCGCTCCGGCGGGAGAGGAGGAGGGGACTACGGTACCGGCGTCGAGATCTACAGACAAATAATCTTCGAGAGCCTTACGTTCGGGAGCCGACAGAGAGTATAGTCTACCCCGGGGGGGAGTGGTTCCCGGAAGGAGATCAATACTACAATCATACGACCGGTGCGGAGGAAGAGAGGTGGCCCTGGACCGACTGAACACCGTGCGCAGATCGTGATATTCCTCCGGCACCCCCCGTCAAATCACCAGGCTCCTCCTGTGAAGAAGAGACAGAGGAAACAGGAGGGATAGCAGACATTAAACATTTCACATGACAAGAGACGTTCCAGGAGAGGATAGAATTACTAGACCAATTAATAGAAGGATTATGACACACTAGCCAGGGATGGCCCAAAACAACAGGTGTAAAAGGTGAACGAAAAATTAAAAAAGAATTGGTTTCGCTATGATTACCAGAGACAGTGAGGGTTAAAGGTAGCGTTTCACGCTGAATCCTGGGGAGAGTACTACCATCCAAAGCGAACAAGGCCGTGTGCTCCCTTAACTGTCTGAGAGGAATGTCATGTTCCCGAGCCCAGGTCTCGTCCATAAAACAGCCCTCCGCCCCAGAGTCTATCAAGGCACTGCAGGAAGCTGACGAACCGGTCCAGCGTAGATGGACCGACAAGGTAGTGCAGGATCTTGAAGGAGAGACCAGAGTAGTAGCGCTCACCAGTAGCCCTCCGCTTACTGATGAGCTCTGGCTTTGGACATGAAGTGACAAAATGACCAGCGGAACCGCAATAGAGACAGAGGCGGTTGGTGATTCTCCGTTCCCTCTCCTTAGTCGAGATGCGAATACCCCCCAGCTGCATAGGCTCAGCACCCGAGCCGGCGGAGGAAGATGGTAGTGATGCGGAGAGGGGGGCAACGGAGAACGCGAGCTCCTCTCGACGAGCTCGGCGACGAAGATCAACCTGTCGCTCTATGCGAATAGCAAATTCAATCAAGGAATCCACGCTGGAAGGAACCTCCCGCGAGAGAATCTCGTCCTTTACCTCTGCGCGGAGACCCTCCAGAAAACGAGCGAGCAAAGCCGGTTCGTTCCAGTCACTGGAGGCGGCAAGAGTGCGAAACTCAATAGAGTAATCTGTTATGGATCGATTACCTTGACATAGGGAAGACAGGGCCCTGGAAGCTTCCTCCCCAAAAACAGAACGATCAAAAACCTGTATCATCTCCTCCTTAAAGTCCTGATACTGGTTAGTACACTCAGCCCTCGCCTCCCAGATTGCAGTGCCCCACTCACGAGCCCGTCCAGTAAGGAGAGATATGACGTAGGCAATACGAGCTGTGCTGGAGTAAGTGTTGGGCTGTAGAGAAAACACAATATCACACTGGGTGAGGAACAAGCGGCATTCAGTGGGCTCCCCAGAGTAACACGGCGGGTTATTGATTCTGGGCTCCAGAGATTCGGAAGCCCTGGAAGTGGCCGGTGGATCGAGGCGGAGATGGTGAATCTGTTTTGTGAGGTCGGAGACTTGGGCGGCCAGGGTCTCAACGGCATGTCGAGCAGCAGACAATTCCCGGTCGTGTCTGCCTAGCATCGCTCCCTGGATCTCGACGGCTGAGTGGAGAGGATCCGAAGTCGCTGGGTCCATTCTTGGTCAGATTCTTCTGTTATGCACGTGAGTGAGGACCCAAAAGCGGTTTAACAGATACAGTGTCTTTTAATGTCAAATCACAGGGAAGAAATAGATCCTCTTCAGATGTATAAAAATTGCAAAATAGACAACCCGCAGAGAGGGCGACAAAAGAATAATTAAAGTCCCTCTGAATAGTACAGAAGAGTCCCCTTCTTGCAGCAGAGGAGAATAGCTGGGTTAGAGTCCCCTTCTTAGCAGCCAAGGATAATAGCTGGGTGAGCGGCGACAGACTGCTGGTCTCTCTGGGTAGGCGCGGGTCGTAGAGGACAGAGGTACCTGATCACATGTAGCATCAGAAGAACAGGCAGATTCCGACAGGACGGGACAAGGGTGAAGCAAACAAGACGATAGTTTGGTTCTGGCATGAGAAACTCAAACGAGAATCTGACAAAGACAGAAGCAGGAACAGAGAGAGAAATAGAGAACTAATCAGAGGGAAAAAGGGAACAGGTGGGAAAAGGGTGAACGAGGTAGTTAGAGAAGATGAGGGACAGCTGGGGGAAGGAAAGGAAGAGAAGGTAACCTAATACGACCAGCAGAGGGAGACTGAGTGAAGAGAAAGAACAGGAACAAGACATAATATGACAATACATGACAGAGCTGGTGTAACTGAGTCAGGTTTGCTCGTTCACACGTTTTCAGTTCTGCCCACAAATGTTCTATGTGATTGAGGTCAGGGCTTTGTGATGTCCACTCCAATACTTTGACTTGGTTGTCCTTAAGCCATTTTGCCACAACTGAATGGAAAAAGAACTTGATATGAATATGAAAAACCTGCGTGGATGCCTTGCATACTCATCTAATGCTGCTATCAATCTCACACTCTGAGATGAGAACCTGATTGGGTAACACTTTACACTAACATTGCGTTTGTAAAGGGTTTATAAATGGGTTAATTAAGTTATTCATTTTGTTTTCATCATTTGTAAATACATTGTAAACCATTAATAAATTGTTATATAGCATTGGTAGAAACAGTGCAATAACTTGTCAGTGTTTGACAAATAGTGAGCCAATATTTACCTTAAGTTATTAACCATTTATTAAAGCACTTACAAACGCTTATAAGATAAACCATTATTTATCATAATGCTACCTTATTTTCAATAGTTGCACAGTTGATCATTCTGTATTCTCTCACTTGTGGGTGTGATGCATTGATGCTCTGTCCCATGAACAGAAGAGGTTAGTTTTCATGATGTGTCTTGACCCACCTTTGGAACTCTGATGGCCTGGCCAAATGTACATCCAGGACATTATTCAATCATCATTCCTAACATATTACCCCTTACCAGATGATATCAACACACTTACCACTTCTTTGTGATAGTCAAAATATGTTGAACACTGGTGTGAAATGGTAACCGTAATAACTTGGCGAAACAATGGTATCCTCTCACAATGTTGAATGTTTTGGTCTTCAAACCTACCATTCATTGACTGAACATGTTTAAAAAAGTGTTCAAACTTCTCTCATGTATGCAGTGATGAGTACCCAATACTGCCTAGAAGAAACTGATAACAGTTATGAGCATGTATATATGCTAAAAATATACCTTATTTTCAAGTGATAGACCTATGCACATTCATAACTGAGTTATCAACCTTTTCTAACTGCTGAATATATACCTAATCTATTAATGAGTTGCAAACATTTGCAAAAGTATTTAACATGCAATGCATAGTAAGAACAAAATGTAATTTAACAGAAGGATACGTTGGGATTTTTTAATTGCAGTGGCTCCAATCTAGCCTATCATTTGTATACTGAGTAGCCTAGCTAATTCAAATAAACAGCTGGTGACTTTTTCTCCCCAACATTACAAGTCAGAATAGAAATTGACAACATATTAACTATTTAAAATACAACATAGGGTCTTACGGTCACCTTTTGTGTCTTCATCTGTTTCTTTCTTGTTAAGCATTTCCCATCCCAGAGTCTGTCTTTATAATAATCTGTGGGAAATATTTTTTTTTTACAATTAAGCATAGATACTGCAGCTACACACAACTCTGCTATCATCATTATCATGAAAAGACAGTACCGTGCAGCCGTCTTCATCGACCTGGCCAAGGCTTTCGACTCTGTCAATCACTGTATTCTTATTGGCAGACTCAATAGCCTTGGTTTCTCAAATGACTGCCTCGCCTGGTTCACCAACTACTTCGCGTTCAGTGTGTCAAATCGGAGGGCCTGTTGTCCGGACCTCTGGCAGTTTCTATGGGGGTACCACAGGGTTCAATTCTCGGGCCGACTCTTTTCTCTGTATATATCAACGATGTCGCTCTTGCTGCGGGTGATTCCCTGATCCACCTCTATGCAGACGACACCATTCTGTATACATCTGGCCCTTCTTTGGACATTAACCTCCAAACAAGCCATACAACAAACAATGCCATACAACACTTCAACTGCTCTTAAACACTAGTAAAACCAAATGCATGCTTTTCAACTGTCCGCTGCCCGCACCCACCCGCCCGACTAGCATCACTACTCTAAACGGTTCTGACCTAGAATACGTTGGCAACTAAAAATACCTAGGTGTCTGGCTAGACTGTAAACTCTCCTAAACTCATATCAAACACCTCCAATCCAAAATCAAATCTAGAATCGGCTTTCTATTTCACAACAAAGCCTCCTTCACTCACGCCGCCAAACTTACCCTCGAAAAACTGGCTATCCTACCGATCCTCGACTTCGGCGATGTCATCTACAAAATAGCTTCCAATACTCTACTCAGCAAATTGGATGTAGTCTATCACAGTGCCATCCGTTTTGTTACCAAAGCCCCTCGGCTGGCCCTCGCTACATATTCATCGCCAGACACACTGGCTCCAGGTCATCTATAAGTCTATGCTAGGTAAATCTCTGCCTTATCTCAGCTCACTGGTCACGATAATAACACCCACCCGTAGCATGCACTCCAGCAGGTATATCTCACTGGTCATCCCCAAAGCCAACACCCCCTTTGGTTGCCTTTCCTGACTGGAACGAATTGCAAAAATCGCTGAAGCTGGAGACTTACATTTCCCTCACTAACTTTAAACATCAGCTATCTGAGCAGCTAACTGATCGCTGCAGCTGTACATAGTCCATCTGTAAATAGCCCACCCAATCTACCTACCTCATCCCCATATTGTTTTAATTTACTTTGCTGCTCTTTTGCATATGAACTAGCATCACTACTTACACACCATCATCTGCTCATCATCATCTGCTCAACTATCACTCCAGTGTTATTCTGCTAAATTGTAATTACTTTGCTACTTTATTGCCTTACCTCCTCCTGCCATTTGCCCACACTGTAAATATACTTTATTTTTTTATATTGTGTTATTGACTGTACGGTTGTTTATTCCATGTGTAACTCTGTGTTGTTTCTATTGCACTGCTTTGCTTTATTTTGGCCAGGTCGCAGTTGTAAATGAGAACATGTTCTCAACTAGCTTACCTGATTGAATAAAAGTGAAATAATAAAAAATAAAAGAATTTACAATTTAGGCTTAGCTAATTTTGTTATCCTCTGCCAGCTACTACTATGACTACTATTAACATTCATTGCTAACACTAATAGCTATCTACCAGAGATTAAAGGGGTTAGTTAGTTATCACCATTTTTGCTAATACACTAATTATCTAGCTAGCTAGTGAGTTCGTCTTAAAATTGTAACCACTAGTGTGCTGACAAAATATGCTAGCTAGCTAACTTACCAGCTACCTAGTTAAAGACAGTACCTAGGTTTGATTACTAACTAGCTAGCATGCTAATCCCCCAAAAAATCTAGCTAAACAAATTGCATGGAACTTCTGTCATGTCAATATTAGCTAGCTAGCTGGCAGTTAACATTTGCTATCTAGCTAGAAAAGTTAACTAGCCAGCAAATGTGATCTACTTAGCTACCTAAATGTATCATGCCAATGACTATTTTATGCTAAATCATCTTGCAGAATTTCTATATAAAAATATATGTTTTAGGTTTTACCTAATGCTAGCTAGCTAGCTATCTAAGGTTTCCTAGCTAGGCAGGACAGAAGTGCTAGCAAATGGTAGTTGTATAGATACTAAGCTAGCTGAGCAGTGTGCTATGTCATCTAGCAGAACTTCTGAATCCAAAAGTGGAAAAATTGCATTGAGAACTTAGCTTCTATTCTGTCAATGTTTCTTTCACGCAATCTCTTCTGTGTGGCCTTCCAAAGATTATGGAAATACTGACAAGATACATGTCTCTCCACCCTAACAATGGGAGTTGTTGTCCAAAAAGTGGCACGGCAGGCTGTCTAGCTCCCACCTATCCTTTCTTTGGATTGATGGACACATCTCATTGTTGTAATCGTTTTTTAAATATTTGATGAGAGTCGTTGACATCAATTACCTGTATTCAATGGATAGAGATGCTTTGCTAATAGCCTCATTGTCACAATTTCTAACAATGGTGAGTGGAGGAGTCAAGCGCAGAGAGCAGGTAATTCAGTTTGTGGATATTTTATTCCATAGTGTCAGGATTTGGCCAGGGTTGTTCCGGTTTTTGGTCACTAGATGCCCCCATTGGGCTTTTTGACCTTTTGTTTTCCCTTGATCCCCATTATTATTTGCACCTGTGCCTCGTTTCCCCTGATTGTTTTTAAACCCTTAGTTTTCTTCAGTTCTTTGCTCTGTGTTTGTCAGCCCTAGTATTCTGTGAACTCTTGTTGATCCCGGTGGACTCTCTTGTGGAATTCTGTTTTTTGTTCTTGTTTATTTATTTTTGAGTATATTTTGAGGCTTTTTATGCTATACCTACCACCTTGTGGATTTACCTTTTTGTCTTGGAGGATTACCTTTGTTCTTGTGGAATTCCTTTTGAGTTTGTGGAGTTACATGTTTTCCTGAAGGACTTCACTTTTTACTTCATTAAATACACCGTCTCAAGTACTGCTGTGTCTGCCTCATCTTCTGGGTTCTGCCGACTATTCGTGGCTCAGTTGGTTAAGTGACTGTTTCTCACTCCGGAGACCCGGGTTCATAACCGGGTCCTGACACATAGACTGTGGAGCCACGACATGCAAAACACCAGGGCGCATGAAACAACTTGTCCCCAAAATACAACGGACTAAACTGTCTGGAAAAAATACTGATTACACTCATACACCAGATAACAGAAAACAAGCCTGCACAAATACCCAGCGGGCCTAGTGCCCTTAAATAGCCTACAAACAAACACTAACTCAAAACAGGTGTACCCAATTACCCAATAAACAGAAACAAACGGAAAGGGAAACAATGGTAGCTAATAGGCCGGTACCGCCGAGCACCGCCCGAACAGGAAGAGGCACCATCTTTGGCGAGATTTGTGACACTCATGACATGAATATGCATAGCCATCTCGAGACAAATCCGATATAAAGTGTTTTTTTTTTCTAAAAGCTGATACATGAGGCAACTGACACATCATTGGAGTTAACCATTTTAATGAAAAACAACCTTTTCTGATCTTGGGACAGAGCAAAAATACATCACACCCAAAATTGAGAAAATAACTATTGTTTAACTGTTCAAGCATTGAAAATAAGGTTGCATGATGATACATAAGTGTGAATATTATACGCATAAGTAAGCTTATCTATAACTTATTAATAGCTGGAGGTAAATCGTGGCTCACTATTTGGCAAGCACTGACTGGCTATCGCACAATTTTTTTCTTACATTTATTAGTGGTTTGTAGTGCATTTACAAATGATTGAATAACCATTAAAGTAATTGCAAACCCTATACATACCCTTTACAAAAGGAAACATGTTGCTATGTGTTACCCTTTAGGGTATTCATATATATCTATATGTAGTTTTCTGGTTCTGATTATTTTCTCCAAAATATTCATATCATCGGTGATGTGATTTGTTTTTCCCTTGAACCAGAGTACATTGTTGTCAAGATGAGATAGAAATAGCCTTGGCTAGTCATATCTTGTATTAATGTGAAATTGTCATTCCACTAATGTTTTGTGTTGTACCATTTTAATCAATTATTAAGTGGGCACTGTAATTTCTTGTTCAATTCAACCTTGCTCTTCAATCAGCAGGAAATGAACAGGAGCCAGCTGATGCACAGGTAAGTTATTATTATCTCCCTATAGCATTTGCCCTTGAACATTATTCATATTTTCTCAAGGAACCACAGCCAGATACAATCAATAAAAAATATGCAATGTCTGTAAGGATGATGTCATGTGTGTGTGCGTGTGTGTTTGTGTGTGTACACATTTACCTTACCTTACACTAAAGATTTACATGTGTGTAACTTCCCAAGTATAACCAATGTTTGTTTTAGTAAAGAATCTGATGGCCCAGGATATGTATTAGGGTACTACCTCTGTGAATCAAATCTTGCTCTGACTTCTCTGATTAAGCACTCAGTATTATATTACTAGGTGTGAGAAGATACAGCGCCAGGCCATATGTTTTAAGGCTGGAATGGGCTACAAGACCATCGCAAAGCAGCTTGGTGAGAAGGTGATAACAGTTGGTGTGATTATTCGCAAATGGAAGAAACACAAAATAACTGTCAATCTCCCTCGGCCTGGGGCCCCATGCAAGATCTCACCTCGTGGGGTTGCAATGATCATGAGAACGGTGAGGAATCAGCCCAGAACTACATGGGAGGATCTTATCAATGATCTCAAGGCTGCTGGGACCATAGTCACCAAGAAAACAATTGGTAACACACTACGCCGTGAAGGACTGAAATCCTGCAGTGCCCGCAAGGTCCCCCTGCTCAAGAAAGCACATTTACATGCCCGTCTGAAGTTTGCCAATGAACATCTGAATGACTCAGAGTACAACTGGGTGAAAGTGTTGTGGTCACATGAGACCAAAATGGAGCTCTTTGGCATCAACTCAACTCACCGTGTTTAGAGGAGGAGGAATGCTGCCTCACAATCCCCACCATCAAACATGGAGGTGGAAACATTATGCTTTGGGAGTGTTTTTCTGCTAAGGGGACAGGACAACTTCATTGCATCAAAGGGACGATGGACGGGGCCATTTACCGTCAAATCTTGGGTGAGAACCTCCTTCCCTCAGCCAGGGCATTGAAAATGGGTCGTGGATGGGTATTCCAGCATGACAATGACCCAAAACACATGGCCAAGGCAACAAAGGAGTGGCTCAAGAAGAAGTACATTAAGGTGTTATGCGGGTGAATGAGGACCCAAAAGCGACTTGGCGAAAACAGAGTTTTTAATCCAGTAAAGAAACTTTACAAAACAAAAGGCATAATACTACTCGTAAAGACGAGAACAGACTGGAGACTTGATCAAGAACTGCAGGTTGCCTCGGGAAGGCACTTGAACCTAGCAGACTCAGACACCTGCTCACCACGCAGCATCTGAGGGAAACACGACACGACAGGGCAAAACATAGACACAGCACGGTGAATTATAGATAAGGATCCGACAGGGCAGGAACGGAAAACAAGGAGAGAAATAGGGACTCTAATCAGGGAAAAGGATCGGGAACAGGTGTGGGAAGACTAAATGATTGATTAGGGGAATAGGAACAGCTGGGAGCAGGAACGGAACGATAGAGAGAAGAGAGAGCGAGAGAGTGAGAGAGGGAGGGGGAGAGAGAGGGATAGAAAGAGGGAAAGAACCTAATAAGACCAGCAGAGGGAAACGAATAGAAGGGGAAGCACAGGGACAAGACATGATAATCAATGACAAAACATGACATAAGGTCCTTGAGTGGCCTAGCCAGTCTCCAGACCTTAATCCCATAGAACAGGGGTGTCAAAGTCAAATGGACGGAGGGCCAAATAAAAAATTTAGCTACAAGCCGAGGGCCGAACTGTTCGAATGTTCATTGAACATTTTTTAAATGACGCATATAGTCTAGTGAACCTAATTGAACCTACTGAAAACCTAACAAATATATTCCAATATGATCAGATAAATAAAGCAATATTTTCTTATGGCTCTGTCAGTAATCTTTAATTTTCAACAGACACAAAAGACAAATTTCCTTTATATAAAAATCCCCATAACATGAACATTAAATGAAAGAAACCGGTATTCAAGGCACCATCAGTAGCCTATATTTTCTATTTTAGCAAAAGTGGGCTAAATTTACTTCAAAGAAAAAAACAATAATAGCAATTTTCTATCATCCACTCAACTGAAATATTTTAAAAATATAATTGGATTGAAATACAATAAAATAAAGTGCAAAAATCTATTAATCAAAAACAACACTTTGTTTAAGGAGAAGTAACATGCAGTGAAAACAAATATTAAACTTTAACTTTTAAACTTGAACTGAGTAAAAACTCTAAATATGTGATTGCACAGTAATGTTCACTTGTTTGAGGTTGAGGGTGATACTTGGTGGTGTCCCATCTTTTCCACAAGTTCATCGATGTTCGGGGTAAGGCTCTGAGCTGAGGAAATCCTCAGAATTGAGTGGAGGTGTTCAGCAGTAAGTCGACTTCTGTGTGATGTTTTGTTCAAGTTCATCAAAGAAAACAGTTGTTCACACAGGTATGTGCTGCCAAACATAGACAACGTTTGAGCAGCCTGGATGCGCAGCTGGGGCATTGTGTCGGGGAGGAAACGGGCGAACTCCGCAGCACCCACTGCCGCATATTTTGCCCTCAGTGCATCATTGCATTGGAGGTCAATCAACTCCATTTGGAGGTTTGGTGGTGAGCTTTCCACGTCAACAGCAAATGGGTTACCGAGCAGTTCCAACCTGCTTTTTTGTGCTTCAAAGTCAGCAAATCGGCGTCGAAAGTCAGCGGCAAGCACACCTATTTTATCAGCCAACTGTGCGCTCGGGAACGCACTGGTAGAGAGCTTCTCTTTCATGGTCTGGCAGCTGGGAAAGTGGCTCAAATTTGCTTTCCGCATCTGCGTCTCCCACAGAGTCAGTTTGGTTTTAAATGCCTTCACTGTACTGTACATATCAGAGATGACACGATCCCGACCCTGCAGCTGCAAGTTCATTGCATTCAGATGATTCGTAATGTCACACAGAAAAGCCATTTCACACAGAAACATTTCGTCTCGGAGTTGTGTTGTGTCTTTCCCTTTGCTGTCCAAGAACAGACAAATCTCCTCACGAAGCTCGAAACATCTTTGAAGCACCTTTCCCTGGCTTAGCCATCGCACCTCTGTGTGATAAGGCAAATCAACATGCTCCGTTTCTAACTCCGTCAGAAATGCCTTGAACTGGCGGTGATTCAAACCTTTGGCTCTGATAAAGTTAACTGTGCGCGTGATGATACTCATTACATGCTCCATTTTCAAGGCTTTACCGCACAACGCTTCCTGGTGTATGATACAATGATAAGCTGTCAGCTCACCTGTCGCGTTTTCCTCTTGCATCTTTTCCCGTATCTTTGCCACCAGTCCGCTCCTGTGTCCACACATCGCAGGTGCTCCGTCGGTTGTCAAACCCACGAGTTTTTCCCAAGGCAGCTCCATCTCATTTACACATCTTGACACCTCTTCATACAAATCATGCCCCGTAGTTGTGCCATGCATAGGACGTAAAGCCAAAAACTCCTCTGTCACGCTTAGGCTGGAGTCCACTCCGCGGATGAAAATTGACAACTGGGCAATGTCAGAAATGTCGGTGCTCTCATCCACAGCCAAGGAATATGCAATGAAATCTTTTCCCTTTTTCACAAGCTGCTCTTTTAGATTGATGGACAACTGGTCTACTCTCTCGGCAATGGTGTTTCTGCTCAGACTCACATTTAAAAAGAGTTGCCTTTTTTCTGGGCAAACTTCGTCACAAACTTTAATCATGCAGTTTTTGATGAAATCCCCCTCCGTAAATGGCCGGGCTGATTTAGCGATCTCTTCTGCCAAAATAAAACTGGCCTTGACAGCAGCCTGGCCTTGTGATTTGGCTTTTTGAACAGAGCCTGTCGAGATTTGAGGCCTCGTTTTAATTCCTCTGCCTTTTGTAGCCTTTGTTCCATGTCCATATTCTTGTTTTTGTCCGCGTGTTTCGTTTCATAATGTCGTCTCAGATTATACTCTTTCAGTACCGCCACACTTTCTCCACACAGAAGACACACAGGTTTTCCAGCTACCTCCGTGAACAAATACTCCGACTCCCACCTTGTTTGAAACCCCCGGTTCTCAGTGTCCACCTTCCGTTTTGCCATTTTTGATGGGTATCTGAAAGTTAATTTTACTGTGATGCTGACAACTGCTGTGCCAATAAATATTGAAATGAAGCAGCCTACTGCTCGGTGCATCACCGTTGCATTGTGGGAAATGTAGTATTGGTGCGTGTAAAAGATCTGCGGGCTGCCGGCTTGCTGCGGTCTGCGGGCCGGTTCTAATAACAAATCAAGATCATCCCAGGGGCCGTAAAAAACCTTCTCGCGGGCCGGATGTGGCCCGCGGGCCTTGACTCTGACATATGTGCCATAGAAAATCTGTTGAGGGAGCTGACGGTTCGAGTTGCCAAACGTCAGCTTCGAAACCTTAATGACTTGGAGAAGATCTGCAAAGAGGAGTGGGACAAAATCCCTCCTGAGATGTGAGCAAACCTGGTGGCCAAATGTCTGACCTCTGATTGCCAACAAGGGTTTTGCCACCAAGTACTAAGTCATGTTTTGCAGAGGGCTCAAGAACTTATTTCCCTCAATAAAATGCAAATCAATTTATAAAAATGTTGACATGTGTTTTTCTGGATTTTTGTTGTTGTTGTTCTGTCTCTCACTGTTCAAATAAACCTACAATTAAAATTATAGACTGATCATTTATTTGTCAGTGGGCAAATGTACAAAATCAGCAGGGGATCAAATACTTTTTTCCCTCACTGTATCTCAAAACTCATCATGTCATCCAAGACTACAACTTGCTCCCTGGATCCTCTTCCCACTGTTCTCATCAAAGGTTGTCTACCTGCTCTCTGTCCATATATCATACAGTACATATTGTCAGCCTCTCCCTCACCCACGGAACTGTCCCCTCCAACTAAACTAAAAAACAGCTGCAGTCACCCCCATCTAAAAAGCCACCACCATCATCAATAACTTCTGCCCCATTTCCAACCTCCTCTTCCTTGCCAAGACTCTGGTACTGTTTTCCTCCAATTACAAACTCACCTGCTAACCAACAATCTGTTCAAGCCCGTCAATTCTGGCTTCCACTCCCTCCACAGTATTGAAATGGGGGAATAAGTGGGGGAATAAACTTGGTTTTGAGCATTTCGGCTCCACATCCACACTGTCCTGGCCGCACATCACCCTTGTCCTCCATGAACTGGCCCGCCTCCCAAATCATTGATTGCAAGATCCTCCTTCTGAGCTACAAAGCCTTTCACCACCTTGACCCCCCCTTACCTCTCAGACCTTTTTCTCCCCCACCAGCCCACACTCACACTCCGACAGGGCCTTCTCCAGAGTTGCTCCTAGTCTCTGGAAATCCCTCCCTCCAGCCATCCGTGACTCGGAGTCCATCACTGTTTTTCAGTCCCTACTAAAGCCCCACCTCTTTGACAAGGCCTACCCTTAAGTCACCCCCTCTCTTCAACATAATGAGTAGCACCGAAAACAAAACCTTGCCCTACCCCTTACCCTAAACCGGGTTTGTATCCGAACCCCAATCCCGCCACTTACGTTAAACAGGTTTGTATTCTAATCCCAACCCTACCTTCCACATACACTAATATATCACTCTTTCCCTTCTCTTATTTAAAGTTTGGTTTATTCTGCTGTTTTGTTTTTACTCCTGTTTTGTTGTTTTTCTTTTTTATTTCTATAGTTGTAGAGCGACTTTGTGTCCTTGAAAAGCATTATGGAAGTCCCATGTGTTATCATTATTATAACCTGTTGTTAAGAAAACGTATGTTTTATGGCTTTTCAATCTCTGACATATTTAAAAAAAATATTTTTAGTTGATTTTTTATTTTTACAGGGACAGTGCACATCAATCAACGTTTCAGTAAAAGTGCCGGTTTTAGCCAGCCGGTTAATTTTCAACCGCAGTCCCTGGGCAGGTTATTAAAAACAATTACAATATAGACAATAGCAACATAGAACAAGCAAAACATAGCAACATAGGACAAGCAAGACATAGCATACAGACAGAGCAACATAGGACAAACAAGACGTAGCATACAGACAGAGCAACATAGAACAAAAAGCAGCAAGACAAAATTCATAAAAGCAACAAAGTATTTCCACACCTCACAAGCTACAGACAACAGACAACATGGAAAGCGGCAACACACAGCTAGGGACCATGTTCACAAATCTGATTGACCTTTAGCCATGTCTTCAAGCATTTTGTGAAAGTGTGATATGTGGTGCAGTTATGTGTGTCTGATGGCAGTGTATTCCATATTCCATATGTATTCCATATGGTGGATTCAAAGCTACAGTGCCTTCGTAAAGACTTCAGACCCCTTGACTCTTTCCACATTTTGTTACATTACAGCCTTATTCTAAAATGGATTGAATATATATTTGTTCTCAGCAATCTACAATATGTTATTTACAGAAGTATTCAGACTGTTTGCTATAAGACTCGAAATTCGTCTCAGGTGCATCGTGTTTCCATTGATCATACTTGAGATGTGCATACAACTTCATTGGAGTCCACCTGTGGTAAATTCAATTGATTGGACGTGATTTGGACACACCTGTCTATATAAGGTCCCACAGTTGACAGTGCAGGTCAGAACATAAACCAAGCCATGAGATCAAAGGTATTGTCCGGAGTAATCTGAGACAGGATTGTGTCGAGGCACAGCTCTGGGGAAGGGTACCAACCATTTTTGGCAGCATTGAAGGTCCCCGAGAACAAATCATTCTTAAATGGAAAAACTTTGGATCCACCAGGTCTCTTCCTAGAGCTGGCCGCCTGGCCAAACTGAGCAATCGGGGGAGAAGAGCCTAGGTCAGGGAGGTGACCAAGAACCCGATGGTCACTCTGACAGAGTTCCTCTGTGGAGATGGGAGAACCTTCCCGAAGGACAACCATCTTTGCAGTACTCTACCAATCAGGCCTTTATGGTATACTGGCCAGATGGAAGCCACTCAACAGTAAAAGGCACATGACAGCCCACTTGATGTTTTCCAAAAGGCACCCAGAGACTCTCAGGCCATGAGAAACAAGATCCTCTGGTCTGATGAAACCAAGATTTAACTCTTTGGTCTGAATGCCAAATGTCACGTCTGGAAGAAACCTGGCACCACCCTTACGGTGAAACATGCTGGTGGCAGAATTATGCTGTGGGGATGTTTTTCAGTTGCAGGAACTGGGAGACTAGTCAGGATTGAGGGAAATATGAATGGAGCAAAATACAGAGAGATCCTTGATGACCTGCTACAGAGCGCTCAGGACCTCAGACTGGGGTGAAGGTTCACCTTCAAAAAGAACACCAATCCTAAGCACACAGCCAAGACGACGAAGGAGTGGCTTCAGGACAAGTCTCTGAATGCCCTTCAGTGGACCAGCCTTAGCCCGGACTTGAAACCAATCGAGCATCTCTGGAGAGACCTGAAAATAGCTGAACAGCAACGCTCCCCATCCAACCTGACAGCTTGAGAGAATCTGCATCGAAAAATGGGAAAAACTCCCCAAGATTCTAGCGTCATACCCAAGAAGACTCGATGCTGAAATCGTTGCCAAAGGTGCTTCAACAACGTAATATGTAAAGGGTGTGAATACTTATGTGATATTTGATATTTCAGTTTTTTAATTTTTTATCAATTTGCAAAAATTGTCATTATGGGGTATTGTGTGTAGATCCATGAGTGAAAAACAACAACAATTAGATTAGCCGATTAGCCTTCATATTTCGAGTTCTACTTACCAGACACTGTTTTCTCTGTCTGTTCTTATTTAGTCTGGTTTAATTTACTTTCTCCTTTTGTCTTTGTTAGCTTCTTTCTTTGCAACTCTGAAATACAAATACCATTTTAGTAAATGAGAATTCGAATCATGCCACTTCCTCATGTCATGCACTATACTAGTAGAGGTGTAGGATCTACATTTGATCACTCTTTTGTTGCTGGTAAACATAAATTCACTGAACCTGCACTGACACACGGTTATATTAACAGTATTGCACTTTTCATGTAGCCTACTTTTGTCAAGCAAATATCCTAACCACAGATCAAGCAATATTATGGACAAAATGTTCAAAATCCTGTTGCTGCAGGATTATTTTGCTATGAAAATACTGGTCAAATAAAGATCTTACATCAGAACATTTCAGAAAATTCTGGTTTGCTATTAAAAAGGTATAACTTACCTTCTGCAGTGGAGGAATCTCAACCTAAGTATGGCCATTTACTTCAACAATGTTTCACTTCAAAGATCCCAGTGTGTTTCTTTGTTGCCTTAAGATGATTCACAGGCTTCTCGTGGACATTAATGTTCATACACACTTCTTAATTTTTTAAAAGGCAGCCATTTTTCACTCTTACACTCAGCAGTTTCAACATCGGTTCCCCTATCTATTTTGCCCTGCCAAGAAGAGTATATTCATAGGAAACCATCTTATGTGCCCAACCTTACTCTTTCTGGTGTCAAAAATCTAATACGTTATTTTATTATTTCCACCAATTAGCGGCCACATGAGTGATGTTCATAAAACATCAAAGGAGAAGGACTTCTGGGAGATGTAGTTTTGTCAAGAGAAATGGTCCACGTATTGTGGATCTGGCTCACTGCAACCTCGTCCCTCATGGCTGTCTATCCTTCAGTGGAGCGAAGACGAACAACTTTGATGTCTGTGGCTTGAATGGTATATCACAAATACTGAGCAGCTCTCTCTGTACAACATGTTTCTGTATAACAGTAGTGATTGACCTTTATTGAACATGGGTTGTCAGTGGGTTGTCAGCAAAACTCAAGAGTATGTTAGTCCACTGAGCTAAATCCTTGGCATTATCTCTGGCAGTCTTCAGGTCTCAGACATAGTTACCCATTTGGGCAACACAATCATCATCACGGATATTTGATTAAAGTCTAAAATGACTTAAAGACCAGGAATGGCAGCTGAGAAAATTGCAACCACTGGTTTTCAATCAGTTCCACCAGTGCAGGGAAAGTCCTACTATTTTGAGGGCTACATCCTTTACCACACAATAATAAGTAAATTATTCAAAATTCCAATGGAATGCTAACTAATTAAAAGCATATTGGAAGAGAAAAGTTTGGCAAATGCGTACATCATCAGTATGAAGCCTATTTGATACAATGTTTTCTGTAAAACATGGTGTTTATGGAGTATATTGAAAGCTGAAACAACAAAGACCTATCAATATGAAGAATTATATGCAACATACTGTATTTATCTTGGTCAGCCAGTCAACCCGTTTAACTAGCTTTACTTATTAAATCCTCTACTGTGACAGTCATCCGGTCAACCTCCATGCTTCTACCTGTCCTGCAGTCTCCCCTGGTTACCCTTAGCTTTAGTGGCTCACTGTCATCTTCCGGTTCCATCCAGCCCCAAAGGAAACCCGTCTGTCTGCCTACTCGTCGCCCTTATATTCCTGTGGTGCGGTAGGATTGAGACAGCCAGAGCAGCGGCATCCACACTTTTAACTGCAGTCAGTCTCCGCTGGGTGTTACCTTCCAACATGAGCATAAAATCAAACTGCATCTAAATGTACAAGATGGAGATTTAAGCACTGGAAAGGAGAGGGTTGCTGATGGTGCTTTCAGTTGCAAGTGGCCTAAATCTACTTTGAGTAGCTGGGATGAATGAATAAAGCCCACACATTTGGGATAACAGAGACTATTTGTGGCTCTCATCCCTCTACATCCGCCGTGTCCTTGGGGTGTAAACACTATTAACGAGATGAAGTACACCGTTATCCATCATGACATGGACCTTTTCTTAGCTTTTCCATCATTTTTGTTTTGCTCATCATGTTAGGCCTTATTTCAAATTATTTTCAGTTTAGGTAAACTGACTTTGCCTTTTTGAACTCCAATCAAAATACCAATGTAATAGTATTAGATGAAATGTTGTTCTATTCTACTCTCTTATATTCTATTATTTGCACGAGAGGTGCTGTGTATGTGTGGATGAGGACAGATAAAGTTGGATTACTACAGTAGAGAAAGTTATCCTCATGGACATACGATTCATGTAATGATAAATACATAAATCATGAATCTAGAGGAATGCTCACATTGTTTTGAGGTCTGTCAAAAATGGGGTCAGAAGAAGTGGAGCTTGGCATGGAGGAAATCAGTGCAGTGCTTCATCAAGTACAAAACACTCCATTGGCCTCCCACAATGCAGCCTTCCACAGTGTGACGTTAATGTTTATGTTCCATTTTCCATATGTACATCCTTTGAGCTCGGGTACCATCCTTGGATCACAGTTCAGGCTTATACATCTCAGTATTTACCCTAAAATGTCACACACTGTTCTGAATGGGAGAGATTCCTTTGTGTAGTAATTAGTTTACAAGTCGTTGACCTTGTTTGAAATAAGTATAGACTTATTGTTTGATTCTAAACTTGATTGAACATGGGAAGCTCTAAGTTGTAAGAAAAGTGTGCATGTGAAAAAGGTTTTGCACACGAAGAAGGTTGTGTGCATGTGTGTGTGTGACTGGGGATGTGGCTGTCGCCTGAAAGTCGAAATGACAAGCTACAGTTGACAGCTGTTAGATTGTTGGCCTTTAGTGTGTCAGAACAAAAAAGGAAATACTGCTTACTCTACCTTTTATCTTTATTTACTGCTCTATTCTATCACTCATCCACTGCTGCTGTTCCATTCCTCTTAATCCCAATGGCACATCTGGTGCCTCCACAATATTTGTAGGAGCTCCACTTTAATCAAAAGTGCTCTGAGGGAAAACAGAATTGTCCTTGTCGCATTGTTTGTAGTTTCAAGCCGTTCCATTTCTGTCGTTACATGATTGAAAATATTCAATGTATTTGGATGACTTCCAGTATGGCCTCGGTATGGCCTCTTTAGTCTGAACTCTCCATTAGAAGATTAGGCTCAGCAGGCTTGAAGGAAAAGATGGAGCTTCTTTTTAGTTCTCGCTCTCTCTCTCGTTCATAGTCATGGGATAATTGTGTTGGTATCAATCTGTCCCACATGTTCCTTATTTTGACATGTAATGCCACATGTTTAATTAATCCCACCTCTCTGGGAGCAGGGGACACAGTGAGAACATGTCAGGCCAAGGGGGATGTGGAGGAGACAGCCTTAAATGAAGAGGACAAGATTGTAGCTGCCTTGGAAAATGCCTGTAATTACTTCTTGGTGTGGCTTTGAAGTTCATGTGTGAGGATCAATTAAGGAATAGTACAATTTTTGGTGGATTTGGTCTGATATCTTAATTCTCATTCAGACTTTTACTTAAATGTCTTTGGTCTACGATGGTGAACTGGAGCGGAGCGTCTTGTCTCTGATGGGTGGTGAGGACTTTTTTGACCTGGATGTATTTGTGCTATAATGTTGGCGCTTGCTATCACTGTGTAAATGCACATGCTCAAGGCCCATTATCCCACCAGTGTGTGGTATCACATTCAAGAGAGAAATTTAGTTTTTTTGCATCACTTGTGAGGAAAAAAATGTTTGTTTTTCACAGGGGTCTTACTAAATATCGCCACCCAGAACAGTCTCAGAGAAGTTATTATTTTCTTTTAAATATGATAATTAGTTGGAAATGCATTAACCCTTGTAGGTCTAAGCACTTTTTCTATATTCACTAAGTGGGGGCAATTTTTACCTCCTGGGGTCAAGAGTTTTTCTTTATCTGTTAACCTAACCAGGAAAACTCTGGACCCTAAAAGGTGTGACAGTGATTAATCAGTTGTAAAAAGGTTTTAAAAGGGCTATGATGGGACCAGTTTTTCCTAATCAGGTCACATGTTTTTTAAGAACTGAAAGAAACTCCTGGCCCTGAGGGGGATGAAAACCCTGTCAACTGCAGAAACTTTATACTTGTTCATATGAATTATATTTAGACTAGATTAGGAGGGGGATTTCCTCTACCCAGACACAGATACAAGAACTGATAGACAATATAACTCACAGGGCTGAGCTTGCTTTATGAATGTTTGCATCATGCAGGCCTATACAACTGTAGGCCTTATAAAAAATGTACTCACATCTTTCATCACTATTATGTTGATTAATTAATTCCAGTTAATCATTTTGAATTGAAAGCTTATAGGTAGCCTAGCCAGACCAATTTTGTAAATAAACTAAATTTGATGACATTCACAATTTCTCATGACACACAAATAGACTACAAATACATAACATTAGCAATTAGTACCTAACCAAATGGACAGCACACATAGGCTGTATGCAGCTGCTCTTATTAGTAGCCTACAGTTGATCAAACTGAAAGATTGTCTCATTTTCATCCTATACAGCATGTCAGATGTCTAATGTTCAGGTGTAGCCTAGGCTGCTTCAACATTTAGTGTACGTTATGAGTTTTATCTTGTGTCTGTTTGGAGTGATTATGTGTTATCATCTTTGCAAAATAAATACAGGAGGAAAGTGGAAAGCCTACCTAAGCACGTGCAAAACAATGCACTGCGTCAACCTCTACCTTCAATCTAACTTTTAATGGATGATGTGATGGAAGCTATTGAATTGATTTTGACATCCCAGAAAAAGACTGTAGAAAGTTCCATATGTTCAGCAAGTAAAGTATCATAACATGCAATTACCGCTTCAAGCTCCTTGTAGTTGCACTTGTTAGTGGAACTTTCCCTCTTGTCGTGTCCTCTAAAAGCCAATTCTTGCATTCCCAAAATGCAGTGGTAACCAGCTATACTTTTGATACCAATTGGTATTGAACACCCTTAACTTTTCATTCTTCTTCATGAAACTGGTCTCAGGCGGAGGTCAACCCTCGGTTTTAATTTGCAGCTTTCCTGTGTACCCCAGAGAATGAAAGTGGTTCTTTAGCAAAAAGTCAACTAAATTTGCTGTAACGTCAGCGGCGAAAACTGCACACTGGAGCTGGTAGCTAGCTAGCTAACTAGCTACTGCTATTTGCTACTGAAGTTGGCAAGGCAAATTGAAATAAATTGCACTCACTGGAAACTAATTTAAATTGAATAATATCCCCAAAATGCTCAACTATTACTTTTCAATCTCCATCCAATAATGTCACCAACACACCAAGCCTCTCAACACACTAGGTTAATGCTCTGATCCTAATTCTAAAATTGGATGGACAACATGTCAGTTCATTCTGCAAAAGCTTTCATTGGTTGGAGGTTGTCCTTCGGAAGTGGTCATAATTACCATGTAGGTCTATGGCTTACGAGCCTCCTAGATTTTGTATTGAAGTCAATGTACCCAGAGGAGGACAGGAGCTAGCTGTGCTACACCATGATGCTACCCCAGAGAGTGCTGTCGAAGTGACATTAGACCGTCATTGCAAAACAGTGTGTTTTAATAAATTATTTGATGACATTAATATATTTAGTATAGTTTTATACTAAATATACCCTTCTCCTCTGAGGAGCCTCCACTGATGGCAAGTAAACCCATTTTACAACAGTAGCATGCCACTAGGAGCACCAGCGCATTGCTTGCACGTGGCAGCCACCAGAGAATGTGTGTGCAGAACCTGATTGATTAAATAGACCACCATATTAAGGTAGAGTGATTAATCTAATTGGTGCAATATCAGGCGATGCTATCAGCTGATACTAATACTCAGGTTTCCTGTCTGAACCTTCTACGCTTGATAAATAAACAGGATTTTTTTTTTGTGTATAATGGAATAAAGCAGAGAGTTTGGTGAATGACACTCGCCTCATGATAACCCTGCCTCAGACTAGAAGACTTGTGTTAGCTCCCAGAGTCAATGCATAGGGCTTTCGCTCAGTGGCTAACCCTGTCTTGAGGCCTGCAGTTTAATATTGATTGGTTGCATATGGTTAGTTTTTGTCACAGAAATATATAGATTTCTAAGAATGCAGGCAGAATCCCCTGGCTTATTTCTATGAACAGTTACAGCTGATCAATTTAATATAAAAAGGATTTGTTTCCCTAAAATGTCAGATCTGAACATATTTGGAACAGGGTGTTCAAGCCCTGTTAAATCCATGTCTCCTAGTCAGAGCCTGTCATTAGTATCACTTGCAATAACATCATCATTACAGAGGGTGGAAGGCCTATTGTGACAGTAGGTAATATTTTGACATGTTCTGACATGCTTTCCCTTGAATATTGCCACATCATGAGATATTGTAACTCATTTTGGGATATATCTGTGGATGTAGGATCTTCAATTGATCACCCTGTCGCAGGATGACATTTCCTGCTGTAGCAAACTTGCTCAGATAAAGATCCTACAACTGTACCATAAATCCTTTATCACCTACATTATATTGATTTTATTCTAGGAAGATATATACTCATATGTTTTCCTAATGATACATTGTGCAGATATCAAGAACAAATGTCAAATTCTGTGACGTTATACATGTAACTGCTAAAATAATGGAACCACTTAAATAAATGAGGGATACAAAGTATATTGAAAGCAGGTGCGTCCACACAGCTATGGTTCCTGAGTTGTATAAAAATATATAAAAATGCCCAGTTGCCTATTATTTTTGCTAGCATGTCTAGAGGAAGAAATCTCAGTGCTCAGTGACATTGAAAGAGCGGTCTCAAAGTAGCATAGGGGGTTTCAAGTGTGTGTGTGTGCGCTCACGCACATTCATTGTGCGTGCGTGTTTGTGTCTGTCACAAGATCTCAACCCAATTGAATATTTATGGGAGATTCTAGAGCGGCGCCTGAGATGGCGTTTTATACCACCATCAACAAAACACAAAATTATGGAATTTGACATGGAAGAATGGTGTCGCATCCCTCCAACAGAGTTCCAGACGCATAGAATCTATGCAAAGGCGCATTGAAGCTGCTCTGGCAGCCCGTAGTATGAGCCACCATGTGAATGCAATAATGACTTACAATACTGACAAAACATAACTTGAAAACATGCAGTATGAAGGCAACTGCCAAAATAAAGGAAACCAACAAAGTGTTTTAAATCTGGAAATCATCACGACTAGACGAGTTTTATAGACCAGCAATAACTAACAAAAGCTATTTGTGGGTATTTTGTTTGAGTCGATATTATTCAGAAGGTGCTCTATGAAATGCATTGCAGTGGTATTAAATTCAAACAAACAGCAATGCATTAATATGCAAATCCTGGCCAGACAGTAATCTGTCTGTTTTAATTTGTTTTGTTGATTTCATTCTTGCCCTGGAGCACACAGTGTATCTGCTCGGGGAAAGGACATCCATTGCCTGAATGCACACAAGCAGCACACACAAACAAACCTTTTGGCAGAATGTGCACTTCTGAAATCATCCAATCCTTCCCACAGTGTACATCCAATATCAATTCTCCTGACAAGTCCCAATAACACCATATGCCCAGGGGCTATTTATAAACCAAAACTGCCATTTGCATCCAAATTCCAGTTGGCAAGCAACCGTCGTCATTCTCACAACACAACTGGGGCATTTTGTAAATATTTCCTCACAGTCTTGACACCCCATTTATTTACTGGGCTGGGCTTGAGGAGTAACCGGCAGGGTAACCTTGTGTCCAGTAGTAAAGGTTGTCACTGTGGAGGCAGACAGAACAGTTACTACTACAGTATACTGTGTCATCAAATGGAAACTGCCTGTCACACTGGTGTTATGAAGACTCCTCTGCCAATTACAGTTTGAGCCAGCCATCATTTTTGGCATTCCTATCTGCGTAAAAGTGGTGAAGGAGCATTCTCACACAACCCGCTGTGACCACTTTTCTGCATGCCAACAAATTGCACTACAACTGTTTCCTCACTTTACAGGCAGGGAAGGGTGAACAAACAACAAGTTCATGGGTTACAACACTTATTTTTTATCATGCAGGGCCATTTTCATTCAAACGGATAAATAAACAACAGACCTGGTGTTGAAAGGGAAGCATGGGCAGTAAACCTCTGGCTCTCAGTCTAACAGCACTGAGATAAAAGCTTAGCTGACCTCATGTTGGCAACACATCCACAAGGCCCAGGGATTATTATGTGTACTGTACTTTGAAGATGGAATTTCACAAGTTTGGACATCTTGGCAAGTACTAAAGACACAGAAGACACAATCAATAGCAGTCAAATAACTGTATGACTTTTTGAAGTTAGTGGTGAAATATCTACAGTGTTTCTTCATTTTTACACATGTACCTGTAGTTGGAACTTCTCGTTAATTAATCGTAGGAAATGTTTAATCATCAAGTAGCAGGGAAGAGACAAGGTCTGTCATATAAGCCGACGGAAAACCTTTCAAAGCTGCACATGGACTTCCTGAGCAATCAAGTCGCTTCTTTGTCTTCAAAGTGTTGCACTCGATCAAAGGGGCCGGATGAGATTAAAACACACACCTTTTCGCTACGCAGAAAGATGACATTTATATGAAACTGTGCAGCATCGCAGCAAGCATAGCCTTTATCAAAGTGGGTTATGACATGATGACATTTTAGAAAGTGCTGTGTCGCACTAGTTTTCACTTCCAATGCCGACAATAAAAAAAGGCCTCTTCGACGCGCCTGATTCGTTAATGTGCTTGGGGATTTAAAAAAAAGTTAGTTAAAAGGCTTAGATTTTTTTGCACTCAGAAGGAATGTAGTAGCACACACTGGTTTTGTTCTCAGTCAATTAGCTGTGAAATATAGAGCCAAACTGACATCAGCAGGTATCGGAGATTATCAGGAAGTTTACACCATTCACATCATTGTTTGATGATGAAACAACTGCATATCGGATCATATGTAACCTGTTCCAGGAAGCTTGGCGTATTATGCACGACACAAATTTGAACATAAAAAAATTGTAATCGCAATGCTGTTTTTTTGGCATAAATGCCTTTTGGAACGTGAACTTTCATGTGCCTTAATAACAAACATATGCCATCTGTAAATATGACTAAAATGGTTAAATGATGAGCCTATTTGATTTAGCCATGGAAAAAGTGAGTAACCTTCCCGCTAGCCATGATTAGCTGAGATAATGAATTGGCTGGACATGCCGAAAGGTGAGTTCGGATTGGTCTGCCATGTAGAATGCTTCGGTCTATAACATAAGATGCTCAGTATGTGTAGATAATACTTTCTACCGTGGCGTTTTTGAAAGATATCATGAAGAACTGCAAAGTTCTTGCTACTGCTACAACTGGATTTAACCTGTTAAGTCGACCCTCTACTTTTTCGAACATTCTGTTAAAAATCGCGCAACATTTCAGCACCCTGCTACTCATGCCAGGAATATAGTATATGCATAGTATTAGTATGTGTGGATAGCAAACACTCTGACGTTTCTAAAACTGGTTAAATCACGGCTGTGACTTTAAGAGAGCGTGAGTTTCATCGAATAGCGCAGGAAAACCTGATCACTGAAAATGGAAATAAATATCCTTGCGCTTACTTCCAGGAATTGTTCAAAGTGAACCGAATTACATCAGACCGAGGTTTCAGTGCCTACAGCTACCACACGTTGTCTAGAGTCTTGTCATTTGATTCGCAATTGATTCTTGGTCTAACCGGTTCAAGGGAACTCCTTCCCTCCGTTCTCCGACCGGATGTTTTGGTCGAGCTCTCTCGGCCATGTTTTTTTCAGACGACACCTATAGAAGTTACATCGCCTCCTGATGAATTTTATCGCTTATTAACGTGTACTAATACCTAAAGTTGCATTACAAAAGTATTTTGAAGTGTTTTGTGAAAGTTTATCGTCGACTTTTTGAATTTTAAAAAATGACATTACGTTATGAAACGCTCTTTTTTTCCGTTTATCATACACTCTACATAGAACGATATCTAGGCTATATATGGACCGATTTAATCGAAAAAAAGACCCAATAGTGATTATGGGACATCTAGGAGTGCCAACAAAGAAGATGGTCAAAGGTAATGAATGTTTTATATTTTATTGTGCGGTTTGTGTAGCGCCGAATATGCTAATTATTTAGTTTACGTCCCCTGCGGGTCTTTTGTGGTGTTACATGCTATCAGATAATATCTTTCTCCGAAAAGCATTTTAAAAATCTGACTTGTTGCCTGGATTCACAACGAGTGTAGCTTCAATTCAATACCCTGCATGTGTATTTTAATGAATGTTTGAGTTTTACCTAATACTATTAGCATTTAGCGTAGCGCATTTGCATTTCCAGAGCTCTAGATGGGACGCCTGCGTGCCAGGTAGGAGCAAGTGGTTAACAGGCTCTATCGACAAAGATCAATGTGGAAAAGTTGTGATGAACTACTTTCTGGAGGACGATCGTGCTATGCTGATTCTCTCTGACTCTGAAAATGAATCAGATGAGGAAATCCCTGATTTAGGTCAAATCATTTTAATTGAACCAGATATTGTAGAGTCTTCTGATGACAGTGATGGGGATGAAATGGTGAAAAACAGTGTTGTTGTCATGGAATAAGTTGATCAAATTTTGAAATCAGTGGAATGCCCAGTGGAAGCAGAGAATGATTGCAAAATGCAGTCGAAAAGAGAACACATACATCTGTTGTATAAAACACCTGTCTCCGGATTACATCTTCAAATTAGGGTCAACCATGGCATCCATGACAGAGAGGGAGAAGCATTCATCCATGTATATGGTTAAGAGTCTAGCTACACTTTCAGATATTATACGTTTCAAATTTGGGCAGAAAGTAATTTTCATTGCAAGTTAAAGCGTACTGTTAGCTAGCTAGCTAAAGTTAGCTGGCTGGCACGCAAGCTAATTTAACGTGCATGGGTTGTGTAGTAATATAATTTGTATCTCAGAAAGCCGTTTTCATTGCTAGTTATAGCCTAATGTTAGCTAGCTAGCTAACATTGAATCTAGTTGGTTAGCTTTAGCTACCTGCTGATTCATGCATGGTAGAATGGGTTGGGATTATGGGTCTTAACAAAAGTAACCATTTCACTGTACCGTTTATAGCTTCTGTATCATGTGCGTGTGTCAGCATCAGTGGTGTATAGGTGAGGACGGAGTCAAGCGCAGCAAGCAGAACTGAGTAAAAAATAATGTACTTTACTCTGGAAAAATAAACAGTACAATAAATCCATGCAGGGATAACAAACCCTAACACGCAAGACTAACACATAACAGGAACAATCACGCACAAAACATAGTGAGAACCAGAGGGATAAATAGGGAAATAATAATAACTTAATGGGAACTAGGAGTGTACACTCAAGACATAACAAATGGAAAACAGAAACATGGATCGGTGGCAGCTAGAAAGCCGGTGACGACTAGCACCGAACTCCGCCCGAACAAGGAGCGGCACCAACTTTGGCGGAAGTCATGACAGCATGTGACAAAATAAATATGTGTTTATTTGATATAGTGTGTGTTTACTAGAGACAGTAATGTGAAGAACAACAATAACTGGACCAAAGTCAGATTAGGATATAGGCCAAGGACTATATGATTTTGATACGTATGACCGTATCAAGCTCCTGGGTCACAAATATGATTAGAATTCAATTTATTGGCAATGAAATTGGATTTGTAAAAATGAGACAAATGTATATTACGTTAGAGAGATGTATGACTTCATAATAAAACAAATACAATTTCAATTTGTATTGAAATTATACTGGATTAAAAGGTACCGCTTCTTATGTACTTATGTCATAGGCCTAGATTCAGATGCAAATATTGTCTATCAGTGCCTAGTTTTAAGGAGCCACTTTCAGCTTAATAGAGGGCACAACCTGAATTATCTTTATTTCTGGAGAAGATATCTACTTCATGTTAAAATTAAAGCAGCATAACATGAATCCTCGGTAGATATATATAGATACAGTATATGCAAGCACAAATATTTGTGAGTAGCCTAGGTTACGTTGTGAGTGCAGGAACTGCACAGTGGTCAGTGGTGGAGGAAATGTTTACTTCATGTGCTGAAAAAACCGTGCATAAGATTTACATTTGTGGGCAAAATCACATCAAGGCCATTTGAGTTTTAGAAAATATGGATGGACATCAATATCAAGATGTGTTATTTCTCTCCTTACTTTCAACATGAGTTTTGTTTTCCTCCAGATTGTAGTGATTAAGGAGTTCCGAGCAGTGTCTGCTTTCTAACCATACTCTAAGTTAAAGATATCAAGTAATGGGTGTTCTTTTTAGGATCATAATCAATGTCCACCAGGGTCTCTTTAGGATGTAAAGCACTATTGTTTGAGGGGGGAAAAGGTTTTCTTTCAAACTTAATTTGTACATGTCGATTTCTTAATTGTAGTTAAAAATTAAACTATTTGCTCCCTATAGTGGTTAATTGTGAGAGATACACATTGTCCCACCACCAGGATCAACATGCCATTTTGACTGAATTTGGTCTCTGTCTTCCTCTGTTTCTGTCTCTCTCCCTCTTCACCGTCTCTCCCATGTTTATGGAGCCTGGTCCACACTTCTTCTCTAAAGTGGCAGTTTGAGTGGTCCTGTTTTCTAACTGGAGAGTGACACAATGGCTTTTACTGTCCATTAACACACTTCAACCATGACACTTATTATTTAACAAGGATATCGCAACGTAATGGCCAACACAGACGTTCTGCTGTTGCAGGCAGAGTGCAGTGTGTAGAGACCACATTCATTAGGGGAAGGCTCTTAGCATGTCTGTCTGAATTTGTTGGTGAAATATTGTAATACACAGCCATTTCTGCAGTGCTAAATAAATACATTAAATAAAAGTGTTTATTCAACACTGAAAGTGTGGATTCTGTGGACCCATATAGACACCGTAACAGTGTTATTAAATGAACACCCTGCTTAGTGTAAAGCCTTATTAAAATACTTCCCAGAGTGCCTTGCCATTCGAGTGAATTGTATAGTTACTACCCATGACTGTACTTGTTAGTGACAGAGAGAGAGACATGGTTGTTGCATTCATCTATTTTTGCTCACATGGATTTCACCAAGTGAGATCCTAAGCAACTATATTTAACTAAATTCCTAGTTTTACCCTAATGCAGGATCCTGAAACTCATACACATCAATTTGAACCAAAACCACACCAATCATTATCATATTTCCAAGCTTGCTCTACTGCACAATTGTTTTTTACATTGATTGTTTGAATATCTATTTTTTTGCTTGTGCATTGATTGATTGATTCATCTTATGCAACATAAAGATAAATAACCTGCATTTTTATAAACTAATCCAAATCAGTTATATTTTTTGCATGTGTGTTTGTTCCAGTTTATATGCTTTAGATAGTCTCCTCACAATGTTCATAACCCTGGCAGTAATTCTGAATGCAGGTTGCAGGTGATAAAAAAGTCCTATGGTTGTAGATCCTAACTCTGTCTGCATTCCAATAGGAATTATATATCACTTTGCAAGGCAGCATAATGTGACTTGCAGGTAGGGTTGCAAAATTCTTGTAACTTTCCCAGATTTTCCCAAATCTTGGTTGGAAGATTCCTGGAAATGGAAATCGTTCAATGAGGATTTTGGTAAAAAAAAACTGGGAATTTTGAGAAAGTCACCAGATGGTTGCAACCCTATTTGAAGCCCTGATGTGGCGTGAAGTATGAACTGGTGTACAATTATGCACGTATAACTAAAGGTACAAAGGATTACCTAACAGGGTACCACTATAGTGACAAGTGTTTGTACTCCTTTAGGAACAAATCTAAACCTTTTTTATAATACAATTGCTTGAAACTCACATTATGATGGCTTGCAAGGTGATGTGAAATTCCTATTAAAATCCAACTTCTGGAATGTTTAAATCACCAGAGACCTGTATTCAGAATGACTGCCAGGGTTGTGGAGAGTAAGATATGACTACCTAAAGCATCTTAACCTGAACTATTTCAGGTGCAATAAGTCCATGTAACATATTTAATTGCTTCTTCAAATTATTTGTAATTTATATTTGAGAAGCATTTGTTTAATAAATCAATCATAAACAACGATAGATATTGAACCAAACAATTATTGGAATTGAACTGCAATAGAGCATGATGGGAAAATGATAACGATTAGTATGGTTTTGGTTCAAAGTGATGTACAGTGGGGAGAACAAGTATTTGAAACACTGCCGATTTTGCAGGTTTCCCTACTTACAAAGCATGTAGAGGTCTGTAATTTTTATCAAAGGTACACTTCAACTGTGAGAGATGGAATCTATAACAAAAATCCATAAAATCACATTGTATGATTGTAAGTAATTAATTAGCATTTTTTACAATTTTCCTGTCAAAATGTAACAAGTACTTTTGGGTGTATGGACCAGACCAACGCTGTCCTAACAACCCCGCCTGGTGTATCTTAATGTGCACTCAATCTCCAGTATTCATTCCGTGCCCTTGGTTATCTCTGCTCCTCGCGTGCTGCTTTCACCTGAGGATATACACACTGCAGCGCATGGGTCATTTCCTGACAACATAAACTCCCCCTTATGGCAAGATCACTAATTTGTTGCAGGCCCATTTCCCATCGGTCTCCCAGTTACCAGCTACCCAGCCATGTGGTATGAGTCCTCATAAACTGATATCCCAACAATGCCACTAAAATAACCCCTGATACTACTAACATGGCCCATGACCCTAGCCTCCTTCAATTACTGTCCCTAAAACGACTGCCGTGAGAATAACTACTGCATGTAATCTCTCAAGTGTTTGGGAAAGATATTAATGAATTGGAAGAATATCCAACCTAACAAAACTCTGAGTCACAGGTTTCTTGAAAGTTTACCATAGTGTCTGAAATACCATCACTATCTCTTCTGCTCTCACCATGATCTGGGTATGTGTAATGTTCAATTTAACTTCATATTAGTACCTATATTGTGCACATTTAGCTGTCCTCCCTCTCCTACGAGCTATCTCCTGTATCGATATACAGTACCTAGTCTCTGGGAATGAGATCCCTCTATCAACATGACCTTAATTTGAGCCCCCACAGATCTCCAATGCAGACACATTCCATCCCACTTAACAGCCCTATGTAAACATTCTGTGTAAAGTGTACCTCGTCTCCTGCTACAGACGCATTTGCACATATGTCATTCACACTAGTCACTACTCCTAACGCACTTCTACAGTTATAAACACACTAAAACATTCTCAAATCAATTAGTCAATATACATAAGTCCCTCCTCTGGAACAATGATCACTCTTATGTTCCACGAAACCTGAAAACATATTGACTCCGTTATATTCTATGCCCATGTTATGCTCGTCTCCATGGCCTCTCCTTCATTTTCATCCTTGGGTGTTATCGCAAAACACAGACTATGAGCCTTGTATGCAATGAATTGTGCCATCTCATGCAGCAAACTCTATGTATCGATGCGATTCAACATAACAATCCTGATGACATGGTAAAAAAAAAGAGAACAACAAAAAAACTTCAGGGTTTACCCAAGCTATAATCCAGTGAGTTCTACTTAGAGATAAGGTTTCTAGAGTCTTCCTAGGCCTAATACATTTTAGCAGTGCCCCCACCCCTCACCATTTCACCTGTTTCATAACTTAAACATTTGATAAAAGCAAAACAATCTCTCACTGTGTTTGAATCATAACAATTTAAACATTTGTACATTTATAAATTATGCCAACTCTTCTCAAAATTCAGAATGATTTCTAAAATATCCTAAGCGTGTCTTTTCAGAGATACATCTTCAGTTCCTCTGATTTCAAACTAATAGATACACACAAATCTCTCACCTGAGCCGTTTCTCTCCATTCTCACTCCACACACGCTCTCAGCACTCCTGCTGCCTGTACCCCGGTTTATGGCTCAGACTCAGATAGAAGTATTAAAAGTCACTGTCGCATTGAACACCTTTGTCGCTCTTTCTTCAGCCGTTTGACCACTGTTTGTGGTCATAACTATTCCTACAATGCATTAACTCCTTAGAGATAGGGGGCAGCATTTCTACTTTTTGATAAAAAAGCGTGCAAAATTTCAACTTCCTGCTACTCATGCCAGGAATATATTATATGCATATGATGTGGATAGAAAACACTGAGGTTTCTAAAACTGGTTCAATCATGTCAAGCAAAACCCCAAGGAAAAACTGTTCAGAAAAGAAAAAAACCCTCTGACAGTTCCCTGAATTGTCTTTGTCAAGGGAAATTAGATAGCGCTCATTGTACAGTTCCTACAACCTCCACAGGATGTCACCAGTCTTTGGAATTGGGTTGAAGTTAATTATTGGCGAAACGAAGAAGAGGCACTTCCTGGCAGAGGTTACACTGTTGATAGTTATGTAAGAGGGAAAATCGTGTATTGTTGACTTGCTGTTATTGAATACAGATCGCCCCGTGAACAATTTGATTGATTATTAAGGTTTAAAAATAACTAAAGTTGGATTACAAAAGTAGTTTGAAATATTTTGGCAAAGTTTATAGGCAACTTTTGAAATGTTTTGTAATGACGTTGTGTTTTGGAAAGGTGTTTTTTTCCGGATCAAACCTGCTTTATAAATGGACATTTTGGGTATACATGGACGGAATTAATCGAACAAAAGGACCATTTGTAATGTTTATGGGACATATTGGAGTGCCAACAAAAGAAGCTCTTCAAAGGTAAGGCCCTGTTAGTCCTATAGGGGCAGTATTTCATTTTTGGATAAAAACACGTGCCCGTCTTAAGCGCAATATTTTGTCACGAAAAGATGCTCGACTATGCTTGGAATTGATAGCTTTGGAAAGAAGACACTCTGACGTTTCCAGAACTGAAAAGATTTTCACTGTGAGTGCCTTATAACAAAAGCTTCAGGCAAAACCAAGATGTTTGAGCGACCAGGAAATCAACAGGATTTCTGAAGGTACGTTTTCCATGATCGCCTTATATGGCTGTGAATGCGACAGGAATGAACGGACACTTTCTAGCGTTTCCCCAAGGTGTCTGCAGCATTGTGACGTATTTGTAGGCATATCATTGGAAGATTGACCATAAGAGACTACAATTGCCAAGTGTTCCGCACGGTGTCTGCGTGGAAATTGGTGCGCAAAAGTCACCTACCAGTATTTTTCCATCCGAATCTGAGAACAATGCAGGCTTCCAGGAACGGCATTTCAATGAAGAGATATATGACAAAACACCTTGAGGATTGATTCAAACAACGTTTTCCATGTTTCAGTCGATATTATGGAGTTAATTCGGAAAAAAGTTTGACGTGTAGGTGACTGAATTTTCGGTTAGTGTCGGTAGCCAAATGCATAGTAACAAAACGGAACGATATGTCCTACACAAGAATCTTTCAGGAAAAACTGGATATCTGCTATGTAACTGAGAGTCTCCTCATTGAAACATCTGAAGTTCTTCAAAGGTAAATTATTTTATTTGATCCCTTTGCTGGTTTTTGTGAATATGTTGCGTGCTAAATGCTAACGCTAAATGCTAAGCTAGCTATCACCACTCTTACACAAATTATTGATTTTCTCTGGTTCTAAAGCATATTTTGAAAATGTGAGACGACAGGATTGTTAAGAAAAGGATAAGCTTGAGAGCAGGCATATTTATTTCATTTCATTTGCGATTCTTAGAAATCGCTAACGTTGCGTTATGGTAATGAGCTTAAGGCTGTAGTCACGATCCCGCATGCGGGATGGGGCGGACTAAGAGGTTAATTATATTTTTATTTCTGCGTTTTGTGTCGCGCCTGCAGGGTTAAAATATGCTTTTCTTCATTTGTTTACTGGGGTGCTATCCTTAGATAATAGCATCATTTGCTTTCGCCGTAAAGCATTTTGAAATCTGACACGTTGGCTGAATTCACAACAAGTGTAGCTTTAAATTGGTATATATTGAATGTGTGATTTCATCAAAGTTAAATTCTTATAGTAATTTATTTGAATTTGGTGCTCTGCATTTTCACTGGATGTTAGCCAGGTGGGACGCAACCGTCCCACATTTCCCAGAGAGGTTAACAGATATTTTTCCTTCTATATGCAGACTGAACAAAGTACATTTGTATACTTAGCCAAGGACCAGGACCCCAGGGAACTGGTAATTTTCCCTCCGAACACATGATTGACATCGTGATTTAAAAACAACATCGTAAATCAAACATAAACAAATTCCAATAACCAATTAACCTAGAATTACAACTCCTGATAACCCTATTAAGAAATAATAGTATATCATAAAATAATGGTAAAATAGAGTAGAAACTGGTGTTTCTCATTCGTTTTAAAATTAAATCCGACCCGTTACTATCACTTCAAGTGAGATTGACCAGGCCTCACCAGAAAGTGAGGATACAGGGCATTTGACACCATACCCAATTAAAAACTGAAATGAAAAGACTCCATCCAAAATAAATCCCACAGTATCAACACCACAAATGCATTTTCATAACTGCTAAGTTATGCGTGCGTGTTTATCTGGAACTCACTTATCTGGAACTACGTTTATGGCCTACTCCATAATTATGTATCTTTTATTTAGCATGTACTATTTTCCATAACCACAGCACCCAAATGTTCATGAACTTAGTAAAAAATAGAAAGTTAATTTTAGGTTTAGTAACCCCTTTGCTAATTCCACGTTACCCCTCCACCCGTATGTAAATTCTAGAAATCTATTTCAGAATAAGACAACATAAAATGTAAATCTATTTCAGAATAACCCCCCCCCCCCCAAGGCTTTCTGAGTTTGCAATGAGTGTTTGACCAGATTATTACAATTTGTTCCCTCTAGAAACCATTCCCCTGGCATTTCACCTAGATTCTTCAACCCAAAATACTTTTTCCTGTGGCTAATGTAGCCAATTTCTCATCATAAGGAATCTGACATATTTGATCCTGACATCTATTAACCTCTTGCGACGAGCAAACCCGTATCCGGGAGCGTAATCATAGCCTAGAAACTTTTCCTATTCATGAAAATCGCAAATGAAATGAAATAAATATATTCACACACAAGCTTAGCCTTGGCCAGATTTTCAAAATATGCGTTACAGCCAACGCTAGACAAGCATTTGTATAAGTTCATCATGGCATAATGCTATGCTAGCTCTGCTGGCAGCAGGCAATATTTTCACGAAAATAAGAAAAGCAACCAAATTAAATCATTTACCTTTGAAGAACTTCGGATGCTTTCACTCAGGAGACTCCAAGTTAGATAGCAAATGTTCCTTTTTTCAACTATAACGGCAAACATTTTTCAAAATTTGCTCCATAATATCGACAGAAACACGGCAAATGTTGTTTAGGATCCATCCTCAAGGTGTTTTTAACATATATATTCGATAATATATCCGTCGAGGCAATTGGTTTCTCATAAGAAGTGATTGGAAAAATGGCTACCTCAGTATTTTACGCAAGGTTTTCTGCGGGAGACACCATGTGACCACATGATATATATGGTCCCTTACAGCCATTCTTCAATGGAAATGCCTAAAAAGACGTCACAATGCTGTAGACACCTTGGGGAATACCTGGAAAACGTAAGCTCATCCGTAGCTCATTCACAGCCATATAAGGAGTCATTGGCATGAGGCGGTTTCAAAAAATGCGGCACTTCCTGGTTGGATTTCTATCTGCGTTTCGCCTGTAACATCAGTTGTGTGGCACTCACAGACAATATCTTTGCAGTTTTGGAAACGCCAGAGTGTCTTCTTTCCAAAACTGTCAATTATATGCATAGTTGAATCCAAAAATTAAAATAGCGCCCCCTAAATCCAAGAGGTTAAATATAGCACTACTCTGAACTCTCTGCTTCTTGCGCCTGACTTGTCGCCCACTACACCCAGTTTGTTACAATGGTTTATTACCCCATCACTTCGTCTTCCTGCCGAACCATAAAATATGTTAGGATTAGAGGGAAGGAGGAGTGACTAAATTGGAATATATACACTTGTGGTGGTGGAAACATGTATTTGTCTAATGCAGCTGTATTGATCCTCTGGGAAGAATAAACTTGGTTAAGCTTTCATAGTGTCCATATAATTTTTTACTCTGACAATTAGAACCTAACAAATTGTGTTGTCGGCAGGATTCACCACGATTAGTGGAGCAGGAGCTGTCAACAAACAAGGTTGGCACAGTTACTACACCTGTTTCCACTCATTTTTACATCTTGGCGAGATGAGAATTGTAGGCTGAACAATTATAGCAGACGGACCTAGAAAGCCTGAGTTTATTCAGTAAGCCCACTCATTGTGTTACGCCCGGTCGTAGCTTTGTAGTGTATAGTAGGTTGGTTCCGGCTAGTACTTTAAAGTATAGGGTAAGTCCCTGAAGGTAAAGTCGAGCAGGCTGGTACCTGTAGGCTAATTCCTAGTGGGTAAATCCCGGTCGGGGTTGGTTCCCTGCTAAACCTGTAACGAGAGGTGAAAGTCTCAGTCGCAATGCCCGTGCGGCAGTGGAATGTGTGTAGATGGATAAAGTGACTTGCTTGTGTACTAGTATAAAAAGTTGCCATTCAGGGTTAAAAGAAAAGCAATAAGATATTCAAACGCTGTTGGATTTGGGTGAATTAGCAGGAGCAATAAAGAGAGGTTGGTTGTATTCCCTTTTGGGGTGGTGAACCATGACAGATTATGTGGAAATAGGAAGACAAGTGTGAATCATTTTGGTAATGTCTATCACAATAGTGATATTTGAGGCACCATACTGGAATAAGCCATTAAGTCATCCATATTCTCCAGTAATATATTTGCAGAAGCTATAGTATAGGTTATAATACAAGGTTTTAAGTGCCGTGACCAATTAAATATTATCCGGGGAGGTGGGTTGCGCTACCTTGGAAAATAATGAATAGAAGGTGTGTATTATAGATGGGAGTGAAGAAATCTAAAACACCTTAGACACCGATGGGAGAGGTTTGGGAATAATAACTGTTGATATGGCGACAGACGGCCCTGATTCTCCAAGCAGGGCTAGAGGATTTTAATAAAGCCATGGAGCCGCTGAAAGAAGCGCACATGCATTCTACCAATTCGGCTCGAGTATGGGAAAATTAATAGTTGTACTTAGTTGCAAAAAAACTGGGTACATGAGTACATTGATAGATTTAGTACTTTGGCTTTGATAGCAGGTTTGAAACCTGTGATCAAAACGACAATTGTGGGGGTTGTGGATAAAATAGAACAAGATGTTTTGAGAGTGGAATATAAATCCACTCACTTCGCAGACATGCGAGCGGGTTAATACTGACAGTGAAAGTCACTAACATAGGTTTCAATGGCCAAGGTAAGACAAAGAAACATAGCGAAAAACCATCAAAGCATAAGGAGACAGCTCCCTGTTTTAGATGTGGGACTATCAGACTTTGGAAGAATGAGTGTAAGTAGGAATTGAGCTGCTGTGGAGGGAGTGCCGCTATGCAAGTGTTTGCATTCAGATACATTTACAAAATAACACTTTCAATATTTGGAAGACCCTCAGTCCTCTACACAATATGGTGCTGCTGATTCCAGGTGCCATAGCAGTCTCTTTCTGCTGTAAAGTAGAGGGACACCAAGCATGTGGTGCAGGTGATGGAGGACTTCATTTTGCAAAGAACACAGCGACGCTTCCATGCTGTGGCCTTTTGGCCCTGAGGCACATCCATGCCTGCAGAAATACATTTGGGCAGATGAACACCACTTGTGGCAGGAGCAGAAGGGACAGAGGTAAAGGGGCCAGAACGTGGTGCAGCGGTGCTGTAGCCAGCAAGCTCCTTGATGAGCACCTCTCTGAAGGCTAGCTGTGAGATGGGGGGCTTTCCACAGCTCCTAGCCATTTCCTTGTGTAGGATGAATGCATTCACCTCAGCAATGTTGATGAAATTATAGAAGAAGTTCTTGTACCATTTCATCGTCTTATGGAGAACATTGTAATAGCCTATCAGCGCATCTGACAGGTCCACACCTCCCATGCTCTTGTTGTAGTCCTTTATTGCTTTTGGAATTGGGACATTTTTTTTGCGGTCCATGGCCCAGTAGTGCTGAGACAACAGGTATCCGGCTGAATGAACCAGCTTCAGTGGGGGGATGGACACCTTGGCACTGGGGGATCCCATTTGGAGTTATTGTCACTGTGAAAGAAAATGTTCAGTTAGAATAGTTTCACAAATGAGCCCTGTATCAACAGGTATAATAAACATATATATATATATATATATATATAGAGCACAGGGAACATAAGGTTGAATATATTATTACAGACCTGCTAGATCTACTGTCTCATTTATATTATGACATTTCAGCTAGATCAACTGTCTCTATTATATTATGACAGACCAGCTAGATCTACTGTCTTTATTATATTACAACAGACCAGCTGTATCTGCTGTCTCCATTTCACTTTGGCCATTGTTGATGGCCTGCCCTCCCCTCAACAGCCTCAAATAGGCTATTTCATGTGGGGGTGGGGTGGAGCGGCAGACACACTCATCTCGCCATGCTCCCTCTAATCCACAATATGTATATATACATACACAAACATAGGCTATGGGTCATAAACATACATACAAACATACCCCCTTCCCACAATGTATAGCCAACGTGTACTTTACATATTTCATATTTTTTTATATATTGCTATTAAAAATGTTTAAAAACCCAAATAATATTTTATATTATTAATTTCAAACAACGGCATTAGCATGAGAAGAACTTACCAGTCCAAAACGATGTCCTCTCTGTTCCAAAAATATTCCTGCATTTGGGAATCAAAGCTATGCTAGCTAAATGAATCGTCCTCCAACAATCTCTGTCTCACTTTCCCGATCAATTTCTTCTAACATTGTGTGCACATCTGTATATCTAGACTTAAGATTTAGCTTTCCCTGACTTAGTCGCCATACTGATTGATATATAAACACCTGAAGATGTGCTTTACCAAAAAAGTACATGCGCTCCTTCCAGTATGAATCTTCAATGGCGAACTACCCTCTTTACGCCAGAGTTTACTACATTGCCATTTACCTCAGCTCATTGGCTATCTACCCAGCTAGATTTCAAGATGATCAGTGGTCGTTGGGTTAAAATACAGTCAATCAACGAAACAGTGGTCATATCATTGGTGCACAATGATGTCATTACTTGTTGTCTTCAAATTGGTTTCTTTCAGTCAATACGTCCCGCGAAATGACCCATCATGTTTGGTTGTGTTACAAACAAACCAGTTGATTCCAATGAAACCAAACATGACTGGAAAAGTCACATTTAGTGTGTGTATTTACATCGAATGTGTCGTCGAAAGTGGAATGAGACGGAATTCACGACACAAGCGGTTCACACAATGTTTCGTGTTAGGCTATAAAAATGATTTTATCAAACAAAAGACCATTCACTGTGTAACAATGAGCATTGGGATTGGAAACAGAGGAATATCGTCAAAGGTAAACAATTTATTTTATTGCAATTTGTGATTTTGTTACGCCTGTGCTGGTTGAAATAGTTTTTTTTTATGGGGCACTATCCTCAGATAATCACATCGTATTCTTTCACGGTAAATCCTTTTTTAAATCTGACAACGCAGTTGGATTAGCAAGATTCTAGGCTTTCGAAAACATGTGAGACACTTGTATTTTCATTAATGTTTAATATGACTATTTATGTAGAGATCACCGTATGTTGTCGAATTTAATCCCGCTAACAGGTTTGGTGCGCAGAGAGGTTAACTTCTGATGTAAAAACCAGTCTCTTTCACTCCTCAGATACTATAGTCTTCTGATGTAATCATGTTTCTAGGATAGAAATGTTCCAGGTTTAACCCAGAATCCAACAGTACTAGCACAATATCAATAACAATATCAGTGATAGACGAGGTAGTTATATGCATACAATCAGGGGTAAAATGGCTAAGCAGCAGGATAAAAAAATAGTATCAACAATGTATGGCATGTGTGGTAGGAGAGAGTCATGTGAATAGAGGCACTGCAGATAGTGCAGATGACTGGTCCATCCAAACCACGCATGAACAAGGGAATCTATATTCGGAGAGCCTGTTTCTGTCCTGTAATTGTGATGATCTGAGAGAATATTAGGGTGGCACTGTAATTCATTAATCATATGCTGTTTGCCTCTGTTCTTACCTCTTTCCCATTCTAATATATAATAATAATAATAATAATAATAATAATAATAATATAATATATAATAATAATATATGGTCCTGTGTAGCTCAGTTGGTAGAGCATGGCGCTTGTAACGCCAGGGTAGTGGGTTCGATCCCCGGGACCACCCATACGTAGAATGTATGCACACATGACTGTAAGTCGCTTTGGATAAAAGCGTCTGCTAAATGGCATATATTATTATTATTCCCATTCTGTCTCCTACACCTCTCCCCACCTCGTCTTTCTTACTTGTTTTATAATGCACACCATATGCACATTGAAGTACAGATTGAACTTGTATTTATAATGTAATATTACAATTATCATAATTATAATGCATGAATTATGTATATTTATAACACCTGGATAATGAACTTCTTTCAATAAAGCGTTTCAAATTTTCCACTGGTTGAAATGAAGTATCTCATTGAAATACTGTGTCCTCAGATTAATGCAGATGAAGGGAGTTAGATATGCATAGTTTTTTGAAGTGTATAATTGTAATACATACACGCAGACACAGCATCATTCAAAGAATGGAGTTTGATACACCTGGTATTGGATATGACTGAAACAGAATGTCTAAGAAATTCATACCTGAACCACACCTTTATTTGCCAAGGCAGAGTACATGATCAGTGAATACAATCAAAGATACCCACAATGTATGTCATGTGTGGTAATAACTACAGTACATGTATATAGGACTTCCATCCTTGGCACAATTAAGTTATTATAGTCTACTTAATCCATGGGCTTCATAAATGCCATTCAGATTTAGCTGAGGTTCATAGATTGGTATGAATATTAGTTCAGAACCTAACGTTTTAGGGTGCATACACAGATCGGCTATATACTGTAGTTAGCTACACATCCATAGGCCTACAGTTATTTGTATCCTCCACTACACAATAAGCAAGTAAATAATTAGCTAGCTATGTTACTTCAGCTGCATTGCACGGCAAGGCAAGCATACACAATTGTACATTCAATTTGCAGTAAATACTTTAGCTAGCTAGATTCTTTACATCCACTGTTTCCCAAGATGACATCCTGGTTTGCAGGATTTCTCAGGAGTCCCTAAAACATTAAACAACATGAATTACAATGTCATACTCATGTCATAACACCAGCTAGCTAGCTGGCTAACGTTAGCTAGTCAGTTAATTGAAATGTTAATCCTTTGCACATGAACGCTCATGTGCAAAATAATTAGTAATTAGTATCTAAGATTTGCTCTTATTCTGTAGGGATCGATAGTCTCAGAGTTTAACCATTTCCTGCCATGTAGCCAAAGCTCCACGTGGTATGGTTAGGAATTCAACATTACAACCTTAGCTTATACTGAGGTTGTTGTGGTCTAAACTCAACATGTGCCCCCTCGGTGTCCATCGAGGTATGCGTGGTCTGAAGAGGGTTTCCTCAGGAAGGGGTTTTATTCGTAACAAGCTAACAATAGCTCACGGGAGCTGGCTAATGACTTAGTTAAACTTGAAAGGGAATACAATTCTCTTTCATTAAAGGTTTAACATCACCTTACATCATTTCACAAATAGTTTAATCTTTACTCATTCATTTTATACAAGAATTAGATGCAAACCCCATAATTGATAAATGTACATTCAGAGATATAGTTGTGGGCTTCCTGTCCTCTCTGAGGTCACCAAATGAAACACACTCATCATACCCGTCCCTTAACCTCTTAAGCGCAACCGACACAGAGGCGTGCCATCTAGCCATCTGGAAATGCAAATGCGCTACGCTAAATGCTAATAGCACTAGTTAAAACTCAAACGTTCATTAAAACACACATGCAGGGTACTGAACTAAAGCTACACTCGTTGTGAATCCAGCCAACAAGTCAGATTTTTTTCGGCGAAAGCATGAGTAGCTATTATTTGATAGCATGCAACACCCCGAAATACCTGAAGGGGACGTAAACAAAATAATTAGCATAGCCGGCGCTACACAAAACGCAGAAATAAAATATAAAACATTCATTACCTTCGACAAGCTTCTTTGTTGGCACTCCTAGATGTCCCATAAACATCACTATTGGGTCTTTTTTTTATTAATTCGGTCCATATATACCCTAAATATCGATCTATGAAAAGTGTGTGATCCAGGAAAAAACAGCGTTTTAAAACGCAACGTCATTTTTAAAAATTAAAAAAGTTGACGATAAACTTTCACAAAACACTTCAAAATACTTTTGTAATCCAACTTTAGGTATTAGTAAACGTTAATAATCTATCAAATTGATCACGGGGCGATGTGTATTGAATAGCTCCACGTCTTCAAATCATATTCGGAAATTTCTCCTCCAAAACATCCTGTCGGAAACCGGAAGGAATGGGCTCTCTCTTACTCGTTTGACCAAGAAACAAAGCCCAGGCAATTGACAAGACTGGCAACATTGTGTGGAAGCTGTACGACTTGCAATCTCAGCCCCATGTAATTTGCTTTCCCAATACAATACATGCAAGTGGCAGATTGTAATTTTTTACAGATTTTGGTGATCAGTTTTTCTTCCGCTTTTTGATGAAACACACGTTCTGTTATAGTCACAGCCGTGATTTAATCAGTTTTAGAAACGTCAGAGTGTTTTCTATCCACACATACTAATCATATGCATATACTATATTCCTGTCATGAGTAGCAGGACGCTGAAATGTTGCGTGATCTTTAACAGAATGTTCGAAAAAGTAGGGGGTAGGCTTAACAGGTTTGTCCACGGACCATTCCCACCTTCTCACAAGTGGACCTATTGTATCAAATTCCCATTTTGGGGATATAGGAGTTCGCCATGTGAAATCCTTTGTTCTCTCTATGTGTCTCTCTTTCTGCATGGCCAGGGGGGAGAGAGTCTCCTCCAGAAATGTACGACCTGAGATAACAGAACCTGGGTGTAGGAGAGAGAGAGCGAGGGGGATGCCATGATCTATACCCAGAAAGGCCACATCATGACATTGCACATTTAACATGCTGATAGATATTTGGAAAAGCGAATTTAAGTTTCCTTGCAAGTCCCCGGCTACTGGGAGCACCGCCTCTGGGTGAGAATTTTCTTGTTTACTTATGGCAGAATACAGCTCATTCAATACTGTCTTAGTGCTTGCCTCTGACTGTGGTAGCATGTAAACAGCTATCGGAAATACAGATGAAAACTCTCTAGGTAGATAGTGTGGTCTACAACTGATCATGAGATACACTACCTCAGGCAAGCAATAGCTCGATACTTCCTTAGATATCTTGTACCAGCTGTTATTTGCAAAAATACATAGTCCGCCTCCCCTTGTCTTACCAGACGCCGCTGTTCTACCCTTCCGGTACAGCGTATATCCAGCCAGCTGTATGTTGATGTGTCATTGTGCAGCCACGACTCTTTGAAGCATAAGATATTACAGTTTTCAAAGTCCTGTTGGTAGTTTAATCTTGAGCGTAGGTCATCAATTTTATTCTCCAAAGATTGCACTTTTGCTAGCAGAATGGAAGGAAATGGGGGTTTATTCGATCACCTATGAATTCTCAGAAGGCAGCCCACCCTCTTGCCCCTTTTCCTCCACCTCCTCTTTACGAAAATCACGGGGACCTGGGCCTGTTCCAGAGAAAGCAGTATATCGTTCACGTCGGGCTCATGAGACTCATTAAAGGGAAAAAAGGATTCTGCTAGTCCGTGGTGAGTAATCGCAGTCCTGATGTCCAGAAGTTATTTTCAGTCATAAGAGATGGTAGTGGCAACATTATGTACAAAATAACAAAAAAACAAGTTACAAACAATGCAAATAAACAAACAAAAGAACACAATCGGTTGGTGACACGTAAAATGTCTGCCTTCCTCTCCAGTGCCAAAATTCATGCAGGGCAAGTCATTAACCTGTTTACAGTTGTCCTTCAGACAAGGAGGTGACTGAAAATGTTGTTGTGTTGTTTGATGCAAGAAACCACTTTACAAAATAAAATGCATCATTATTCCGATACCATTATTACAGAAAATCAGACAAATTATGTTACCCTCTGCCTATTGGCTACTTAGCTTATACAAGACAAAATACAACACTGCCCCTTTAAGATGAAACAAAAAGCTCTCTACCTGATTCACTTTTCATAGATGTATAGAAATGCACAAATGTTTTGCTCTTTTAGGAAGCAATCACTCCACCATTGCTGACTACAATTTATCTACAAATGGGCTAATGTGTCTTTAACTTCTTGCGACGAGCAATCCCGGTATCCGGGAGCGTAATTATAGCCTCAAGCTCATTACCATAATGCAACGTTAACTATTCATGAAAATCGCAAATGAAATAAATATATTGGCTCACAAGCTTAGCCTTTTGTTAACAACACTGTCATCTCAGATTTTCAAAAAATGCTTTTCAACCATAGCCACACAAGCATTTGTGTAAGAGTATTGATAGCTAGCATAGCATTAAGCCTAGCATTCAGCAGGCAACATTTTCACAAAAACAAGAAAAGCATTCAAATAAAATCATTTACCTTTGAAGAACTTCGGATGTTTTCAATGAGGAGACTCTCAGATAGCAAATGTTCAGTTTTTCCAAAAATATTATTTGTGTAGGAGAAATTGCTCCGTTTTGTTCATCACGTTTAGCTAAGAAAAAACAACGAAAATTCAGTCATCCAAACGCCAAACATTTTTCCAAATGAACTCCATAATATCGACAGAAACATGGCAAACGTTGTTTAGAATCAATCCTCAAGGTGTTTTTCACATATCTATTCGATGATATATCATTCGTGGAAGTTTGGTTTCTCCTCTGAATCACATGGGAAAATACATGCAGCTGGAGATTACGCACCGATTTCGACGAGGGACACCAGGCGGACACCTGGTAAATGTAGTCTCCTATGGTCAATCTTCCAATGATATGCCTACAAATACGTCACAATGCTGCAGACACCTTGGGGAAATGACAGAACGTGTAGGCTCGTTCCTGGCGCATTCACAGCCATATAAGGAGACATTGGAACACAGCACCTCAAAAATCTGGCTCACTTCCTGCTTGAAGTTTCATCTTGGTTTCACCTGTAGCATTAGTTCTGTGGCAGACACAGACAATATCTTTGCAGTTTTGGAAACGTCAGAGTGTTTTCTTTCCAAAGCTGTCAATTATATGCATAGTCAAGCATCTTTTCGTGACAAAATATCTTGTTCAAAACGGGAACGTTTTTCATCCAAAAATGAAATACTGCCCCCAGAGATTCAAGAGGTTAACAAGCAAACATATGAACAAATTCACACATCGCTACATCAAGCTCTCGCTTTGATCTCAAAACAAGCGCATCTACCCACAAAGCTGATACTGTAAAAACAGTCCAAGTCAAAGTGAATGGCACAGATCCATATATGGCAATGGTCTAATTGCATAAATGGCCTACTGCAGCTCTGATTGGTTATGGCGCACCGGTCTGTGTAGAGTACGTGCCTGAGTTGTGCCTGTCGATGGAATAGATGCGTTCTGCCTAAAACAAAAAACTAAATATCTTCCATAGTTGGTTTTGTTTCAGTATGTTGCACTAAAAGTGGCTAATATTGTGTCGATTCGATCACAGTTCCCACATTAAAGGGAAAAGTTGATAGTGTTAAATAATGGGGAAAAACTCTTCAAAGTTGAGTGAAGTCCCATCTCCTGCTTCTCTGCACACTATGATATTGCTTCTGCGTGGCAGTCACAGGGAGCTGCTCATCCGCACACATGCACAGCTTGGCGGGAACATTGGTCGACTCCAATATCAAGCCGATCAATTTTGCATCTAGGATATTAAGAAAAGCAGAAAGTAACTATGCACAGATAGAAAGTGAAGCCCTAGGCATTGTTTTTGTAATGAGTAAGTTTCATAAGTATCTGTAGAATGCAAAGGTGGGTTTTGTTGTTATCAGTACACACCTACGACATCAAGTACCACAAGTCAGAACTGCGATGCAGATGGACTCTCCAGGTTACCACTACCTGTGGTCAAGCCAGAGTCATAGTAGGTAAACATCTACTTCAGACCAGAGGAAAATGCACCAGTCACTTCAACACAAGTGTAGAGATACACCAGAAATGACCCGGTGTTATCTGAATTGATGGACATTATAATCAAAGGTAAAGCCGCAGAAGATTGCCTTGGAACCGAAACCTTACCTTTCCAGGAGAACTGAGCTGTCAGTATAGTCCGGTTGTCTGCTGTAGGGGAGGAGAGTCATCATTCTGCCTTCGCTGAGGAAACCAACGCTTGGAACAGCTTCCTGCTATCTTACAGGAACACGCTGCATGAAACCAAAAAGGCTTAGCCTGCATCACTTCTTATGAAGAGAGAGCTACGCACAAGATGTGACCTACTCAAACTTCCAAATGCAAAAGAGACAGGAGATCCAAGTCAAATGTTGTGAACTCTGAGCAAAGGACATAGCTTTCAATCCTGGAGAAACTGTCTTAGCTAGGAAATACCTCAAAGGACCGAAGTGGATTCCTGCTACAGTCATTGATCAGACTGGTCCTGTGTTCTACACTGTCTAGATTGCAGAGGATGTCATCTGGAAAAGGCACACATATCAGTTACTGTTGAGTAAAGCAACACCGACAGAACTACCAGTCATGAGTGGTCCAGAACTGTAACTGGGAGACACCCTGACCCAGCAGTCATCACCTAGGGGCTCACAGTCACGGTCTCAGGACACTGACTCAGTCACACCCACACTGGAGTGTGACGAGACTGTGGCACAGGCTACTGTTGGTGTTTCATACTGGAGAGGGAATGCAAAACAACGACGCTGGACAGAGTGGAATCAGGTGTATCAAAAAGGCTGTTTATTGGTCAAAGATATCTTGTCCTGCCGTTTATCGTGCACGGACCTAAGGAATGTGACTCCTGTGAGGAGTCAAAATAGTTAGGCTGCTCAGCCAGAGTTTACAGCAGAATGTATACACAGAATAATGTAGGTGGAGTCTCGTCGTGTTGATCTTCTGACTGGTCCTGAAGAGTTGGAGGCGGGCCTTGCTCTAGCCAGAGCGGGCCCCCTTGGTGCACAGCAAAGTCCATTGCTCTTGGCACCCGACCAGTAGGGGGGGTAGAGTGTGTGTGTACAGTGCTTCATGAAATGTGTGTGTGTCAAGGAAACGTGGATATTGGTAATGTCTGCTTTAGGCTCAGGTGTTTCCTGTCTTTGCAGGAGTGCATGCAGGGTTCAATGTCAGCGAGATAGCTTGGCACTTCTAAGCTCATTAGTGTTGCAGGATGCTCTTTGTAGTTTTACAGGGAGTAATATTTGCGTGATGGCAGCTGTGTGTCCTTCGGATAATCATGTCATTGCACACAGGCTCTAGACTTGGCTGAAGACAATGGGCCCAGAGTTATCTGAGGGCATCCGGTTTAACCAGAGCTTTGGTCTTCTAGTAACGCTTTATATTAGATTATTTATATAACACTACTCACATGCCTACACTTGAGCCAAAGCCTAAGTCCAAAGACATTGTTATTGTTACCTTACGAAATGAAGGCGGGCATCTATGTACATGCTTGGACTTGTAAAACAGACTCACCTGACAGTTCATGTAAGAGTGGAGGTGTTGTGTATTAGGGTTGTACCAATTGCACCTCCATAGTTGTATACACAGAGCATCACGGGTAATATGTGCATTGATATGATCACTTTCTAGATAAAATGATTGAACTGATTCCCATCTCCTGTCTTATCATTATTGAATTGTAATAAAGACGTGGTTATGAAACTCACAAGACATAGCAGATCCCATTCACATTTCTGGGGTCCACAAAAAACAAAACATTGATACACTGAGAGACAAGGACATTCTCACAAATCTTATATACAACAGTATACAAAGAATACAATAACAACAATTATACAAAGAATACAACTTGTTTCCATGCAATACAACATGTCAGATAATGTTTATGTGTTTGCTCCTAAATTTATGTAAAGAGTTTGTACTTGTGTCTGTTGGGAGTGATGTGTTATCATGTTTGCTAAATCAATACAAACCCCAAGGCATTTTTAACTCTAATATTTTTTTTAAATTTGAACTCAAAGTCAACAAAAATTCACTATTACTTAAAATGTTTATGTGGTACTGATTAAAAACTAAATGAGAAGTCACAAAAAAAATTATGATAACAAATTAACTTTTTTCCTAACACTATCTACTATAGGTAGTCTTTTTTACATTGTTTTTAATATCTGTGTTTTTGCAGGGATTGATTGATTAATCTTATGCCACACACCATTTTTGTAACCACTGTGTTTTTGCAGGGATTGATTGATTAATCTTATGCGACACAATATTTTTGCACCCGGTACTGAAATGGTTGTTCCCATTTAAATGGCTTAGGTATTTCCTCTATTACTAACCCTGGCAGTTATTATGAATGCAGGTTTTGGGTGAACAAAAATGTCAACTGTTGGATATCCTAACTCTGGCTGGTAATTCCATATGAATAGCACCTCAGTTTGAAAGCCAGTACAATGTGACTTGCAGGTAGGGTTGCAAGATTCTGGTATATTTCCCAGGTTTACCAGAAATCCCAGCTGGAAGATTCCTGGACATTTTTCAACCAGGTTTTTTTGAAAATCTGAGAATCTGCAACACTACTTGCAGGCCTGATGTGGCCAGTAAACCATGAATTGCAGGCCGCTTTATTCGGGTAAAGCTAAGACTCAAAATAATGTCTTATGAGATATACTACATGACCACAAATATGTGGACACCTGCTCATTGAACATCTCATTCCAAAATAATGGGCATTCATTTAGAGTTCATCCCCCCTTTGCTGCCAAAACAGCTTTCACTCTTCTGATGTTGGGCTCGCAGTTGGATTTCCAATTCATCCCCAATATGTTCGATGGAGTTGAGGTCAGGGCTCTGTGCAGTGCAGTCAAGTTCTTCCAAATCTATCTCAACAAACCATTTCAGCATAGACCTCGCTTTGTGCATGGGGGCATGGTCATGCTGAACAGAAAAGGGCCTTTTCCAAACTGTTGACACAAAGTTGGAAGCACAGAATAGTCTAGAATTGTGTAGCATTAAGATTTCCCTTCACTGGAACTAAGAGACCTAGCCCAAACCATGAAAACAGCCCCAGACCATTATTCCTCCTCCACCAAACTTTACAGTTGGCACTATGCATTCATTTACATTTACATTTACATTTAAGTCATTTAGCAGACGCTCTTATCCAGAGCAACTTACAAATTGGTGCATTCACCTTATGACATCCAGTGGAACAGCCACTTTACAATAGTGCATCTAAATATTTTAAGGGGGGGGGGGGGGTGAGAAGGATTACTTTATCCTATCCTAGGTATTCCTTAAAGAGGAGGGGTTTCAGGTGTCTCCGGAAGGTGGTGATTGACTCCGCTGTCCTGGCGTCGTGAGGGAGTTTGTTCCACCATTGGGGAGCCAGAGCAGCGAACAGTTTTGACTGGGCTGAGCGGGAACTGTACTTCCTCAGTGGTAGGGAGGCGAGCAGGCCAGAGGTGGATGAACGCAGTGCCCTTATTTGGGTGTAGGGCCTGATCAGAGCCTGGAGGTACTGAGGTGCCGTTCCCCTCACAGCTCCGTAGGCAAGCACCATGGTCTTGTAGCGGATGCGAGCTTCAACTGGAAGCCAGTGGAGAGAGCGGAGGAGCGGGGTGACGTGAGAGAACTTGGGAAGGTTGAACACTAGACAGGCTGCGGCGTTCTGGATGAGTTGTAGGGGTTTAATGGCACAGGCAGGGAGCCCAGCCAACAGCGAGTTGCAGTAATCCAGACGGGAGATTACAAGTGCCTGGATTAGGACCTGCGCCTCTTCCTGTGTGAGGCAGGGTCGTACTCTGCGGATGTTGTAGAGCATGAACCTACAGGAACGGGCCACCGCCTTGATGTTAGTTGAGAACGACAGGGTGTTGTCCAGGATCACGCCAAGGTTCTTAGCGCTCTGGGAGGAGGACACAATGGAGTTGTCAACCGTGATGGCGAAATCATGGAACGGGCAGTCCTTCCCCGGGAGGAAGAGCAGCTCCGTCTTGCCGAAGTGCAGCTTCGGGCATGTAGCGTTCTCCTGGCATCCGCCAAACCCAGATTCGTCCTGTCGGACTGCCAGATGGTGAAGCATGATTCATCACTACAGAGAACGCGTTTCCACTGCTCCAGAGTTATCTCCTGACGAACAATTATTGTACTGATGTTGCTTCCAGAGGCAGTTTGGAACAGTTATTTTGCTGACTTTGCTTCCAGAAGCAGTTTGGAACTCGGTAGTGAGTGTTGCAACCAAGGACAGGCGATATTTACACGCTTCAGCACTCGCGGGTCCTGTTCGGTATGCTTGTGTGGCCTTCCGCTTCGGGGCTGAGATGTTGCTCCTAGACGTTTCCAATTCACAATAACAGCACTTACACTTGCAGCTCTAGCAGGGTAGAACTTTTACGAACGGACATGTTGGAAAGGTGGCATCCTATGACGGTGCCTCATTGAAAGTCACTGAGCTCATCAGTAAGGTCATTCCACTTTAATGTTTGTCTATGGAGATTGCATGACTGTGTGCTTGATTTTATACACCGGTAAGCCAAACCCACTAATTTGAAGTGGTGTCCACATACTTTTGTGTATATAGCATATGTCATGTATTGTCAAAAGTTTAATTGTAATGATAATATTCGCCTAATATTCGCCTAGGAACTCACTTGACGAAGGCCACAGGACTGAAAATGAACGAATTCAACAATGGTCACTGTCACTAACAAATACAGTTGATGTGGAAATGCTTCAAGTCACTCGAAAAGGCACTGGTAAATAATATTGGAGGCCGGCTAAGTGGGGGAGTTAATCAAAATGTTCATGCTGATGCAACTAAAATCTGGACCCCTACAGGGTCACAGTGACTCTTTCGGTTTGAGTAATGACTACAAAATCACTTGAAGTAACTGTATATTAAGTTTAACAGGTTTCCTCAAAAGTTTTGAGTAATGACAGCACATTGGACTTTACAGTGTGCTGGGGCAAATGCAGGCTCTCCACACGTTTTCCAGCGGCCCTACCTGTATGTCTTTACTGTCCTTCCCTATTACTCTGTGTAGTAGGAGTTGGTCAGTGCTGCTCTCAAACGACGACGACGACGGGGGAAATACAGATTTAACCGGCTTCACCTTTACTGTCCCCGGATAATACGTTTGCTCTGGCTAAAACAGAGAGAAAGAGAGAGCCTCTGTTTTAATTTTAACAAGTAAGTTCGGTGTATGCATGTGCCGTGCGTAGTAGTGCCACAATGTTTGATGATCACGCTTGGCAACAGAAAGATACTAGACACTAACTCGTACAGTAGTTACCACTAAAACTCCCTATTTCAAGTGTAGGCGAGAGAATGCGTTCTAGTTTCAGTCACCGTCTATGACAGCCTGAATAGGATTTGTGTGCTTTTGGAGCCAACATGGTAAGATATTATTTCATGTTTGATATGAGCGTTGTAATATTTTGTTTATGTCAGGGAATAATGTGAAAACGGTAGTTAATGTGTTAGTTATTTGAATGTTCGTAATCTACAGCCATTGTAATGTATTGCTTGGTCGTGTGCGAATCTATGAGCTAGGCATTTAATTTCAAATAAAACTACTATGCAGTGTAATCATTGCAGTATTGGGGATGCCAGTAATAAACAAATATAATGTGATAATAATTTGGACTATATTTCATCCACTGACAATGCGTCTTCATAGAGCAGCCTAAAGTAGACCGTTCCGTTAATCTCTTGAAAGTTACGTTTTAAAGCACACTGATTGCATGAGCATTCACATTGGATTGATTATGCAAGAGTGATATCCCACTCGTGTCAGTGCTTTACTGTAAACTGCAGCTGCAGGAAAAACAAAGTTTACTTCCAGTCGCTTTCAGCACTTCATGTATCTCTGTGTCAAATGCTCTGTGTTTTTGTTTTATGCACGGGGAGAAGAATTCTAAAATCACACATTTCTCCACTGAGTCACCACACTATAGCGCCTTCGCGTGCATGGGTCAGGTCTCTCACGCGTTGAAGCACATACCGTACACACTAAATACAAATGTGTTGAAATAAGGGTTATTTGGCTTGTATCCATAGCGGATCCTTTTTTGGTTCTACGTGTATGGCAGTAGCGATGCGTGTGTAAAATAACTTGGGAAGCCAAGCCAGAAAAAAAGTCATATTATAACTTATGTGTTGTGTGATAATTGCGTTGTTTGCTCTATAACCTGTTAATTCTATGCCTTGCGACCATGACAATAACAAGACACAGTGGGAGAATATTATTTCAACCACACCTTTGTTTCATCACAAAACCTGAGATCAACCACTGTCTGGTGAAGTCCTCAATGCAACAAACAATTACATGACCTACAGCATGGTCAAGCAAGTTAAGTAGTCCAACATTTTTGGACTACTTAACAACTAGGCTTATTGATTTAGAACAACGGAGAGTTACCTTAAGTCGCAAAGAAATCAGGAGTTGCCTCTACTATTCCAGCACCTTTTCAACTTCAACATTTCAACATCATCAAATCACCTATGATTAGTCTAATACAGTGACAACTAAAAAATAACAAAAAACTATTTAGTTCAATCAACAACTTATGCTAAATATGATGTGGCTTTCCATGCTTCTGATTTCTCTGTGTGTGTGTGTGTGCATGCATGCACTAGTGTAGAAAAAGACATGTTGATTTACCCAACTGCCATTCTGCTCTCTTTCATGTACGTAAAACGTCTATGACTGTCATACAGTACAGATTTTTATTTGTTGTCATAGGCAATTTTAGCTTGCTAGCCTCCTGAAGACAACAACACAACGAGATGCAACAATTCAAGTTGTTCCTGTCAATAACATGTTGCTCTCGATGTGACGTGATTGGAGTGAAGCCAAATCCAAACTGGATTCCCTTGACACTTTGTTTTAGTGCGCCAGGACAATTCACAGTTGAGCTCACTCAGTTTAGCTCAACGCTAATTGGCTATTATTTGTACTTCTTTATCAAGGAATGCCAAATGCTCTATGGCTTCCCTTGCATTCAATGCTATGGACGGCAACAATGTCATACTCTTTTTGACCAGACAACATCATATAGATTGCCTACTCATACAAGGACAGAGGGGGTGCTGTTTCGATCACTTGGATGCTTTCTCCGGTGAGATACATCGAGCCTCTTGCGAATTGAAGGAAAACTAAGAAACACAGAGAGACTAAATAAACATTTTTTATTATCTTCTTCTTGATAATTGTTTTTTGGGGGGAAGCCTGGCTCCCCTTGGCATCCATGAATACACATCACTGCTGTATGGTGCTATAAATCAGGGTTTCCCAAACTCTTAACTGTTTCCAAAGGTTCTATAAAGAACCATAAAAAAGGTTATATATAGCAACAAAAAAGGGTTCCGCTATGATATATTTTTTACCAGATTTGGAAAATAACATGTACTTGGTTTTACCTGAATTAAGTACCAATTTCAGTTAAACAAAGGCTTTCTGCAGGGCAATAAAGGCATATTTTTTTTACAGATAAACAAATATTGTTAATGTAAATACCAAAAAGAACCAGACCAAGAATCGATCTCTGTGGGACACCCTTTGTTATGCCCAGAAAACCTGATGTTATGGTTCTCTGGGATGGTTATAGTTTTGCTCTAATACAGTGGTCTGAAACTCATAGTTTATAAGTTTACAGGCCACATCAGGCCTGCAAGTCACATTATGCTGTCTTGCAAAGTGGTGGGTAATTCCTGTTAGAATTGTTTTTCCAACAGTCTTGAAAGAGTTCCCACATATGCTGAGCACTTGTTGGCTGCTTTTCCTTTACTCTGCAGTCCAAATCATCCCAAACCATCTCACTTTGGTTGAGGCCAGGTCATCTGATGCAGCACTCCATCACTCTCCTTCTTGGTAAATAGCCCATACACAGCCCGGAGGTGTGTTGGGTCATTGTCCTGTTGAAAAACAAATGATAGTCCCACTACATCCAAACCAGATTGGATGGCATATTGCTGCAGAATGCTGTGGTATCCATGCTGGTTAAGTGTGCCGTGAATTCTAAATAAATCACAGACAGTGTCACCAGCAAAGCACCCCCACGCCATAACACCTCCTCTTCCATGCTTTACGGTGGGAAATTCACATGCAGAGATCATCCGTTCACCTACACTGCATCCTACAAAGACACAGCGATTGGAAACAAAAATCTACAATTTAGACTCCAAACCAAAGGACAGATTTCCACCGGTCTAATGTCCATTGCTTGTGTTTCTTAAACCAAGCAAGTCTCTTCTTCTTATTGGTGTCCTTTAGTAGTGGTTTCTTTGCAGCAATTTGACCATGAAGGCCTGATTCACACAGTTATTACATGTGTCCCTTTCTGGGAAAGTCTCTTAGAGCTTTCCACACCTGGATTGTACAAAATTGAACCATTATTATTTTGAAAATTCTTCAAGCTCTATCAATTTTCAGGTCTTGCCATAGACTTTCAAGTAGATGTTCAAGTCAAAACTGAAACTCGGCCACTCAGGAACATGTACTGTCCTCTTGGTAAGCAAATCCAGTGTAGATTCGGCCTTGTGTTTTAGGTTATTGTCATGCTGAAAGGTGAATTCTTCTCCCAGTGTCGGTTGAAAACAGACGGAACCAGGTTTTCCTCTAAGATTTTGACTTAGCTTCATTCTGTGTTATTTTTGAAATTTTTCCTTTTTACTCCCCAGTCCTTAACAACTACAAGTATTCCCATAACAAGATGCAACCACCACCATGCTTGAAAATATGGAGAGTGGAACTCCGTAATCTGTTGTATTGGATTTGCCCAAACATAACACTCAGGACATAACATTCAGGACAAAAAGTACATTTCTTTGCTACATTCTTTCCAGTTTTACTTTAGTGCAATCATGACAAAAAAGTGAATTGCTTTGCTACATTCTTTCCAGTATTACTTTAGTGCAATCAGGACAAAAAGTGAATTGCTTTGCTACATTTTTTCCAATATTACTTTAGTGGAATCAGGACACATAGTGAATTGCTTTGCTACATTCTTTCCAGTATTTCTTTAGTGCCCTGTTGCAAACAGGATACATGTTTTGGAACATTTTTATTCTTTACAGGCTTCATTCTTTTTCACTCTGTCAATTTGGCTAGTATTGTTGATTAACTACAATGTTGTTGATCTATTGTTAGTTTTCTCCTCTCAAAGCCATTAACCCTTTGACACGTACCAACAGATGGGTGTGATCATTCTACAGTTGTCTCTGCAACGTATGCTCAAACAGATTTGATTAGAATGCTTATTTAAAATGGCCAGTTTTGATTGACGCAACAGTCAGCGTTTGAGCTGGCCAAACTGTTTTTTCACAGAAACATTTTGCGCAAACACAGTCCTTACAAAGTTATGTCCTGAATGTGACCAGTTCATTTTTGGATGCAATGTACAGACATTCACAGAAGTAGTGTTGATTTTGTAGTCAGTTAACCATTTCTTTATGGATTTTAATGGGTGCTTGGGGTTGTCTTGCTGGAAGATCCACTTGCAGCCCAGTTTCAGCCTGCTGGCAGAGGCAACCATGTTTTTGGCTAAACTATCCCGGTACTGGGTAAAGTTAATGATGCCGTTCAGTGGTGTAGTGTTCCTAGAGAAGTAGGTATACTCCAATTTACCCCCAAAAGGTCCCAAACAGCCCGCCCGGCGAAAGAAAGGCACATTGTGTGAAAAATGCTATGACAAGCTTTGACATACCCTCTGACAAAACACTTCGAAATACTTTTGTAATGCAACTTTAGGTATTAGTAAACGTTAATAAGCGATTAAATTGATCACGAGGCGATGTATATTCTATAGCTGCCCGTCTGCAAATAATGTCCGGGTAAATCTCAACCAAAATATCCGGTCGGAGACCGGAAGAACTGCACTGCCTTGCGTCTATTTGACCAAGGAAAATAAATAGTAGGCAAATGACAAGACTCTAGACATCGTGTGGAAGCTGTAGGTATTGCAACCTCAGCCCCATTAAATGTGGTTCACCTTTATCAATGGGTTCAAGTCGCGCATGGATATATTTTTCCATTTTCAGTGATCAGATTTTCCTGCACTTTTCGATGAAACGCACGTTCTGTTATAGTCACAGCCGTGATTTAACCAGTTTTATAAACGTCTGAGTGTTTTCTATCCACACATACTAATCATATGCATATACTATATTCCTGGCATGAGTAGCAGGGCGCTGAAATGTTGTGCGATTTTTAACAGAATGTTCGAAAAAGTAAGCCCTAAGCTTAAGTGGTTTTAAGGGACGGACCAAAATTGACAGAATGGTTAGCCAGAGGAAAATGGGGGAGGGTCATGCTTAAATATAGTCCATGGGAGGGTAACGTAATTCATAACTGATGGAATTCCAATATTTCTCAGTGTTTTGTAATTAGTTGCTTATTCGGCTATATATCTATAGGCTACGATGTGCATGCCCAGAGAAGCACAGAGCAAAGTTATATTTCTAAGATAGCTGCTGGGATGGTGCAAATAAAACTAGGCTGCATTACACACTGTAATGGATGTTCCAACCCTGATCTCCGGCCTGCTCTGCTCTTGCTGATCAGGAGGAGGGTCGGATGTTTCTTCAGAATTGTTTTATTTATTAGGTCTAGTCTTGCGAATGTTCAATTCAGTTTGAGAAGGAGAGTGCGAAGATGAGGAGAACCCGGAGGTCAACTTTGAAAGTTTGCTACTACTATAATTTATTTTATTAAAAACAATAATGTTTCTTGCCCATGACTTATTTATCACAGTTATTTGTCTCACAATAATCCAGATTTGAGTAATTTACATTGTGGATCTGAAACTTGAAACAGCAGTTGCTGTACAATCAGTCAGAAATGAACAGCTCATGGTCCTGAAAGTAGACAAATTCGACTAACAACAAAGAGGGCTTTGTAATGAAGCCTATTTTTTCCTATTTAAGAAATAAGAGGTACACCTACCGGTTTGACAGATGAAATTAGGCTATAGGCTGCTATATCTATAGATGTGTTGGTCATTTCCTCCACCCACCATGCACTCTTTAAATAGCCTACCTCCATGTAAGTGAAGTGCTGTTTGTTAGTGTTAAAACCTAAATTCAAATTGAGAGGGAATGAGTGGGTATGCAATAGGCCTACCTTTTATTAATGAAAATACAATTTTGTAGCGTAAGATTTTGAAGAAAATAAAATATCAGATTATATAAAGTGATCTTTAACAGCGCTTTAGTCCGCAATACTTTATGCTAGAAAAAAGCTGTAAAATACTCAGGAAAGACATGACTCCGATGCATATGGGCATATCTTTGTTTTGTTTCTTTGACATTCAGAGGCTGACTTTCATTGGGAAGTAATCTATATCTGTCACTATCAATTGATTAAGCTATTCACTTTCTGTAGAGTAGAAGATTTTTGGGAAAGACTTTTGACCTTTTCTCGTTTGAGTTAAGCCATGGAAGACCGGCCTGACGGCCATGTGCGGCCCGCGACCTGATTCAATATGGCCCGTGGAATCATGCTCAGATCAGATAAAGAATTTGCGATAGTAAAGTTTTGAAAACGTATTTGTTATTCAAATTTGAGGCCCAATGAATACTGGCTTTTGTGTAATGATTTAACTCCAACTGCTTGTGGGACATTTATTTTGAAGACACATGTAAATAACAACTGCACAAGGACAGACAGTCACTTTCATGCTGACACACGTCACAGTTACAGATAGTAGCTAGCTATAAAACGTGCAAAAATGTGTTTTTCAAAGATTTCAAGGAAAAGGAAAGTAGACAATGAATGTAGGGTCTTCCAGTAAGAGTGGACATGGATATATTTATTTATTGAAGTGTCAGGGCTTGCCTTCATCGTGGACATCATGGCCCTCATGAATTAACTGATTTCCAAATTACACGGTACTCTAATACTCAGAGTAAGAAACTCTACGGACACTATGGAAGCTTAACCAAGTTTATTCTTCACAGAGGATCAATACAGCTGCATGAGACAAATACATTTTCACACAAGAACCGATATTTAACCGTTCCTCATAGGCTGTCTCCTTCTACTCATCTGTACAAACGTCGTTCTTTAGTGCTATGCAGGGCACTTGTGATACGGGCCATAAATATGGTTGAAAAGCATATTTTGAAAATCTGAGAATACAGTGTTGTTAAACAAAAGGCTAAGCTTGTGAGCCAATATATTTATTTCATTTCATTTGCGATTTTCATTAATAGTTAACGTTGCGTTATGCTAATGAGCTTGAGGCTATGATTACACTCCCGGATACAGGATTGCTCGGCGCAAGAAGTTAAAGATTAACTTCTTGTTAATCCAACCACAGTGTCAGATGTCAAAAAAATGCTTTACGGCAAAAGCAAACCATGCGATTATCTGATAACAGCGCCCATCAGACAAATCATTACAAACTGTAACCAGCCAAGTAGAGGAGTACCAAAAGTCAGAAATAGCTATAAAATGTATCACTTACGTTTGATGATCTTCATATGGTTGCACTCCCAAGACTCCATGTTACACATTAAATGCTTGTTTTGTTTGATAAAGTCTCTCTTTATGTCCAAAAACCTCCGTTTTGTTCAGTAATCCATTGGAACAAAGCGCAGTCACAGCAGGCAGAAGAAAAATAAAAAAAGTACCATAAAAGTTTGTAGAAACATGTCAAACGGTGTTTATAATCAATCCTCAGCTTGTTTTTGTCATAAATAATGAAGCATATTTCAACCGGTCAATAGCTTCATCAATAGAACAGGAAAAACAAGAAAGGCTTGCTCCCGGTCATGCGCAGGACTCATGTCTGGAAATGTCCACTGTCCACTCATTGAAAGTGGTGGTTCACCCTCATTTTTCAGAGTAAAAGCCTGAAACAATGCCTAAAGACTAGCCACATGTAGTGGAAGCCATTTCAATGGAAAAACAGCCATTTCAAAATAATAGCACTTCCTGAATGGATTTTCCTTAGGTCTTTGCCTGCCATATCAGTTCCGTTATACTCACAGACATCATTGTAAAAGTTTTGTAAAGAGTGTTTTATATCCAAATCTACCAATTATGTGCATAATCTAGCTTCTAGGCCTGAGTAGCAGGCAGTTTACTTTGGGCACGCTTTTCATCCAAAATTTCGAATGCTGCCCCCTATCCCAAAAACGTTTTTAACTTCTGGTGTAGACCCTCCGAACCTCAGCACTCCATCAGTGACATGAATAAGTATATTTTCATATTCTCAGAACCAAACAAAGGGAAGGGCCTTTTTGCACATATATATATGCCATTTAGCAGACGCTTTTATCCAAAGCGACTTACAGTCATGTGTGCATACATTCTACGTATGGGTGGTCCCGGGGATCGAACCCACTACCCTGGCGTTACAAGCGGATCAGATGTACAGCCTTGTCAAAGCCTTCAAGGAAAAATTACTCCTCGTGACCCACCAACTACAAGCCAACAATCTCACCCACCTTCAGAAACACTACCAGTCTGTTTCCTATGAGATGACCAGCGGGAGAAGTATACATCGCTGCTGCGTGCTTTGAACATTGAGTTTTGTCGTCCCTTTTGAGGATTTCAAAGTGTTGGAAAATGACATGCTGTTGGTTTCTTCTCCTTTCACCTTCAATGTGAATAACGCTCCCACTGACCTGTAACTTGAGTTTATCGATCTTCAGTCTGATGCAGTGATTGGAGAACTATTCAAAACAATGTCACTAACCAGGTTCTATGCATCTCTCGATGAACAAAACTTTTCAAAGATTAGAAGTCACGCTCAGAAGATGTTTGTACTGTTTGGGTCAACCTATGTATGTGAACAGACATTTTCAGTCATGACAAAACAAGTCAAGGCACAGATTATCTTGCTGATTCTCACCTCTCAGTTATCCTGCACAAAGGGACATCAGCAACTTTCCCTGACTTCACTGCTCTAGTCAATGCCCATCAGAGAGTTCACTCCTCACACTGATTGAGTAGTTCAAATTAGAGGTCGACCGATTATGATTTTTTTCAACACCGATACCAATACCGATTAATAGGCCGATTTATTTATTTATATGTAATAATGACAAATACAACAAACCTGAATTAACACTTATTTTAACTTAATACAATACATCAATAAAATCTATTTAGCCTCAAGTAAATAATGATTTTAAAAAAATGTTTAAATAATGCAAAAACAAAGTGTTGGAGAAATTAAAAGTGCAATATGTTCCATGTAAAATATGTGCCATGTAAGAAAGCTAACGTTTCAGTTCCTTGCTCAGAACATGAGAACATATGAAAGCTGGTGGTTCCTTTTCAAACCTGTTGAGGCTAGGGGGCAGCATTTTCACTTTTGGATGAAAGGCGTGCCCAGAGTAAACAGCCTCCTACTCTTTCCCAGATAGGAATATATGCAAATTATTATTACCGGTGGATAGAAAACACTGAAGTTTCCAAAACTGTTTGAATTATGTCTGTGAGTGTAACAGAACTCATATGGCAGACAAAAACCTGAGAAGAAATCCAAACAGGAGGTGAGAACTCAATTTAGAAAACAGTGCCATTGGATGTCCACCTTAGATATGGATGAGAATGCACTTCCTAGGGCTTCCACAAGATGTCACCGTCTTTAGATTCTGGTTGTATGATTCTACTATAAAGGTGGGGCTCATAATAGCTCTTTGAGTGGGTGGTCTGGCATAAAGCCTCGGTTTCATTACGCACGGTCACGAGAGAGTGTTCTTGCGTAACTATGCTTTTCTTCAGACAATGAAATTATAATATATAATATATGCCATTTAGCAGACGCTTTTATCCAAAGCGACTTACAGTCATGCGTGCATACATTCTACGTATGGGTGGTCCCAGGGATCGAACCCACTACCCTGGCGTTACAAGCGCCATGCTCTACCAACTGAGCTACAGAAGGACTCCGGTTGGAACCTTATTGCTGATTAATATTTAAAACATCGTAAATATGGATTGCATACATCATTTGACTTGTTTCTACGACCTGTAACGGAACTTTTTGAGTTTTTGTCTGGAGGAATTGCTCGTGTTTTTTGAGGGTTGAATGCTGGGCTGAACAAGCTAACAACAAGTTGCTAAATTATGGGCTTTTTGGAACTTTATGGAACAAATCAGTCATTTATTGTCGAACTGGGATTCCTGGAACTGCCTTCTGATGAAGATATTCAAAGGTAAGTGAATATTTATTGTGTTTCTTGTAGCTTCTGTTGACGCCAAAATAGCTTTTTCTTTTAAAATATCTGACAGCGGTTGCATAGAGGATACATTTATCTTTAATTCTGTGAATAACACTTGCATCTTTTATCAATGTTTATTGTGAGTATTTCTGCAAAATCACCGGATGTTTTGGAATGAAAACATTACTGCACGTAACGAGCCAATGTAATCTGAGATTTTTTGTATATATATATATATATATACAGTGCCTTGCGAAAGTATTCGGCCCCCTTGAACTTTGCGACCTTTTGCCACATTTCAGGCTTCAAACATAAATATATAAAACTGTATTTTTTTGTGAAGAATCAACAACAAGTGGGACACAATCATGAAGTGGAACGACATTTATTGGATATTTCAAACTTTTTACCAAATCAAAAGCTGAAAAATTGGGCGTCAGATACTTGTATGCTTGTATGCTCAGTCAGATTATATGCAACGCAGGACACGCTAGATAATATCTAGTAATATCATCAACCATGTGTAGTTAACTAGTGATTATGATTGATTGTTTTTTATAAGATAAGTTTAATGCTAGCAACTTACCTTGGCTTACTGCATTCGCGTAACAGTGGCGTTGCAATCCTTGTGGATGGAGGCAGGTCATTATTGCGTTGGACTAGTTAATTCTAAGGTTGCAAGATTGGATCCCCCGAGCTGACAAGGTGAAAATCTGTCCTTCTGCCCCTGAAAAAGGCAGTCAACCCACTGTTCCTAGGCAGTCATTGAAAATAAGAATTTGTTCTTAAATCAAATCAAATTTATTTATATAGCCCTTCGTACATCAGCTGATATCTCAAAGTGCTGTACAGAAACCCAGCCTAAAACCCCAAACAGCAAGCAATGCAGGTGTAGAAGCACGGTGGCTAGGAAAAACTCCCTAGAAAGGCCAAAACCTAGGAAGAAACCTAGAGAGGAACCAGGCTATGTGGGCTGGCCAGTCATCTGCTGGCTGTGCCGGGTGGAGATAACAGAACATGGCCAAGATGTTCAAATGTTCATAAATGACCAGCATGGTCGAATAATAAGGCAGAACAGTTGAAACTGGAGCAGCAGCAAAGTCAGGTGGACAGTTGAAGCTCGCATCCGCTACAAGACCATGGTGCTTGCCTACGGAGCTGTGAGGGGAACGGCACCTCAGTACCTCCAGGCTCTGATCAGGCCCTACACCCAAACAAGGGCACTGCGTTCATCCACCTCTGGCCTGCTCGCCTCCCTACCACTGAGGAAGTACAGCTCCCGCTCAGCCCAGTCAAAACTGTTCGCTGCCCTGGCCCCCCAATGGTGGAACAAACTCCCTCACGACGCCAGGACAGCGGAGTCAATCACCACCTTCCGGAGACACCTGAAACCCCACCTCTTTAAGGAATACCTAGGATAGGTTAAGTAATCCCTCTCACCCCACCCCCCCCCTAAGTTTTAGATGCACTATTGTTAAGTGACTGTCCCACTGGATGTCATAAGGTGAATGCACCAATTTGTAAGTCGCTCTGGATAAGAGCGTCTGCTAAATGACTTAAATGTAAATGTAAATGACTGGGGACAGCAAGGAGTCATTATGTCAGGTCATCCTGGGGTACGGTCCTTGGGCTCAGGTCCTCAGAGAGAGAGAAAGAAAGAGAGAATTAGAGAGAGCATATGTCAGGTGGCCAGTCCTCTTCTGGCTGTGCCGGGTGGAGATTATAACAGAACATGGCCAAGAGGTTCAAATGTTCATAAATGACCAGCATGGTCAAATAATAGTAAGGCAGAACAGTTGAAACTGGAGCAGCAGCAGGGCCAGGTGGACTGGGGACAGCAAGGAGTCATCAGTCCTGGGGCATGGTCCTAGGGCTCAGGTCCTCAGAGAGAGAGAAAGAAAGAAGGAGAGAATTAGAGAACGCACACTTAGATTCACACAGGACACCGAATAGGACAGGAGAAGTACTTCAGATATAACAAACTGACCCTAGCACCCCGACACAAACTACTGCAGCATAAATACTGGAGGCTGAGACAGGAGGGGTCAGGAGACACTGTGGCCCCATCCGAGGACACCCCCAGACAGGGCCAAACAGGAAGGATATAACCCCACCCACTTTGCCAAAGCACAGCCCCCACACCACTAGAGGGATATCTTCAACCACCAACTTACCATCCTGAGACAAGGCTGAGTATAGCCCACAAAGATCTCCGCCACGGCACAACCCAAGGGGGGTGGGCGCCAACCCAGACAGGATGACCACAATAGTGAATCAACCCACTCAGGTGATGCACCCCCTGCAGGGACGGCATGAGAGAGCCCCAGTAAGCCAGTGACTCAGCCCCTGTAATAGGGTTAGAGGCAGAGAATCCCAGTGGAAAGAGGGGAACCGGCCAGGCAGAGACAGCAAGGGCGGTTCGTTGCTCCAGAGCCTTTCCGTTCACCTTCCCACTCCTGGGCCAGACTACACTCAATCATATGACCCGCTGAAGAGATGAGTCTTCAGTAAAGACTTAAAGGTTGAGACCGAGTTTGCGTCTCTGACATGGGTAGGCAGAACTTTCCATAAAAATGGAGCTCTATAGGAGAAAGCCCTGCCTCCAGCTGTTTGCTTAGAAATTCTAGGGACAATTAGGAGGCCTGCGTCTTGTGACCGTAGCGTATGTGTAGGTATGTACGGCAGGACCAAATCAGAGAGATAGGTAGGAGCAAGCCCATGTAATGCTTTGTAGGTTAGCAGTAAAACCTTGAAATCAGCCCTTGCTTTGACAGGAAGCCAGTGTAGAGAGGCTAGCACTGGAGTAATATGATCAAATTTTTGGGTTCTAGTCAGGATTCTAGCAGCCATATTTAGCACTAACTGAAGTTTATTTAGTGCTTTATCCGGGTAGCCGGAAAGTAGAGCATTGCAGTAGTCCAACCTAGAAGTGACAAAAGCATGGATTAATTTTTCTGCATCATTTTTGGACGGAAAGTTTCTGATTTTTGTAATATTACGTAGATGGAAAAAAGCTATCCTCGAAATGGTCTTGATATGTTCTTCAAAAGAGAGATCAGGGTCCAGAGTAACGCCGAGGTCCTTCACAGTTTTATTTGAGACGACTGTACAACCATTAAGATTAATTGTCAGATTCAACAGAAGATCTCTTTGTTTCTTGGGACCTAGAACAAGCATCTCTGTTTTGTCCGAGTTTAATAGTAGAAAGTTTGCAGCCATCCACTTCCTTATGTCTGAAACACATGCTTCTAGCGAGGGCAATTTTGGGGCTTCACCATGTTTCATTGAAATGTACAGCTGTGTGTCATCTGCATAGCAGTGAAAGTTAACATTATGTTTTCGAATAACATCCCCAAGAGGTAAAATGTATAATGAAAACAATAGTGGTCCTAAAACAGAACCTTGAGGAGCACCGAAATTTACAGTTGATTTGTCAGAGGACAAACCATTCACAGAGACAAACTGATATCTTTCCGACAGATAAGATCTAAACCAGGCCAGAACATGTCCGTGTAGACCAATTTGGGTTTCCAATCTCTCCAAAAGAATGTGGTGATCGATGGTATCAAAAGCAGCACTGAGGTCTAGGAGCACGAGGACAGATGCAGAGCCTCGGTCCGATGCCATTAAAATGTCATTTACCACCTTCACAAGTGCCGTCTCAGTGCTATGATGGGGTCTAAAACCAGACTGAAGCATTTCGTATACATTGTTTGTCTTCAGGAAGGCAGTGAGTTGCTGCGCAACAGCCTTCTCTAAAATTTTTGAAAGGAATGGAAGATTCGATATAGGCCGATAGTTTTTTATATTTTCTGGGTCAAGGTTTGGCTTTTTCAAGAGAGGCTTTATTACTGCCACTTTTAGTGAGTTTGGTACACATCCAGTGGATAGAGAGCCGTTTATTATGTTCAACATAGGAGGGCCAAGCACAGGAAGCAGCTCTTTCTGTAGTTTAGTTGGAATAGGGTCCAGTATGCAGCTTGAAGGTTTAGAGGCCATGATTATTTTCATCATTGTGTCAAGAGATATAGTACTAAAACACTTGAGCGTCTCTCTTGATCCTAGGTCCTGGCAGAGTTGTGCAGACTCAGGACAACTGAGGTTTGGAGGAATACGCAGGTTAAAGAGGAGTCCGAAATTTGCTTTCTAATAATCATAATCTTTTCCTCAAAGAAGTTCATGAATTTATCACTGCTAAAGTGAAAGTCATCCTCTCTTGGGGAATGCTGCTTTTTAGTTAGCTTTGCGACAGTATCAAAAAGGAATTTCGGATTGTTCTTATTTTCCTCAATTAAGTTAGAAAAATAGGATGATCGAGCAGCAGTAAGGGCTCTTCGGTACTGCACGGTACCGTCTTTCCAAGCTAGTCGGAAGACTTCCAGTTTGGTGTGGCACCATTTCCGTTCCAATTTTCTGTTAGCTTGCTTCAGAGCTCGGGTATTTTCTGTGTACCAGGGAGCTAGTTTCTTATGATAAATGTTTTTAGTTTTTAGGGGTGCAACTGCATCTAGGGTATTGCAGGTTAAGGTTAAATCGAGATCCTCAGTTAGGTGGTTAACTGATTTTTGTCCTCTGGCGTCCTTGGGTAGGCAGAGGGAGTCTGGAAGGGCATCAAGGAATCTTTGTGTTGTCTGTGAATTTATAGCACGACTTTTGATGGTCCTTGGTTGGGGTCTGAGCAGATTATTTGTTGCAATTGCAAACGTAATAAAATGGTGGTCCGATAGTCCAGGATTATGAGGAAAAACATTAAGATCCACAACATTTATTCCATGGGACAAAACTAGGTCCAGCGTATGACTGTGACAGTGAGTGGTTCCAGAGACATGTTGGACAAAACCCACTGAGTCGATGATAGCTCCGCAAGCCTTTTGGAGTGGGTCTGTGGACTTTTCCATGTGAATATTAAAGTCACCAAAGATTAGAATATTATCTGCTATGACTACAAGGTCCGATAGGAATTCAGGGAACTCCGTGAGAAACGCTGTATATGGCCCAGGAGGCCTGTAAACAGTAGCTATAAAAAGTGATTGAGTAGGCTGCATAGATTTCATGACTAGAAGCTCAAAAGACGAAAACGTCATTTTTTTTTTTTGTAAATTGAAATTTGCTATCGTAAATGTTAGCAACACCTCCACCTTTGCGGGATGCACGGGGGATATGGTCACTAGTGTAGCCCAGAGGGTTGAGGCCTCATTTAAAACAGTAAATTCATTCATGCTTAAGCCATGTTTCAGTCAGGCCAATCACATCAAGATTATGATCAGTGATTAGTTCATTGACTATAATTGCCTTTGAAGTAAGGGATCTAACATTAAGTAGCCCTATTTTGAGATGTGAGGTATCATGATCTCTTTCAGTAATGACAGGAATGGAGGTGGTCTTCATCCTAGTGAGATTGCTAAGGCGAACACCGCCATGTTTAGTTTTGCCCATCCTAGGTCGAGGCACAGACACGGTCTCAATGGTGATAGCTGAGCTGACTACACTGACTGTGCTAGTGGCAGACTCCACTATGCTGGCAGGCTGGCTAACAGCCTGCTGCCTGGCCTGCACCCTATTTCATTGTGGAGATAGAGGAGTTAGAGCCCTGTCTATGTTGGTAGATAAGATAAGAGCACCCCTCCAGCTAGGATGGAGTCCGTCACTCCTCAGCAGGTCAGGCTTGGTCCTGTTTGTGGGCGATTCCCAGAAAGAGGGCCAGTTATCTACAAATTCTATCTTTTGGGAGGGGCAGAAAACAGTTTTCAACCAGCGATTGAGTTGTGAGACTCTGCTGTAGAGCTCATCATTCCCCCTAACTGGGAGGGGGCCAGAGACAATTACTCGATGCCGACACATCTTTCTAGCTGATATGCACGCAGAAGCTATGTTGCGCTTGGTGATCTCTGACTGTTTCATCCTAACATCGTTGGTGCCGACGTGGATAACAATATCTCTATACTCTCTACACTCGCCAGTTTTAGCTTTAGCCAGCACCATCTTCAGATTAGCCTTAACGTCGGTAGCCCTGCCCCCTGGTAAACAGTGTATGATCGCTGGATGATTCGTTTTAAGTCTAATACTGCGGGTAATGGAGTCGCCAATGACTAGAGTTTTCAATTTGTCAGAGCTAATGGTGGGAAGCTTCGGCGTCTCAGACCCTGTAACGGGGGGAGTAGAGACCAGAGAAGACTCGGCCTCTGACTCCGACCCGCTGCTTAATGGGGAAAACCGGTTGAAAGTTTCTGTCGGCTGAATGAGCGACACCGGTTGAGCTTTCCTACAGCATTTCCTTCCAGAAACCGTGAGAAAGTTGTCCGGCTGCGGGGACTGTGCCAGGGGATTTATACTACTATCTGTACTTACTGGTGGCACAGACGCTGTTTCATCCTTTCCTCCACTGAAATTACCCTTGCCTAACGATTGCATCTGAAGCTGGGCTTGTAGCACAGCTATCCTCGCGGTAAGGCGAGTACAGCGACTACAATTAGAAGGCATCATGTTAATGTTACTACTTAGCTTCGGCTGTTGGAGGTCCTGACGAATCGTCTCCAGATAAAGCGTCCGGAGTGAAAAAGTTGAGGAAAAAATAAATAAATATATGAACGGTAATTAAAAAGTGAAAACCGTAAAGTTGTCAGGTAGCAAAATAGGTTGGCAACAAAACGCACAGCAACTCGAAAACAAGCCTGCAAGTTGTGACCGGAAATTAACTGACTTGCCTAGTTAAATAAAGATTAAATAAAGGTGTAAAAAAAATAGAAATCGGCAAATCGCCTCCAAAAAATACCGATTTCCGAATGTTATGAAAACTTGGCCCTAATTAATCGGCCATTACGATTATTCGGTCGACCTCTAGTTGAAATGTAATGTCGAGCGCTGTCTCTTTCGTATGTTTTTGTTAGTTAGTTCTGTCCGTGGTGCTGAATGCAGAGTGTTCAGTACTTTTCCCTCCATGTAGTTCATTGCATGTTTAAAAATGAAAATACCTACCAAAAGGAGAACATGGATGTGGTTTATTTTTGTACTTGTTAAACAAGTAAAATAAGTAGCATATCTGCACGTGATTTACAGTAGATATATCTGTCAACACAGTCATACACATGTAAAATCCTGTAATATGATTCTGGTCCACGATGGGAAAAATGTATTCTAATGTGGCCTCCCATGGAAAATAATTGCACAGGCCTGGTCTAAGCCCTGTCTAAACTGTGAGGGGTGGAATTGTTTTAAAAAGGCCCAGCATCGTCCGGGTAGACCGTCATTGTAAATAAGAATTTGTTCTTAACCCTCCTGCTGTGTTACGGTCGAGTTGGACCGAGCCCTGGGAGACACAAGTAGTGAGAGTACATGGTGCAGACGCAGATCCTCTCCACGTCACCTGGTAGGAGCGGCCTGAGTGTGCAGATGGGAGGATTAAGAGGAGGATATCATGGTTCATGGTGTTGAAGGCAGCAGATAGATCTAGGAGGATGAGAACAAAGGAGAGAGGGTCAGCTTTGGCAGTGTGGAGAGCCTCCAGGACACAGAGAAGAGCAGTCTCGCTTGAGTGACCAGTCTTGAAGTCTGACTGGTTAGGGTCAAGAAGATCATTCTCAGAGAGTGAGAGCGAGAGATTTGGTCAGAGACAGCACACTCAAGTGTTTTGGAAAGAAAATAAAGGGATACCCGTCTGTAGTTTTTGACGTCAGAGTAGTCGAATGTTGGTTTCTTCAGGAGGGGAGCAACTCAGGTCATTTTGAAGTCAGAGGGAACACAGACAGTGGTCAGGGATGAATTGAGGGAAGTGAGGAATGGGAGAAGGTCTCCAGAGATGGATTAGATAAGGGAGGAGGTGATGGGGTCAAGTGGGCAGGTCGGACCTCACTATTCGCAGGATTTCATCTGGAGAGAGAGGGGAGAACGAGGTCAAGGCGTAGGGTAGTTATGTGTGAGTGGGACCAGTGGACTCAATAAGCTGAGTGAATGAGGAGCGGATGTCGTCAACCTTCTTTTCATAGTGGTTGACAAAGTCGTCACAGGGAGTGAGTAGGGAGGGGAGGGACCGGAAGATTAAGGAGGGAGGAGAAGGTGGAAAGAGTTACCTAGGGTCAGAGGCAAAAGCTTGAAATTTAGAGCGATAGAAAGTTGTATTTACAGTGAATACAGAGGAAGAGAAGGTAGAGAGGAGAGAGAGAAAGGGTGATTGTTTCTCTGGAAGTTTAGTTTAACTCGGCTGCTTGCAGCCCTGTTCTGTGAGTCCGCAATGAATCACTCAACTACGGAGCAGGAGATAAGGGCCAAGCCGGCCGGGAGAAAAGGAGACAGTGTGAGTCATAGGATGCTGAAAGGAAGGACAGGAGGAGAAGGATGCTGAAAGGAAGACAGGAGGAGAAGGATTTAGCAGAAGGGAGAGATGATAGGATAGAAGAGGAGAGAATAGTGGGATATAGAGAGCGAAGATTGCGACAGCGCATGACCATCTGGGTAGGGGCTGATTGGCTAAGGTTAGAGAAAAGGGACACAGAAAAGGAAACAATGTAGTGATCAGAGACCTGGAGAGGGTTTGCAGTGAGATTAGTAGGCGAACAGCCTCTAGTAAAGATGATATCAAGTGTATTGTCTGCCTTGTGAGGGGGAGGGGACTTAGAAAGGGTAAGGTCAAAAGAGTCAAGGAGGGGAAAGAGAGAGTTGGAAAGAAATGAATCGAAGGCAGACGTCTGTAGGTTGAAGTCATCAAGTACGAAGAGTGGTGAGCCAGCATCAGGAAATGTGTTTTTCAAGGTGTCAAGCTCATTGAGGAACTCTAATGATACCTGGTGGGCAACATATGACAACAATGTTATGCTTGAGTGGACAAGTGACAGTGACAGCATGGAATTAAAAAATAAATTAAACAACACCTATGAGAAATGAGTAGCCCTGTGCCACCATTACGATGACCAGATGTTCTCAGACTATGAGAGAAAATGTAGTCAGATAACAACTGGAGAAGCAGTGTTCACTGGGATGAGCCATGTCTCCGTCAGACCCAAAAAGTCAAGGGACTGAAGGGCAGCATAGGCTTAGATGAACTTTGCTTTCTTGACCACAGATCGGCAGTTCCAAATGCTGCCAGAGACCAGGAATTCCACATGGGTTGTGTGCACAGGTTACACTAAATTAGAAGGGTTGCAGCCAAGGGGTCGGGGTCGTCTGTAAAGCTTACAGGGAGAGCAGTGAACAGGTATAGAAAAAACACACATACACTACATGACTAAAGGTATGTGGGTGGACACCTGCTTGTCAAACATCTCATTCCAAAATCCTGGGCATGAATATGGAGTTGGGTACAAATGACCCTTCCGATTGAGAATGGTTCTTTATAGAATCATTCTCCATAAAGGTTCTATAAATAACCATAAAAAAGGGTCCTATATAGCCCCAAAAACGGTTGTAACCATAGCGAAACCCTTTTTTGGTGCAATATTGAATATTTTTGGATTGGTTCTTTATAAAACCTTAAAAAATAGTTTTATTTATAACACCATACACGTTCCAATTCGAATGTTATGAGCATGGTTCTTTATTGAACCTTTAACAAAGTGTTTTAATATAGCACCAACAAGGGTTTCGCTCTTGTTACAAACCAAAAAAACACTATCTGGTATAGGATGAGAGGATAAGAATCATGTTGTTTTTTAGTTTCCCCATATGTTGTCCTTAGTCCTTGTGGAAACAGTCTCATCCAAAGTAAAGGACATAGTTAAAGGATACACATTCAGTGTTCCATCATACCGTTGGGGTATTTTTGTGATCAATTGTGATAAGCAAAGGAAGCTAAGGAGACAGGACATCAACCATCAACTCTCTCATTGCACCTCCATCTTCCCCTTGTATGTTCCTGTCAGTATGTTCCTTTAGAAACATGATCATTGCTTTGTCGACCTTGTGGGCCAGGAGAACATTCAGTTGAGTCACAATGCCTCCAAGTTTGTGCACCCCTTGTTCTCTTCTCCTATAGTCACATGGATGTATTTATTCTCGTGACGACAGAGAGGATATGGCAGTTAAGGCTCAGCCAGGATGTCATCTAGGGAGAATCCTGAAAGATGGCCCTCCTCTCCAGGGTTCCTAGGCCCTGAAGTCTGGCTTCAAATGTCTCCTGATCAGCCCTGTTAAGACAGATAGACATTTGTGTGAAATGAACCTAGCTTCAAAATGGAACACCACTGAGATGAGAGAGAGATGAAGAGGCAGAAAGAGAAAGAGGGGGAGAGAGAGAGAGAGAATAGGTTGTGGGATAAAATGTGGAAGGAGAAGAAAGAAATGTGGAAGAAGAAAACATCTGCATGGGTTTGCTCTCCATTTTCCCCTTCTGTAATCTGCTAGTTATATGTAAAATGTGTGTGTGTGTGTTTCTGTGTGTGTGTGTGTGTGTGTGTTTCTGTGTCTGTTTGTCTTGGTGTCTGTATGTGGGCTTGCAAGTGTGTGCGTAAGCATGTAACGCCCTGACAAATAATGTTTCTGCCAGGATGTGCGCTAAGATGACTGACAGAGATGCTGATTGTGTTTAACATGTCATTGATAGGCCATTGATATGGTCCAGGTGATACAGTATCTGTGACTGCTTGCCCTGGCATCAGTATGGTTTAAAAGCACATTTTCAATCTTATCTCCTTCCCCCAGAATAAGCCGACTGAGGAAGTTGTGACTCAAAATACCCTTGATAGACAAAAGCAAAAACACTTATATTCTTCTCTGAGACACCTTGCCACTGTGTAGGGAAATACATGTATGTTCTGAGTAATGTGCAATTCAATCACATAGGCTACATACAGTGACAAGAACACACACTAGGTGGTCTACATTGATAGGATATGTCTTCAGTGAGGACTTGAATAGATCCATTTACAATGTCTACGACTTACTGTGTTGGGATAATGTGATGTCTACCGAATTCACTCATAGTGACATACCCATGGGAACTATACACACAGAATGTGAGCAGCACACACATTGCCTACACATGTGTCCCTGAATAAGCACAATGCAGTAACAACCTTGGTTGTTCTGTATGTTGTATGTGTGTGTGTGTGTGCATTTATGTCTATGTCTGTGTGTCTGTGTGCGTTGGACAGGAGTGTGCTGGACAGGGATATCTGGGCTCAAATGCGCTATCTCTGACTAGTAAAATTGAAAGTGTCTCTCTTTTCCTTCCGTCCAGGTAGGCAAGCAATAACGTTTGACAGAAAATGCGACGGGGGTCCTGTCACTTCAGATGGCTGGGGATAGACATGGCACTTCTCTGTCTGGCCACCTACAGCTGGGCCCAGGACACAGAAGGTACAGTAGACAGACATGCCTTAAAAGGAAATTCCACCACTTTTCAACCTCATATTCATCATCTCCAGCACTAAACCAGTGTCTACAAATGTGAAACCAACATTTCTATGATCAATGGTTAAAAAGATAAGGTCCTAAAAAATGCTTCTCTGTGACATAACATTACACCACTGCGAATCTGATAGTGTTAGAAAATCCCTATTTTAAAAGGTTTTTACATTTGACGATGTCATCAGGTCGAACTTTTAAACTTAATATTTTGTTCTACAAAATGGAGAAACGTGCTGTTTTCATATATGTTAACACAGGTATTGCACTGGAGATAATGCATTTTTTTAACGGCATGTGTGAAGTATTGTATTGTGACAGCAAATCAATACATTTTCATACAATTTACAATTAAGTGTCTTCTATTCTATTTAGGATACATGGGCTCCGATACGATGCAGGAAAAATGTGGTGCAATTCGGTTTGGGTATTCCCAGGGGCACTCGCAATGCCATTGGGGGTACGCCAAATAAAAATGTGATTCACATAAAAATAAAAATAAATAAAAATGACAATCTTCACATTTTCAAACAGTCCATTTAGTAAGGTCCGCGTCCATAGAAACACATGCCAGCTCTACTGGTAGTACTGCTACTACCAGCAGTACTACACCTACACCTGTCGACGACACAGGTTGTTCTGCTTCCATGAGCACATCAAATGCTATCGTCAGTAATTGCATGGACACTGACAGTTGTGAATCTGATGCAGCTGAAGAGCTGCCTCCTTACCCGGGAAAGCACAGAACAACAGACAGGGTGGTTGGACCATCGAAGAGGTGCAAATATGATGAGAACTACATTGATTTGGGGTTCACTTACAGTATATTGGGAGTAGTGCCTTTCCTCAGCCACAGTGTTTTATATGTGCAAAGTATTATCTCACAACTCGATGAAACCTTCACTCTCGCGCAGACATTTAGAAACAAAACATGGCAATTTGAAAAATAAGCCAAGGGAATTTTTTTGAGCGAGAATTAAGACGACTTTCGAGTGGTAAAAGCAACAGATATAGTGTGCTACCGAGTGGCTAGGACAGGCAAGCTCCATACTATTGTGGAGGACTTAATTCTTCCTGCTGCCGCAGATATGGCTGGGACAATGCTAGGGGAAAAGGCCAAAAAAACTATACAGACAATTTCTCCATCAAACAACTCTGTTTCAGGACGCATCAGTGACATGGCAGGGAGATGTTTTGAAAAAATGACTGCTTCGCATACAAGCCACTGAATTCTATGCGTTACAGCTGGATGAGTCAACAGTCATGGTGGGCCTGGCACAGCTCCTGGTATATGTCCATTACATTTATGGGGGGTCAATTAAGGAAGACATCTTCTGTAAACCACTGGAAACCAGTATAACAGGAGAGGATATTTTTGAAGTACTGGACAGCTTGGTGACACCAAATGGACTTTGGTGGTCAAGATGTGTTGGTATCTGTACTGATGGCGCAAAAGAGGCTCTTGCTGCAAATGGAATGCCTGACAGCTTGAAAGACGTTTTGGACACTACAGTGAAAATGGTGAACTTTGTTTAATGCAACCGCTGTGTCAGATTTTTTTTTTAAAGTTACGAAAAAAGCATACCATGCAATAATCTGAGACGGCGCTCAGAAGTAAATATATTTCTCCACCATGTTGGAGTCAACAGAAATACAAAATTACATCATAAATATTCCCTTTATGTACATATTCTTATTCATTCCTTCACACTTGTGTGTATAAGGTAGTTGTTGTGAAATTGTTAGGTTAGATTACTTGTTAGATATTACTGCATTGTCGGAACTAGATGCACAAGCATTTCGCTACACTCCCATTAACATCTGCTTACCATGTGTATGTGACAAATACAATTTGATTTGATTTGAAATCTCTGGAAGACAATCAGGTTTCCCTCAAGGATTTCCCTATACTTAGCGCCATCCATCATTCCTTCAATTCTGACCAGTTTTCCAGTCTCTGCCGATGAAGAAAATCCCCAAAGCATGAAGCTGCCACTACCGTGCTTCACTGTAGGGGTGGTGTTCTCAGGGTGATGAGAGGTGTTGGGTTTGCGGCAGACATTGCGTTTTCCTTGATTGCCAAAAAGCTACATTTTATTCTCATCTGTCCAGAGTACCTCCTTCCATATGTTTGGGGAGTCTCCCACATACCTTTTGGCGAAACACAAACGTGTTAGCTTGTTTTCTTCCTTAAGCAATGGATTTTTTCTGACCACTCTTCCATAAAGCACAGCTCTGGGAGTGTCCTATGGACAGACTCCAATCTCCGCTGTGGACTTTTGCAGATCCTTCAGGGTTATCTTTGGTCTCTTTGTTGCCTCTATTATTAATGCCCTCCTTGCTTGGTCTGTGAGTTTTGGTGTGCGGCCCTCTCTTGGCAGGTTTGTTGTGGTGCCATATTTTTTCCATTTTTTAATAATGGATTTAATGGTGCTCTGTGAGATGTTCAAAGTTTCTGATATTTTTTCATAACCCAACCCTGATCTGCACTACTCCACAACTTTGTCCCTGACCTGTTTGGAGAGCTCCATGGTCTTCATAGTGCTGCTTGCTTGGTGGTGGCCTTTGCTTAGTGGTGTTGCAGACTCTGGGGCCTTTCAGAACAGTTGTATATATACTGAGATCACTTGACCGCTCATGTGACACTTAGATTGCACACAGGTGAACGTTATTTAACAAATTATGTGACTTCTGAAGGTAATTGGTTGCAGGTCTCAGGTACAAATACATATGCATGCACCAGTTTTCCATATATATTTTTTGAAACAAGTTATTTTTTACATTTCACTTCATTAATTTGGACTATTTTGTATATGTCCGTTACATGAAATCCAACAACAAAATAGGAAAAACATCAAGAGGGATGAATACTTTTGCAAGGCACTGTAGCGTAAGAGCCCAAAAACATGAAAAACCAAACGCCTGGAATTTCAGCATGTTCAGGTAGGATGGAATTTTTGGTCCACGACATGACATTACAATATGATCTGATTGTTCTGACTGTTCTGACCAATAAACAGTCATATTTTATTTAAGCAATAAGGTTTGAGAGGGTGTGGTATATGGCCAATATATACGACAGCTAAGGGCTGTTCTTTTGCACAAAGCAAAGGGCGTGGTATATTTGCCATATATCGCAAACCCCCGAGGTGCCTTACTGCTATTATAAACTGGTTACTGACATAACTAGAACAGTACAAAGTACTTTTTTTGTCATGCCAATCAGCATTCAGGGCTTGACCCACCCAGTTTGTAATTGCATTTATACTATGGCATTGTTGAAACCTCATTTCTGATTGGCTTGATGGGCATTTTACAGCTGGCCCTATTTCCCTATAACACATGGTATATCAGCATGGTAGAATTCAATGACTTTAGTTCATTCTTACATGTTCTATGTTTGAGCTGCTTTTGAAAGCAACATTTGATTTGAAAACTTTATTGCCATTGCTGAAATTTTATTTTCATAAAAGCAAGCTAGTTAGGTTAGTTAGCTAAACTAGCAAGTCTATTTGTTTGATTACCAAGGCAACTACTGTAGCTTTCTAGTGAACTTGCTAGCTTCTTCAGTGGATGTTGAACACATTTCTAGGTACAAATGTGTTAAATTCTAAATTCTATGCGTTCTCTGGAAAATAATGCAACTCCATGGAACATTAGTTCCACTCCGCTAGCGTGTCATGAAACACACTCTTTCACATGGTTTATTATATTCCATGGAACGCACAGCCCCTCCTTCATTATCCCTTACATGTATCCTCCTACTTTGAATGGGTAAGTGGGGTAGGCTCTAGAGCAGAGGGTGATCCTACAAAGCAAGTTAGATCTAATCAGGGTTTTCTAAAGCTAACTTGCTTAGGCTTCATCTGTCACACAACGGTGGATGTTGCTCGTCCGCCTGCCACTCACTCTAGCAGTCTTGGAACTGTCGCACATGGCTAGTCGAACGCCAAACTCTTCATTGAGAAAACGGTGAAACATCAATCCATGGTTGAGTCAGTGCCACATTTCAATTTGTGCAGAAAAATAACATTTCTTTAATTTAATCTTGCAAATTGGCGAGCTTTGGTGAGCTTATCAGTGCACAAGTTATCATTGTTTTATTAAGTCATTCAAAAGTGTTACATTCCTTGATTAAAAAGGATTCAGTCATTACTAAATGAAGTGAATGATGACACAATCGTTGCAAGAGGGAGGGAATCTGATTCCATTGTTCCTCAACTCTTGGCTCAGTCATTTCATTCAGGGTAAGTGGAGTTAGCCTACCCCGGAGCAGGTTAGTTCTGAAGGATTCATTGCCATAGAAATGTAGCTGGCTAAAACGTGAGCCACTTTTGTATGACTGGTTATGCTGATTTGAACTCAGAGGTTGGCCAAAGCTAACTCCTCAAACTTGCTTGGAAGGTAACCCTCAGGGCTCTCCAAACCATGTTACTGGAGAGCTTACCATCCTGTAGGTTTTCACTCCAACCCTAATATTGTGCACCTGATTCTAACAATTAGTTGGTTGATAAACGGAATCAGGTTAGTTACAACTGGGGTTGGAGCGAAAACCTACAGGAGGGTAGCTCTATGCTTTATTGTACTGTAAGTGCTATGCATGTATTGTTACTGGGAAACTCTTAGAAGTATAAAAGCAGGGTTGAAACTTTGTTCATGGCGTCTTTGAAAACCAGTCTCCTGGTGTAGGGTTCCATTACACTATAATCTGCTATTATACTTAGCCTATAGACTTTTATCTTTTGACATAACTGTAATAGATCTGATTACTTTTAAATGCTTACGAACAATAGTCCTCATGTTTCTGAGTAATATTCCTTTAATTATTATTTTGTGAATGGCCTAATGTTAATTACACTACACATAGCATACACTTGGCCTCTAACTGTGCAGATCTGAGCTAAGGTTAACTCAATCATTTAATGCTAGACCATTTTTTTGCAAGATATTAGCTCCTTGTCTCTCAGCCTCTTAACAATTACATAATGGTTACCTTGGACACATGTAACTGATAGTATTCCAAGTGGGGATGCAAGGCTTGCTAAACACTTGACTTGCTTGACTAAACTCATTGGATACGCTTATGAGAGTATAGCATTGACATTGAGTGACATTGACATTGACTGATTGAAGATTATATTATGGTCAAATTTCCTTCTACACTATTTATCTATCATCCTCAGTCAAAAGTGGATTTCCGCTAATCTACACACAAACAGTTCTAAGTACTGTTAAAGCTTTTAGGCATTCTAAATGACTGTGACTTTAGGAAAAAATAACTGTCTCTATGGATACGAAGAACAAAGAGCTTTAACCTTTCCAACGTTATGGAAACACTGGAACAATCTGTACTGTTCAGATACCTTTAAACACATAGACCTCCCTCTCATGTCCTCTCATGTCCTCTCATGTCCTCTCATGTCCTCTCATGTCCTCTCTCACACACACGCACGCGCACACACACCCCACTCTTGCATATTCATCCTACCTTTAAAGCATCTCTTTGAGTAGCCTATTCCTTTTCAGTTCTTCCTGTGCCATCCACATTTGTGCATAGCTCAGTCAGTGGTCAAGTTATCAGTTTGCCAGCTAGCTAGGTAAAATGACTAGCCAGCTCAACAATGTTATTTGTTATCAAACCCCAAAATAACGGCTCGTGGGAAGAGAAGTTTAAAACAACCCTCAACATGCACACAAATCTGCTGCAGAAAAAAAACATAGCTCTGGAATGTTTTGGCATAACATTTACATGATTTTGGCTAGAGGTACACAGTCTTCAGCAATGTAAGGTTGTAGTCCAAACACTTACAAGACAAAAGGCAAAAAGGGGAAATATTTTTAAATGTACTGCCCTTGCCCGGATATTTGTCACTCATTCATCCCACAATGATTGTGTTTTCAGCCACCGGTAGCTACAGTCAATTATGATTGCATGTCTACTCACATTAAATATATAATTATGAATAAATGCCTACTGTACGACAGCTAGCAAATTAATTAGATAAATAACAGCCTGCCTAGCTGGAACTTCTGAAGAAGGAAAATGTTTTATTTCCACAATTTCCAAAAGTTAACCAAACAAAAACATCATTACTTATATGAGACGTGTTTCTGCCGTCGTATTCATGCCGTTATTCATATTAGTTTTTACTTACACTTGTTTGTTGACTCCATATATTGACGTTGAGGTTTTCATTTTTGGCTGACATTTCTTAGCGGATTTACAATCGTCACAAATTTAATTATGGGGAGATTCAGGCCCCAAAGTGAACATAATTGCACACACGCAAACGTGACTAAAAAAGAGGGCTGAGGGGCTTACGTTGCAAACGTCTCTTGCTTAGCTAATCATTTGGACCGCCCTCCAAGATGGTGATGGGGATTCTCCCAAGGGCATAAGGTTAGAGGAAGTAGGCGAGGGTGTGTCATTTATGAGATTGAACCGCAGCCTAAGCATAGACCTTTCGCACAACGTAGCAACGCCCACTTCTGCTCAACTTCCTAGCCGATACATAGCTTCCTGTCCCGATCCCGTCCTGTCAGCCTGATATCATTACCTCAGTATATAAATATAATCATATTTATGTTGTGTTTTTTATCCTTCTTGTTGAAAATTCTGTTTATCTGTCAGTTAGTGATTTTTGTAAATTGATTGTGTTCTGTGTCTTTTTTTGTCTCTTTAGCTAGCAAACGTTAGCTACCAGTACCTAGCTAACGTAAGTGCTATCATTAATGTTATTAGTTGGTGCAGCATTTTTATTGAAAGTTAGGAAATTAAGATTTCTTTTAACCTTCTAGTTGGCTTTGACATCTGAAGAAGGGAGCAGTACCTTTGCTATTCCAGTGGAATAACTACCATGTCCATGAGATCCTCATGTTACTGATGGGAAGCATCAACTGCATCGGGGCTGTGGCTTGCTTTCTCATAAAACTACCAGGGTGTGCCTGTTGTGAAGGCATGAGCCAAGGAGCAATGAGCTACTACTGCAATGCATCTTTCCTTTTTTTGCTGTGACCATCCACATTGTCTAACACCCTGTAGTCCATTTATTGATGATAAACACTACTGCTTATACTCCAAACACAAAATGTTTACAGTGACAAGAGAACAGTTATTTTAAATGATTAATTAATAAATTAAAGACAGATTTGTTGGTTTGTTTCTCTTTCATTAATTGAAAGATAAAGGAGCCTGTAGGAGCCTGTCTGTTGTTATTTAGTCTTTCCTGCCTATGAACCTTTGCATGTTCACATATAAGTAGTACCAGTTACCCTTCTCTCTAATTAGTGAGAACACCACTGGGTCTCTATGTATTCTCTCGACCAGAATTTCCTCATGCGCACAAACAACAAAGTCACACCACTCCAACCCAGCAATTTATAGATTACCTTGAACTTGCCAATAGTAGGCATGCTGCCTCTTCAGGGAAGGTTCACCGTTATGCATGTGAACATACTTGCAATCCACAAAACCCTTTACATTTGGGTAATCTCCAGTCCATCAGGAGAAGATGCAAGTCAAGGGACATCAGGATGTATGATGAGGCCACAGGGTGAGAAGTTGACATTGCAATAGTCACTAGCTGCTTCCAACTCCAGTCCCCTCTTCATGTCAGCTGTTTGTGCTGTGCCTTTGAGGATCTTTTCAGATAGATTGCCTGCGGATGTCAGCCCTCTCACAAGGCAAGCCTCTCTGAACCGTGACGAGGTCAGTCCTCTATTTTATGGGCTGTTGCGAAGCTCACATATAGAGACAATGTGAATCTGGTCTTCTTCACTGAGCACAAATGTGCAGCCTTGAAAGTTGCTCACCAGTCTTTAGCCATCAACAGGCAGTGAAGCGAATGGTGGTGTCTCCATATGGTGAAATATGTGTCGCGTTGTGATTGGTGGCTGATGGTAAGACAAGAGGCTCCCCACCTGTACCTTTCCAAAGTGGGAGTCGACTAAAAGCTTTTCAGCAGGCATCCCCATGCTGCAGATCAAAGGCTTGGATAGAGGGTGAAAGTTGTTGTACCCCTCTTCTATCTGGAGAACTGAGAGGTCAGGGAGTGGTCCAAGAAGGGTGCAGTAGAGAGTACTTCTGCAAAGCAAAGCAGCCTCTGTGGTTAGCCAATCTAAACAACGTACTTGAAACCACCTGAAATTGAAAAAAATGAAATAGTCAAAGTGTAATAGGATATGACCAGATACTACCTAGTATACTGGCTATTAGGGACTACTCACCTAATCCCTCCTTTTGCCAGGCACATTTTGGTGGGCTTGGTGATGGTCATTTTGCCTTTGGGCCCAGGTTGCAGACCCCAGACTGTACAAGGGCACTATTCTAAATCTAATCATGAGACGATTTAAGTTTCATGAAATAATTTCTTAGCATTATGAAGTGATTATAACCATATGATGTTGATATGTGATATAGCTATTAAAACATACCATATTCCTTGGCTTAAGCCACTACTGATATGCCTCTGTGCAGTGGTGAGGTGGGACCACTGCTGTTTCCATCTAGGAATAGTGTGCAGACTGGGATAGTAATGCAACAAGAACAGTGATGTTGTGTCATTGTTACTTGTTCAGGGGGCTTCAGTACAACCTACGTGGCGATATAAAAATAAAATGATTAGACTATATAATCACTCAACATGTGTTATGACCAGCAACCAGATGTGACTGGTGCAACATGCAACAGCCACTAAATTCCTTACAACAATACAGGTTTAAACATTTCTATTAAGGATATACGTATGCTCTTGATTAAATGTAATCAAATGTATCCAACATAAAAGAGTTAATAGAAACAGCAAGGACGACGACTGAACAATTACTACACGAACACGGAACCCAAACTGGCTGCGCGAGAGCGCCATTGTGTGTTAAAATCAAATCAAATCAAATTTATTTATATAGCCCTTCGTACATCAGCTGATATCTCAAAGTGCTGTACAGAAACCCAGCCTAAAACCCCAAACAGCAAACAATGCAGGTGTAAAAGCACGGTGGCTAGGAAAAACTCCCTAGAAAGGCCAAAACCTAGGAAGAAACCTAGAGAGGAACCGGGCTATGTGGGGTGGCCAGTCCTCTTCTGGCTGTGCCGGGTAGAGATTATAACAGAACATGACCAAGATGTTCAAATGTTCATAAATGACCAGCATGGTCAAATAATAATAAGGCAGAACAGTTGAAACTGGAGCAGCAGCACAGTCAGGTGGACTGGGGACAGCAAGGAGCCATCATGTCAGGTAGTCCTGGGGCACGGTCCTAGGGCTCAGGTCCTCCGAGAGAGAGAAAGAAAGAGAGAATTAGAGAGAGCATATGTGGGGTGGCCAGTCCTCTTCTGGCTGTGCCGGGTGGAGATTATAACAGAACGTGGCCAAGATGTTCAAATGTTCATAAATGACCAGCATGGTTGAATAATAGTAAGGCAGAACAGTTGAAACTGGAGCAGGAGCATGGCCAGGTGGACTGGGGACAGCAAGGAGTCATCATGTCAGGTAGTCCTGGGGCATGGTCCTAGGGCTCAGGTCCTCCGAGAGAGAGAAAGAAAGAGAGAAGGAGAGAATTAGAGAACGCACACTTAGATTTACACAGGACACCGAATAGGACAGGAGAAGTACTCCAGATAAACAAACTGATCCTAGCCCCCCGACACATAAACTACTGCAGCATAAATACTGGAGGCTGAGACAGGAGGGGTCAGGAGACACTGTGGCCCCATCCGAGGACACCCCCGGACAGGGCCAAACAGGAAGGATATAACCCCACCCACTTTGCCAAAGCACAGCCCCCACACCACTAGAGGGAAATCTTCAACCACCAACTTACCATCCTGAGACAAGGCCGAGTATAGCCCACAAAGATCTCCGACACGGTACAACCCAAGGGGGGAACCCAGACAGGCCGACCACAACAGTGAATCAACCCACCCAGGTGACGCACCCCCCCCCAGGGACGGCACGAGAGAGCCCCAGCAAGCCAGTGACTCAGCCCCCGTAACAGGGTTAGAGGCAGAGAATCCCAGTGGAAAAAGGGGAACCGGCCAGGCAGAGACAGCAAGGGCGGTTCGTTGCTCCAGAGCCTTTCCGTTCACCTTCCCACTCCTGGGCCAGACTACACTCAATCATATGACCCACTGAAGAGATGAGTCTTCAGTAAAGACTTAAAGGTTGAGACCGAGTTTGCGTCTCTGACATGGGTAGGCAGACCGTTCCATAAAATGGAGCTCTATAGGAGAAAGCCCTGCCTCCAGCTGTTTGCTTAGAAATTCTAGGGACAATTAGGAGGCCTGCGTCTTGTGACCGTAGCGTACGTGTAGGTATGTACGGCAGGACCAAATCAGAGAGGTAGGTAGGAGCAAGCCCATGTAATGCTTTGTAGGTTAGCAGTAAAACCTTGAAATCAGCCCTTGCTTTGACAGGAAGCCAGTGTAGAGAGGCTAGCACTGGAGTAATATGAACAAATTTTTTGGTTCTAGTCAGGATTCTAGCAGCCGTATTTAGCACTAACTGAAGTTTATTTAGTGCTTTATCCGGGTAGCCGGAAAATAGAGCATTGCAGTAGTCTAACCTAGAAGTGACAAAAGCATGGATTAATTTTTCTGCATCATTTTTGGACAGAAAGTTTCTGATTTTTGCAATGTTACGTAGATGGAAAAAATCTATGTTATGTTATGGTGCATAAATGTATTTTGTCCCCCTACACCAAACGCGATCACAACACGCAGGTTAAAATAGCAAAACAAACGCTGAACCAATGACATTCATTTGGGGACAGGTCGAAAATAATTAAACATGTATGGCAATTTAGCTATTTAGCTTGCACTTGCTAGCTAATTTGTCCTATTTAGCTAGCTTGCTGTTGGTAGCTAATTTGTCCTGGGATATAAACATTGAGTTGTTATTTTATCTTAAATGCACAAGCTCCTTTACTCTGCCAATTAATCCACACGTAAAACGGCCAACCGAATCATTTCTATTACCACGACTAACAGCAAAATAGTTTGTCTTTCAATCACCCACGTGGGTATAACCAATGAGGAGATGGCACATGGGTACCTGCTTCTATAAACCCATGAGGAGATGAGAGAGGCAGGACTTTCAGCGTGATCTGCGTCAGAAATAGAAAGGAGTTCTATTTTAGCTCTGGGCACCGTTGCCGCGCAAAGGGACTATTGACTGTATGGCAGCGGTTCAAACTTATAAAAGAAACACCCTCGTCCACTTACCCTCGCCTTATGGCCTTGGAGGAATCCCCATCACAATCCTGGAGTGCGGTCCGAATAATTAGCCAAGCAAGGGAAGTTTGCAGCGCAAGCCCCTCAGCCCTCGTTTTTAGTCGTGTTTGCAAGTGTACAATTATATTCACTCCGGGGCCTGAAATTCCCCATAATTCAATATGCGACGATTGTACATCCGCTATGAAATGTCCGGCAAAACTTAGAAACAGTATCAGTGTAGAAGTCAACATACAAATGTAAGTAAAAACTAATGTAAATAGGTTACACAAACACGTCAGGTTAAAGTAATGATGTTGTAACGGCGTTCGTCTGTTGAATGAAGAGAGTCGGACCGAAATGCAGCGTGTAGGTTATTCATGACTTTAATGAAGGAATCGCGGTACATGAAATAACTGAATCTAAATACAAAAAACAACAGAACGGAACGTGAAACTTATTACAGCCTATCTGGTGACTATAACACAGAGACAGAAACAAACACCCACGAATTACAAAGTGAACTCAGGCTACCTAAATACGGTTCCCAATCCGAGACAACGAGAATCACCTGACTCCAATTGAGAACCGCCTCAGGCAGCCAAGCCTAACTAGACACACCCCTAATCATACACAATCCCAATGCTAATAAAACCCCAATACGAACCCAACACATAAACCCATGTCACACCCTGGCCTGACCAAAATATATAACGAAAACACAAAACATATTGACCAAGGCGTGACAGATGTGTTTGTTTGGTTAGCTTTTGTAAATTGTAGAAATAAAACATTTTCCTTATTCAGACATTCCAGCTAGGCAGGCTAACATTATTTAGCTAATTCATTTGCTAGCTATCATACAGTAGGCATATATGAATAAATATATAGTTAATATTAGTAGACATGGAATTTTAATTGACTGTAGTCCATTCTAGTCATGATGATACGTCATCCATAGTGTAGACTTAATTTGAGGTCTGAGGGGATAGGGTGTCTTTTAAGGGTTTGGATTGCAACCTAGTTGTGTTCCATTTGTGTTCTGCTCTTTAACCTCAACAAAAATCTCATAATTAAAATACCTCAAGCATACAAGTATTTTACACCATTTTAAAGATACATCTCTCATTAATCCAGCCACAGTGTCTGATTTCAAAAAGGATTTACAGTGAAAGCACCACAAACGATTATGTTAGGTCACCACCAAGGTCACCACAGAAAAACACAGCGATTTTTCCCAGCCAACGAGAGTCACAAAAAGCAGAAATAGAGATAAAACGAATCACTAACCTTTGATGATCTTCATCAGATGACACTCATAGGACTTCATGTTACACAATACATGTATGTTTTGTTTGAAAAAGTTCATATTTAGTTCAAATCTGAGTTTACATTGGCGTGTTACGTTCAGTAGTTCTAAAACATGCGGTGATATTGCAGAGAGCCACATCAATTTACAGAAATACTCATAATAAACATTGATAAAGCTATGACTATTATACATGGCACTTTAGATAAACTTCTCCTTAATGCAACCGCTGTGTCACATTTTTAAAAAAGCATTACGGAGAAAGCAAACCATGCAATAATCTGAGTACAGCCTTTAGACAACAAAGCAGCCAAAAAGATACCCGCCATATTGGGTAGTCAACATTACTCCGAAATAGCATTTTAAATACTCACTTACCTTTGATGATCTTCATCAGAATGCACTCCCAGGAATCCCAGTTCCACCATACATGTTTTGATTTGTTCGTTAATGTCCATCTGTTATTTCCAAATATCTTATTTTGTTAGGGCGTTTGGTAAACAAATTCAAAAGCTCGTTCAGGTTGCGCCGAACGTTGGACGAAAAGTTCAAAAACTTCAGTTACAGCCCGTAGAAACATGGCAACATAAGTATGGAATCATTCTTTAGGATGTAAACTTCATCAATGTTCTAACAGGACAATTCCTTTGTCTGTACAAATGAAGTGGAACGTACCTACCTTTCACGTGAGCGCGCCAAGCCGAGGCTGTGGCACTCTGCCAGACCACTTACTCAAAGAGCCCTTATGAGCCACTCCTTCAGAGTAGAATCCTCAAAACAAAATACTGTTGACAGCTAGTGGAAGCCTTGGGAAGTGAAACATAACTAATATCACCCTGTATCTTCAATGGGGGCTGAGTTGTAAAACTACAAACCTCAGATTTCCCACTTCCTGGTTGGATTTTTCTCAGGATTTCGCCTGCCATATGAGTTCTGTTATACTCACAGACATCATTCAAACAGTTTTAGAAACTTCAGAGTGTTTTCTATGAAATACTAATAATAATATACATATATTAGCATCTGGGACAGAGTAGGAGGCAGTTCACTCTGGGCACGCTTCATCCAAAAGTGAAAATGCTGCTACCTATCCCCAAAAATTTAATCACATCTAAGTTAACTCAACCGTCACGCGGGGGAGTACACCAAGGTTAAAAACACTAATATTCAGGTTGAAGAACCACTTTGACCCTTTCAGAGTTCTACAGTATATTTCTGTTTTAAAACACATTCTGGTTCTTGAAACACTTACATTGGGTTTACATTCAAACAACCTCCAAACACCACATCTTAGCTTAGGTGCAATACTTCTTACATGGTTTCATTTGACAATCATGGGGTTTTTAGAATTTATATTTTTAAAGTGTAGATGGGTCCATACAATGTAGCCTATACCTGAAACAATCATATAATAATTGACACCAGGAAAAAAAGTGGATTTAAGGTACAATTGTCTGAAAAAAAAGACATATTTTAAGAACAACAATCTCAACATCAAACTTCTATGCACAATTGGGATCACAAAATCAGAGAGACACTCATGCACTGTGCAACTTCACCTAGGTGCCTCCATACAATGCAAAGTGCATTAGCCATCTAAAAATAATTAATTCAACAACAAACGTTTATCCACAATAAGGATTACCTAAGCAGAGAGTCACTCATCTGATCAACAAGCAGCACAGCAGCTAGACTAATGTTTCATTAGCCAACTCAAAAAACACAGAGAGGCTTTGTTGTGTTAATCTAATGGAACATTGATTTAATGGAAATCTGTTTTTCCCAATAAAATAAGTGGAAGTAGGGAAGGAAAATTGGAAATGTTAAAGAGGCAATACTCTATCAGTAATTGGTAATCAAGGAACTATACACTTCAACAGCTTACTCCAAGAACAATTTTAAATATTACAATTTGAACCTCGGGGCAATTTAACAGACTGACTCCCCCTCGAGCTACAAAACTTCAATTACCAAACGTTTATAATCTTTCTCACAAAGGAACCAGACCCAGAGATGGATGGAGACACAAGTAACCTTTTTCAAATTTGAGGTGGTTGTTTTTCTGCAAGATCTTACTTTTTTCCATGACTGGGATATAAATAGATTTAAAGGTATTTTCAGTAGAAGCAGGCTTGCACATACAGTGGGGCAAAAAAGTATTTAGTCAGCCACCAATTGTGCAAGTTCTCCCACTTAAAAAGATGAGAGAGGCCTGTAATTTCAATCATAGGTACACTTCAAATTTGACAGACATAGTTTATGAATGTATTTGCGAATTATGGTGGAAAATAAGTATTTGGGCATTAACAAAAGTGTATCTCAATACTTTTTTATATACCCTTTGTTGGCAATGACAGAGGTCAAACGTTTTCTGTAAGTCTTCACAAGGTTTTCACACACTGTTGCTGGTATTTTGGCCCATTCCTCCATGCAGATATCCTGCTTCTTACGAAGCCACTGTCATGTATTGTATTGTCATGTCTTGTCCCTGTGCTTTCTCTTCTCTTCGTTTCCCCCTGCTGGTCTTATTAGGTTTCTTTCTCTCTCTCTATTCCTCTCTCTCTCTATCGTTCCGTTCCTGCTCCCAGCTGTTCCTCATTCTCCTAACGACCTCGTTTACTCTTTCACACCTGTCCCCTATTTTTCCCTCTGATTAAGTCTCTATTTCTCTCTCTGTTTCTGCTTCTGTCCTTGTCGGATTATTGTTTGCTGTTTGCTTTGCTTTTGTTCCGTCCAGTTGTATTCTGCCTCGTCATCAGATACTACGTGTGAGCAGGTGTCTCTATCCTCTATGGCCCGCGCCTACCCGAAGGGACCTGCAGTCTGTTGCCGCTAGCCCTGCAACTCTCCTCAACAACTAGAAGGGGGACTCTCCTGTTAAACTAGAGGATTTGTGTTTTCCCTGTTTGGACTTCCCCTGTAATGATTGAGGATTTATGTTTTCCCTGTTTGGACATTAAAAGACTCTGTTTCCGTTATATCGCTTTTGGGTCCTCACTCACCTGCATAACAGCCACTCCTTCATTCCTCGGGCGGTGTGTTTGGGATCATTGTCATGCTGAAAGACCCAGCCACATTTCATCTTCAATGCCCTTGCTGATGTAAGGAGGTTTTCACTCATAATCTCACGATGCATGGCCCAATTCATTCGTTCCTTTACACGGATCAGTCGTCCTGGTCCCTTTGCAGAAATACAGCCCCAAAGCATGATGTTTCCACCCCCATGCTTCACAGTAGGTATGGTGTTCTTTGGATGCAACTCACCATTCTTTGTCCTCCAAATATGACGAGTTGAGTTTTTACCAAAAAGTTATATTTTGGTTTCATCTGACCATATGACATTCCTCCAATCTTCTTCTGGATCATACAAATGCTCTCTAGAAAACTTCAGACGGGCCTGGACATGTACTGGCTTAAGCAGGGGGACACGTCTGGCACTGCAGGATTTGAGTCCCTGGCGGCGTAGTGTGTTACTGATGGTAGGCTTTGTTACTTTGGTCCCAGCTCTCTGCAGGTCATTCACTAGGTCCCCCCCATGTGATTTGGGGATTTTTGCTCACCGTGTGATCATTTTGATGGTGAGATCTTGCGTGGAGCCCCAGATCGAGGGAGATTATAAGTGCTCTTGTATATCTTCCATTTCCTAATAATTGCTCCCACAGTTGATTTCTTCAAACCAAGCTGCTTACCTATTGCAGATTCAGTCTTCCCAGCCTGGTGCAGGTCTACAATTTTGTTTCTGGTGTCCTTTGACAGCTCCTTGGTCTTGGCCATAGTGGAGTTTGGAGTGTGACTGTGTGAGGTTGTGGACAGGTGTCTTTTATACTGATAACAAGTTCAAACAGGTGCCATTAATACAGGTAACGAGTGGAGGACAGAGGAGCCTCTTAACCTTTTGTAACTAGGGAGCAGTATTTTAATTTGTGGATAAAAAACGTTTGCCATGTTTCTGTCGATATTATGGAGCTAATTTGGAAAAAAAGTTTTGCGTTGTAGTGACTGCATTTTCCGGTCAATTTCTCAGCCAAACGTGAAGAACAAACGGAGCTATTTCGCCTACAAAAATAAGATTTGTGGAAAAAAGGAACATTTGCTATCTAACTGGGAGTCTCCTGAGTGAAAACAAGGTAAATGATTTAACTGTGGGAGCAATTATTAGGAAATGGAAGACATACAAGACCACTGATAATCTCCCTCGATCTGGGGCGCCACGTAAGATCTCACCCCGTGGGGTCAAAATGATCACAAGAACGGTGAGCAAAAATCCCAGAACCACACAGGGGACCTAGTGAATGACCTGCAGAGAACTGGGACCAAAGTAACAAAGCCTACCATCAGTAACACACTACGCCGCCAGGCACTCAAATCCTGCAGTGCCAGACGTGTCCCCCCGCTTTAGCCAGTACATGTCCAGGCCCGTCTGAAGTTTGCTAGAGAGCATTTGGATGATCCAGAAGAAGATTGGGAGAATGTCATATGGTCAGATGAAACCAAAATATAACTTTTTGGTAAACTCAACTCGTCGTGTTTGGAGGACAAAGAATGCTGCGTTGCATCCAAAGAACCCCATACCTACTGTGAATCATGGGGGTGGGTACATCATGCTTTGGGGCTGTTTTTCTGCAAAGGGACCAGAACGACTGATCCGTGTAAAGGAAAGAATGAATGGGGCCATGTATCTTGAGATTTTGAGTGAAAACCTCCTTCCATCAGCAAGGGCATTGAAGATGAAACGTGGCTGGGTCTTTCAGCATGACAATAATCCCAAACACACCGCCCGGGCAATGAAGGAGTGGCTTCGTAAGAAGCATTTCAAGATCCAGATCTCAACCCCATAGAAAATTTTGGGAGGGAGTTGAAAGACTGTGTTGCCCAGCAACAGCCCCAAAACATCACTGCTCTAGAGGAGATCTGCATGGAGGAATTTGCCAAAATACCAGCAACAGTGTGTGAAAACCTTGTGTAGACTTACAGAAAACGTTTGACCTCTGTCATTGCCAACAAAGGGTATATAACAAAGTAAATTATTAAACTTTTGTTATTAACCAAATACTTATTTTGCACCATAATTTGCAAATAGATTCATTAAAAATCCTACAATATGATTTTCTGGATTTTTTTTCTCATTTTGTCTGTCATAGTTGAAGTGTACCTATGATGAAAATTACAGGCCTCTCTCATCTTATTAAGTGGGAGAACATGCACAATCGGTGGCTGACTAAATACTTTTTTGCCCCACTGTATATATTCTTAGAGCTTGGGTCTATTTTCCTGAATTTCCACCTGACTGATGTGCCCAAAGTAAACTGCCTGTTGCTCATGGCGAGAAGCCAGGATATGCATATAATTGGTAGCATTGGATAGAAAATGTTAAAATCATTTCTGAGACTATAACACAATTGATATGGCAGGCGGAGAAAGTGGATAAAGAAATGTGTATCTGATAATCACACGCTGCTATTTATTGCTAACCAGCAGATGTCACTAATCTGCATTGTGAACAGGTAATGAAGCTCTGAGTAATGAACCGTTTTCTGGTACAATTTGGTGAAAGCAATGAAGCCTTCAGAATGCCTCAGTTACCCAACACTGCTGGTGGTTTGAACACTGTATGACAATGCCTGCCCAAATAGTATATAATGGAAAATTGTCAAATGCATAGAACAATGTTAAACGTTATGACACTTCAAAAAAAGGGTTTGCATTCTGCTCTGGACAGGTTTGAAAACATCGTAAAGGTGTTTAGAAACTTTAAGGAGAGGAAACAATACCAAATGAGAAGGTTTCTAATTCTGCACTAAACATGACCTTTTTTGTTAGTTCTCCATGTCCCTGGCAAGGTGTTTCACAATACTTGATTAAGTGGTGTTAGAACACACCGTGTTTTAAATCATCAATGTTTTAAAACATCTCAGGATGATTTGTTTCAATACTCCGGCCAAGTTAAGGTTTTGTCTCCTTCAACTTGGTGGCAGCTCAGTTGCCACTAGTGTTGGTGTTAGAAAAACACTTCATTTTAAGTGTACCACTAGGTGGCTCCACTTTTAGGACTAATCCACGCTGAGCGAGGACAGGATGTGTCTAGTTATGGAGGAAGGGATCACTGTGATATTCATCATAGTTATATGTATGAACAATGACCTTACATTCTAGGTCACATTGAAACGACATGGCCTGTGTAGTCCTGGTCGATACCCAGCCTCTGGTTACAGAGAAACAGTGTTGACGATGTGTCCAGTCATGTGTTTGATGCAGAAGATACAGGATCTCAGCACGTTTTAGGGTGCAGTTTAGTTTTAGTTCTATACGTTGTGGGGGTTTCTCCAGCTTCCACTGCCACTACTCAGTTTGTATTGATTTTCACTAGTTATCATTCCCTATAAAATCGGTCCAACTCCCATTATGTATTTGTGTTTGTGCGAGAGAGAGGGAGAGTGAGAGAGTCCTTCCCTCTCCTATCGGTCTTTCTCTCACACACTCTCTCATCCCTTTCTCTCCAATTCCATTTTCCTCCTCTGTGTCCATTTTCTCATTACGATAAGTTGTGTTCTCTTCCAAACAGCTTTGCTTTGGCGCTTGCTGGTTGCACAATGGTTGGCTGGGTGCTTCCACTCCCCCTGCTCAGTTTGTATTGATTTTCACTGGTAATCACTCTCTATACAATTGGTCTAACTCTCATGATGCATTTGTGTGTTTGTGTTTGTTTTGGTGTTTGCGTGTGCGAGCAAGAGGGAAAGTCCTTCCCTCTGGTGTATGTGTCTGCTGCCTCCTGTCTGTTGTGTTCTCTTCCAAATAGCTTTGCTTTGGTGCTTGCTGGTTGGGCAATTGATCCCTCGTCTTTTGGGCTCTCGTACCCCTTTTCATATTGAATCAAGTTAACTCGCTACACACCTCCTGACTTCTTCACAATTTAGCTTTTTAGGATTTGCCCTGGCCGGCCAGATAAGTGGATAAATCTATAAGCAGTTTTGCTGTGGTGTGTGTATATGTCTATACCAACTTCAACAATAGGTTTCACACCATATTACCAACCTGAAGACCATTACGGGTTGTGGTATTTAGGGAGTTCAGCATGACTAAGCAATGTTGAGTCGTATGAATACAGAACTCGTATGAATACAGAATTCCAAGGGTGGGTCAGTTATCAGGAAGTGTCTCTGATATTCTCTTCTAACTCCGGGATTTTACCCGAGAGGGGAAAGTCCCAGACAGAGAATATTGGAAAACCAACACCCTGGACAAGATGTCAACACTAAATGAAATATGGTGTTGTCTTTGGATGATTTTCAAGAGACAATTGTATGTAGAAAATAGGCTAACTATGTTGTGATGAATGTATCTTTAGAAGTGTTTCCTACTTCCATGCCAAATAACATCCATCCAAAGATGTATTTAGTTGTATTTAGAAGATTTTGTAGAGCTGTTAGTTATTATGATTAACTTACTCTCTATTCCTTCACTCCCCTCCCCCTTTCCTCTACTCTAATGTTTTTTCTCTCCTCTAACATCAAACATCTTCTCCAAACCAACAATTTCATGCTATTCTTTTCTCCCATGGTCCTTTTCTGCTTTCCTTATGGCACCACTAACTCTGATCTCTACAGATTGGCGGTACGAGGGTAAGAGAGCAACCCTTTACTTTTCCTCATTCTCTCTATCTTGTTTTGTCTCTGTGTGCTCAGAGTCATTTCCATCTGTGCAGCTCCCTGTATTGAACACTGTGCTCATGTTGTCACCCCACATGGTTGTCATGTATTGTCGTCATGTATTGTTGTGAGTTGGTCATCACTGTGCTTTTGTATCAGTGTCCTTCAACCCATCAACGTGCTTCAACATTAATAGAAAGGATGAAACTATTCATAACCAGTTAAGACAGCTGCTATCAGCTTATGACATTGAGGCTCTTTGTGGTATTGGTGCGTTTGTTTTATTGCCTTCTCTCTCTCCACCGTACAGAATGTAAACTGTCCCGGTCTGGCCCTCCTGCTACCATAGTGACCATTGATGAAGAGAGCCCCAATGGTACGTACGGCCTTTGTTTTCTCTTCAATATATGCCATTCATAACATACCCCAAACTTCTGAACAGTAGTGTGACTTAGAAATGTCTTAGGTTTTGAAAGAAAAGCACATTTTTTGTCCATTTAAAATAACATCAAATTGATCAGAAGTACAGTGTAGACATTGTTAATGGTTTAAATGACTATTTTAGCTGGAAACGGATCATTTTTTATGGCATATCTACATTGGCGTACAGAGGCCCATTATCAGCAACCATCACCCCTGTGATGCAATGGCACGTTGTGTTCGCTAATCCAAGTTTATCATTTTAACAGGCTAATTAAAAAACAATTTTGCAATTATGTTAGCACAGCTGAAAACTGTCGTCCTGATTAAAGAAGCAATGCAACTGTCCTTTTTTAGACTAGTTGGGTATCTGGATCATCAGAATTTGTGGGTTCGATTACAGGCTCAAAATGGCCAGAAACGAATAACTTTCTTCTGAAACCTGTCAGTCTATTCTTGTTCTGAGAAATGAAGGCTGCGTTGCGACACCGTGTATAGCTTTGTGAAATGTTAGGCTTGACATAAGAAAATAAAGACCAGGCCTACCAATACAAATGTGTCCATTAGCTAAAGAAAAGCTATACAAGAAAGCCAATCATCGATTCGATAGGCATGCAGCCGCATGGACATGGCTGCCGCTGTGCAAATTAGAAGTAGCCCAAAAACCTGCAACCCGCGACCAATACATTTTCACCCTCTGCATTGTTTTCGAAGTAGCACAATGCAGGAAAACCGCAGACATGGCAACCCTGACTCCTTTCGCATTCCATCTTTCCCCGTTCCTCTGGAGAGTATATCTAATTACCCAGAAACATGACAGTGAAGTAAGACATTCTCAATTGTTTAATTTCATTCACACATTTTAATTAAGAAAATCTAGATGTGTTATTTTGTCTCTGGTGCACACCTGTTTGCCTCTTTTCTTTTGGTTGCATAACACATTTTTTAAGGGTCTCACATTGATATGAAGCTGTAATGACTGTGTCCTGTAATTATAGAATGGTTACTATGCTAAAAGAAGGGCTCTGACTATTCTTGTTTCAGTGCTGTGATGTTAGTTGTAATTCTGTGATGTGCCTTCACTTTTTCTGGCTGAGAGGCTGGTTTGGTATTCTGTAGCCGTCTCTCTGTGATTCAAATGTCTGGCAGCAGAGTAAAGAGAGAAAGACGGAGTGTGTGTGTGTGTGTGTGTGTGTGTGTGTGTGTGTGTGTGTGTGTGTGTGTGTGTGTGTGTGTGTGTGTGTGTGTGTGTGTGTGTGTGTGTGTGTGTGTGTGTGTGTGTGTGTGTGTGTGTGTGTGTGTGTGTGTGTGTGTGTGTGTGTGTGTGTGTGTAAGCAATGTGCACATATCTGTGTGTGCCCTGTTAAAATAATTGCAAGGGCAGCAATATGTAATTAGAGAGTGTGGCTGAAAGGACAGGATTTGTCCCAAACACCTGCTTCTTCTCTGGATTAGAGAGAGAGGACCAGGGGAGGGAGAGGGAAAGAGAGAGATTGAGAGGGGTATGGGGGAGATGAGAATGGTGCAAAGAGAGAGGGTAGAATGTGTGGACAGTGTGCATACTGTAAACTCTTGGAAAAAATTGTTCCAAAAGGGTTCTTCGGCTGGAACCAAATGGGTTCTACCTGAAACAAACAATGATTCTTCAAAGGGTTCTCTTATGGGGACATCTGAAGAACCCTTTTTGGTTCTAGATGGCACCTCTTTTCTAATAGCGTAGGTGCTTGCATTCTTGCCTCCGTGCATGTGATGTGCTAGTAAATGAAAATGTGCATATAATCTACCCAGGCTTTCCATTTTACTGTTGTTTTTTATATAATGTATCACAATGGCCTCGTGTTTGAATCTACATGCTAATTCAGTGGAACATCAAATCTTTAGTGGAAGGGTAGAACACCAGTTGATATTTCTCTCTGTGTCCACCCATTTAGTCTAGTGGGGTTGCTAGTGTAGTGTTTTGATATTGTGAAGCATATTCCTCCATTTGATGGGTAAATAAAGGCCACAATTACAGTATTATGCTGAGATAAATGGTCAGATTAATTAGCCGTGTTCTTGTGCTAAATTACTTACCCTCATTAGAGGCTATAGAGATGAGTTTGTTTGAAGTATAGCAAGAATTCTGCATCTTCATTTACATGCACTTAAATTCTTTGTTTGGATTTGTGCTTTTTCATGTGAAAACCTCTCTCTTATGAAAACCAAATGAGAACATCAACTCCCAAAACGGATCACTAAATCAAATGAAATATACTCATTCTATTCATATTTCCAATATTATATAAAACCCTAATAGAGAACTCATCTGAACAGCATACAGTGCATTCCCAACTGCCATGCAATTTTATAATAAGTAGAAAGAAATGCCTCTGACTTCCTTTACTTTTTCTCAAGTCTATTCTGACATGACTTTACAGCCCCCACTACATTATTCAATTGCCTCTCCCAGAGTGTGAGAGCATTTCCATGTTAGATTAAGGTTTCAGAATTATCAGTATATTTGTCATTTTGGATTCACATCTCTCTTATGAAATCCTGGGGTAAATTTTCACAAAAACAGCATCCACTCCTTTAAGTTGCTATCTACAGTACAATTGACTTTACTGTAATAGTTTTGTAGCCACATAAGTAATACAGATTAAAAGGTTCAAATGTAATTGTTTTTTATTTCTCTGTTTTGTTGGCTTTGTGTTCATTTTATAATACTTTACATTTCTAATTATAATGGGATATTGGTGTATTTTACTGATTTAATATGAAACGCGTTGGGAAGTGATCCTGATTGTCTTAATACTCTCATTAGACTGAGTCGTAATTAAAGGGATAGGTCATCCTTATTAATAGCTCCATAATTGGAGCTCATTCATTTTTCTAAATTGTCAACTAAATCAGCACGTAGCTTGTTCCCTTTACTGATTTACCGTAGCCTTGCTTTCAATCGTCCTCATTAGGAAATGCAAATGAAAAGGAGATTTTAAAACGTGCTTTTATATGGGTGTCTTGTGTGTGTGCTTGCACGTGGAAAGCTTTTGTACACTCACTCTGCCAAAACAGTACACAGTTAGTCACTCATCCTTCTCGATAACTTGACACAGTCGTAAACAGATATTGTGTCTGGAAGTAGCATAGGCTAGCTAGCAAGCTAGCCAACTTATTTAGCCAATTAGCTACAGACGGCCAGGGTGCGACCATGGCAAAATTGGTTTGACTTTGGATAGCCTATCTGGTAGGGGCCATCAATATATTACACAATATAAATAGGGCAATGTTGCACACCTTTTAGTTTTCTCATGAAATTATTTTAATATTTATAAATGAATTTCTACAAATTATAGCTGGTTTGAGGTTATGTCATTAATTAAGTTTAAAAATAGTGTTCCATTGACAGTGCCTTCAGAAACTAGTCACAACTCTGAACTTTTTCCACATTTTGTTGTGTTACAGCCTGAATTGATTACATGTAGATTGTGTGTCACTGGTGTAAACACAATACAACCCAAAATGTAAAAGTGGAATTATGTTGTTAGATTTTTTTTTATTACAAAAAAAAAATCTTCAATCTTAAATGCCTTGAGTCAAAAGGTATTCAACACCTTTATTATGGAAAGACTAAATAACTTCAGGAGTACAAATGTGGTTAATAAGTCAGATAATAAGTTGCATGGACTAACTCTGTGTTTAATTATGGTGTTTAACATGATTTTTGAATGACTACCTTATCTCTGTACCCCACATACGTAAGGTCCCTCAGTAGAGCAGTGCATTTCAAACAGATTCAACGACAACGACTAGGTAGGTTTTCCAATGGGTCGCAAAATAAAACATTTTTTTTTTTAAACATTAAACATCCCTTTGATGAAGTTATTAGTTACACGTTGGATGTTGTATCAATACACCAATTCACTACAAAGATACAAGAGTCCTTCCTAACTCAGTTGACGGAGAGGAAGGAAATCGCTCAAAGATTTCACCGTGAGGCCAATGGTGATTTTAAAACAGTTTTAGACTTAAACTGAGGTAACTGAGGATGGATCACCAACATTCCAGTTACTCCACAATACTAACCTAAATGGCAGAGTTAATAGAAGGAAGCTTGTAGAGAATAAAAAAAAACATGCATCCTCTATGCAATAAAGCACTAAAGTAATACTGCAAAAAATGTGGCAATGAAATGAACTTTGTGGCCTGAATGCAAAGCATTATGTTTGGGGAAAAAAAATGAACAAAAAAATAACGGAGCACCACTCTTCATATTTTCAAGGATAATTGTCATCGGCAAGGACAAGGGGGTTTTTCAGGGTAAAAAGAAAGGAATAATGCTAAGCAGAGGCAAAGACCTAGAGGAAAACCTTGTTCAGTCTGCTTTCCAACAGAAAATGAGAAAAATCCATATTTCAGTATGACAATAACCTGAAATGCAAGGTCAATTATACACTAGACTTACTTCCCAACACAGCATTGAATGTTTCTGAGTAGCCTAGTTAAAGTTTGGACTTTAATCGTCTTGAAAAACAATGGCATGACTAAAAATAAAAAAATAAACTTGATAGAGCTTGAATAATTTAAAAAGCGAAAACTGTTAAATATTGTACTGTAATCACTGCCAAAGATGCCAAAGATGATTCTAACATGCCGGGGCATGCACCACTTTGGTTTTAGAAGTGGAGGGATCATAACCTGGTGGCAATCTGGGGGTCCTCCCCGATAATTTTCTGGGGCATCTAAATCTAATTTCCTGCATTTTACACCATCCGATATGCCATCTCTATTTTAGAACAAAAAGTATGCACACAGTCATCAAGCTTCAATTATAATTATATAATACATATTGTGTTGCACCTTTAACCAATAGCCTAACAAATGAAGTCTTGAAAAAATACAAATACTTTTGATTGTCTTTATTAAGATATACTCTATATCACAAATGAGCCAGACTGACGAGCCAGGTCGAGCCACCTGCAGACCCAACACCACCAGTCTAGTTTCCTTCCCACCCCACCTCACCTTATATATTTTTTAATTCACAAGGGAAGGGTTTAAAATATGTATATATAGTTGAAGTCGGAAGTTTACATACACTGGTTGGAGTCATTAAAATTCATTATTCAACCACTCCACACATTTCTTGTTAACAAGCTATAGTTTTAGCAAGTCGATTAGGACATCTACTTTGTGCATGACACAAGTAATTTTTCCAACAATTGTTTACAGACAGGTTATTTCATTTATACACCACTGTATCACAATTCCAGTAGGTCAGAAGTTTACAAACACTAAGTTGACTGCCTTTAAACAGCTTGGAAAATTCCAGAAAATGATGTCATGGCTTTAGAAGCTTCTGATAGGCTAATTGACATAATTTGAGTCAATTGGATGTGTACCTGTGGATGTATTTCAAGGCCTACCTTCAAACTCAGTGCCTCTTTACTTGACACCATGGGAAAGACCTCAGAAAAACACATAGGAACAAAGATTGTACGTTTTGAAGAAATATCCTCTGGTCTGATGAAACCTAAAATAGAACTGTTTGGCTATAATGACCATCGTTATATTTGGAGTTAAAAGGGGGAGGCTGGCAAGCTGAAGAGAGGACACCATCCCAACTGTGAAGCATGGGGGTAGCAGCCTAATGTTGTGGGGTTGCTACCAAATACCAATTGAGTGTATGTAAACTTCTGACCCAGTGGGAATCTGATAAAAGAAATAAAAGCTGAAATAAATCCCTCTTTACTATTATTCTGACATTTCACATTCTTAAAATAAAGTGGTGATCCTAACTGACCTAAGACAGGGAATTTTTACTAGGATTAAATGTCAGGAATTGTGAAATGTAATGTTTAAATGTATTTGGCTAAGGTGTATGTAAACTTCGACTTCAACTGTGTATATATCAACTGTGTATATATACAAGTGTATATATATATATATATATATATATATATACACACATATATATATACACACATATATATAAAACACATACACCTCAAATATACATTAGTACACAGAACCAGAAATCTTCCATATAGTGAATCTCATAGAACTAATAGTACTGTAGAGCTTGTTTTACTTACACACAATATAGCTGGCACCCCAACCCAAAACACCCCACTTTAGGATCTTAGTGAAACATTCATTATTGGAAAATGAACAAGACTTTACTAGAAAATGAAGTACTTAAGAAGGAAGTAGCAGGAATTATTGATAAATATTGGAATTGTGCCCGTGTTATGAAGACGTTTGGAAGTTACTGGGTGCTAATTAAATTTGATATAAGGCCTTTGGTTATTTCAATGGAGAAAGAAATTGCTCGTGCCAAGAGAGAAACAATATGACATCATAAAGGGAATAATGGATTATACTAAAAAAACTGAACTAACTAATCAGGAATTACTGGAGCTATCATCATTGCAAATGCAGTTAGACTGTATCTATGAGGAAAAGGCCCGGGGAGTGTTTGTAAGATCAAGATGAAAATGGATGGAAGAGGGAGAGAAAAACACAAAATATTCATTTAATTTAGAAAAAAGGGCAGGCGAAAAGACTTCCATTTGTAAGTAATGATTAATAATATTCCCAATGAAAATCCAAAATAAATATCTCCGTATGTTGCCCAGTTTTATCTAAATCTGTTACATCAGCCCAGTTAACTTCCAATATGGATATTTTCTTAGACAATGTAGCAAACATTGCTAAGATAGATAATGACTTCAGGGATTTGATGAGTTATCTGAAATTGAGAAGACTATATTAATATAAAAATCTTTAAGGACAATACGTTCCCTGGAAATGATGGTTTAATAAGCAAGTTTTTATAAAGCATTCAATGATAAATTGATTCCTTTCATTGTTCCAAGAATCATTAGAAAAAGGGGAGTTACCGACTTCCTTAAAGCAAGGTGTAATTACTTTGATTCCCAAACCTAATAAGGATAGTCTTTATATGGACAACTGGAGAACCATTAGCCTGTTGAATAATGATGGGAAACTATTTGCCCTTGTATTTGCTAAGAGGTTGTAACAAGGCTTGCATCATACAATTGATAAAGAACGACCTGGTTTTATGCAGGGTCACATTGCTAATAACATAAAGTTGATCTTAGATATGATTGACTATAATGACTTCATCCTTGATGATAGTTTTCTTATGTTTGTTGATTTGTATAATGCTTTTGACACTGTAGAACATATTTATGTTCAAAGCAATACCTTTTTGGGGGTTTGGTGACTTGCCCAATTAGTCCATTTTTATTTTTATTGGTTACTCAAATTATGCCTCTTCATATCAAAAAAGGGAATTTAAGGTGTTTCAGCACTTGGCAATGAATTTAAACGATGTCAACTGGCTGATACCACCATATTTTTGAGAGACTGTAATGAGGTTTCTAAAACAGTTTCTTGTATTGAAGACTTCCTTAGTTTTGGGATTGAAAATTCATATCAATAAATCAGTCTTATTTCCACTCAAGGATTGTGTTTTACAGGAAGTATATGGTATCCCAATTAAAGGTAAGGTTACTCTTCTTGGAATTATATGAGTTATATGCAAGGATGAAAAACAAAGGAGTGAATTAAACTTTAACCCCATTATTGAGAAAACAAAAAAGAAATGTAGTTATTCATTATACGGTCCAGTTTTATTGTCAAAAGCTGAAGGGTTATCCAGATCGGTTTATGTCTCGTTATCACTTGGATTATCCCCTAAAATTGTAAAGGACTTAGATACAAGCCTCTGTGTTCAAAATCAAACACTACTCTCAAATCATAAACAAAGTGATCAAAATTATATACACTCTCAAGCAGTCAGTACACCGAAAAATAGAAAACACATTGTTCAAAACATACAATTCTCAGGGAGAAGTACATTTTTAATCTAAAAAAAATATTCATATTTTTCCGTCATTGTCTTTTGATGAACGAAAACATGTTCTATCATAGTAGCTCAAAATTGATCAGATATTACTACTCTGCTTTGCTCTTTGCAATTTTGTTTTTTGTTCTTCCTCCTCCTTGTACCCCTATGTTTACAGTACTGTACCCTGCATCTCACAAACTTGTCTCTGTGATACTGTAATTCTTATTCTTTGTTGATGTGAACCTGCAACCAGTCAAAATCTATTGAGCAGTCAGTGCTGTTAATAAATGGAAAGCACAATGTTCAGGGCCATACAATTTGTCCATTGTACAGTATACAGCCTACAATGCATTGTACTACAGTAAAAGGGACAAATCAAAGGAGTAAACATGTGATCAATGTGCCTCTTCTTGTCTTTGGGCTGGGTCAGGCCAGAGTATTTCGTCGACATCACAAGCAATATTGTCCCTCCTGAGGCAATGGGGAAAGAAGCCTCTTATATGCCATATCCAGCCCTGACATGATTCATCACCTATATCACCACAGGCTAAATCCATGGCTTGCAACAGATTTACTCTGGTGTAGGGTTGTCTATCATACACTTTCCATCTCCAAGAGGAGAAAAACTCCTCAATCAGATTCAGGAAAGGTGAGTATGGAGGGAGGTACAAGTTCATATACTGCCCATTGATGTTAAACCATTCCCTTACCTGAGCAGCTCGGTGGAAAATGACATTGTCCCACACTATCACATGGGTGGGAATGGGATTCTCATTTAGCTCTTGACAATCATTAAGTGGAACGACATTTATTGGATATTTCAAACTTTTTTAACAAATCAAAAACTGAAAAATTGGGCGTGCAAAATTATTCAGCCCCTTTACTTTCAGTGCAGCAAACTCTCTCCAGAAGTTCAGTGAGGATCTCTGAATGATCCAATGTTGACCTAAATGACTAATGATGATAAATACAATCCACCTGTGTGTAATCAAGTCTCCGTATAAATTCACCTGCACTGTGATAGTCTCAGAGGTCCGTTAAAAGCGCAGAGAGCATCATGAAGAACAAGGAACACTCCAGGCAGGTCCGAGATACTGTTATGAAGAAGTGTAAAGCTGGATTTGGATACAGAAATATTTCCCAAGCTTTAAACATCCCAAAGAGCACTGTGCAAGCGATAATATTGAAATGGAAGGAGTATCAGACCACTGCAAATCTACCAAGACCTGGCCGTCCCTCTAAACTTTCAGCTCATACAAGGAGAAGACTGATCAGAGATGCAGACAAGAGGCCCATGATCACTCTGGATTAACTGCAGAGATCTACAGCTGAGGTGGGAGACTCTGTCCATAGGACAACAATCAGTCGTATATTGCACAAATCTGGCCTTTATGGAAGAGTGGCAAGAAGAAAGCCATTTCTTAAAGATATCCATAAAAAGTGTCATTTAAAGTTTGCCACAAGCCACCTGGGAGACACACCAAACATGTGGAAGAAGGTGCTCTGGTCAGATGAAACCAATATTGAATGTGCGATGAATATTTTTTTTGTGTTTTTGGTAAACAGTTTTACCAGGGATTTTTACTCCTAAACACGTTCTGTTATAGCGACAGACACGATTTAACCAGTTTTAGAGACTTCAGAGTGTTTCCTATACATACTATACATACTATACATACTTATCAGATGCATATACTGTATTCCTGGCATGAGTAGCAGGACTTTGAAATGTTGCGCGATTTTTAACAAAAAGCTGCCAAAATTTGCATCATCCCTAACAGGTTTTAAGTACTCACATTAAAACCAGTTCATCCTAGGGGGGCGCTGTGTCATTATTGGATAAAAAGACGTGCCCGTTTTAAGCGCAATATTTTGTCACAAAAAGATGCTTGACTATGCATATAATTGATAGCTTTGGAAAGAAAACACTCTGACGTTTCCAGAACTGCAAAGATATTATCTGTGAGTGCCCTAGAACAGAAGCCTCAGGCAAAACCAAGATGAAACTGCAACCAGGAAATGAGCAGGATTTCTGAGGCTCTGTTTTTCATTATCTCCTTATATGGCTATGAATGCGACAGGAATGAGCCTGCCCTTTCTATCGCTTACCCAAGGTGTCTGCAGCATTGTGACGTATTTGTAGGCATATCATTGGAAGATTGACTATAAGAGACTACATTTGCCAAGTGTCCGCACGGTGTCCTGCGTGGAAATTGGTGCGCAAAACTCAGCTGCTGGTATTTTTCCATGGGATTCTGAGACGAAAGCAGGCTTCCACAAACGGCATATCAATGAAGAGATATGTGAAAAAACACTTTGAGGATTGATTCAAACAACATTTGCCATGTTTGGGTTGATATTATGGAGGTAATTTGGAAAAAAGTTTGACGTTTTGTTAACTGAATTTTCGGTTCGTTTCTTACCCAAATGTGATGTACAAAACAAAGCGATTTGTCCTACACAAAGAATCTTTCAGGAAAAACTGGACATCTGCTATGTAACTGAGAGTCTCCTCATTGAAAACATTCGAAGTTCTTCAAATGTAAATTATTTTATTTGATTGCTTTTCTGGTTTTTGTGAAAATGTTGCGTGCTAAATGCTACGCTAAATGCTATGCTAGCTATCAAAACGTCGAAATTATATATTATATGTCGAGTAAACTTGTCAAACTATGTTCATAATTAAGCTTTAACATGTTATAAAGGTGTACAGCAATTGTGAGGACGAAGCGAAACACACGTCTTGTAATTTATCCTGAAGAAAAGAGAGAGCGGGAGCAGAGCGCGCATAAACGTACACTTTTTTTTCGCGTGACCGAGACCTTTCGGCATGCTCAACGTCTCGTGAGCGCGCGATTCACACAATGAGAAGCCCCATTGAAAGCAGGCTTCGCGCTGAACACGTAGGAACTGTTCCCAGAGCGGTAGTTGTTTGGGAAGGCGTTTAAGATGACGTCAAATTTGGGCCAACTTTTTCCATGACGAGAGATTTTGGGAGAATGCATGCCCTGAGACTTCTGCTTTACATAGAGACAAAATTTAAACGGTTTTAGAAGCTCTAGAGTGTTTTCTATTCGATAATATTTTATATATGCATATATTAGCAACTTTTGACAAAAATGTATCCTGTTTTATAGGGGTACCCAATTCCTCCATTAGGGGCAGTAAACAGGGCTAGGCTTAAGAGGTTAACGTTGCTTTATGGTAATGAACCTGAGGGTGTATTCACTATCCCAGATCCGGGATGGCTAAGATCAAGAGGTTAATAAACCACTCCATATGCTTTTACCAACAACTCTTCATGCATGCACTCCCAGCGGAACACAAAAACGTTATTTTCCCGGACGCTGCCCCATGGGAATTATGTTCCACACGTATCCTCAACAATTCCTTAGACATCCCGAAATGATAGACTTGCCGCTATTGTTCTAAAATAACATTGCACTTTCAATACCACCTCTGATATTCTATGATGGGCAGTGATGGACGGAACCCAAATATAACTCTACATATGGAAACTTATACCAATTTAAATCTGCTTATTATTCACATTTCTACATCTTATTATCCAAACTTCAGATAACCCTTATTTCCAAACTCACAAAACTCTCAGTCACATTTACACAGTACTGTTCCCAAAACATACTTCATCAATTAGTTGTTTTCTATGATATTTTTTATAACCTGAAGGAATATTTTCTAACTTCTATCTTGGGGTTAGGTCCTGAGATTTACAATACTAACCCATGGTACAGGTTCTCATAACCTTAAAACGGCAGTAAATTCACAAGTGCACCTTCGTATTTTACTATCTTATACTATTCATTCTAATGCATTCTCTAATATTTCTATAGCACTTTTGAGTCCACACAGATCTCTAACCGACACAGGGTTTTTAAACCACACAGGGTTTTTGCTTTAACTTTTTATGGCTGCAGGGGCAGTATTGAGTAGCTTGGATGACTAATGTGCCCAGAGTAAATGGCCTGCTCCTCAGTCCCAGTTGCTAATATATGCATATAATTAGTACATTTGGATAGAAAACACGCTGAAGTTTCTAAATCTGTTTGAATGATGTCTGTGAAAATGGCAGGCAAAAACCTGAGAAAAAATTCAAACAGGAAGTGGGAAATCTGAGATTTGTAGTTTTTGAACTCATCCCTATCGAATACACAGTGGGATATGGTTCAAGTTGCATTTCCTAGGGCTTCTAGATGTCAACCATCTTTAGAAACTTGAATGAGGCTTCTACTGTCATGTGGGGCGGGATGAGAGCTCTTTGAGTTAGTGGTCTGGCAGAGAGCCAGGTCCTGGTCACACGCATTTCACATGAGAGCGACCTGCGTTCCATGGCTTTTCTACAGACAATGGAATTTCTCCAGTTGGAACGTTATTGAAGATTTATGACAAAAACATCCTAAAGATTGATTCTATACTTAGTTTGAAATGTTTCTACGACCTGCAATATAACTTTTTGAACTTTTCGTCCAACGTTCGGCTGGACCTGTACGAGCGTTTGGATATGTGTACTAAATGCCCTAACAAAAGTAGCTACTTGGACATAAATAATGGACATTATCGAACAAATCAAAAATGTATTGTGGAACTAGGATTCCTGGGAGTGCATACTGATGAAGATCATCAAAGATAAGGGAATATTTATAATGTTATTTCTGATTTCTGTTGACTCAAACAGAAAAAAAGAATCTGAGTGCCGTTCTCAGACTATTGCATGATTAGCCTTTTCCGTAAAGATTTAAAAAAATCTGACACAGCAGTTTGCATTAAGGAGAGGTATAGCTATAATTCCATGTGTAACACTTGTATTTTCATCAACATTTATGATGAGTATTTCTGTAAAATTGATGTGGCTATGCAAAATCACTGGATGTTTTTGGAACTACTGAACGTAACATGCCAATGTAAACTCAGATTTTTTTAAATAAATATGAACTTTATCAAACAAAACATACATGTATTGTGTAACATGAAGTCCTAAGAGTATCATCTGATGAAGATCACCAAAGGTTAGTGATTCATTTTATCTCTATTTGTGCTTTTTGTGACTCCTCTCTTTGTTTGGAAAAATGGCTGTGTTTTTCTGTGGCTTGGTGGTGACCTAAAATAATCGTTTGTGTTGCTTTCGATGTAAAGCCTATTTGAAATTGGATACTGTGGTGGGATTAACAACAATATTACATTTAAAACGGTATAAGATACATGTATGTTTGAGGTATTTTAATTATGAGATTTCTGTTGTTTTGAATTTGGCGCCCTGAACTTTCACTGGATGTTGTCATATCAATCCCGTTAACGGGATTCCAGCCCTAAGAAGTTTTATTATCTGTAAGCATGCAACACTCCAAAAGACCCGAAGGGGACGTAAACAAAATAATTAGCATAATCGGCGCTACACAAAACGCAGAAATAAAATATAAAACATTCATTACCTTTGACGATCTTCTTTGTTGGCACTCCTAGATGTCCCATAAACATCACTATTGGGTCTTTTTTCTGATTAACCTCTTACGTCCCCCCATCCCGGATCCGGGATCGTGACTACAGCTCAAGCTCATTACCATAACGCACAATGCGCAAAAATATTCCTAAAAATATTTAACCTCCACACATTGACAAGTCCAATAGCTCAAATGAAAGATAAACATCTTGTTAATCTACCCAGCAAGTCAGATTTCTAAAATGTTTTACGGCGAAAACATAGCACATATTTATATTAGATAACCACCGAAACAAAAGTCAAACGGCGGCCATTTTGTCCCAGAAAAAAATAAAATTTAAAAGTAGGATTAAAATATAAATAATTCACTAACCTTTTGAAAGTCTTCATCAGATGACAGTAATATTACATGTTACACAGTACACTTAATTTTTTTCCAATAATATGCCATTTATATCCATAAATCTCAGTTTACAATGACGACATTTCAAAAAATGCTTCTCAAATGTCCGGAGAAATGATGATAGCTCTGACAGATAACGTCAGATAACAAGCAATAAACATGACTAAATATACATGTTCTACACATATTTACAAAGATACACTTCTTCTTAATGCAACCGCTGTATTACATTTATTTTTAACGTTACAGACATCGTTCACTGGGCTATACTATGAGTCAGCGCTCAGATATTAGCAGTATGTCTCCTCTACGTTTGGAGTCCACAGAAACCACAAATAACCACATAAATATTCCCTTACCTTTGATGTTCTTCCATCTGAAGACCTAGAAGGAGTCATACTTACCCAATACATCGTTTGGTTTCACGTTGTGTGTCCCTGTATTAGCATATGCTAACAGCTTCAGTTGAAATGCGTAAAAAAATTACTTCTGGTCCAGCACTGTTGCGCATCAAAACTTCCAATTTACATATTATATGTCGATTAAACTGGTCAAACGATGTGCAAAATCGAGCTTTATGATGTTTTTAGCATGTAGAACAAAGAGCAACGCTAACAGACAATCCGGCTTGAAATGCTGCATCATGGAAAAAGACGTAGTCCAAATCGGCCACGCGCAAAAGAGTGCCTGATTTTCAGAGGGACACGAGCAATTTCGCCCGCCAAACGTGCAGGGCTCGTGGGATTCTCACAATGAACGCGTCACTTGAAAGCTGACATCGCGCTGAAGAGATGAAGACTGTTCCTGGATCTGTAGCTCCCTGGGAAGGGTGTGGCTCATGACGTCAAAGTTGAACCAACTTTTCTCTTCACAAGAGAGAGTTTGGGAGAAAGGCTGACCTTTCAGTTCTGCTTTACATAGAGACATAATTTAAACGGTTTTAGAAACGTTAGAGTGTTTTCTATTCAAGAATAATTTTTATATGCATATATTAGCAATTTTGGGAAAAAATATTTTCAGTTTACTATGGGTACGCACTTTCTCCAACAGGGGCAGTATAGAGGAGGAGTCATAAGAGGTTAAATCGGTTCATATATAGCCTAGATATCGATCTATGAAGACTGTGTGATCAAGGAAAAAACAGCGTTTTAAAACGCAACGTCATTTTGTAAAATTAAGAAAGTCGACGATAAATTTTCACAAAACACTTCGAAATACTTTTGTAATGCTTCGAAATACTTTTGTAACCAGTTTTAGAAACGTCAGTGTTTTCTATCCACACATACTAATCATATGCATATACTATATTCCTGGCATGAGTAGCAGGACGCTGAAATGTTGCGCGATTTTTAACAGAATGTTCGAAAAAGTAGGGGGTCGACTTAAGAGGTTTTAAGAGACTTCATGAGCTGTGGTTTTTGATGTGTATATGGCTGAATCATCAGCATACATGGACACACACTCTTTCTTTAATAGTATGCATGTCCGTCTCTCTTGGCTAACAGTTGAGGACAGACTGACTTTGTCACTTCTTGTTTTTATAAGAAACATTATTCCAAATCGTTTGCATCGTTAACTTACACACAGCACTGACACACACAGTTACCCCACCAGACATGCCTCCAGGGGTCTTTTCGCAGTCCCCAGGTCCAGAACGAATTCAAGGAAACATACAGTATTATACAGAGCCATGAGTGCATGGAACTCCTTTCTATCTTATATAGCATCAGTGAACAGCAAACCTGGTTTAAAAAAACAAATAAAGCAAAACCTCACGGCACAACTCCTCTCCCCCATGTGACCTACATGTTGTGTATGTACTGACATGTATGTGTAATTGATAGATGCACACACTACATGTTCATAAATGTATAATTGTCTGTAATGTCTTTTTCGTTATGTGTCAGACCGCATTAAGACTAGCTGTCGCCATTGGCTTAATAGATCAAATTAAATTAAATCCAGAGCCAGTGCTCCCAGTGGCCGGTAATTTTAATGCAGGAAAACTGGAATCCGTCTTACCTACTTTCTACCAGCATGTCATATGTAAACCCACAGGAGAAAACTCCTTATAACATTTACCCCACACAGAAATTAAAACAAAGCTCTCCCTCACTGTCCATTTGACAAATCTGACCATAACTCTATCCTCCTGATTCCTGCTTACCAGTAAAAACTCAAACGGAAGTGTCCTTATTTAGTGGATGCTAAACTACAGGATTGTTTGGCTAACGCAGATTGGAATATGTTCCGGGATTCATCCGATGGCATTGAGGAGTTTCATTAAGTGCATCGACGATGTCATCCCCACAGTGACCGTACGTACATATTCCTACCAGACACCATGGATCACAGGCAACATCCGCACTGAGCTAAAGGCTAGAGATGCCGCTTTCAAGGAGTGGGACATTGTTAGAGGAATTCTAAATTCCTATATGTTTTCTAGCCAAAACCAAATTCACACTTTTATCTATTTCATAATAAGTTGTAAATGTATCATTTGCATGATATAGAAAGGGACCAGTCTTAAAAACATGTTCAGCATTTATTGTTGATCAGTACTGACCCAAAATACAAAGAACATTACATTTTAAATAGAGAACATAACATGACGTCATCAGTTTCACACACTCTCTCCGATCCCCACAATAGCGCAGTGTCTTCAGGTCTGGAGATCTTCTTCTACTCCCCTCATAAAACTACATTCCAAACTGTCTAAAATATATACTTTTCTCCACTAATGGAACACAAAACAAACATTCTTATCTGTCTGAAGAGATACATCACCCTTCTCCCTTAAACCCGCAAGGTACAGACAATTAATTTGTTTTACTTACATTTTCAGTAACAGCTTAACCAAGAACCCATACATTTCATACCATAACATAATAGTATTAAAATAAATGGTTCTTAAATAAATGTATACATAATTATGTCATGTTTTGTCATTGGTTATCATGTCTTGTCTCTGTGCTTCCCTTCTATTCGTTTCCCTCTGCTGGTCTTATTAGGTTCTTTTAGGTCCTCTTTCTATCCCTCTCTTCCCCTCCCTCTCTCCCTCTCTCGCTCTCTCTCCTTATCGTTCCGTTCCTGCTCCCAGCTGTTCCTCATTTACTCTTTTCACACCTGTCCCCTATTTTGCCCTCTGATTAGAGCCACTATTTCTCCCTCTGTTTTCCGCTTTTGTCCTTGTCGGATCCTTGTATGATGTTCGCTGTTCTGTGTCCTTGTCTCGCCCTGTCGTGTTTTATCTTCTTCAGATGCTGCGTATGAGCAGGTGTCTTAGTCTGCTACGGCCGGTGCCTTCCCGAAGCAACCTGCAGTCTATGGTCGAGTCTCCAGTCAGTCCTCGCAACTACGAGTGGATTTCAGTTTTTCCTGTTTTGTTTTCTCCTTGATATATCCAGGATTATTACTTTTGTCATATACTGGAATAAAGACTCTGTTTTCGTTAAGTCGCTTTTGGGTCCTCATTCACCAGTATAACAGAAGGATCCGACCAAGAATGGACCCAGCGACTACGGATTCTCGTAACACTGTCGTCGAGATCCAGGGAGCAATGCTCGGCAGACACGAGCAGGAATTGTCTGCTGCTCGTCATGCCGTTGAGACCCTGGCCGCTCAGGTTTCCGACCTCTCAGGACAGTTTCAGAGTCTTCGTCTCGTGCCACCAGCTACTTCCTGGTCTTCCGAGTCTCCGGAACCTAGGGTTAATAACCCACCATGTTACTCTGGGCAGCCCACTGAGTGCCGCTCCTTTCTCACCCAGTGTGATATTGTGTTCTCTCTCCAACCCAACACATACTCAAGAGAGAGAGCTCGGATTGCTTACGTCATTTCACTCCTTACTGGTCGGGCTCGAGAGTGGGGCACAGCTATTTGGGAGGCAAGGGCTGAGTGTTCTAACAATTACCTGAACTTTAAAGAGGAGATGATACGGGTTTTTGATCGTTCAGTTTTTGGTAGGGAGGCTTCTAGGGCCCTGGCTTCCCTATGTCAAGGTGATCGATCCATAACGGATTACTCTATAGAGTTTCGCACTCTTGCTGCCTCTAGTGACTGGAACGAGCCGGCGTTGCTCGCTCGTTTTCTGGAGGGACTCCACGCTGAGGTTAAGGATGAGATTCTCTCCCGGGAGGTTCCTTCCAGTGTGGACTCTTTGATTGCACTCGCCATTCGCATAGAACGACGGGTAGATCTTCGTCACCGAGCTCGTGGAAGAGAGCTCGCGTTAACGGTGTTCCCCCTCTCCGCATCGCAACCATCTCCTTCCTCCGGCTCAGAGACTGAGCCCATGCAGCTGGGAGGTATTTGCATCTCGACTAAGGAGAGGGAACGGAGGATCACCAACCGCCTTTGCCTCTATTGCGGTTCTGCTGGACATTTTGTCAATTCATGTCCAGTAAAAGCCAGAGCTCATCAGTAAGCGGAGGGCTACTGGTGAGCGCTACTACTCAGGTCTCTCCATCAAGATCCTGTACTACCATGTCGGTCCATCTACGCTGGACCGGTTCGGCTGCTTCATGCAGTGCCTCGAAAGACTCTGGGGCTGAGGGTTGTCATCCCTGGCTAGTATGCTCGGAAACATGACATCCTCAGACATTAATGTTCGCCTTAGATGGTAGTCTCCCCAGTATCAGATATGAGACATTACCTTTAACCCTCCAGTATAACCACAGTGAGACCATTTCCTTTTTGATTTTTGTTCACCTTTTCACCTGTTGTTTTGGGTCATCCCTGGCTAGTATGTCATAATTTCTATTAATTGGTCTATCCTATCCTGGAACGTTTCTTGTCATGTGAAGTGTTTCTTCTGCTATCCCTCCTGTTTCTTCTCAGGAGGAACCTGGTGATTTGACAGGAGTGCCGGAGGAATATCATGATCTGCGCACGGTCTTCAGTCGGTCCAGAGCCAACTCCCTTCCTCACTCACCGGTCGTATGATTGTAGTATTGATCTCCTTCCGGGGACCACTCCCCCTCGGGGTAGACTATACTCTCTGTCGGCTCCCGAACGTAAGGCTCTCGAGGATTATTTGTCTGTTTCTCTCGACGCCGGCACCGTAGTGCCTTCTTCCTCTGCCGCCGGAGCGGGGGTTTTTTTTGTTAAGAAGAAGGACGGTACTCTGCGCCCCTGCGTGGATTATCGAGGGCTGAATGACATAACGGTTAAGAATCGTTATCCGCTTCCCCTTATGTCGTCAGCCTTCGAGATTCTGCAGGGAGCCAGGTTCTTTACTAAGTTGGACCTTCGTAACGCTTACCATCTTGTGCGCATCAGAGAGGGGGACGAGTGGAAAATGGAGTTTAACACTCCGTTAGGGCATTTTGAGTACCGGGTTCTGCCGTTCGGTCTCGCTAATGCTCCAGCTGTTTTTCAGGCATTAGTTAATGATGTACTGAGAGACATGCTGAACATCTTTGTTTTTGTCTACCTTGACGATATCCTGATTTTTTTCACCGTCACTCGAGATTCATGTTCAGCACGTTCGACGTGTACTCCAACGCCTTTTAGAGAATTGTCTCTACGTGAAGGCGGAGAAGTGCGCCTTTCATGTCTCCTCTGTCACATTTCTCGGTTCTGTTATTTCCGCTGAAGGCATTCAGATGGATCCCGCTAAAGTCCAGGCTGTCAGTGATTGGCCCGTTCCAAGGTCACGTGTCGAGTTGCAGCGCTTTCTAGGTTTCGCTAATTTCTATCGGCGTTTCATTCGTAATTTCGGTCAAGTTGCTGCCCCTCTCACAGCTCTTACTTCTGTCAAGACGTGTTTTAAGTGGTCCGGTTCCGCCCAGGGAGCTTTTGATCTCCTCAAGAAGCGTTTTACGTCCGCTCCTATCCTTGTTACTCCTGACGTCACTAAACAATTCATTGTCGAGGTTGACGCTTCAGAGGTGGGCGTGGGAGCCATTCTATCCCAGCGCTTCCAGTCTGACGATAAGGTCCATCCTTGCGCTTATTTTTCTCATCGCCTGTCGCCATCGGAACGCAACTATGATGTGGGTAACCGCGAACTGCTCGCCATCCGCTTAGCCCTAGGCGAATGGCGACAGTGGTTGGAGGGAGCGACCGTTCCTTTTGTCGTTTGGACTGACCATAAGAACCTTGAGTACATCCGTTCTGCCAAACGACTTAATGCACGTCAAGCTCGTTGGGCGTTGTTTTTCGCTCGTTTCGAGTTCGTGATTTCTTATCGCCCGGGTAATAAGAACACCAAGCCTGATGCCTTATCCCGTCTCTTTAGTTCTTCTGTGGCTTCTACCGATCCCGAGGGGATTCTTCCTGATGGGCATGTTGTCGGGTTGACTGTCTGGGGAATTGAGAGACAGGTTAAGCAAGCACTCACACACACTGCGTCGCCGCGCGCTTGTCCTAGTAACCTTCTTTTCGTTCCTGTTTCTACTCGTCTGGCTGTTCTTCAGTGGGCTCACTCTGCCAAGTTAGCTGGCCACCCCGGCGTTCGGGGTACACTTGCTTCTATTCGCCAGCGGTTTTGGTGGCCTACTCAGGAGCGTGACACGCGCCGTTTCGTGGCTGCTTGTTCGGACTGCACGCAGACTAAGTCAGGTAACTCTCCTCCTGCCGGTCGTCTCAGACCGCTTCCCATTCCTTCTCGACCATGGTCTCACATCGCTTTAGACTTCATTACCGGTCTGCCTTCGTCTGCGGGGAAGACTGTGATTCTTACGGTTGTCGATAGGTTCTCTAAGGCGGCACATTTCATTCCCCTCGCTAAGCTTCCTTCCGCTAAGGAGACGGCACAAATCATCATTGAGAATGTGTTCAGAATTCATGGCCTCCCGTTAGACGCCGTTTCAGACAGAGGTCCGCAATTCACGTCACAGTTTTGGAGGGAATACTGTCGTTTGATTGGTGCTTCCGTCAGTCTCTCATCCGGTTTTCATCCCCAGTCTAACGGTCAAGCAGAAAGGGCCAATCAGACGATTGGTCGCATATTACGCAGCCTTTCTTTTAGAAACCCTGCGTCTTGGGCAGAACAGCTCCCCTGGGCAGAATACGCTCACAACTCGCTTCCTTCGTCTGCTACCGGGCTATCTCCGTTTCAGAGTAGTCTGGGGTACCAGCCTCCTCTGTTCTCATCCCAGCTCGCCGAGTCCAGCGTTCCCTCCGCTCAGGCGTTTGTCCAACGTTGTGAGCGCACCTGGAGGAGGGTGAGGTCTGCACTTTGCCGTTACAGGGCGCAGACTGTGAGAGCCGCCAATAAACGTAGGATTAAGAGTCCTAGGTATTGTCGCGGCCAGAGAGTGTGGCTTTCCACTCGTAACCTTCCCCTTACGACAGCTTCTCGCAAGTTGACTCTGCGGTTCATTGGTCCGTTCCGTGTCTCCCAGGTCGTCAATCCTGTCGCTGTGCGACTGCTTCTTCCGCGACATCTTCGTCGCGTCCACCCTGTCTTCCATGTCTCCTGTGTCAAGCCCTTTCTTCGCGCCCCCCGTTCGTCTTCCCTCCCCCCGTCCTTGTCGAGGGCGCACCTATTTACAAGGTACGAAAGATCATGGACATGCGTTCTCGGGGACGTGGTCACCAGTACTTAGTGGTTTGGGAGGGTTACGGTCCTGAGGAGAGGAGTTGGGTTCCATCTCGGGACGTGCTGGACCATTCGCTGATTGATGATTTCCTCCGTTGCCGCCAGGGTTCCTCCTCGAGTGCGCCAGGAGGCGCTCGGTGAGTGGGGGGGTACTGTCATGTTTTGTCATTGGTTATCATGTCTTGTCTCTGTGCTTCCCTTCTATTCGTTTCCCTCTGCTGGTCTTATTAGGTTCTTTCCCTCTTTCTATCCCTCTCTTCCCCTCCCTCTCTCCCTCTCTCGCTCTCTCTCCTTATCGTTCCTGCTCCCAGCTGTTCCTCATTTACTCTTTTCACACCTGTCCCCTATTTTGCCCTCTGATTAGAGCCAATATTTCTCCCTCTGTTTTCCGCTTCTGTTCTTGTCGGATCCTTGTATGATGTTCGCTGTTCTGTGTCCTTGTCTCGCCCTGTCGTGTTTTATCTTCTTCAGATGCTGCGTATGAGCAGGTGTCTTAGTCTGCTACGGTCGGTGCCTTCCCGAAGCAACCTGCAGTCTATGGTCGAGTCTCCAGTCAGTCCTCGCAACTACGAGTGGATTTCAGTTTTTCCTGTTTTGTTTTCTCCTTGATATATCCAGGATTATTACTTTTGTCATATACTGGAATAAAGACTGTTTTCGTTAAGTCGCTTTTGGGTCCTCATTCACCAGTATAACAAATTAATAATTTCAACTATAATTTCCTCCAACAGACATTAATCCGCAAGTTAAAAATAATTCTCTCTACGCCCTTCGACGAACCATCTAACAGGCAAAGCATCAATGCAGGACTAAGATCGAATTGTACTTATCTGGCTCTGAGCAGGGACTGCAAACTATCCTCGAGCTGAACCTCGAGCTGAACCTCGAGCTGTCCAGTGACGTGAGCCTACAAGATGAGCTAAATGTCTTCTAGGCTCGCTTTAAGGAAAACAACATTAAACCATGCATGAGAGCACCAGCTGTTCCTGACGACTGTGATCACATTCTCCGTAGCTGATGTGAGTGAGACCTTTAAAGAGGTTAATATTCACAAGGTAGCAGGGACAGACAAATTACCAGGACGCATGCTCAACCTCTCCCTGAACCTGTCTGTAATACCTACATATTTCAAGCAGACCACCATAGTCCCTGTGCCCAAAAACACCAAGGCAACCTATCTAAATGACTATGCTGTAGCACTCATATCTGTAGCCATTCATAGCTAAACATTTCTAGATATGACTCCCAGACTATGGTGTGTGTGTTCACTCAATATATAAACCACAATGTCTGATGAGATTAGCGAAAGTATAGTCAGGTTAGCAGGTTAGTTTGTACCAAACAATCAGTCTGTGTGGGGAGAAATGGAGGGAAATGTCCTGATGTGGCAATAGCTCGTAGGCACATCGTCACAGCAAAGAATAGTGGCGAAGCTCATGGGCTAATAGTGAAGCATAACAGTGTGGATTTATAAAAATATATATTGGTCTGTCAATATGCACTTATATCTCTTGAGCAATGGGATCCAATGGCACTTCCTGTCTCTTGCTACAACTTTGTTAACTAAAACAAATTGCATCATCATGTGAAGGAAGCAAGGAAGGAAGAGTTTGTGCAGATGAAAATAATATAGTGAAGATGAGAAGTATAACTTCAGATAGTTGTAATAAGCCCAAATAGAAGTGACAAGTTATGTTGCAGAGGAATTGTTAAGAAGCTCATTGCCATCCATGGAGCAGCTGTACCAAGGCAGAGGCTGAAACAAGTCCAGCTTCAGCAGCTTTGATCTCTCCAGTCAAGGCTTAGGTATAGAAAATAATCACAAAATCCTCCCTGTTACTCACAATGAAACGGAATGGAGAGCGAGAGAGAGAGGGAGAGAATGAAAGAATGAGGGGGAGCATAGAGAGAGAGAGAGAGGGGGAGAGAGAGGGGGGAGAGAGAGAGAGAGAGAGAGAGAGAGAGAGAGAGAGAGAGAGAGAGAGAGAGAGAGAGAGAGAGAGAGAGAGAGAGAGAGAGAGAGAGAGAGAGAGAGAGAGAGAGAGAGAGAGAGAGAGAGAGAAAAGAACGGAGTGGGAGCATGGAGAGAATGAGAGATGGTGAAAGTGATAGAGATGGAGGGAGAGAGAGAGCAAGAGAATGAGAGAACAGAGAGAACTTGTTTTATCTGCATTCTCCTTGAGATTGTATGTGTCTGCAGCAACATTTAACAGGCTTGCAGTGTTGAGAGCACGTCTTAAATCTCGTTGTCACAAGCTGTCAGGACTGAGAGTATGAGTGGGCTTTACATACAACACAAAGCTAATCAGAAGGCTTTCATTCTCCATGCAGAATTAGCTTGCAGGATGCTCACAAGTTCCTTGAATATAGACCATTTAGTGCTCATAAATGACCACTTTCAGAGATGTGAATGTTATGCAGGTGAGTGAGGACCCAAAAGCGGTTTAACAGAAACAGAGTCTTTTAATGTTCAAACACAGGGAAAACATAAATCCTCTTCAGATGTATCGGTTGACTAGTCCCCTTCTAGCAGCAGAGGAGAATAGCAGGGCTAGCGGCAACAGACTGCAGGTCCCTCCGGGTAGGCGCGGGCCGTAGAGGACAGAGGCACCTGATCAAACGCAGCATCTAATGAAGAGGCAGATAACGACAGGACAGAACAAGGGCGAAGCAAACGAGAATCCGACAAAGACAGAAGCAGAAACAGAGAGAGAAATAGAGACCTAATCAGAGGGAAAAGAGGGAACAGGTGTGAGAGAGTAAACGAGGTCGTTAGAGGAGAATGAGGGACAGCTGGGAGAAGGAAAGGGACCATAGAGAGAGAGAGAGATAGAGGGAGAGAAGGTAACCTAATACGACCAGCAGGGGGAAACGAAGAGAAGAGAAAGAACAGGAACAAGACATAACATGACAATACTTGACAGTGAACATGTGTCAAGACTAGTCAAGGTGGGTGGAATCAGGCGCAGAGAGCAAATACTGAATAGAGGTTTATTCTCCGGTGAACAACAAACACGGACAACCCAAAATACAAACAGGGTGAAAAATATCCAAAACAGGAAATAACAGACAAACCGGAGAAATAAAACACAAAAACACCGACAGCCGAAACGAAATGACAAAAACAAACAATCCCGCACAAAACAAGGGCGGGACAACCTACATTATATACAGATACTAATTAACTAACACACAGGTGAAAACAATCAGACAAAACCAACAGATAACCGAAAAAGGGATCGGTAGTGGCTAATAGGACGGTGACGACGACCGCCGAGCACAGTTTGAATGGGCAGGAGAGCCAACCTCGGCGGAAGTCGTGACAGTACCGGAGGACGAGGTGCTGGGCGATCCGGGTGGAGGCGGTGGAATTCTATCAGGAGAGAAGGGTCCAAAATGTCCCTCACCGGAACCCAGCATCTCTCCTCCGGGCCGTACCCCTCCCAGTCCACGAGGTACTGTAGGCCCCCCACCCGGCGTCTAGAATCCAGAATGCCTCGAACTGTATACGCCGGGGGCCCATCGATGTCCAGAGGGGGGGAGGGACCTCAGACACCTCACCTTCTTGCAGGGGACCAGCCACCACCGGCCTGAGGAGAGACACATGAAACGAGGGGTTAATACGGTAATACCTAGGAAGTTGTAACCTATAACACACCTCGTGTATTCTCCTCAGGACTTTGAACGGCCCCACACACTGCGGCCCCAGCTTCCGACAGGGCAGGCGGAGGGACAGGTTTCGGGTCGAGAGCCAGACCCTGTCCCCCGGTGCAAACACGGGGGTCTCACTGCGGTGCTGGTCAGCGCTCCTCTTCTGCCGTTCTCCCGCTAACCGTAATGAGTCCTGAACGGCTTTCCAGGTGTCCTTGGAGCGCTGTACCCATTCCTCCACCGCAGGAGCCTCGGTCTGACTCTGATGCCATGGAGCCAGGACCGGCTGGTAACCTAACACACACTCAAAAGGAGACAAGTTAGTAGAGGAGTGGCGTAAGGAGTTCTGGGCTAGTTCGGCCCATGGAACATACCTTGCCCACTCACCAGGCCGGTCCCGACAGTAGGACCGGCCAGTGTGAGCCACCAGTATTTCCCTCTCAGACTCTGCACTGTCCTCTTGATACCAGGATGACCCGAGGAGGGAAGAGTATGAGCCCACCTAATCAGCTTGTCCCGGACCACCCTCGGCACGTACTTGGTCCCGACTGGACAGTTAGGAGGAGCCGGCTCTGACCGTGAGGCCCTCTCTATCTCAGCATCTACCTCCCATACCACCGGTGCCACAAGACATGACGGTGGAATGATGGGAGTTGGCACTACTGACCATTCCTCTGTATCATAGAGGCGAGACAGTGCGTCAGCTTTGGTGTTTTGGGAGCCTGGCCGATATGTGAGGGTAAACTGGAACCTAGTAAAAAACATGGCCCATCTAGCCTGACGTGGATTTAGTCTCTTAGCTTCCCGGATGTACTCGAGATTACGATGGTCAGTCCAGATGAGAAAAGTGTATTTAGCCCCCTCAAGCCAATGTCTCCACACCTTCAGAGCCTTGACTACAGCTAACAACTCCCGGTCCTCCACATCATAGTTTCGCTCCGCTGGGCTGAGTTTGCTCGAAAAGAAAGCACAGGGGCGGAGTTTGGATGGCACGCCCGAGCATTGGGACAGCACGGCTCCAACCCCAGCCTCGGACGCATCCACCTCCATTATGAACGCTAAAGAGGGATCCGGATGCGCCAACACGGGCGCATTGGTGAACAGCTCCTTCAGACGACTGAAAGCCCTGACCGCCTCTGCTGACCAGCGCAAGCGCAGCGGTCCTCCCTTCAGCAGTGAGGTGATGGGAGCAGCCACCTGACCAAAACCCCGGATAAACCTCCGGTAGTAATTGGCAAACCCTAAAAACCGCTGCACTTCTTTCACCGTGGTCGGAGTCGGCCAATTACGCACGGCTGTAACGCGATCATCCTCCATTACCACCCCGGAGGTGGAAATACGATACCCCAGGAAGGAAACGGACTGTTTGAAAAACTCACATTTCTCCGCCTTGCAATACAGGTCATGTTCCAGTAGTCGCCCAAGTACCTTACGCACCAGAGACACATGCTCCACGCGTGTGGCAGAATAGATCAAGATGTCATCAATGTACACTACCACTCCCTGACCGAGCAAGTCTCGGAGAATCTCATCTACGAAGGATTGGAAAACGGCTGGAGCATTCTTCAAACCGTATGGCATGACGCGGGACTCATAATGACCAGAAGTAGTACTAAATGCGGTTTTCCACTCATCTCCTCCCCGGATACGTACCAGATTATACGTGCTCCTCAGGTCCAGTTTTGTGAAGAATTGCGCCCCGTGAAATGATTCCATTGCCGTAGCGATGAGAGGTAGTGGGTAACTAAACCCCACTGTAATGGAATTTAGACCTCTATAATCAATACACGGACGCAGACCTCCATCCTTCTTCTTCACAAAAAAGAAGCTTGAGGAGACGGGTGATATGGAGGGCTGAATGTACCCCTGTCCCAGCGATTCGGAAACATATGTTTCCATCGCAACTGTCTCCTCCTGGGACAATGGATAAACGTGACTCCTAGGAAGTGCAGCGTTTTCCAGAAGGTTTATCGCGCAGTCCTCTCGACGATGAGGTGGTAATTTGGTCGCCCTCCCTTTACTGAAGGCGATAGCCAAATCGGCATATTCAGAGGGAATGCGCACGGTGGAAACTTGGTCTGGACTCTCCACCGTAGTCGCACCAACGGCAACTCCTATACACCTACCTGAACACTCCTCTGACCACCCCTTAAGAGCCCCGTCGCCAGAAAATCACCGGGCTGTGTTGAGCTAACCAGGGAACCCCCAACACCACTGGAAACGCAGGTGAATCTATAAGGAACAGGCTAATCTGCTCCTTATGATCACCCTGCGTTACCATGTCCAGCGGCACAGTAGCCTCCCTAATTACTCCTGACCCTAATGGTCGGCTATCTAAGGAGTGCACGGGAAAGGTTGATCTAACGACACCAGGGGAATCCCTAGCCTTAATGCAAGCCCACGATCCATAAAATTCCCAGCTGCGCCTGAATCGACTAGCGCTTTATGCTGTAGAGAGGGGGAAAACCCAGGGAAAGAAATCAATACAAACACATGACCGACAGGAAGCTCTGAATGAGTTTGGTGCTTACTCACCTGGGGTGATCGAGCAGTGTTCTGCCTGTCCTCCCGACTCCTATAAGAGTTCCTCCAGCACCGGTCGGACGTGTGCCCTCGTCGACCACAACTGGTGCAGGAGGACACTCCTACTCCGGTCCCCCTCGAAGCTGTATCTCCTAATTCCATAGGGATAGAATCAGGGGGGCTGGGGATTGGAAACGACAGGACCTGATCCGAACGCCCGCGAGCAGCCAGCAGGTTGTCGAGACGGATAGCCAGATCGATAAGTTCATCCAGTGAATATGTGGTGTCCCGCCATGCCAGCTCCCTGCGGACGTCCTCCCTGAGACTACATCTAAAATGATCAATCAAGGTCCTGTAGTTCCATCCTGCTCCTGCTGCCAACATCCTAAACTCTAGGGCAAAATCCTGTATGCTCCTCGTCTCCTGACGCAGGTGAAACAGCCGTTCACCGCCGCCCGACCCTCGGGTGGATGGTCAAAAACAGCTCGGAATCGGCGGGTGAACTCTGGGTAATTATCCTTAGCCGAGTCCGGACCATTCCACACTGCGTTGACCCACACGAGGGCTCGCCCAGTCAAGCAGGAGACGAGGGCGAGCACGCTCTCCTCTCCAGAGGGAGCAGGACGCACAGTAGCCAGGTATAATTCCAGTTGAAGGAGGAAACCCTGGCACCCAGTTGCCGATCCGTCAAACTCCCGTGCGAGTGTCAGCCGAAGAGCCCCAGAGCCAGAAGTGGTCGCAGAAACAGGAGGTGCTGGAGAAGGGGTTGCTAGAGATAAGGTGGGGAGGCCACTCATCTCCCATCGATCCATTCTCTCCATCATTTGGTCCATAGCAGAACCAATCCGGTGAATCACGCTGGTATGATGTAGGACCCTCTCTTCCATCGATGGGAGAGGAGACGCTGCTGCTCCTGCTGATTCCATGGGTGGTGCGTGATTCTGTCAAGACTAGTCAAGGTGGGTGGAATCAGGCGCAGAGAGCAAATAATGAATATAGGTTTATTCTTCGGTGAACAACAAACACGGACAACCCAAAATACAAACAGGGTGAAAAATATCCAAAACAGGAAATAACAGACAAACCGGAGAATTAAACACAAAAACACCGACAGCCGAAACGAAATGACAAAAACAAACAATCCCGCACAAAACAAGGGCGGGACAACCTACATTATATACAGATACTAATTAACTAACACACAGGTGAAAACAATCAGACAAAACCAACAGATAACCGAAAAAGGGATCGGTAGTGGCTAATAGGACGGTGACGACGACCGCCGAGCACAGCCTGAACGGGCAGGAGAGCCAACCTCGGCGGAAGTCATGACAACATGTTTTGTGGAAAGTCGCTAATTAGGCGCTAGGGGTAAAAGGAGATATGGTGCAGAGGGAGATGCAGCTAATCTGGACACTATAAAATAATCTCATTCAGAAAATGTACGTAACAAGGGGATTATGCTGTCTATTAGAAATATAGCTGGTCTTTGAATGAATCTTTTAATGCAATGAAGTTGTTTAGTTTTTGAACTCACCCTTTCATCTTGGGCCTTGTGTTTACTGAAAGTTTGCCGAAACAATAGAAATGTTTGGTTCTGGTATGGTCTGTTGCTCAATTCACCTGCTTTGCATTGACCCATTTCATTTTGAGGATTTTCACTTGTTTCCTGCTCTACACACAGTAGGCTACTAAACAGCAGTTCCCTGATATTTTCTTCTCATTTGGCTCTGTAGTTATAGTTTACTTTTGGTGTTAATGTATAAACAGACAGATGACATCCCATTCTCAGTTGGAGGCAGTTACTTCGCACTCATGTAGGGTGCAGTGGGCATTGCTAGGCGGCTCACTTAGCAGCTGGTGTGTGCTTGGGTGTGTGCATGCATTTGTTTGTGTGGAGGACAGAGGAGCCTCTTAAAGAAGAAGTTACAGGTCTGTGAGAGCCAGAAATCTTGCTTGTTTGTAGGTGACCAAATACTTATTTTCCACTATAATTTGCAAATAAATTCATAAAAAAATCCTACAATGTGATTTCTGGATTGTTTTCCTCATTTGGCCTGTCATAGTTGAAGTGTACCTATAATGACAATTACAGGCCTCTCTCATCTTGTTAAGTGGGAGAACTTGCACAAATGGTGGCTGACTAAATACTTTTTTGCCCCACAGTATATAACAAATGCTTGAGGTTACGCATGTTTTTGATGTAACTTTTGAAAGGCTTAATACCAATCTCTGCTATGTGTGAACTGTATGAGGGTTTTTGTGTTTGCGTGTATAAATGTGCCTTTGTCTACAATACATAACCTATTCTATTTGTCTATCGTTGCAGCTTTGCTCACTCTCCCCATTCACACCTGGTTGATGGGTGCTAAAGGGAATTCACCAGACAGACAGAGGAGCCAAACCCAAGTCACATTTTATCGGACACAGAGTTTGATCCACCTTGTCTGTGATAGAGTAAAGTCTTACTTCAGACACAACGTCTTATACAAGACGACTGGTCTTAAAAAGTCAAAGTATTGGATTGTTTCTTACAGCATGGTCTTTTTTAAGTGGATTGAGGACACGCATTACTTTTCTATTCAGGTTATTTCTGCCTGTTGCATGGAACATATCATGTTTATTGGATTATTTTAAAGATCACACAAAATTAAACCTGGTCTCGGTTGGACTTCAGTACAGAACAAGTTAAGTGCTTATTGATTAGTACTTTTTCCCCACTAACTTCAAAGCCTTTTGTAAACCTCAGCGTCTATACTATAATTATCCAGGGATTGATTATATTGGTTCAAAGTCTAAGATATCGTGAGTCCAGACAGTCAGTTATGAGTCATCAAGGCTCACATCTTATGAAAGGTATTATCTTGAATATATCTTCAATATCTACCAAACTCACACAAAGGCACTGACTGTCCTTTGCGCCTGGCCTATCAATTAGAGAAAATGGTCTATATAAACTTTGGATTGCATACCTATTGTTTGAAACATAACCATATAATCTCTAGTGAAGTACATTTCCACCTGCATACCTTCCTATAGTTTCTGAAATATACATCTATCTGATTTTCAGTGTCAGCCCTGTCTGGCAGCATGATTCTGGGATGCTGTAAAGTGTCTTTTGATATTTGGAATAAAAGTGGGCTGGTCACACAAGTCTGGAATAGATGACATGCTTAGGAGGTCAAGTGGTCAGTGGAGAATGACCCTGTCTTTGAGTAGAACCATACAGGGTTCTTCGGTTTGTCCCCACAGGGGAACCCTTTTTGATGCTGGGTAGAACCCTTTGCAAATGGTTATATCTACAACATTCTATGTAGGGTTCTTCAATGAACCCTCTGTATATGGTTCCGCCTAGAACCCTCTATGAAGGGTTCTACTGAGTACGCTTTTATCTTTGCAGGGTTCTTCCGAGAACCCTTTATGAACGGTTCCACCGGCCTGATTAGCCTTAAACATGTAATTATTTACGACAATAGATTACATATACTGAGTATACCAAACATTAGGAACAACTTCCTAATATTGAGTAGCAACCCCCGTCGACGGGGCATGGACTCTACAAGGTGTCTAAAGTGTTCACCAGGATGCTGGCCCATGTTGACTCCAATGCTTCCCACAGTTGTGTCAAGTTGGCTGGATGTCCTTTGGCTGGGGGATCATTCTTGATACGCACGAGAAACTGTTGAGCATGAAAAACCCAGCGGCGTTCCAGGTCTTGACACAAACAGGTGTGTCTGGCATCTACTACCAGACCCCTGTTAAAAGGCACTTTTGTCTTGCACATTCACCCTCTGAATGGAACACATACACAATCCATCTCAATTGTCTCAAGACTTAAAAATCTTTCTTTAACCTCCCCTTTATCTGCACCGCTCCCCTTTATCTACATTGATTGAAGTGGATTTAACAAGTGACATCAATAAGGGATCATAGCTTTCACCTGGATTTACCTGGTCAGTCTATGTCATGGAATGAGCAGGTGTTTTTTAAGCAATAAGGCACCGGGGGGTGTGGTATATGGCTAATATACCATGGCTAAGGGCTGTTCTCTGCACGACGCAACGTGGAGTGCCTTTATACAGCACATAGCCGTGATATATTGGCCATATACCACAAACCCCCAAGGTGCCTTATTATATATATTGGCTACCAATGTAATTGGAGAGGTAAAAATCATTATTTAGTCATACCCTGGTATACGGTCTGATATTACATGCATGTCAGCCAATCAGCATTCAGGGCTAAAACCACCCAGTTTATAATAAGATTTTGTATACTCTGTGTATATCATAAGGCCTTTCTTTGAGGGTCTAGTTATACCCTAACACAGTGGTGTTGGGGATCTCCTGGTTTACTGGCCACACCAGGCCTGCAGATCACAAAATGTTGGCTTGCAAGATGATGTGTAATTCCTATTGGAATCCAGCCAGAGTTAGGATATCCAACAATTGGATTTGTTAATCACCCACAACCTGCATTCAGAATGAGTGCCAGGGTAGGGAAGAATGATTACTGAGACTACCTCAATCATCTTAACTGGAACAACCATCTCAGTAACAGCTACAATAAATCAAATTACTAAGAGATTGGGTTAGTTTCGAAAACGGCATGTTATTTATCTTTGTGTAGCATAACTTTAATCAACCAATCAATGTACATTCAAAAACACAGATATTACAGTAAAACAAACCATTCTGAAAATCTCCCTGCAATAGAGCTTGCTGAGAAATATTATATATGGTTCTATGTAGAACCCTTCTTGCCTTCCAAATAATCCTGATTGCCTTCCAAAGAATCATCAAAAAACCATTTCTTCAAAAAATGGTTCTTAGGATGTTGAAGGTTCTAGGTAGAACCCTTTGCTTTATAAAGAACCATTGTCTTCCAAAAGGGTTATTCTGGTCAAACCAGTTCTTGGTATAACCCATCCTTCCGCAAATAACCCCTTTTGGAACCCTTTTTTCTAAGAGTATGGAGAGAAACCAATAGGTGGAATGTTTCTGTGGGATTTGTTTTATCAAGGCCTCTCACCCCTTGCAGAAGTTTACTTTATCTTGTGTGAAAGTATCAACAGTACCTCTTTCCTTTGTGAGTTTTGTAAGTATTAGATTGAGAGAGTAAGTGACTTAGTGCTTTATGTTTGGGCTGGTGTTAAGCATAATGGGCAGTCTGTGTCATGGCTGGATAGGCTGCGTTTCCGCTGTCAAAATTTGTGCCATAACTTGTTGAGGATAGGGGGCAGTATTTTCACTTTGGATGAATTGCGTGCCCATAGTGAACTGCATCCTACTCTGTCCTAGATTGCTAATATATGCATATTATTATTACTATTGGATAGAAAACACTCTGAATTTTCTAAAACTGTTTGAATTATGTCTGTGAGTATAACAGAACTCATAGGGCAGGCAATATTCCAAACAAGAAGTGAAATTCTGACTGTGTAAAGTATTTACATGAATTCTAAACAACTGGTTCCTCGTCTGGTTCTATTCTCTGCTCCTGGGTCCTACCTCACCTCGTCACAACTTCCATAGTCTGCTTTGTTTTAATATTATATGCACATGGGAAGCAATTACTGTGTCTGCCTATTTAAAACAAGTTGTTGTTTAGTTTTGTTTAGAATTTGATTAGAATTAATCGCTCTCTTTTTAGTGAATTTAGTCTTGCTTATTGACAACATTTGGCTCATCCATGCTTGGCCATAATGCCATTTGCAGTAGGCATAGCCTCTATATAAGTGAGAATGCTATGCATATATTTCAACATTGAAGCCATGCAATTACTTACAACAATGTGGACTGCAAACATGTTCAAGTTAACATATTTAGCAAAGATTTGATAGGTCCACATTTTGATTCTGTAAGCTGTTTAACAACCTATAACAGACTCACATTGGAATTGGAGTCGATTCCAAGGCAATACATAAAAGACCGTAAGTACACAACTTGAAGCAACCATATATTTAGCTATGGCGCATGTTCTGATTGGCCACAACTTGTTTATTCATCAAAACCAAGCCAATTGCGCCGATAATTGTGCTTGTGAAAATACCAAAAATATTTCTGACATAGCCCGAACCTATAACACTACTGCCCAGCGCTTAGATTGACCATTGCGTTAGGTTCATTAAAATAGAGCCCTAGAAGTGCATAAATCTTCCATTGATAGAAATGGTAAGGGCCATTGCCTGTGTTAGTCTCTCTAGACAATTGAAGCGTAATTAACTTTAGAAAGCAACAAGGCTCCCTCTCCCTCCCCAGTAATAGTATTTGTAATATTATCAGCAGTGTATTTTATGACCTAAATATTCCAAAAAGATTTCCCTCTGAAGTTACTGAAGTTTAAATATGTATGAAAATGCCTTGTTTTGAGATTAAAGCACAAAATTATAGCGTGCTACACTGTAATTAAAACATCCATAAAGATACACACCATCCTATTTTATTTTATAGCTAAATGATCTGCTTGCATCTATGTGCTAGTAGTAAGGCAAGTGTTAAACTCAGCACAGTACATATGTAGTTTGCCAGCATATGGCTTGGTTCAGGGTTCTGTAACTACGTTAATTTTAACCTCATGTGGATACTGCACATGCCTTGCTACAGACGGCGAGCAGAATTACTTCTGATCATATGTATTTTGTCTTGCAAAAATGTTAGAAAAGGTGACTGCACATCAACAAGGTCAGAATGTGTTGTGGTGTAGTACTGATACCCTAACAAGCATGCCAATCAACCAAGGCACAATTGGTTGGATTCCTCTAGCCAATGCCAAGGCCAAAATTCCAATGCTGTGTTTTTGTCTAGTCCTCGAGTGCTGCAGTGTCAGATTCGAATCATTCTAATTGTAATTAAAAGGCAAGGATGCAATTCATCCGAAACTTAAGAGTGGCTCTTGAGGAAAATAATTTGGTAATGCCTGGTGCTAGCCCAAATGAGCCTTTCTCTGCAAAGGGATTTAGATGTTTTAGAGAGTAAACCCTGATCATTATGCTGCTGTGTAACATGACTGTTGTTTGAGGCGTGGTGCTTGTAACACAATGGTTGAAGGTTTGATTTTTGCATGGGCTACAGACTGAGCATAAATGTGTTAAATAAATGTAAGTTGCAAAGTATAAAACAAATGTGTGCAAAATTACAATATATCATAATATGTTACTTCTGTGCAGGCACAGTTATAGTGAAAAATATGCAGATCAATGGGAGAGCAGAGGACCCAGGCAGGACCATCTCTCTGACCCTGCTGGACAATTACGCCTACTGGGTCATCCTGGACCCCCTCAGGCAGAGACTGTTCCTCAACAGCACCGGACGCGTCCTGGACAGAGATGTGAGTATGGACCCGGCCCCAGGTTGGTGTGGGATAATGTCGTTGTAGAGGGTCTCGCTAAGAAATGTTGGCAGACACAAGCCTACTAGTGTCACTTTCTGACCTTTATTTCCTTTGTTTTGTATTTATTTAGTATGGTCAGGGCGTGAGTTGGGGTGGGCAGTCTACGTTTGTTTTTCTATGATTTGGGGATTTGTATGTTTCGGCCAAGAATGGTTCTCAATCAAAGGAGGTGTCATTAGTTGTCTCTGATTGAGAATCATACTTAGGTAGACTGGGTTTCACTGTTTTCTTTTGTGGGTGTTTGTTTCCATGTCTGTTTTTCACCACACGGTACTGTTTTGGGTTTCATTCATTCCACGTTTATTGTTCTTTGTATTCAGTTGTTCATGTGTACTATTTCTTATTAAAAGAACCATGGACACTTACCACGCCGCATATTGGTCCTCCGATCCTTCTCGCCTAACCTCTTCGGAAGAAGAGGAGGAAGTCCCTTACAACTAGACATACAGTACTATGAAAAGCATTATCCCCCTTTATAATTTTCTCTACTTTTGCATGTTTTTAATACTGAATATTATCAGATATTCAACCAAAACCTAATATTAGATAAAGGGAACCTGTGTGAGCAAATAACAATAACACAACAATTTCATAAACAAAGTTATGCTACACCCAATGTCCCTGTGTAAAAAAGTAATTACTCTCAATAACTGGTTGGGACACCTTTAGCTGTAATGACACCATCCAAACACTTCCTGCAGTTGTTGATCAGTCTCTCACATCACTGTGGAGGAATATTGGTCCACTCTTCATGCAGAACTGCTTTAACTCAGTGACATTTATTTTGAAGCATTCAAATGCTCATTTCAAGTCCTGCCACAACATCTCAATTGGGATTAGGTCTGGACTTGACAAGGCCATTCCAAAACGTGTAGACTTGTTTGTCGGTTTTGGATCTACTGAGGTAACGGGCTTTGGAGCAGTGTGCCAATGTATTTTTCTACAGTGATTACATAATCCAGAGTTTATTGATCGTTTTAATGATTGATGAATTGGTTGATTTACAGTTCTTCCTTTTCTCCCTTTCTCTCTCTCTTTCTTTCTTGCCTTTAGCCCCCCTCATATATCTCTACCGTCGTGGTGAAAGTCCAGTGCACCAATGAGCTGGTTGGGACAGTGATTCTCCACGAGGTCCGCATTGTAATCAGGGACAAAAACGACAACACGCCTCGCTTTCAACAGCAGCGCTACTATGTAGCCGTCAACGAGGTGAGCGAAAGAGCGAGTTACTACAACAATTATTGCTTTTTTCTTTAGTGAGCATTTCTTTATCCCCACGGTAATTCACAAGCTGATTCCTCAAATGAGGTTTGAAAGTCATCATGACCCTTCCAGCAGTCAACAAAGCCCAGATGCCTTACAGAAAGGGACTCCTACTGTAGTAGATTCACACTTCATTCTTTGAAATACAAAGAATGGTCCAGGTTTGGTGATCATTTAAATGATGGACCTACCTGATTAAAGAGTCAAAGCATTTTTGATGTTGGCACAGTGAAATAGAGTGTAGACTACTCTGTAGCAACAGGGGGATTCTGTATTTCTATTTTGTTGATACGCCTTCAGCACGGAGACAGAGTAATACATGACAACAGCTATTATACGCATGTTAAGCAGAAGGTTCCCAGGATAATAGAACAATAGCTGATCCTCAGATCTTCAGAATATCTGTTCATTCTCTAGTGCATGAAATTGCTCAGTGGCACACTAGTTTGCATGTTCCCAGTGAATCCTGGGGATCCTGTCTGTGTGCTCTGCGTGCTATAGATGGCATGTTCAGCTCAGTATAGTATGTGTGTGTGCACGTGTGCTTGTACATACGCATGCATGTAAATGCGTGCGTGTGTGTGTTTTTCTATTTGATTTAAGATAGCTGTGTGAGTCAATATATCACATTTTATTTTGTGTTAGGCATCACTGTGTTTAGAAATGTAAAATGTGTCTTATCAAAATCAGTCAGTGATATCCACACCTATATCTACACCTATACAAATTGACTTTTGGTTGCATTTTGCAGTACTATTTTTAGCATAAGTTATTAGGATTATTTTGACCAAAAAGGTCTGCAGAACTGAACAAACAAGCAAATGATGTGGATATTTGCATACTCCTTTGAAGACGTGTGCAGATACTGTATAACTCATTCTGAAATTACCATGGTTCTCCTCCATCATAGACCCCAGCTGTCAAAGGGAAATAGAAGTAATTTTATATTGTGTGTCACTGACAAAATCTCTAGTTATATCTGTTTGTCTCTTTTCCAAAATGCCATCCCTGTACAACCACATTACATTAATGACACTAGACATTTGAGATGTCTTATTATTTCAGCTATCAAAACCAGATTTTCACATGACACCTATCAAGAGGCTCAGAGTCAGACATTGTGTTGTCTAGAGTAGACAACCATGACTGATGTCTACTTTGTTGACACTTCCTGTGTTTTATGTATTTCACAACGAGTGTGTGTTATTCCAGGAAACACTACTCCCTGAACAGCTATGAGTCAAACTCCGCTGCTGTCAAACCGCTCCTGAACTTAGCTGAACTCCCCTCGAGGCCCCTTTCTCTTCAGCATCTCTCTGAGTGGTTGTTATGGCTGTCAGTTGGGTGCAGAGACCCCCGGAGAAACACACATTCATGGCTGCTGATGACAATGTTTTCATTTCAAATCAGTTAATGAATTCACTCTTTCTATAGCATAATGACAAAGGTCTCAACTTCTTACACTTCTGGCAGTATTTGGCCATCTTCTATTGAAGACACACTGTGTCCTTGTGACCTTGGGAGGGGTCAGTCATTTATGTGAGATAGAGTTGTTGCAATGTCCTGACAGAGTGACATGCCTGATGACGGTTTGCTCCCTCTATCTCTGCCTCCAGCTCACTCCTGCCGGGACCATCATATTCACAGGCTTTGGTGAAGACAATGGGGCCACAGACATCGATGACGGGCCTAACGGACAGATAGAATATGGCATCCAGTACAACCCCAACGACCCAGTACGTGGATGTAATGCTTTCTTACTGAAGACTGACTTATTTAAGCTATAGGACTATGGAATAGTGGAACAATGTATGTTGTTAATGAAAACTATGAGTGAACACTCTCTCTCTCTCTCTATCAGGTGTCTAACGAAACTGTGGTTGTAGGGAATAGTCTCTCTGGGTACATTGTTCTGGCTGAGAGACTAAACTACGAAGAGAGAACACGCTACCTGGTCATTGTTCAAGCCAACGTGAGACTCTTTGCTATTTCCTTTGTTTGTTTGTGTGTAGATGCCAGAAGTGTGTAGGCGCATGCCTGTGTGTTTGTGCATATTGCATATGAATGAATCAAATTGATCCTCTTGAAATTGTTTTTTGTAAAGATTTTACTTGGTATTGACAGGGTTAAACTTGATTGAATAATATTCGGAAAGAGTTTACGTTTTTTGCCCTGGCTAAGGTAATGGATTGGTGTTTTGCAAAACACTCTGTCAGGCTTTTAATGTAAAAATTAAGAGTTGTAATAGAAGATTTCCTCTTGTGTAATTAACTTGTCAGAAGTGTCCAGTTGAACAACTAGCCCACGTTAGCTAGGTAGGTAAGTTATGCCAACCAGCTATCTGAATCTTGTAGTTAACATGGCCAGATTATGTGCCCATGTGGCCCTCTATAAACATACATAAAACATGGTGTTGCGAGGTGGGGGTTTGCTAATACACCGATGAATGACAATATGCATCCGAACCTTTGCTACCTAGGAATTTTGAGTGACTGGACTTTCTCAAATAGTAGTTAAATACCCCTGGTTTATGGACTTCTATTTGTCCAAATCGTTTAGATTGGGTAAATTAGTAATCGTTACTTAGATTGGTGGATGCTTGTTTAAGTTTGCCATCACCGGACAAACCAAAACCTTACTAGTTAGCTATCTGTTATTACTCAAAGGAAAATGTACGTAATTGGAAGAAGATGATTTCTCGTTGGCAATTATAGTACATCTTTTGCAAACTGTTTATCCATAAATTAAATCATCATCCTCTAGAAGCTTTGATTATTTGACTGTTTTGGATGAATTGCTTGACAGACAAATGTATAGTTATGGAATAAAAGTGGCATAATTATACTTGCTTGTGAGTTATTAGACTATTGTGATGGTTGTACATTGCTGGCCTTAATCTAATGTTTTAAACATTTATGGTTCTACAGAGGAAACAAAGATACACAGCAATGAGTAAACAGAGCATTTAATTAAAGTAGACAGTTAAATAATGGCATAAGAATACATACATTATGGCTGTATTATAAATAGACTGTACTGTAAGTCAGAGGTGTGGACTCGAGTCACATGACTTGGACTTGAGTCACAAATATGATGATTTTAGAATCAAAAACACTGTGCTTGCAGTGTTTTTCCCACACTTTCCAGCTGGTGGTGGGAGATGGCTTGAAAGAAACAAAAATGATAACTCCTTCTATTTCAATGTTATCAAAAATCAGCTCACTGCTGCATACAAGCACAACATTCAAAGAGGTGTTTGAGGCTGAATTTGGGGAAAGAGGCATCCCTGCCACTGTCAACACAAGATGGTATCAACACTGAGACAAGTGAAGGCAGTTATCATCTAAAGCTATGTCATGTTCTAGAAAAGGCACAAGGAGTTGTTGTTCACAGTATGGGAGTGGAACAAGTTGCAGGCACCATCATCCCCCAGAAAGTGACAGGGTCACAATCACCAGCCTGCTCCTTCAAACCCACATTTTCTTGCAGCTCAATCAACTCCATTTGCAGTTATGCAAAATCTACCAATCTGAAGATCTGTTTTGCTTCTTTTGACAACTTTGTCATGTTTATGACCAAGAAGAGGTTCTGGATGAGCAGCAGCAGTTCTCTTCCAACAGTGAAGTTATCAAAGCGAGCCTTGAAGTTATCCATCAGCTTCTGGGTGAAATAATCATGGTTTGAGACATCTTTGTCTCCCTGTGTTTACACCAGAAGATTGGAATAGTGGACAAGTTCTCCCTGGAGATCATTCTTGAAAACCTCTCATTTCTTCTGTATAGCCCGGACTGCTGTTATATCACACACTGTGTTGTCCCGTCTCTGCAGCTTAACATTCAGTTGATTAAGGTGTGATGCAATGTATGGCAAAACTACAACTGTTTCCATCTTCTACTCATCTTCCAAAAACTCAGAAAACTGAGTTGCCTAGTCACTATTTTGCTCTGATATGAAAGCTTTGATTTCCTCCTGTATGGCCCTAAAGCATTCCAAAACCCTGCCTTTGTTGAGCCATCTGTTGTGCAGTAGTATGCTTCAGAATGCCTCGTAACAGGCTGTGTTGCTCTCAAAAAGTTAATCAGTTTCATCATTGTTTTCATGACCTCAGAATACTATTTTCCAAGACACAGGAGAGATATGATTTCAGTTCAGGGTGGTCCTCTTTCAAACTTGCAACCAGTCCCCGCCCTCTTCCTATCATGGCTGGAGCTCCATCTGTGGTGATGGAGACCACTGACTTCAGATCTAACCCCCTTTTAGTCAGCATCCCTTTGATGGGATACGTCTAATCAAATTTACTATGCCTGGTGTCATAATGTCACATCAAGCCTTGAGAGATAGAGAAATCATGAGCAGATGGGCTCCCACATTTTTTCAGCATGTTTAAAAAAAAAATGGTTTCGAGTTAGATGAACTTGATGTTTCCACAAGGACATATAAAGGATACTACCCTCCAAAACATAACCTTCACTCCAAATCAAAACTTCAAACCTACAACTTGATTTTGGACAAAATAACATGGAAGGATTCCTACTACCAAAGATTCTTATTTCCAAGGTCTATACAGCAAATGCTCTGGCAAACCAATGACCAGCAAACACCATTCAACTTGGAACTGAGTGAGTAATATTTAATCTGAAGCTTCTTTTAAAGCCAAGAAGAAAGATAAATTACAATTCAATTAATTCCATAAGTAAATCTTCTCCCACCTACTCCCATTGCCTGCTGCTTTGCTGCTTGGATTCCACCTGGCAATCTGTTCACCGTCTGCCCTGGCCTGTTCTTAACAAGCATGCCCCGTAAAGAAAACAAGAATTAAAAACAGGTTCAGCCCCTGGTTCGACCATGACTCTACCTCAATAATTCCATTTGGCGAAAGGCACACGCATATAGACAAATGAGAAATTAGTGCACGCAAGCTATCCTGAAGGCCAAAGTTAGTTACTCTAACCTGTTTGGGGTAGGGGGCAGCGTTTTCACTTTCGGATGAATCGCGTGCCAAAACTGAACTGCTTCCTAATCTGTCCCTAATATATGCATATTATTATTAGTAGTAGTAATATTGGATAGAAAAAAATCTGAAGTTTCTAAATCATGACTCTGAGTATAACTGTCACGCCCTGGCCTTAGTATTTTGTGTTTTCTTTATTATTGTGGTTAGGCCAGGGTGTGACATGGGTGATTATGTGTTTGTCTTGTCTAGGGATTTGTAGATTTATGGGGTTGTGTGTAGTATAGTATTCTAGGTAAGTCTATGGTTGCCTGGAGTGGTTTATCGATGTCTCTGATTGGGAACCATATTTAGGCAGCCATATTCTTTGAGTATTTCCTGGGTGATTGTTCCTGTCTCTGTGTTTGTTGCACCAGATAGGGCTGTTTCATTTTTTTCACGTTTCTTGTTTTGTATTTTGTTCATTTTTCATCTTTCATTAAAGATGTATAAAGATAACCACGCTGCATTTTGGTCCTCCTCTCTTTCACCAGAAGAAAACCATAACAATAACAGAACTTATTTAGCAGGCGAAACCTAGAGGACAAACCATTCAGATTTTTTTTTTTAAAGTCACTGTCTTTTCAATATCATTACATGGGGAATGCAGAATTCTAATCGACTTTCCTGCAGTTCATACCTCTTTGACTGGATGTCACCAGTTTGTAGAAATTGGTTGAGGTTTTTCCTTTTTGTAATGAAGAAGTACCATAGCTCAGAACGAACGTCACTTCATGTGTACCTTTTGGCGCGTAACCAGAAACGTAGCTTCAGTTTGTTTTGCTCCTGTATTGAACACATATCATCCCGTCTTCAATTTGATTGATTATATACGTTTAGAAATACCTAAAGTTGTATTACAAAAGTAGTTTGAAATGTTTTGGAAAAGTTTACAGGTACACTTTGAGATATTTTGTAGCGAAGTTGCGTAAGTTGGAAGCAGTGTTTTTCTGGATCAAACACGCCAAATAAATTGACACTTTGGATATATATCGACGGTGTAACGGCGTTCTTCGTTTGTCGAAAGAGAGTCGGACCGAAATGCAGCGTGGTGGTTACTCATGTCTTTAATGAAGAGAAATGGAACGATACATGAAATAACTAATAAATACAAAAACAACAAATGGAACGAAACCTAATACAGCCTAGCTGGTGAACGATACACAGAGACGGGAACAATCACCCACGAAATGCACAGTGAAACCCGGGCTACCTAAATACGGTTCCCTATCAGAGACAACAAGAATCACCTGACTCTGATTGAGAACCGCCTCAGGCAGCCAAGCCTAAACTAGACATACCCCTAATCAACCACAATCCCAATGACTACAAAAACCCCAATACGACAACACAATAAACCCATGTCACACCCTGGCCTGAACAAATATATAACGAAAACACAAAACACAATGACCAAGGCGTGACAGAACCCCCCCCCTAAGGTGCAGACTCCCGGACGCACCTCATAACCATAGGGAGGGTTCGGGTGGGCGTCTGTCCATGGTGGCGGTTCCGGCTTGGGACATGGACCCCACTCCATTAATGTCATAGTTCCTCCCCTTCGCGTCCTGGGATAATCCACCCTCGCCGCTGACCATGGCCTAATAGTCCTCACCCAGAACCCCACTGAACTGAGGAGCAGCTCGTGACTGAGGGGCAGCTCGGGACTGAGGGGCAGCTCGGGACTGAGGGGCAGCTCGGGACTGAGGGGCAGCTCGGGACTGAGGCAGCTCGGGACTGAGGGGCAGCTCTGGACTGAGGGGCAGCCCGGGACTGAGAGGAGGCCCAGTACTGAGAGGAAGCCCAGTACTGAGATGAAGCTCAGGCAGGTAGTAGGCTCCGGTAGATCCTGGCTGGCTGGCGGATCTGGAAGATTCTGGTTGACTAGCAGATCTAGAAGATCATGGCTGACTGGCGGATCTAGCTGCTCTATGCAGACTGACAGCTCTGGCTGCTCCATGCAGACTGGCTCCTCTGGCTGCATCATGCAGACTGACAGCTCTGGCTGCTCCATGCAGGCTGGCAGCACCTTGCAGACTGACAGCTCCCTGCAGACTGGCAGCTCCTTGCAGACTGACAGCTCTTTGCAAACTGGCAGCTCTGGCTGCTTCATGCAGACTGACAGCTCTGGCTGCTTCATGCAGACTGACAGCTCTGGCTGCTTCATACACACTGACAGCTCTGACTGCTCCATGCAGGCTGACAGCTCTGACTGCTTTATGCAGACTGACAGCTCTGGCTGCATTATGCAGACTGACAGCTCTGGCTGCTTTATGCAGACTGACAGCTCTGGCTGCTTCATACAGACTGACAGCTCTGACTGCGCCATGCAGGCTGACAGCACCCTGCAGACTGGCAGTTCCTTGCAGACTGGCAGCTCCTTGCAGACTGGCAGCTCCTTGCAGACTGACAGCTCCTTGCAGACTGGCAACTCCTTGCAGACTGGCAACTCTGGCAGCTCTGACTGCTCCATGCAGGCTGACAGCTCTGACTGCTTCATACAGACTGACAGCACCTTGCAGACTGACAGCTCCTTGCAGACTGGCAGCTCTTTGCAGACTGACATCTCTGGCTGCTTCATGCAGACTGACAGCTCTGGCTGCTTCATGCAGACTGACAGCTCTGGCTGCTTCATGCAAACTGACAGCTGTGGCTGCTTCATACAGACTGACAGCTCTGACTGCTCAATGCAGGCTGACAGCACCCTGCAGACTGGCAGCTCCTTGCAGACTGACAGCTCCTTGCAGACCGGCAGCTCTTTGCAGACTGACATCTCTGGCTGCTTCATGCAGACTGACAGCTCTGGCTGCTTCTTGATGCTACCCATCCCGGATCCGGGATCGTGACTACAGGCTCAAGCTCATTAGCATAACGCAAAATGCAAAAAATATTTTTAGTAATATTTAACCTCCACACATTAACAAGTCCAATAGCTCAAATGAAAGATAAACACCTTGTTCATCTACCCAGCAAGTCAGATTTCTAAAACGTTTTTTTTTTACGGTGAAAACACACCACATATTTATATTACACCACCACCGAAACAAAGACAAGAGGCAGCCATTTTGTCCCAGAAAATATAAAATTATAAAAGCAGGATTAAAAAATAAATCATTCACTAACCTTTTGAAAATCTGTAACAATAGTTTACAGACAGATTATTTCACTTATAATTCACTGTATCACAATTCCAGTGGGTCAGAGGTTTACAGTACATACACTAAGTTGACTGTGCCTTTAAGCAGCTTGGAAAATTCCCGAAAATTATGTCATAGCTTATAAGCTTCTGATAGGCTAATGAAATAATTTGAGTAAATTGGAGGTGTACCTGGGGATGTATTTCAATAGTACGCAAGTATAAACACCATGGGACCACGCAGCCATCATACCGCTCAGGAAGGAAACAAAGAGACAAACAAATAAACACAGCTTTACAAATAGCTTAACATTTACCTAACACATAATTACTTTGAGTCCAAAACTACCTAACTGAAATGTCGGTCCCTCCTTCATGTTGACATAATTATTTATTTTATAATTTGCATAAAGACTCCAGGCTCTCTTTGGAGCTCTGTCATGTTATTGTTTAGCATATCAGGATAGATTTCATTAGAGCTTTTACTAGAGCAAGGCAGTGGCCCCCAGACTACCAACAGGCCACAGGAGGGAGGTAGACATATGGGAAATTAAGTGGTGCTAATTAGGCTGGTTTGGGCTCTCGAGTGGCGCAGCGGTCTAAGGTACTGCATCTCAGTGCAAGAGGCGTCACTATAGTACCTGGTTCGAATCCATGCTGTCTCACATCCGGCCGTGATTGGAAGTCCCATAGTGCTGCGCACAATTGGCCCAGCATCGTCCGGGTTTTGCCGGAGAAGGCCGTCATTATAAATACGAATTTGTTCTTAACTGACTTGTCCAGTTAAATAAAGGTTGTCGGCCGTGCCTATTTCTCCTGGTCAGTAGCCGTGAGGAGTCCCTGACAAGGATTATGAATCGGACACTGTTATGCTACCTGTGATCATTATCAACATCATTATCCCAGAAACTAGACCAACTCCAATTTGCATTCCCCCCTGCAGATCCACAGATGATGCAATCTATATTGCACTTCACACTTCCCTTTCCCACCTGGACAAAATTAACACCTATGTGAGATGCTATTCATTGACTACAGCTCAGCACTCAACACCATAGTGCCCTCACCATAGTTCCCATCACTAAGCTAGGGACCCTGGGACTAAACACCTCCCTCTGCAACTGGATCCTGGACTTCCTGACCCTTACGCCCCCAGGTGGTAAGGGTAGGTAACAACACATCTGCCCCGCTGATCCTCAACACTTGGGCCACCTCAGGGGTGCGAGCTCAGTCCCCTCAAGTACTCCCTGTTCACTCATAACTGCACAGCCAGGCATGACTCCAACACCGTCATTAAGTTTGCAGATGACACAACAGTGGTAGGCCTGATCACTGACAACGATGAGACAGCCTATAGGTAGGAGGTCAGAGACCTGACTATATGGTGTATGGACAACAACCTCTCCCTCAACGTGATCAAGACAAAGGAGATGATTGTGGACTACAGGAAAAGGAGGACCCGAGCACACCCCCATTCTCATCGACATGGCTGTTGTGGAGCAGGTTGAGAACTTCAAGTTCCTTGGCGTCCACATCACCAAGAAACAAACATGGTCCAAGCACACCAAAACAGCTGTGAAGAGGGCACGACAAAACCTATTCCCCCTCAGGAGACTGAAAATATTAAGGCATGGGTCCTCTGATCCTCACAAGGTTTTGTACAGCTGCACCATCGAGAGCATCCTGACAGGTTGCATCACTGTCTGGTATGGCAACTGCTCAGCCTCCGACCACAAGGCACTACAGAGGGTAGTGCGTATGGCCAAATACATCACTGGGGTCAAGCTTCCTGCCATCCCAGACTTCTATACCAGGCGGTGTTAGAGGAAGGCCCTAAAAATTGTCAAAGACTACAGCCACCTTAGTCATAGACTGTACTCTCTGCTCCCGCACTGCAAACGGTACCAGAACGCAACATATGTGTCGAAAAGGCCTCTAAACATCTTCTACCCCAAGCCATAAGATTCCTAAACATCTAATCAAATGTCAACCCAGACAACGTACACTGCTGCTATTCTCTGTTATTTTCTATGCATAGTCACTTTAATAACCTTACCTACGTAAATATTACCTCAATTACCTCGACACCGGTGCCCCCGCACATTGACTATGATCTGTTGTCCCCTGTATGTAGCCCCACTATTGTTATTTTTACTGCTGTTTTTAAATTACTTGTTATTTTTATCTTACTTTTTTCAGGTATTTCTTAAAACTGCATTGTTGGTTAAGGGCTTGTAAGTAAGCATTTCACTGTAAGGTCTACACCCTTTGTATTCGGCGCATGTGACAAATAACATTTGATTTGATTTTGACAGTATGATTACACAGGAGAAGAAGAAGAAAATGAAGAGAGGAAAGGGGGATTGAGATAGGGAGAAGACAGAATGTCACAGAGACAGACAGACTAAAGAGGAACAGAGGAAAGGGATTTATTTGCTTTGTTTCCCCAGTAAATATGGATGACAGGGGCCTAAGCTGCTCCCAGAGATTTCATCTTACCTTTACCAATGTCAGAAGTGTTTAGAGGGAGAAGGACATGGCATGGTTTTTTTTCATTTTTCTAAGGGGTGGGTGGATCAGCTTAGTATTGCGGAAAGAATGTTGTTTCCGTCAATGTAATTGTTCTGCATCATTTCCAATCCCCCATATATTTTTTGGGGTAAATATATATCGCATACATATACACATATATACCTATATAGACGTACATATTTTTTAAGAAAATACCTTTATTATTATTCCCCGCAAACCCTTCCGCCGATCCCCCAATTGGAGCAAACTAAAAAACACCCTAACCCTAAATCTTATACACATTTTACAGACACTGTCTACTCTACAATAGTTATATCGTTTGTTCTTAGTCCTTCCTCTATTTCTGATGTCCATCCAGTTTGATTTCTATATGTGACTGCTATTTCACAAAAGTTCTGAACCTACTTACATTTTACAGATCCCGTATGTTTTACATTGTTTACAATATCTTGTTATTAGTCCCACCCTTCAGCTCCATTCAACCCCTCCCATCAATCTCAACATCATCCATTTCGGATTTCTATTTGCCATATAATTTTCAACTGTGCTGTGATGCTTCACAAAATAATTGAACCTTTCTATTCTCATAGCTTCTACAGATTATTTTTAATTTACAAACATTTTTGCTAAAATAATTATTATATTATTGATTGATTGACTATGGCTTTTCAAATCACCCAGTATTGCGATCTGTAACATTAGTTCTAGGCAAATGTTGCAATTCTTCAGCCATTCCTGGACCTGTGACCAAAAATGAGCTACATATGGACAATACCAAAATAAATGCCTCCTCACAGCAGAATCTGCAGAGCTGGGAAGATATATATGCCATTTAGCAGACGCTTTTATCCAAAGCGACTTACAGTCATGTGTGCATACATTCTACGTATGGGTGGTCCCGGGGATCGAACCCACTACCCTGGCGTTACAAGCGCCATGCTCTACCAACTGAGCTACAGGACCCCATATATATAACATTCTATTAGTTGCAATAATTTTGTATAGTCATTTAAATTGAAAAAGTTTTGAATCCGGCTTTGTTTTGCGTATCAATTCATAAACCATGTGCCATGGATTGGGTACATCGAAAATCTCTTCCCAACTATTTTGCAATTTATATGGCACAGCTGTCAGTTTATTGGTCCTTAAATGAAATTGTTATATGTTTTTATTTATCACACTTTTCTTTAACCATTTATGTTCTTTAATACAGGGCCGACATACAAGTTCCTTACCTTTTTCCCTTTCTACTTGCCTCTTCCATTTTTGTGGTAATACTGCAATTACTTGGTTGTAATTTTGGGTAGAGCAGACATTTCCATATGTCTGTGTTAGCTGCATGGCAGGACATGGCATTAATTGGACCTCTGCTGCTTATGTCAGGGTTCAATTATTGTGACAATGTGAAGTGCTGCTCAGAGAGTATTGGGAGAAGGAAATTGCAAGAACATATACTGCAATTACTTTTATAATTTCTCGTGTGCATGTGCGTTTGTGTACTGCCTGTATATTGTTGTCCTTGAAAAAGGTAACTGTACACAATGCTTTCTAGAATCTGATGCCTTGAGTAAGGGTATATGTCGAATATCTCTGAGTGTCTTAAGATAGTAAAGACTCATTTTAAATTTAGGAAAATAGAGGGGTTGTTACAATTGATATTTGAAGTAGAGGTAGAGTGATGATGAAATGTATTTATCAAACTAAATGTTCAGTAAGTTTATGAAGTTGATCATGGAATTGAAAAGAGAAATAGGTCTCATGATTGATTGATTAATTTATATTGATTATATTTTAAAGTATTGTTCATTCATGGCTTTGGTAAGTAATGATGTTGACTTCCATCCGATAGGACCGTGCTCTCTATAATGCCAACAGGCGGACTACTACGACCACGCTGACCATAGACGTTCTGGATGGAGATGACCTGGGGCCTATGTTCCTGCCCTGTGTCTTGGTCAATAACACCCAAGACTGCAACCCCCTCACCTACCGCATCACCATACCAGAGTTCACCCAACCGGTATGAACCACACTGTGAGGGGTGTACTGTAGGTTTTGTGCATGTGTAAGGGAACGGGAAGTGATTGAGTGCAAGTGTGTGTTTGTGTGCAACAGCAACCTCTCATCTCCTGTGTTTTACCGTAGGCAAACCCAGCAACAGACAGAGAGGATGAGCCACTAAAGTTTTACTTGGGAACTTACAGTGCCTTCAGGAAGTATTCATATCCCTTGACTTTTAGAAGCCTGAATTTAAAATTAATATTTTAATATTAATATTTTAAATTCATATTTTGTCTCACTGGAATGCATGCAATACCACATAATTTCAAAGTGGAATTACGTTTTTAGAAATGTTTACTAATTAATTAAAAATTAAAAGCTGAAATGTCTTCAGTTAATAAGTATTCAACCCCTTTGTCATGGCGAACCTAAATGAGTTCAATATTTGCCCATTATTCTTTTAAAGATTATTCAAGCTCTGTCAAGTTGGGGCCAAACTCCCTGCCACCCAGGACCTACAGTTGAAGTCAAATGTTTACGTACACTTAGGTTGGAGTCATTAAAACTTGTTTTCAACCACTCCACACATTTCTTGTTAATAAACTATAGTTTTGGCAAATCAGTTAGGACATCTACTTTGTGCATGACACCAAGTAATTTTTCCAACAATTGTTTACAGACAGATTATTTCACTTATAATTCACTGTATCACAATTCCAGTGGGTCATAAATTTACATACACTATATTGACAGTGTCTTTAAACAGCTTGGAAAATTCAAGCAAATGATGACATGGCTTCAGAAGAATCTGAGTCAATTGGAGGTGTACTTGTGGTTGTATTTCAAGGCATACCTTCAAACTCCGTGCCTCTTTGCTTAACATCATGGGAAAATCAAAAGAAATCAGCCAAGACATCAGAAAAATAATTGTAGACCTCCAAAAATCTGGTTCATCCTTGGGAGCAATTTAAATGCCTGAATGTACAACTTTCATCTGTACAAACAATAGTACGCAAGTATAAACACCATGGGACCACACAGCCGTCATACCGCTCAGGAAGGAGACGCATTCTGTCTCCTAGAGATGAATGTACTTTAGTGTGAAAAATGCAAAGAAATCACAGAACAACTGCAAAGAACCTTGTGAAGATGCTGGAGGAAACAGGCCCAAAAGTATCTATATCCACAGTAAAACGAGTCCTATATCGACAGAAGCTGAAAGGCCGCTCAGCAAGGAAGAAGCCACTGCTCCAAAACTGCCATAAAAAAGCAAGACTACGGTTTGCAACTGCGCATGAGGACAAATATCATACTTTTTGGAGAAATGTTCTCTGGTCTGATGAAACAAAAATAAAACAGTTTCGCCATAATGACCATTGTTATGTTTGGAGGAAAAAGGCTGAAGAACAACATCCCAACCGTGAAGCACGAGGGTGGACTCATCATGTTGTGGTGGTGCTTTATTGCAGGAGTGACTGGTGCACTTCACAGAACAGATGGCATCAAAAGTTGTGGCAAAATAAAGAAAAGAAAATCAAGGTATTGGAGTGGCCTTCACAAAGCCATGACCTCAATCCTACAGAAAATTTGTAGGCAGAACTGAAAAACGTGTGCAAGCAAGGAGGCCTACAAACCTGACTCAGTTACACCAGCTCTGTCAGGAGGAATGGGACAAAATTCACCCAACTTATTCTGGGAAGCTTGTGGAATGCTACCCAAAACATTTGACCCAAGTTAAACAATTTAAAGGCTATTCTTCCAAATACTAATTGAGTGAATGTACATTTCTGACCCACTGGGAATGTGATGACAGAAATAAAGCAAATGTCAAGCAGTACTGGAGAGCTACCCCCAAGCCATAAGCTTCTACCCCCAAGCCATAAGCTTCTACCCCCAAGCCATAAGCTTCTACCCCCAAGCCATAAGCTTCTACCCCCAAGCCATAAGCTTCTACCCCCATGCCATAAGAATGCTAAATAGCTATCCAAATAGCTACCCGGACTATCTGTGTTGACTCTATTTGCACTATTTCTGTCTCTATGCACACACACTGGACTCTACCCTCACACTCACACATACTTACACTAACACTCCAATACATACACACACACACTCTCATATAACACCCACACACAGGCACACTGTCACCATGCACTGTTGCTACTGTTTATTATCCATCCGTTTGCCTTGTCACTTTACCCCTACCTACAGTGCATTTGGAAAGTATTCAAACCCCTGGACTTTTTCCACATTTTGTTACGTTACAGCGTTATTCTAAAATGTGTTAAATGAAAACGTACACATCAATCTAAGCACAATACCCCATAATGACAAAGTGACATGTTTTTAGACATTTTTGCAAATTTCACAATGTAAAACAAAAAATCTTACCTCAGACCCTTTACTATGATACTCAAAGTTGAGCTCAGGTGCATCCTATTTCCATTGATCATCCTTGAGATGTTTCTACAACTTTAATTGGACTCCACCTGTGGTAAATTCAATTGATTGGACATGACTAGGAAAGGAACACATCTGTCTATATAAGGTCCCACAGTTGACAGTGCATGTCAGAGCAAAAACGAAGCCATGAAGTTGAAGGAATTGTCCATAGACCGCCAAAACAAGATTGTGTCGAGGCTCAGACCGGGGGATGGGGGTACCACAAAATGTCTTCAGCATTGAAGGTCCCCAAGAACACAGTGGCCACCATCATTCTTAAATGGAAGAAGTTTGGAAACAGACTCTCAGAACATGAGAAACAAGATTCACTGGTCTGATGAAACCAAGATTGAACTCTTTGGCCTGAATGCTAAGTGTTACGTGGAGGAAACCTGGCACCATCCCTACGGTGAAGCATGGTGGTGGCAGCATCATGCTGTGGGGATGTTTTTCAGTGGCTAGGACTGGGAGACTAGTCAGGGTCAAGGGAAAGATGAATGGAGAAAAGGACAGAGAAATCCTTGATGAAAACCTGCTCCAAAGAGCTCAGGACTTCAGATGGGGTGAAGGTTCACCATCCAACAGAACAACGACCCTAAGCACCCAGGTCTCTGAATGTCCTTGATCCAGCCAGAGCACGAACTTGAACCTGATCGGTCATCTCTGGTAAGAACTGAAAATAGCTGTGCAGCGACACTCCCCATCCAACCTAACAGAGCTTGAGAGGATCTGCAGAGAGGAAGGCAGAAGTCGAGGCTGTAATCGTTGCCAAAGTTATTTCAAAAAGTACTGAGTAAAGGGTCTGAATACTTATGTAAATGTGATATTTCAGTTTTAAAATGTTAATACATTTGCAAAAATGTCTAAATCAAATCAAATGTATTTATATAGCCCTTCGTACATCAGCTGATATCTCAAAGTGCTGTACAGAAACCCAGCCTAAAACCCCAAACAGCAAGCAATGCAGGTGTAGAAGCACGGTGGCTAGGAAAAACTCCCTAGAAAGGCCAAAACCTAAGAAGAAACCTAGAGAGGAACCAGGCTATATGGGGTGGCCAGTCCTCTTCTGGCTGTGCCGGGTGGAGATTATAACAGAACATGGCCAAGATGTTCAAATGTTCATGAATGACCAGCATGGTCCAATAATAATAAGGCAGAACAGTTGAAACTGGAGCAGCAGCACGGCCAGGTGGACTGGGGACAGCAAGGAGTCATCATGTCAGGTAGTCCTGAGGCATGGTCCTAGGGCTCAGGACCTCCCGGAGAGAGAGAAAGGAAGAGAGAAAGAGAGAATTAGAGAGAGCACACTTAAATTCACACAGGACACCGAATAGGACAGGAGAAGTACTCCAGATATAACAAACTGACCCTAGCCCCCCGACACATAAACTACTGCAGCATAAATACTGGAGGCTGAGACAGGAGGGGTCAGGAGACACTGTGGCCCCATCTGAGGACACCCCCGGACAAGGCCAAACAGGAAGGACATAACCCCACCCACTTTGTCAAAGCACAGCCCCCACACCATTAGAGGGATATCTTCAACCACCAACTTACCATCCTGAGACAAGGCTGAGTATAACCCACAAAGATCCCCGCTACGGCACAACCCAACACATTTTTAAATCCTGTTTTTGCTTTGTCAATATCAGGTATTGTGTATAGATGAATGAGTGGAAGAAACAATTTAATCAATTTAAGAATAAGACTGTAACGTAACAGAATGTGGAAAAGGGGTCTGAATTCTTTCCGAATGCACTGTAAGTCTTTATATTCAGAACATAATTTGAATTTCTTTGCCACATTTTTGCAGTTTTACTTTTTTTGCCTTATTGCAAACAGGATGCCTTATTGCAAAGACAACATTTTTATTCTGTCCAGGCTTCCTTCTTTTCGCTCTCATTTAGGTTAGTATTGTAGAGTAACTGCAATGTTGTTGATCCATCTTCAGTTTTCTCCTATCACAGCAATTAAACTCTGTAACTGTATTAAAGCCATAATTTGCCTCATGGTGAAATCCCTGAGCATTGTCCTTCCTCTCGGGCAACTGAGTTAGGAAGGACACTTGCATATTTGTAGTGACTGGGTGTATTGATGCACCATCCAATTAATAATTTCCCCATGCTCAAAGGGCTGTCCCTTCTTTTCGAGGAATTGGAAAAACTCCCTGGTCTTTGTGGTTGAATCTGTGTTTGAAATGCACCACTCAACTAAGGGGCCTTACAGATAATTGTATGTGTTGGCTACAGAGATGAGGTAGTGTAAAGATCATGCTAAACACTAATATTGCACACAGAGTGAATCCATGCAACTTGTTACGTGATTTAAGGAAATTGTTATTCCTAAACGTATTTAGGTTTGCCAGAACATAGGGGCTGAATACTTATTGTACGCAAGACATTTCAGCTGTTCATTTTGTATTCATTTGTAAAAAAAAATATATATATAAACATAATTCCACTTTGACATTTAGGGGATATTGTGTGTAGGCCAGTGACACAAAAGTCAGGCTGTAACACAACAAAATGTGAAAAAAAGCATGGGGTGTGAATACTTTCTGAAGGCACTGTTAATAAATGTTCCCTTGGTTGCAAAAGGCTTAACATTGTAATGGGCGATACAAACCACCAACACAGTTCATTGGTTTCTGACTCCCCCCTTTTTCCTCCCTACCTCATTTTCAGAGAGAACTGAACCCGCTGGAGGTGACCCCACCTATCCGAGCTGTGGACATGGACAGGAACATCCAGCCCCCCTCTAAAAGGCCAGAGATCCATTACTACATACTGGTTGGTAGGTTCCTCACTGAGCTTAGTCACACACATGGATGTTTGCATGTCAATCCCACTATCTCACTTCAATCCTTTATTGTCCAATTAATAATGTATTATCACTGGTCAACATTCACACCCAACATTCACATCATTCTTTGTTTTACCTCAGGTCAGCCCTCAACGTACCCAGAGTACTTCTCCCTGAACAGGACGACTGCAGCGCTCCTGCTCCTGAAACCAGTCAGCAGAGACCTGTACACCAAATTTATCATCATCATCAAGGTAAGCAAATCCACCTTCAAACTGAAATTAAGGTAATCATGTACTAAACATCAACCAGAGATTTTGGTTTTGTTTTGAGGGCTGGTCTAGTGGTAGTGCTGCTACCCCCAAATCACGGTATCACGTACCTGGAGGCAATCCGAATTAGAACCAGAGATGACCTGTTATGATGCACAAAGCATACTACCATCCACCACCAGAACCTACTCTCCACAAATGGTAGCCCCTGAGCACTGAGCAGGCTGTCACGTGCACAGAGGAGAGGAATGTGTGATGTTTTAAAAGTGCTTTGTGTGAGCATGGAGCAGGACAGGGAGGAGGAGAGGTGGAGGGGGAGGTGGTTGGAGGGAGATGAACTGGTGCTGGTGGTATCAGCAGGGAAGGAAAGAGAGAGTTAGAGGTTGGTATCTAGAGGAGACTGCTCTGGGTTAGCTGTCAGATACCGCTTTTTAATTATGCTTACTGCCATTGAAGTATATTGAGAGCTTCGTCATCGAGATACCTGGAGGAGTGAAAAGACAGTTTGTACGTAGTAGTTGTAGTTATTGTGACTTGTTACAGAATGTTCAGCACCAAGGACAATGTTGTCATTGATCCTGATGTCACATTGTAAAAAGCCATTTTCTCTCAGAGGGTGGCAAGGACTGATATGAAAAATATAGATGAGCCAGATAGATGGATTGGCTTGGAGGGATGATAGGCAGATAAAGACAGAGGAAGAGAGAATAAGGGGAGAAAAAATAGAACAAGAGATGGAGAAGTAAGTTAGTCAGAAAGATAGAGAGATGGAGTTTGTGAGAGTGGGTGGAAAGAATGAAGAATGAGTGATAAACAGTGACTGTAGGTGCAGAGGGTTTTAAACATTTATGTCCATATAATTGTCTTATATCGGCTGAAAGCTTAAATTCCTGTTAATCTAACTGCACTGTCTTATTTACAGTAGCTATTAAAGCGAAGTCATGCCATGCAATTATTTGAGGACGGTACACCACATCAAAATATTTCCACCGGCACAGGTTTCATACATTCACAAATAATGATTAAATATTCACTTTTTGAAAATCTTCCCAAGATGTGTCATCCAAAGGGTCCCAGCTGTAACATGTAGTGTCGTTTTGTTAGATAAAATCCTTCTTTATATCCCAAAAAGTCAGTTTAGTTGGTGCCATCGTTTTGAGTAATCCACTCGTTCAACCTGCAGAGAAAGGAATCTGAAAATCTACCCCTAAACTTTGTTTCAACAAGTCAAAATGCATTTCTATTCACTCCTCAGATACCCTAAAGTGTAATCAAACTATGATATTTCGTACGGAAAGGAGTATGTTCAATAGGAAAACTATTTTAACAGGTGCGTAATGTCTTCATAGCGCACGCAAACCAAGACTTTGCTAAAACTGATATTTCTTATTAGCTTTTGAAGTTAGAAGCCTGAAACCGTAACATAGACTGCTGTCACCCTGTGGAAGCCATAGGAATTAGCCACAGTGAGCTAATTTTCAATATTTCTCTTGAATTTCAAAGAGGATGGTCGCTCAAAAAGAAAATCTGGTGTTTTTTCTTTGGATTTTCTCCCTCCAAATCTACTGTGTTATATCATCCTACATAATTTTAACATTTCTACAGACGTCAAAGTATTTTCTTTTCAATGGCACCAATTATACAGTGGGGCACAAAAGTATTTAGTCAGCCACCAATTGTGCAAGTTCTCCCACTTAAAAATATGAGAGAGGCCTGTAATTCTCATCATAGGTACATTTCAGCTATGACAGACAAAATGAGAAAAAAATATCCAGAAAATCACATTGTAGGATTTTTCATGAATTTATTTGCAAATTATGGTGGAAAATAAGTACTTGGTCACCTACAAACAAGCAAGATTTCTGGCTCTCACAGACCTGTAACTTCTTCTTTAAGAGGCTCCTCTGTCCTCCACTCGTTACCTGTGTTGATGGCACCTGTTTGAACTTGTTATCAGTATAAAATACACCTGTCCACAACCTCAAACAGTCACACTCCAAACTCCACTATGGCAAAGAGCTGTCAAAGGACACCAGAAACAAAATGTTAGACCTGTACCAGGCTGGGAAGACTGCAATAGGTAAGCAACTTGGTTTGAAGAAATCAACTGTGGGAGCAATTATTAGGAAATGGAAGACATACAAGACCACTGATAATCTCCCTCGATCTGGGGCTCCACGCAAGATATCACCCCGTGTGGTCAAAATGATCACAAGAACGGTGAGCAAAAATCCCAGAACCACACGGGGGGGGGACCTAGTGAATGACCTGCAGAGAGCTGGGACCAAAGTAACAAAGCCTACCATCAGTAACACACTACGCCGCCAGGCTCAAATCCTGCAGTGCCAGACGTATTTCCCCTGCTTAAGCCAGTACATGTCCAGGCCCATCTGAAGTTTGCTAGAGAGCATTTGGATGATTCAGAAGAAGATTGGGAGAATGTCATATGGACAGATGAAACCAAAATATAACTTTTTGGTAAAAACTCAACTCGCCGTGTTTGGAGGACAAAGAATGCTGAGTTGCATCCAAAGAACACCATACCTACTGTGAAGCATGGGGGTGGAAACATCATGTTTTGGGGCTGTTTTTCTGCAAAGGGACCAGGACGACTGATCCGTGTAAAGGAAAGAATTAATGGGGCCATGTATTGTGAGATTTTGAGTGAAAACCTCCTTCCAGCAGCAAGGGCATTGAAGATGAAACGTGGCTGGGTCTTTCAGCATGACAATGATCCCAAACCCACCGCCCGGGCAACGAAGGAGTGGCTTCGTAAGAAGCATTTCAAGGTCCTGGAGTGGCCTGCATATGTAACTCCCTTCACCTGCATTAATCTTAGGACACAGGATAGGTTTAGTATTTCAATGAGATACTTAATTTCAACCAGTGGAGAATGTGAAACGCTTTATTGAAAGTTCATTATCCAGGTGTTATAAATAAATAATGCATGCATTATAAATATTATAATTGTAATAGTTTATTAAATACAAGTTGAATATGTACTTCAATGCATAGATGGTGTGAATTATACAAAAATAGTAACAAAGAGGAGGTGGGGAGAGCAGTGTAGAAGACAAAGGCAAATAGATAAGAACTAGGGAGCAGGGAAGACAGAATAATGAATTACAGTGCTACCCCAATATTCTCTCAGTTCATCACAATTACATAGTGTCTCTTGTGGTGTCTCCTAACCAGCCTTGGGCTCCCAGACAGCCCAAATGATATCTTAAGAGCGGGTGAGGTGGCGATGACGGGACTGGCTTCCTCTCTCACATCAAAACATACCTGAAGACGAGAGAGTATGATTAAGCCTTGTTTTTTTTCTAACACGGTCAGTGTTAAATCAGGAAGTGAAATGCAAAACTGACATTTACATTTACATTTAAGTCATTTAGCAGACGCTCTTATCCAGAGCATTAACTCTGGGACTACTACATCTCTGTCTGTATTTCAACGTCAAGCATCTCTTAAATAATATTTCCTGTTGACCCGACCAAGTGACCTCTCACCTATGATCATGCTGTGCCTTCTGTGTCAGCCAGTTCAGATGTGGAAGGGATTCACCAACACAGCTGATATAACTGCGTGTGTAGTCTCACCTGGTGTCCACACAAAGTAGTTAGAGTACTTTATGCTGAAAAATAGAGACATGAGGATAATGTCATTGCTAGACTTTTACCAGATCACAAATGAATACATAAATACCACTTGAAGCATGATGATGACTAGATCATTTATATCCGTTGTGTAGTGCCAAGGCAACAGCTGGTGAGGTGTCAGGTTCACCACTGTACTTAAAGGGTGATTATTCCTCTGTGAAATGCTGTAGATCTGCCCGCAGACCAGGTAGGAACACCTATCCCACACAGAAGAAGTGGATAGAATTTGACAGGTCAAGGTAGCCGTCTTCCTCCAAACTGTGCAGCAAGTTGTAGTACTGGCAGCACTCCAAATATCTCTCCATAAGCGTTCCACTCTAACAGAGCGAATGAAAAGGTTTTGTTGGGGCGTAGGAACCTAATCTCTGTGGTCCTGTGGTCTTCCTCCATGTATAGTGACTACCGAGGTGGGTCCGAGGCTATAGAAATGCAAGTTGTGTGTGCCTCTGTGATTGGTTACTGTCTGTATGTGACACAGACATCTACTTATCTGAGTGTACCTGAAATATTTAAATATAGAGGGCTGTGTGTCTCACCACTTGGTTATTGAAAGGCTAAACACCAGGGAAATCATGACTTGGCAGCAACAGGGGCTTGACAGTCCATTGAAAATGGCTGTGTTGATGTGGTGTAAATCTGAAAAGTAGCAGCTGACATCTTACTTTTTTATTTAATTAATGCAAGTGAGACAGGTTCCATGTACAACAATACAGGCAGAAAGGAAGAGCGAGAAAATAACAAAGACAAGTTGAATTACCTCTGGTTATGGATACTTTTGCCAGCAATAAAGTTTCCACGGCCTGTTCCTTGGATAGAGAAAATACAGCTGAAAAAAAAATTACATTTTCAAGCCCTTGATCTGCTCGCACTCTGAAAGTAAAGAAAATAGCTTATTTTTTGTAGATATGAAAACAATAACTGAGATATGATTGTTCAATCTAAAGAAGCAGTCATATTCAGGACACGTCAACACAGCACAGAAAGCTTAACACCAGACTGGTATTGTGGTTGTATATTAGGTGATTGGAAATATGCAATATGCATACCAAATAATACACTTACCTTCCTTGAAAATCCATCTATACCGCCAAGAGGACAGTGTTTTTTCTTGAAAAAAAACCCATTGGAATTAAAAGTGAAATCCTGCAGCAAAGCATTTTGGGGGATTTTAGGTCAGGTCCAATGTTGACTGTGCCCCCAAGGGGGAAAGAGATTGGGACATCCTAGAAATGTTTTAGTGAAGTATAATATAATAGTCAAGCGTGAATACATTTTTACGTATGGGTAGTCCCGGGAATCGGACCCTATATCCTGGCTTTGCAACGCTCTACCAAAATGCAAAAAAAAAAGCTGCACATCATTTAAAAAACATTTTTGAACAGACAAACTCTCTGTACTCCCTCGTCTTTCTCAGTAACTTTCCACACAGTTTATGTTCCCCTTAATAAATACATTCTTAAACAGTGCCAGTAATACAGTAAGTATATTTTCTAGTTAGAACAATCATGTTTCTCTTTGTTTACTGATCTGCAGCATGTGATACAGAAAATAGTCAGAGTAGTGTGTTGCCAATGAGCTATGACCTGTGACATGTACAGTGTATTCAGAAAGTATTCCATTTATTGAACTTGAAAAACAGAGATGGCTCACTTACTGTACATAAGTATTCACACCCCTGAGTCAATACTTTGTAGAAGTACCTTCGCACGTGATTAAAGCTTTGAGTTGTCTTGGATATGGCTGTAACAGCTTTGCACATCTGTATTTGGGTATTTTCTCCCATTTTTCCTTGTAGATTTTCTCAAGCTCTATTAAGTCAGATGGGGAGTCGTGGTAAACAGCAAATATCAAGTCTTTCCACAGATTTTCAATGGGATCCAAGTCTGACCACTCTCCCATAAAGCCCAGATTGGTGAAGTGCTGTAGAGACTGTCGTCTTTCTGGCAGGTGCTCCGATTTTATAATTATTTTTTATTTTACCTTTAATTAAGTCAGTTAAGAACAAATTCTTATTTACAATGTTGGCCTAGGAACAGTGGGTTAACTGCCTTGTTCAGGGGCAGAACGACATATGTGGAGCTTTGCTGCTCGGGGATTTGATCCACCAACCTTTTGGTTACTGGCTCAACGCTCTAACCACTAGGCTATATGCCGCCACGCATCTCGGCCAAGGAACTCTGTAGTTCTGTCAGAGTGGTCAATGGATTCTTGGTCACCTCCCTGACCAACGTCCTTCTTGCCCAGTTGCTCAGTTTGGCCGGATGGCCAGCTCTAGGCAGAGACTGGTTAGTTCCATATGTTTTCAATTTCCCAATGATGGAGACCACTGTGCTCTTGGAAACTTTCAACACTCTAGAAATGGTTTTATACCCTTTCCCAGATATATGCTTCATCACAATTCTATCTCTGAGATCTACGGACGTCATGGCATAGTTTCTGCTCTGACATGCACTGTCAACAGTGGACCTTACATAGACATGTGTGTTTCTTTCTTAATCATGTCCAGAAAAAAAAAAATATATAATTCAATACATTTTGAATTCACATTGTACAAAATGTGGAACAAGTCAAAGGGTATGAATATTTTCTGAAGGCACTGTATGTTGTAAGTTGCATGTCAGTACATGTTACAGTGAGGTTCATAATACATATAAACTTGTCTCCATCCTTTAGGCTGAGCAGGACAATGGCCACCCCCTCCCAGCGTACGCTGACTTGATCATTGATATCCTGGATGAGAACAACCAGGCTCCATACTTCCAGTTCCAGTCCTACCAGGGATACGTCAGTGAGTCCTCCCCAGTGGGAACCACCATCTCTGCTAGCTCCAACCTCACTGCCCCCCTGGGCATCATTGCCCTGGACAATGACATTGAGGAGGTATGGGAATGTGCGCGTGAACAGACACAGACACAGAAGTGAACACACACACAAACAATCTTGTACGACCAACCTTGTGGGGACACACAATCCAATCCAATTCAAAGTCCAATTTTCCCTAACCCCTAAACCTAACCCTAACCTTAACCCTAAAAATAAACTTTAGCTCCCAACCCTAACCCTAATTCTAACCATACCACTAAGTCTAACCTTAACCCTAAACCCCCTAGAAATAGCATTTGACCTGTGGGGACTCACAAAATGCCCCTAGTTAGTCCATTTTTTTGTTACAGGCTTATTCTAAAATTGATTAAATACATTGTTTTCCTCAGCAAACTACACGCAATACTCCATAATGACAAAGCACAAATAGGTTTTTTAGCATTTTAGCAAATGTATTTAAAAAAATAAATAAATGAAATACCTTATTTACATAAGTATTCAGACCCTTTGCTATGAGACTCAAAATTGAGCTCAGGTGCATCTTGTTTCCATTGATCATCCTTCAAATTTCAACTTGATTGGACTCCATCTGTGGTAAATTCATTGATTGGACATGATTTGGAAAGGCACACACCTGTCTATATAAGCTCCCACAGTTGACAGTGCGTGTCAGAGCAAAACCCAAGCCATGAGGTTGAAGAAATTGTCTGTAGAGCTACGAGACAGGACTGTGTCGGCATGTTTTGGAATATTTTTTTTATTTTGTGTGGGCTTCCTTCTTTTCACTATGTCAGTTAGGTTAGTATTGTAGAGCAACTACAATTGTCATGACTTCTTCTGAAGTCGATCCCTGCGCCTGACTCTCTACACCAGCTACACCTAGGGCCCATTACAATAATGTTGTTGATCCATCCTCAGTTTTCTCCCATCACAGCCATTAAACTCTGTAACTGTTTTAAGTTACCATTGGCCTCATGGTGAAACCCCTCAGTGGTTTCCTTCCTCTCCAGCAACTGAATTAGGAAGGACACCTGTATCTTTTTAGTGACTGGATGTATTGGTACATCATCCAATGTGTAATTAATAACTTCCTCATGCTCAAAGGAATATTCAATCTGTCAGTCTGTTTTAAAAAATGTTTTATCCATCTACCAAAAGGTGTCCTTCTTTGCAAGTCATTGGAGAACCTCCATGGTCTTTGTGGTTGAAATTCACTGCTCAACTGAGGGACCTTACAATTGTCTGTATGTGTTGGGTACTGCCTGCAGCACACCACCCTACATCCCACTGTTGGCTTGCCTTTGAAGCTAAGCAGGGTTGGCCCTGGTTGGTCAATGGATGGGAGAACATATGCTGCTGGAAGTGGTGTTGATGGTCCAGTAGGAGGGACTCTTTCCTCTGACAAAAAAACATCATCCCAATGCCCCAGGACAGTGATTGGGGACATTGCCCTGTGTAAAGGTACTGGGCTTTCGATTGGATGTTAAATGGGTGTCCTGATTCTCTGCGGCCATTAATGATCCCAAGACAATTATCATAATAGTAGGGGTGTTGGCTAAATTCCCAATCTGACCCTCATACCATCATGGCAAACTAATCATCCCCAGGTTCTAATTGGCTCCTCTCCCCTGTCACTATTCCCCAGGTTGTTACTGTAAATTAAATGTGTTCTTAGTCAGCATACTTGGTCAAATAAGGGTGTGAATACTTTCTGATCAATTGATATGGCTGACGGACCAGATATGAGGAAGTGTTTCCCTCAACATATTTCCCTCGACATTTCCATGGATGGATTTTGGCTTGGCATGCCTCATAATATGAAGCAAAACGTCCACGTTTCAAACAATGAAGGAAAATGAAAATACAAATGCTGATAGGCCTAACCATATTCTGGTAGATGGAAAGGCTTTCCTCAAAAAAATGTTTTAACCTCAATTTATGTAACTTGCTACAAATGATATCGTGATTATTTGCATCAATCCAGTGGCCATTTCTTGTCATATGTACTACAGAAACACAGATAACAAAACAACAGTGCTAGGTGACTGCACACTTGAATTAAAAGGTAACTACACAAACAAAATGTCTTAGATTCTTCCCATTCCTCAAAGAGGTCGCCTGATTTAAGTATTGTTGTGGGCATAGAACTTCCAATCCTGTGAGTTTCTGACTCAGTAGACAACCTCTGTTATCTTTTTAAATTGTAGGCCTACTAATTTATTAGCCTACTTGCACAGTACAGCTTGGGTCGGCCTGACTGTGAAATACGAATATGAGATTTATCATTTTACTGTTGGTCATTCAGAGTACATGTCACTGTTTCTCATCGAATTCTACACACAAGGCATCATTCCTTCGCATGGTGGGCCATGTGAAGTTTTTTTGGCAACATTTTAGTATACCCACTTCTCCAGGCACCACTACTGTATTATCACCGTTGCTGCTTTGTCTATTTGTTGTACCTGGTTCAAACAGGTCATGTATTTGTTGTACCTGGTTCAAACAGGTCATGTATTTGTTGTACCTGGCCACCTGTAGGCGATATAGTGTTTTTGGTGCTGTGATGACTAAAAGTTTGCCTTTAGGTTTTACTCTACTGCATGGTGTGTGTTCAAACCTCTCTCAATTCTTTCAGATGCGTGACTTTGTTTCCCTCCAATAATTCCTTTCTTCATAGACAAGTCTAATGCGTTTGAATTTTGCCATGTGTGCTTGTTTTCTAGTCAAGTAAAAAAAAAAATGTTTAGTGGGTAAATACACAGATCACACAATACATTGAGTACATTATGTGTGTGTGTGTGTTTCTTCGGTTTTACTATCCCTGAGGGGAGCAGAAGTACTCACAAGGATACTAAAACAAGGACATTTTGGACAAGTGGGAACATTTCACAAGTCCCCACAAGGAAAAAGGCTATTTTAGGCTTAGGGGTTAGGTTTAGGGTTATAATTTGGATTAGGGATTATGTTTAAGGTCAAGAGTTACGGGGAGGTTCAGAGTAAGGGGTTAGGGTTAGGTTAGCAGTTAGGGGAAAATAGGATTTTGAATTGTAATCAATCGTTTGGTACCCCACAAGGACAGTAAAACAAGTGTGTGTGTGTGTGTGTTGAGGTGATGATTCTGAAACGCTCACAATTTCAAACAGGCGCTGACAGGAACGGGTTTTCTAAGCAACTCAACAGCATTTAAATGGACGAAAACAAACATTGAGACACACCAGTATACACACACCAGGATACAATTTGTTCAACTCTGTTTGTGTTTTTGTCACCAGGACATTTATCTTTGTGTTGATGTTGAAAAGAATGTATTCATAATTTCCTCAGATGACAATTTGTAAGTCGCTCTGGATAAGAGCGTCTGCTAAATGACTTAAATGTAAATGTAAATGTATGCTACCCCACAACCTGCCTGCCCCTCGCTCTCTTTCTCTCAGCAGGGTGAGATTAATAAAACACTGCACTTTGCAGCTCTAAAAACAGATCAATGGGCAAAGAAGCGTGGATGTTTATTTGACAGGCAGGCCCTTATTGACTGACATGAATCACCCTAACAACCCAAGCCTACTTCAAACTCCCTTGTACCAACAGAAAATGAAGTTGATTTGTTTGGGAAGTTATAAAACAGTATTGAAGTGTTTTTATTATCTAGCTATGGGTCCTCACTTGTAGGCCACAATACTCCCAAGGCCCACTCCCTTAAATATTTATATTTACAGATCACATACAAGATTGATATTAAGGCACATGAGCGTTCACATAAACAATTCTACACAACGTTATACTTTCAAATGGCTCTACTATATAGTACAGTATTCTGAGAAACTCCTAGGTTTTTGTAATCTTTCACATACTGTATACTGTAGCTTGTGGCCAGAGCCACAATGAAACCCTTACAATTGTAGTGCGGGGTATTCAGTCATAGGATTTCTTCATAGAATTTCCTCAAAGCCTTCCCCTTTTCTCAGTACTGTGTTCTCAGTACTACAGTATGTTGTCTTTGTCAGCAGGCTGACTTGTTTTGTCTTTAATAGTTTTTCCTCAGTGGCATGGCTGCAGACTTGAGTAAAGTCATGTCACCGTGGTAACATTCTTCTCTCCGATGGCTTTACTTTTTGTAGAGCAAAGACCCCCTGGTGACAGTGACTCTGGACGACTTGAGCACCATCTTTGACATAACCCCGACCGGCATCACCCGCTACCTCAGACTGCTCAAACCCGTGGACAGAGAGAAGCAGATGACCTACACCTTCACGGTAGATCTCGATCCAACCTCATCCACACATATTACCAAGTAACCTTTGGAACCCTTTGGAGATGGAATTAGTACTTTTGGATCTCGCAACCATAGGTCCCAGTGTACACCCGTCCGTGATGGTGTGTGTGTGTGCGTGTGCATGTGCATGTGCGTGTGCGTGTGTGTGTACATGGACTTGTTGCGGTGATAATACACTGTAGTAATGATATGCAGATATTGCCTTTGAAGGGTTTCATCAATAGCATGTTTATTATGCCTCTGTTGAGGCTTTGATCGTTGCCCTACTGTCATTAGAAAGATCTGTACTTTTGAAAGGCAGCATGTCATTGAAGTTAAAACTGCCCTCGTGTCTGATGATGTGTTTCACTCCATTGCCCTCCCCAAGAATCAACGTCCCTCAAAGGAATCTCCCTCCAGTGTAGCCCTTGCAGTCAATGATCAGAAGCGTCCCGTTTGGCATCATGGGTGGAATATTATTAATATTTTTTAAATAATAATTACAAAATATATATGAACAATGAAAAAAAGGTGTTTCTCTGTCAAACAGCTCTGTTATTTTTCAGTCTTCTGTGATGTATATAAAGTGTAATATTAGGATGCAAACTCAAAATTGAATACATTTCAACTCTATATCTGACATGGTACAGATGTGTGAGGTGTATGCTTTTTGTTTCAAAGTAGATTTGTTTAAGACCACCAATAATTACTCTGTGTGGCCCTGATTTAACCTCCCACTTTAGCCTCCCACTTGGTGTTTCCTTTATTTTGGCAGTTACCTGTACATCTGATGTCATTATCAGACCTGGGTTCAAATAGTATTGTTTTCTTTAAAGTACTTAAGTTGCACTTGATTGAGTTTAACTGGTGCTACCAGAGTAAATAGTAGCAAATAAAAACCTTTTTTTTTACTGCTCTCTTTTATCCTGTGTATAGATGATGGCATCAGATGGGATACAGGAGAGCACCCGGGTGACCATCAACATCCTGGTGATTGATGCCAACGACAACACGCCCACCTTTGGCGAAGTCTCTGACACCGTCGAGGTGTTCACTGACATGCAGCCAGGAAAAACAGTACTGCAGGTAATTAGCACATCTGTCTATCTTCCTGTCTCTCGTTCTCTTTGTCATTCTCTCCTCCTCCTTCTTTCTTTCTTTCTTTCTTTCTTTCTTTCTGTCTCCCTTATTTTTCTCTCATTTTCTCTCTCTTTTGGTGTCTCTCTCTCTCCCTTCCCTCTCTCTCTTCCTCTCTCTGTATCTCTCATTATCTCTCCCTCCTCTTTCTGTCTCGGGCCCAGTTTCCACAAACAATCCAGTACCTTAGATCAACAGTCCAAGCCCCAGAACAATCCACTCTTTCTTTGATCAGAGCTGATGACTCAAGAACAATCTAGTTTCTTACTACTGTAGTCAAGACTCAAATACTATTAGCTCAATATTGACATGACTCAACGTTATACACTACCATGGTTCAACAGTTAGGACTCCAAATCAATCTCCTATCCTATAACAACATTGGTCACTGTAAATCCCTGACTGAAATGGCTCCAAGGAGAGTCTGTTGTCTAGTTTGCCATCATATGTCTGAATGGATTGCAGAGTTTATTTACGTTGACTCAGATTCTAGTTTGATTGGTTTGGGGTTAGGTTTGGTGTTTGTGTGTCTGTGCACATGTGTGCATGTGTTTGTGTTTAGAGTCCAATTGTTTACAGCAGGAAGTCCCCTCGTTGACATATCTGCTTTTATGGAGTTCGTTCAGCAGCAGTGTGCGTTTGTCTCCCATTAGGTAGGCAGAGCATGATTTCCCATCTTAGTCTCTCAGAACACAGTCACAAAAGAAATGTCAGACACATAAAAGGTCAAGTTTAATCTGTGTTTAAAATCATCGCCCAGCCCAGCTGAAATGAGGCCAGCGGTCAAGTGGCGGCCTGTACAACCACTTATAAGCTGTTTTTATAAGCCATTTATAGGAGAGACTCCGGGCCTCTATATGAAAAAAGGGTTCATTAGGCTAGCCTAGCGTGTATTAACATAGAAAGGCCTTGCAAATATAGAGCTAACGTTAAACTAAAGCCTGGCTAAAGGTGCTGTGAGTTGTGAATGGTGGGGTGTCCAAATTAATTAGCTGGAAGGGAAGGGTGGCTGTTTAATTTATGATCTAACACTGCATGGTTCTAAGGTCTATATCTAATCTGTGTACAGGTTCCATTCGGAAAGTATTCAGACCCCTTCCACATTTTGTTACGTTACAGCCTTATTCTAAAATGGATATAAAACAAACATTCTCAGAAATCTACACACAACATCCCATAATGAATGAGTGAAAAAAGGATTTGATAAATTTTTGCAAATGTATAAAAAATAAAATAAAACTGAAATACCTTATTTCCAAAGGCATTGTATTTAAATACATTTACATTTGTATCAACAAGCCCGCACAACCAGATTGAGCATTTCATTGACAAAAGGAAGCTCAGGAAAATAAATTATAAAAAATATATTCATATTTATTTTCATGAAATAAACACAGTAAAAATTGAATGGGGGCTTTAATAGATTAATCATTCTCACTAATACATTCATAAAGGTCACGACATTTGCATCAATATTTTAGGCGGGAGAAGTTGCTTACTGTGGCAGTTACAAAAGGTCAGTAGTTTCTGTAAACATTACACACAGCTTACAAGAGCACCGTCTGGTAAATGTCACTCAAATCATATGACTGCCCATTACACAAAACGCAGGTCATGATTTGAAAAGGTAATAGAATTTTACTGAAATAGATGTCTGTGTTTCCTCCACCATTAAAAAAACAGGTGGGACCCTCTCACAAATCATTATTGCTCCCCTACCTAGAAGCATATTCAACTCAGTTCAGTAAATTTGAATAGTTGGTGGCTTTGAATGTTTTAGGGCCTTCCACACCCTGCCGAAATGCACTGAAACACTGAATTCTTCCTCTTTCAAAGACTCCATCTCTCTCTCTCTCTCTCTCTCAGCTAAAAGCATTGGATGCTGATGATGGGTTGAATGGTCTGGTGACCTATGAGATACTTGCCGGAGCACAAGGGGATTTCATCATCAATAACCACACTGGACAAATCACCATCGCACCCAGGACAGCTCTTAGCATGGGTCATTCTTATGCCCTCACAGTGAAGGCTGCCGACAATGCACCAGATATCCAGAGAAGGTACAGTCATTTAATCCATTCATCTTTTCATCTATTTGTTCATTCAGCCTTTAATTTTCTCAATCACACCTTTAATTTATGAATGTGTTTATTAAAAGGACTGTATCCCTTGGATATCCTCATTAATATCCATGCATGATTTAGGTTATGTCGGAGGTAAAAACTTGATTATGACCTCAGTTTCTTACTCAGTTTTTCATTTTTCATACTTATTCAGTTAAAGTTGCAATATGTCACTTTTTGGGGGCTCCAAACAAATTCACATATAAATCTAATTTATAGATCTGTCATTCTCATTAAAGCAAGTCTAAGAAGCAGTAAATCTGTTCTGTATGTGATATTTCTATTCTTCCCGTTCTTAAGTTTCATGTTTGCATCTTTTACTGGTATTTTTTTACACCAGATTCAAACAGCTGGAAATACAATATTTTAGGTTATTAAAAATAGTTTTCACAGTGGTTTAGATGGTACAATGATTCTTTACACTATGCATGGCTTGTTTTGTCACATGAACTGAAATTAGCCGAACTATTTCGAATTTTAGCAACCAGGAAATGACTGAGTGATTTCTGCATATTGCACTTTAATCATGTATTCAATTATTCCTTAATTCATTCTGTCTTTCATACATTTATTGATCCATCTCATTCCGTCACTGCTCCATTTGATTGTTTATTCATACTGTGCAGTTACTTGTAGGTCTATTAAATTCATGCATATAGAATCATTGTACTCCTTATTGAATGCATGTGCATATTGCTGTATCCACATACAGCATTTTACCATCTGAATGGTAAGAGGCTGTATGATGACAGATTTACCTGGGCATTGAGACAAGCTGTTTACAGTGGCTTGCGAAAGTATTCACCCCCCTTGTCATTTTTCCTATTTTGTACCCTTACAACCTGGAATTAATATAGATTTTTGGGGGGGTTGTATCATTTGATTTACACAACATGCCTACCACTTCAAAGATGCAAAATATTTTCTTGTGAAACAAACAAGAAATAAGACAAGAAACGGAAAACTTGAGTGTGCATAACTATTCACCCCACCAAAGTCAATACTTTGTAGAGACACATTTTGCAGCAATTACAGCTGCAATTCTCTTGGGGTATGTCTCTATAAGCGTGGCACATCAAGCTACTGAGATTTTTCCCTATACTTCAAGGCAAAACTTATCCAGCTCCTTCAAGTTGGCTGGGTTCTGCTGGTGTACAGCAATCTTTAAGTCAGGCCACATATTCTCAATTGGATTGAGGTCTGGGCTTTGACTAGGCCATTCCAAGGCATATAAATGTTTCCCCTTAAACCATTCCAGTGTTGCTTTAGCAGTATGCCTAGGGTCGTTGTCCTGCTGGAAGGTGAACCTCTGTCACAGTCTCAAATCTCTGGAACACTGAAACAGGTTTCCCCTCAATAATTTCTCTATATTTAGTGCTATTGATAATTCCTTCAATTCTGACCAGTCCCTGCCGATGCATGATGATGCCACCACCATGCTCCACTGTGGGGATGGTGTTCTCGGGGTGATAGGTGTGCACCAGACATAGCTTTTTTCTTGATTGCCATAAAGCTTAATTTTAGTCTCATCTGATCAGAGTACTTTCTTCCATATGTTTGGAGAGTCTCCATCATGCCTTTTGGCAAACACCAAAATGTTTTGCTTATTTGTTTCTTTAATCAATGGCTTTTTTTCTGGCGACTCTTCTGTAAAGGCCAGATCTGGAGTGTACAGCTTAAAGTGATCCGATGGACAGATACTCCAATCTCTGCTATGGAGCTTTGCAGCTACTTCATGGTTGTCTTTGTTGCCTCTCTGATTAATGCCATCCTTGCCTGGTCTGAGTTTTGGTGGGCGGCCCTCTCTTGCCAGGTTTGTTGTGGTGCCATATTCTGTTAAAAAAAATAGAATGGATTTAATGGTGCTCCGTGGGATGTTCAAAGTTTCTGATATTTTTTTTACAACCCAACCCTGATCTGTACTCCTTGGTCTTCATGGTGCCGCTTGCTTGGTGGTACCCCTTGCTTAGTGTTGTTGCAGACTCTGGAGCCTTTGAGAACAGGTGTATATATACTGAGATCATGTGACAGATCGTGTGACACTTAGATTGCACACAGGTGGACTTTGAAAAAAATTGACTTGTGAAGGTAATTGGTTGCACCAGATCTTGTTTATGGGCTTCATATCAAAGGGTGTGAATATATATGCACGCACCACTTTTCCATTTATTTCTTTTGAATTTTTTTTTTTTTTTTTTTGCACTTAACCAATTTAAACTATTTTGTGTATGTCCATCTAATTTTAAATCAATTTAAATGACAGGTTGTAATGCAACAAAATAGGAAAAACCTCAAGAAGGATGAATACTTTTGCAAAGCACAAAGCAACTATTGTTAATAATGGTGTGAGTGGTTTGATGTAGTTCCTCTAATAGTTGCTTCATATTCCTCTTGGCAAGAAGCAAGTGAGCAGCAAACTATTTAAATAGTCTGTATTAGGGCATAACCATGTTTGTGATGTGTATACTTAAGGCTACCAAGAATGACTGTGTACCGTTGATGAAGCCCACTGCAGTAAAAGGTTAAAGAACTTATGTCACGGTTTTCATATGGTGAAGGAGAGTGGGACCAAACTGCAGCGTGTATATTGCGATCCATGTTTAATCACACAACATAAACACGAATAAACACAAACACAGCCTATACTTGTGTCAACTAACACAGCACACAAGGACCTCAAGAAACTCAGGACAATCACCCACAATACAACCAAAGAATATGGCTGCCTAAATATGGTTCCCAATCAGAGACAACGATAAACACCTGCCTCTGAGAACCACTTCAGACAGCCATAGACTCTCCTAGAACACCCCACTAAGCTACAATCCCACTAAGCTACACACCACATACAAAAACCCATGTCACACCCTGGCCTGACCAAATACATGAAGAAAAACACAAAATACTTCGACCAGGGCGTGACAGCACCCCCCCCCTAAGGTGCGGACTCCCGAACGCACCTCAAATCAATAGGGAGGGTCCGGGTGGGTGTCTGTCCATGGTGGCGGCTCCGGCGTGGGACGTGGACCCCACTCAGTAAATGTCTTAGTCCACACTCGCCGCCAACCATGGCCTAGTATTCCTCACCCAGAACCCCACTAGACTGAGGAGCAGATCGGGACTGAGGTGAAGCTCGGGACTGAGGTGAAGCTCGGGACTGAGGTGAAGCTCGGGACTGAGGTGAAGCTCGGGACTGAGGGGAAGCTCGGGACTGAGGGGAAGCTCGGGACTGAGGGGAAGCTCGGGACTGAGGGGAAGCTCGGGACTGAGGGGAAGCTCGGGACTGAGGGGAAGCTCGGGACTGAGGGGAAGCTCGGGACTGAGGGGAAGCTCGGGACTGAGGGGAAGCTCGGGACTGAAAAGAAGCTCGGGAGTGAAAGGAAGCTCAGGACAGAGGGGCTCTGGCGCCTCTGGGCTGAGGAGCAGCAGCGTCGGACAGGCGGGTGACTCCGGCAGCAGCGCCGGACAGGCGGGAGACTCCGGCAGCAGCGCCGGACAGGCGGGAGACTCCGGCAGCAGCGCCGGACAGGCGGGAGACTCCGGCAGCAGCGCCGGACAGGCGGGAGACTCCGGCAGCAGCGCCGGACAGGCGGGAGACTCCGGCAGCAGCGCCGGACAGGCGGGAGACTCCGGCAGCAGCGCCGGACAGGCGGGAGACTCCGGCAGCAGCGCCGGACAGGCGGGAGACTCCGGCAGCAGCGCCGGACAGGCGGGAGACTCCGGCAGGGAGGAGACAGAGAGACAGCCTGGTGCGTGGGGCTGCCACAGGAACCACCAGGCTGGGGAGACCTTCAGGAGGCTTGGTGTTAGGAGGAGCCTGAAGGACCGGGCTGTGGGGGAGCACTGGAGCTCCGGTGCGCAACCTTGGCACCACTTCCCCAGGCTGGACAACTACTCTAGCCCGGACCCTCCAGAGCGCAGGCACAGGTTGAACCGGGATGTTGGTAAGCAGGGGAGATCTAGTGCTTACTACACGCACCTCTACCTTAGGCGCCACTCCATGCGCTTAACCGCATAACACGGTGCCTGACCAGTAATGCGCTGCTTATAATAAGCACGAGGCGTGAGCTCAGGTCTGCTACCTGGCTTAGTACCACACCTCGTCTGTCCCCCCCCAAAAAAAAAAAAATTGGGGGCTGCCTCTCGTACCTGTCGCACTGCCGTGCTGGCTTCGCCAACATCATTCTCCTGTAGCCCTCCTTGCACTGCTCAATCGAATCCCAGGCGGGCTCCGGCACTCTCCCTGGGTCGACCGCCCACCTGTCTATCTCCTCCCAAGTTGTGTAGTCCAGATTCTGCTCCCATGTCCATTCCTCCTGTGATGCTGGCCGCTGTTGTTGCTGCTGCTGCTGCTGTCGTCGCGGCTGTTTACCACGCCGCTTGGTCCGAGTTGGGTGGGTGATTCTGTCACGGTTTTCATATGGTGAAGGAGAGTCAGACCAAACTGCAGCGTGTATATTGCGATCCATGTTTAATCACACAACGTAAACACGAATAAACACAAACACTACAAAACAATAAACGAAAACCGAAAACAGCCTATACTTGTGTCAACTAACACAGCACACAAGGACCTCAAGAAACTCAGGACAATCACCCACAATACAACCAAAGAATATGGCTGCCTAAATATGGTTCCCAATCAGAGACAACGATAAACACCTGCCTCTGATTGAGAACCACTTCAGACAGCCATAGACTCTCCTAGAACACCCCATTAAGCTTCAATCCCACTAAGCTACACACCACATACAAAAACCCATGTCACACCCTGGCCTGACCAAATAAATGAAGAAAAACACAAAATACTTTGACAAGGGCGTGACAACTGATGAAAAAGATTGGTTTGTTTTTTATCCACCTAATCATTGCAAGGGTTGTTCAATGACAGAAGTGTATTTGTTTGAAATCTATCACTTGATAGATATAGTTTTATTAATCAGTGTAGTAATATGAGATCTGTATGTAAAATATTTAGAATTTAGTCATTTAACAGGTGTTCTTACCCAGAGCGACTTACATTTTGTCCATTCATCTTAAGATCGCAAGTTGTGACAACCACATATCACAGTTAAATATACAGGACACGAACATTCCATTCCAGCTAAACAATCGATATATTGCGTTTTGCAACAAAACTCGTTTTTTAAACCACATCTAAAAACAGTAATAATTTACACACATATGAAGGTACCATAAGCAATCGTTTCTGTTGAAAAAACACAAATGTGATACATTGGTGGATATAATGTTTTGGAACGAAACTCTTCACATGCAGACTGCCAGTTGACTTATCCACCTATCTTCTTTGAGCCTCTTTAAGCATGTTGTCCTTGTGGGAAGCCAGGAAACTCATGACAACTTCCAACACCCTGATGAACCACCACTGTACTATTACATGTGAATGCAACTGTGCAAAAAATGTTGTATTGTTTGCATATCTATTGTATATTGTAAATAACCTTTCCTTCCCTTCTCATATTGTTCTCAAACCATACAGGAGTTCTATCACCACTGTGTACATCAAGGTGCTGCCCCCCAACAATCAGAGCCCCCCACGCTTCCCCCTCTTCAACTATGACCTAGAGGTCAGCGAGGCCATGAGGATAGGAGCTATCCTGCTCAACCTACAGGTGAGAGACACACAACTAGGGCTGTGGCGGTCACAAAATTGTCAGAATAGCATACTCCAAGATGTCCTGAGGTGGCTATGCCAAATGGCTATGAGCTACACTAGTTCAGTTAGCAGACAAGATTTGCATGTAATTCCATGGCATTATTTTATACCATGAAAAATACAATTGAACAAAGCTGAATAGAATATTAATATTTTCTCCAAATTATTTGAGGGAGTGCGCACATGCGGCTGTTCTGTGTTGAGCAGTTAACAAAGAAATAGGTACTCTTATATGCTTCATTTTGTAATGTCTACGCTGGGAGTTGGGCAGTACAGGGAGTGAATATTTAATAAATAAAGCAACATGGAACAATACAAGGAACATGAGTAGTGTACAGACATGAAACACAAACAATAACACCTAGGGAAAGAACCAAAGGGAGTGACAGATGTAGGGAAGGTAATCAGGAAGGTGATGGAGTCCAGGTGAGTCTGATGAGGCACTGGTGCACGTAATAATGATGACAGGTTACCCTGACGTGCGGCCCCAGCCGCAGGACGCTGGCCAGAGGGATGGTCCGGGACCAGGAGTGGGCCAATCGCTTCTGCTGAGGCACGGGAACCTGTCGAGCCGGCTGAGGCACGGGAGCCTGTCGAGCCGGCTGAGGCACGGGAGCCTGTCGAGCCGGCTGAGGCACGGGAGCCTGTCGAGCCGGCTGAGGCACGGGAGCCTGACGAGCCGGCTGAGGCACGGGAGCCTGACGAGCCGGCTGAGGAAAGGGAGGCTGACGAGCCAACCGAGTCTTGTAAACTTTAGTTGTTCTACAAACGTTGTGTCATGCAGGTAAAAGAGGACCCAAAAGCGACTTAACAGAAACAGAGTTTATTAAAGTCCAAAACGGAATAACAGAATTCCTCTAGACTTGTAGAGGGGAAACAACTGGAGAAGCGGCCACAGACTGCATTCGGGTAGGCGCAGGCCGTAGTCGACTGAGACACCTGCTCACACGCAGCATCTGATGAAGGCACAAAACACGACAGGACAGGGTGATACACAATCACGGCAAAAACACGACAGGACAGGGCGAAACGCAATCCGGCATGGTGAATACAATACAAGGAACCGACGGAACAGGAACGGATCACAAAGGAATAAATAGGGACTCTAATCAGGGGAAAGGATCGGGAACAGGTGTGGGAAGACTAAATGATGATTAGGGAATAGGAACAGCTGGGAGCAGGAACGGAACGACAGAGAGAAGAGCGAGAGAGTGAGAGAGGGAGGGGGAGAGAGAGGGATAGAACCAAACAAGACCAGCAGAGGGAAACGAATAGCATGGGGAGCACAGGGACAAGACATGACAATAAATGACAAACATGGTACCCCCAACCGAGCGCCTCCTGGCGCACTCGAGGAGGAATCCTGGCGGCAACGGAGGAAATCATCGATGAGCCGGTCCAGCACGTCCCGAGACGGAACCCAACTCCTCTCCTCAGGACCGTAACCCTCCCAATCCCTGTCCCCGAGAACGCATGTCCATAATCTTATGGCTCGACAAGGACGGGAGGCACGGGTGCGAAGAAAGGGCTTAACACAGGAGACATGGAAGACAGGATGGACGCCGAGTCGCACAGCACAGGATTGCCGACCTGGGAGACACGGAACGGACCAATGAACGGAGTCAACTTACGAGAAGCTGTCGTAAGAGGAAGGTTGCGAGTGGAGGCCGCAACAATACCTTGGGCTCTCACCGTCTGTGCCCTGTAACGGCAAAGTGCAGACCTCACCCTCCTCAGGTGCGCTCACAACGTTGGACAAACGCTGAGCGGAGGGAACGCTGGACCGGCAAGCTGGGATGAGAACAGAGGAGGCTGGTAACCCAGACTACTCTGAAACGGGATAACCCTAGCAGACGAAGGGGAATTGTGAGGCATTCTGCCCAGGGGAGCTGTTCTGCCCAAGACGCAGGGTTTCTGAAAGAAAGGCCGGCCGTAGGCATGCGACAATCGTCTGATTGGCCCTCTCTGCTTGACCGTTAGCCGGAAGAGAGACTGACGGACGGACAGAACTCCCTCCAAAACTGGCATTGCGGGCCTCTGTCTGAAACGGCGTCTAACGGGAGGCCATGAATTCTGAATACATTCTCAATAATGGCCGTCTCCTTAGCGGAAGGAAGTTTAGCGAGGGGAATGAAATGTGCCGCCTTAGAGAACCTATCGAAGACAACCGTCAGAATCACAGTCTTCCCCGCAGACAAAGGCAGACCGGTAATGAAGTCTAAGGCAATGTGAGACCATGGTCCGGTCCGAGGCAGGAGGGAGTTACCCGACAGTCTGCGCGAGCGAACAAGGCCCGAGGCACGCTCCTGAGTCGGAGCGCTGGCGAATAGACGCAAGAGTGCCTCGAACACCGGGATGACCAGCTAACTTGGCAGAGTGAGCCCACTGAAGAACAGCCAGACGAGTGGAAACAGGAACGAAAAGGAGGTTACTAGGAGCCGGCCGCAGTGTGCGTGAGTGCTTGCTTAACCTGTCTTTCAATTCCCAGACTGTTAACCCGACAACACGCCCATAAGGAAGAATCCCCGGGATCAGAGGCACAGAAGAACTAAACAGACGGGATAAGGCATCAGGCTTGGTGTTCGACCCGGACGGTAATCACAAACTCGAAACGCCGAGCCAACGAGCTTGACGGGCATTAAGTCGTTTGGCAGAACGGATGAGTTCTTATGGTCTGTCCAAACGACAAAAGGAGGCACTGGATTCGCCTAGGGCTAAGCGGATGGCGAGCAGTTCACGGTTACCCACATCATAGCAGATGGCGATAGGCGATGAGAAAAATAAGCGCAAGGATGAACCTTATCGTCAGACTGGAAGCGCTGGGATAGGATGGCTCCGAGCCGACAATGAATTGTCTAGAGGCAGGAGTAACGAGGATAGGAGCGTAAAACGTTCTTTTAGAAGATCAAAAGCTCCTGGGCGGAACCGACCACTTAAAACACGTCTTGACAGAAGTAAGAGCTGTGAGAGGGGCAGCAACTTGACCGGAATGAAAGCCGATAGAAATTAGCGAACCTAAAAAGCTCGACACGTGACCTTGGAACGGGCCAATCACTGACAGCTTGGAACGGAATCCATCTGAATGCCTTCAGCGGAAATAACGGCCGGTAACGGAGGAGACGAAAAGAGCACTTCTCAGCCTTTACGTAGAGACAATTCTCTAAAAGGCGCTGTAGAACAGCCGTGCTGAACATGAGGCGGAGAAAAAATCAGGATATCGGAGACAAAAACAAAAATGTTCAGCATGTCTCTAGAACATCATTAACTAATGCCGAAAAACAGCTGGCGTTTTGGCACGGGAAGTACTCAAAATGCCCTAACGAGTCCCCCTCCTGATGCGCCGAGATGGTAAGCGTTACGAAGGAGCACCTGGCTCCCTGCAGAATCTCGAAGGCTGATGACATAAGGGGAAGCGGATAACGATTCCTAACCGTTATGTCATTCAGCCCTCGATAATCCACGAGGGCGCAGGAGTCCTTCTTTTTAACAAAAAGAACCCCGCCCCGGCCGGAGAAGAAGAAGGCACTATGGGCCAAGAGACACAGACAAATAATCCTCGAGAGCCTTACCGGGAGCCCAGAGAGTATAGTCTACCTCGAGGAGGAGTGGTGGGAAGGAGATCAATACTACAATCATACGACCGGTGAGGAGGAAGGGAGCCGGGACCGACTGAAGACCGTGCGCAGATCATGATATTCCTCCCGAGGTTCCTCCTGAGAAGTAGGGACAGAAGAAATGGGAGGGATGGCAGACATTAAACACTTCACATGACAAGAAACGTTCCAGGATAGGATAGAATTACTAGACCAATTAATAGAAGGATTATGACATACAAGCCAGGGGTGACCCAAAACAACAGGTGTAAACGGTGAACGGAAAATCAAAAAGAAATAGTCTCACTGTGGTTACCAGATACTGTGAGAGTTAAAGGTAGTGTCTCAAATTTGATACTGGGAAGATGACTACCATCTAAGGCAAACATGGGCGAGGCCTGTCTAACGGTCTGAAAGGGAGCCCATGCTTCGTCCATGAAACAACCCTCAGCCCCAGAGTCAATCAAAGCACTGCATGTAGCACCCGAACCGGTCCAGCGTAGATGGACCGACATAGTAGTACAAGATCTAGATGAAGGGACCTGAGGTACACCAGTAGCCTCCGCTTACTGATGGGCTTGGCCTCTTACTGGACATGAATTAACAAAATGTCCAGCAACTCCGCAATAGAGGCACAGGCGGTTGGTGATCCTCCGTTCCCTCTCCTTATTGAGATGCGAATCCCTCCCAGCTGCATGGGCTCAGTCTCAAAGCCAGAGGAGGGAGATGGTTGCGATGCGGAGCAGGGAAACACCGTTGATGCGAGCTCTCTTCCACGAGCCCGGTGACGAAGATCTACCCGTCGTTCTATGCGGATGGCGAGAGCAATCAAAGAGTCCACATCTGAAGGAACCTCCCGGGAGAGAATCTCATCCTTAACCACTGCGTGGAGTCCCTCCAGTTAGAGGCAGCAAGAGTGCGAAACTCAATGGAATAATCCGTTATGGACCGACCTTGGCATAAGGAAGCCAGGGTAGAAGCCTCCCCACCAAAAACTGAACGGTCAAAAACCCGAATCATCTCCTCTTTAAAGTTCTGGAATCTGTTAGAGCAATCAGCCCTTGCCTCCCAGATAGCTGTGCCCCATTCTCGAGCCCGGCCAGTAAGGAGTGAAATGACGTAAGCAACCCGAGCTCTCTCTAGAGTATGTGTGGGGTTGAGAGAGAACACAATCTCACACTGCGTGAGAAAGGAGCGGCACTCAGTGGGCTGCCCGGAGTAGCAAGGTCGGTTCCTTCTGTCATGCAGGTAAAAGAGGACCCAAAAGCGACTTAACAGAAACAGAGTTTATTAAAGTCCAAAACGGAATAACAGAATTCCTCTAGACTTGTAGAGGGGAAACAACTGGAGAAGCGGCCACAGACTGCAGGTCGCCGGGTAGGCGCAGGCCGTAGTCGACTGAGACACCTGCTCACACGCAGCATCTGATGAAGGCACAAAACACGACAGGACAGGGTGATACACAATCACGGCAAAAACACGACAGGACAGGGCGAAACGCAATCACGGCATGGTGAATACAATACAAGGAACCGACGGAACAGGAACGGATCACAAAGGAATAAATAGGGACTCTAATCAGGGGAAAGGATCGGGAACAGGTGTGGGAAGACTAAATGATGATTAGGGGAATAGGAACAGCTGGGAGCAGGAACGGAACGACAGAGAGAAGAGAGAGCGAGAGAGTGAGAGAGGGAAGGGATAGAACCAAACAAGACCAGCAGAGGGAAACGAATAGCATGGGGAGCACAGGGACAAGACATGACAATAAATGACAAACATGACACGTTGGGCTATATGTTTAGATTTTTAATATATTGCAAGGCTGCATGATGAGACTCTAATGATAGTTTTGAAAAAAGTTGGTTCGGGTTACCGTGGACAGATGTCTCCTACAGAGACATCTCTCACACCCACCAGCGGGGGAGAGATCGAGAGGGTTGGAGGTGGGGGGTTTTATGACACCTCCCGCCCATTGTAATTCTTAAGGCAGCAGACAAAATCCCTTTGTCCTCTCAGTGTGGAGGAATGGAGTGTATGATGGACCTATGGAGAACCTACCTCAGCACAGTAACATGCTATAACTAAAGATTTTGGGACAATATGTTTTGTCAGCCAAAATGATGGTAATGACGATAGATGGATTTTGAAAATGAATGTCATTTTTGTTATGTTATTAAAAGTTAAATGATGTTATAATGAAATCGTAATTTGAAGAGTTTTCATAATATGTACGTGATGTTTGCATACTGTACGTTGTTTGGAAAATGTCCAGATCAAAGAGAATGTTTTTGGTGAGATGTGAAGTTAGTTGTCTAAATTGGATCTGAGTAAAATCCAGACCTTGCCTCATAATTAGTGACGCCCCGAGAACGTATTTAATTTACATATCAGACTAGGTGACCACACGCTGCAGCCAAGGTCCGAGTTAGTCACAACCCCTAAACGCAACACGAGGTTGAAGTAGACAAAGGAACCTTTTAACACTCTATGCTACAGATGAGTAGCTGTGTCTAAGAGGGTGATTTCAAGCAGGACCACCCGGTTACCACTTTCCAAGGACTTGTGTGTCTACACAGGTTTCATTCCTACGCTGGTGCCCTAAGCTACATGGCTGACCGTACTCAGAAGACCCCCTTTCAGAACAAGGGTGAGGAAACAGACCACTAAGAGAAAGGACACTGACATTGTGTGGACCAGAGTGTTTACACCCGGTAACTAAAGAAACCAAAGAAGTGCCATTATCAGAGGAGAAGGCAAACCCAGTCCTCAAAGAGACACCCCATCAGAGACCTTCGACAAGTAATTAAATCATTATATTCTGACCCATAAGAATGGCAGTCCGGGGCAAGGTGTTAAGGCTAAACTAATTATAGTTTACAAATGTATCCAAGTGTGTTTGTCTCTCGTGCAGTCTGTCTTTCTCTCTACTTTTTAAATCCTCATTTTGTGTAACACGTGTCATGTTGTTTCATTGTACTAACTTCTAATCAATAGCTTAGACTGTGTATTTGTGTACGTGTATCTTATATTATCATTTTAGCTTGTTCGTAAATAAATAATCAACTCAAGTGGTGAGGTACGGACTCACTCAGTGGGACTCGGGTTTGTGCAGATTCCCGGATTATGCGACATTCAGGATGAGACTGTAGAGGAAATTGATTAATTAGGAACTGTTGTAAAATCAATATTCTGATATTCTTTGAGGTAATTTGGGAAATGGAAACTCAATAAAAACACATTTTCCCTTGGTGCACCGGGTTGCTGAGTTAATAACTTCCTGATTAATTGAATCATGTAATTATAAACAGTTAATCATTTGATGAAAAGCAGTCGTTACATTAATCAATACAACGTCATGAGCTCTGCTTAGTTTTTTTGCGCAGGCTTGTATATACTCCAATAGTCTCTCATTCGCAATTTGACAAGCACTTGATAATGCCTCAAATTTCACAACGGCATCCCCATTGTGGCCTTAATGCACCATAAAACAAATCCATACCTTTTGATTCCTGGAGTGGTGTGTTGTGCTCTTCTCCCTGAGTGTGCTGTACAATCCGAAGCGACCTCACATACCTCACATGGCTCTCCGTCAGGTGATCGTCAGGTGATGATCGGGTCTTTCTCACAGGCTACAAGTGAAAACCGATACATTGGGGACGCAACTGCGTGTGTCCTTATCCAATTCCGAGGTGCATATTGAAGATATTGGAAGAACTGTCCACATTTACTTTTTGTCAGCTATCAAGATGAGTAGGCCTAACAAACAGCAAAAGCATTAGCCTATGTCAATCTACCATCCCCCATAATACAAAAGTCAACCTATTCTATTCTGTGCGAGAAATAAATATTCCAAACATAGTCTGGGACAGTTGTGGGATGCAATAGATCCCAAATTAATACAACCACTAGCATAAAAAAAAACATTTTTTTTATGCAATGTGGCTGACGCAACAGATCAGAACATATAGCTTAAATATTTGATAAACTATTAGGCTATTTATTCACTTTATAAGTGCAGTGATGCACACATGATAGTCGGCTATAATGGTGAATTTTCCATTAACGGGAAACACCATAATCAAAAGTGACGACAAATGCAGTTATGCATGTAATGCTTTCATTATAAAGATGCATTTTCATGGTGAAAATGACCTTCCTCAAACTTGAAACTGTTCTTGATTTAAAAATGTCTTTACAAATACTAAATTATATATGTGTGACATTTGTTTTGATTTAGAATGGACGATTATCATGCACCTATATCGAAACAGGGGCAGCGGGAGAAAATACATGTCATCTATGCACTTAAATGGCAAATGGGTTACCCTTTTCCCAGTTGTTTATTTTCATGCCAGCCAGGTAGGTTATACTACTGTTGTAACTATAAGTAATGTGCTTACTAGTAGGAAAGTTGAGAAATAAATATAGTAGGACTAGCCTACGGAAAGGCGATGGGCTCCTCGTCTTTTATTAGCGGTCATCACTCTGTTTTCTCCCACAATTGCATAGCCTATAGAAATGCTCATGGGCTCTCTTGAATTGCTTGATTCGATTTTAGAATACATTTACATTGATGTCAGAGTGATTATAGGGACAATAGAGTACTAAGTACCAGGCAGTTAGCAAGTTTGGTAAGCTACTAATGACCAGCAGCAGCATCAGAGCTTGGATAAACCTAATTACCATCACTTAAGCTCTTGAAGCTAGGGGCCACTATTTTTACGTTTGGAAAAATAACGTTTCCAATGTAAACAGCCTATTTCTCAAGACCAGGTGATAGAATATGCATATAATTGACAGATTAGGATAGGAAACACTCTAAAGTTTCCAAAACTGTCAAAATATTGTCTGTGAGTATAACAGAACTGATATTGCAAGCGAAACCCTGAGGAAAATCCAATCAGGAAGTGCCTCTTATTTTGAAACCCTTCTGTTCTTATGCATGCCTATCCTCCATTTAAAGGGATATCAACCTGATTTTTTTTATGGATTCCCTAACGTGTCACCAGTCTTTAGACATAGTTTCAGGCTTTTATTTAGAAAAATTAGCGTGAAATATCACATTGCGTAAGTGGATCGTTGGAGGATCTCAGAGTGAGTTTTGCGCTACAGAGTAAAGCGGCCATTGTTCCACCCAGTGTTATTGAAAAACCTACACACTCGGTTGATATATTATCTAATATATATTTTAAAAACAACCTGAGGAATGATTATAATAAAAAACGTTTGACAGGTTTCTGTGGACATTATGGAGACTATTTGGAATTTCCATCTGCGTTGTCGTGACCGCTCTTTCCTGTGGATTTCTGAACATAACGTGGCTAACAAACGGAGGTATTTTGGGTATAAAAATAATCTTTATGGAACAAAAGGAACATTTGTTGTGTAACTGGGAGTCTCGTGAGTGAAAACATCCGAAGATCATCAAAGGTAAACGGGTAATTTGATTGCTTTTCTGATTTTCGTGAGCAAGCTTCCTGATATTAAGTGTACATAGTGCTATGCTGGGCTATCAATAAACTTACACAAACGCTTGGATTGCTTTCGCCGTAAAGCATAATTTCAAGATCTGAGACAACAGGTGGTTTAACAGAAGGCTAAACTGTGTTTTGCAATATTGCACTTGTGATTTCATGAATATGAATATATTTTTGTAATATTATTTGTCTGTGGCGCTATGTTATTCAGCGGTTGCTGACTAAAATGATCCCGCGACAGGGATGGGTAGCGTCAAGAAGTTAACAGTCATGTGGAATTTGACTGGTTTCATGACTTGTGACGGTAATACGTTCACCACAACAGCCCTACACACAACAGGGGTCAAAGGTCACACAACTAGATCGCTGGAGGTCAGGAGAGGGCAGTGTGATTACTCAAGCAAAGATCATGGAAGTGTTTGGGTCATGAGTTTAGCAAACAACAATTACTAAACCAGCCTGTATGGATTATCAGAATTGATTTAATAGATTCATTGATTTCTATCCTTTGTTCTTGTTGTTTTTCATAGGCCACAGACAGAGAAAATGACTCAATCACGTACCAGATTTTGAGTGGGGATATTCAGCAAGTCTTCAACCTCTCTAAAACGTAAGATGGATGGATGATAATGAGAATTATGAAAGTGGTTAGTATGAGTAACGACTGTGCACATTTTGTTAAACCTCTCTTGGGTAGGGGGCAGTATTTTGAAGTTTGGATGACAAACGTGCCCAAAGTAGATGGCCTATTACTCAGGCCCAGAAGTTAGGATATGCATATGCATGGAACTATTAGCTAGAAAACACTCTGAAGTTTCTAAAACTGTTACAATAATGTCTGTGGTTATAACAGAACTGATTTGGCAGGCGAAAACCCGAGGAAAATCAATCCAGGAAGTGAAAGCCTATTGATTATGTTGTGGGTTAGGGCCCAACATTCCGCTGAGAAGTCAACGCGGGAAATTCAAAAATATTTTTTAAAGATATGTAACTTTCACACATTAACAAGTACAATACAGCTAATGAAAGATCTTGAAACATCTTGTTAACCTCTCTAGGGTAGTGGGCAGCATTCTGAATTTTGGATGAAAAGCATGCCCAAATTAAACGGCCCGCTACTCGGGCCCAGAAGATATGAAATGCATATAACACATAACTGGTAGATTTGGATAGAAAATACTCTTGCGACTCTAGGTGCAGTATTTTCATTTTTGGATAAAAAAACGTTCCCGTTTTAAACAAGATATTTTGTCTCGAAAAGATGCTCGACTATGCATATAATTGACAGCTTTGGATAGAAAAGACTCTGACATTTCCAAAACTGCAAAGATATTGTCTGTGAGTGCAACAGAACTGATGTTACAGGCGAAACCCAGATAAAAATCCAATCAGGAAGTGCTGCATTTCGAAACCGCCTCATGCCAATGACTCCTTATATGGCTGTGAATGAGCTACGAATGAGCTTACGTTTTCTACATATTCCCCAATGTGTCTAGAGCATTGGGATTTGTCTTTTTACGCATTTATGTTGAAGAATAGCCGTAAGGGACCACATTTAGCAAGTGGTCACATGATGGCTCCCGCAGAAAATATTGCGTAAAGTACACAAGTAGCGATTTTTCCAATCGCTTCTTATGAGAAACCAATTGTCCCGACGGATATATCATCAAATAGATATGTGAAAAACACCTTGAGGATTGATTCTAAACAACGTTTGCCATGTTTCTGTCGATATTATGGAGCTAATCTGGAAAAAAGTTTGGCCTTGTAGTGACGGCATTTCTCAGCCAAACGTGAAGAACAAACGGAGCTATTTCCCCTACAAAAATAATATTTTTGGAAAAAAGGAACATTTGCTATCTAACTGGGAGTCTCCTGAGTGAAAACGACCGAAGTTCTTCAAAGGTAAATTATTTAATTTGATTGCTTTTCTTATTTTCGTGAAAATGTTGCCTGCTGGTAGCAGAGCCTAGCCATAGCATTATGCCATGTTAAACTTACACAAATGCTTGTCTAGCATTGGCTGAAAAGCATATTTTGAAAATCTGAGATGACAGTGTGATTATCAAAAGGCTAAGCTGTGTCTCAATATATTTCATTTGTGATTTTCATGAATAGGAAGATTTTCTAGGAAGATTTATGTCCGCTGCGTTATGCTAATTCGTTTGAGGGTATGGTTACACTCCCGCATGCGGGTTTGAGAGTCATGAGAAGTTAAAAGTGTCTGTGAGTATAACAGAACTGATTTAGCAGGCGAAAACCTGAGAAAAATCCATTCAGGTAGTAGTTTTATTTTTGGTTTTGTAGTTTTCTATTCAATGTCATTACAGTATCCATTGAGGTATGCTTTTGCCTAAAAGCATTTTATAAATATGACACTGTGGTTGGTTTATCAAGAAGTTAATCTTTAAACCTATGTAAAATATGTTTTGTTTTCTGAATTTTTATAATGTGCATTTCTGTAATTGGATTTGGCGGTCTGCAACCTCACTGGATGTTGGCCAGATGGGACGCTAGCGTCCCACATAACCTAGAGAAGTTAATCTACCCATCGTGTCCGATTTCAAAAATGCTTTACAGCGAAAGCACCAGATATGATTATGTTAGGTCATAGCCAAGTCAAATTTTTCCAGCCAAAGATAGGAGTCACAAAAATCAGAAATATAGATAAAATGAATCCCTACCCTTTGATTATCTTCATCAGATGACACTCATAGGACATCATGTTACACAATACATGTATGTTTTGTTCGATAATGTGCATATTTATATTCAGAAATCTTAGTTTACATTGGCACCTTATGTGCAGTAATGTTTTGATTCCAAAACATCCTGTGATTCTGCAGAAATACTCATAATAAACATTGATAAAAGATACAAGTGTTATTCACATAATTAAAGATAGACCTCCCTGGGAAATATGGGACGCTAGCGAAAATGCAGAGCTCAAAATTTAAATAAATTACTATAAAAATCTAACTTACATTAAATCACACATGCAAGATAGCAAATTAAAGCTACACTTGTTGTGAATCCAGCCAACATGTCAGATTTCAATAAGGCTTTTTGGCGAAAGCAAACGATGCTATTATCTGAGGATAGCATCTCCGTCAACAAAGAGAGAAACCATATTTCAACCCTGCAGGCGTGACACAAAACGCAGACCTAAAAATATAATTCATGCCTTACCTTTGACGAGCTTCTTTTGTTGGCACTCCAATATGTCTCATAAACATCACAAATGGTCCTTTTGTTCGATTAATTTCGTCGATATATATCTAAAATGTCCATTTATTTGGTGCGTTTGAACCAGAAAAACACCGGTTTCAACTTACTCAATGTGACTACAAAATATCTCAAAGGTTACCTGTAAACCAAAACATTTCAAACTACTTTTGTAATAAAACTTTAGGTGTTTTTTAACGTAAATAATCAATCAAATTGAAGACGGGATGATCTGTGTTCAATACAGGAAAAAAACAAACTGAAACTATCCTTCTGGTCATGCGACTCTATCTAACAGTACACTTCAAGTGACCCTCATTCAAGATGGCGTACTTCCTCATTACACAAAGGAATAACCTCAACCAATTTCTAAAGACTGTTGACATCCAGTGGAAGCGAGAGGAACTTCAGGAAGGTCCCTTAAAAATCTGGATTCCCAATGAAAACTCATTGGAAAGAGAGTGACCTCAAGAAATGCTAAATAAGTTATGTTATACTCACAGACATAATTCAAACAGTTTTAGAAACTCCAGAGTGTAATAATATGCATATCTTATCTTCTGGGGATGAGTAGCAGGCAGTTGAATTTGGGCATGCATTTCATCCGGATGTGAAAATACTGCCCCTGTCACCAAGAAGTTAATGTAACCGCTGTGTCAGATTTACAAAAACGTTACGGAAAAAACATAATCTGATAACGGCGCTCAGAACCCAAAAGAGCCAGAGGAATATCTGCCATTTTGGAGTCAAAAAAGTTAGAAACAACACCATAAATATTCACTTACCTTTGATGATCTTCATCAGAAGGCACTCCCAAGAATCCCAGGTCGACAATAAATGACAGATTTGTTCCATAAAGTCCGTAATTTATGTCCAAATAGCCACTTGTTGTTAGCGTGTTCAGCCCAGTAATCCATCTTCATGAGGCGCATGCACTTCATCCAGACAAAAAACTTGAACATTTCCGTTACAGTCCTTTAGAAACATGTCAAACGATGTATGGAATCAGTCTTTAGGATGTTTTTAACATAAAACATCAATAATGTTCCAACTGGTGAATTTCTTTGTCTTCAGAAAAGCACTGGAATGAGAGGTAACTCTGTTGGGAGCGCGCGTCATGAGACCAAGGCACTATGCCAGACCACTGGCTCAAAGAGGTCTCATGAGTCCCTCCTTTATAGTAGAATCTTCATTCAAGTTTCTAAAGACAGTTGACATCTAGTGGAAGCTGTAGAAAGTGCAACTTTATCCATATCTCAATGTGTATTCTGTAGGCCAAGCTTTGAAAAACTACAAACTTCAGATGTCCCACTTCCTGGTTGGATTTTTCTCAGGTTTTTCGCCTGCCATATGAGTTCTATTATACTCACAGACATCATTCAAACAGTTTTAGAAACTTGTCTATATTTTCTATGTTTCCTATCTAATTCTAATAATGATATGCATATATTAGCATCTGGGACAGAGTAGGAGGCAGTTCACTCTGGGCACTCTATTCATCCAAAAGTGAAAATGCTGCCCCCTATCCCAAGGAAGGTTAACTGAGAAAATGTATTTTCAATTCAAGAGAATAAAACATTTAATTAGGCAACCAATTCAGGAGTGGGTTGTAATAAATGATCAGACTCACAACCAGTCCAATAATGTTCATGAACATAAACACATACCAGTCCAATAATGTCAATGAACAGTAACACATACCAGTCCAATAATGTCAATGAACAGTAACACATACCAGTATTTAAAATAGAAAAAACAACAATTATTAGGAATTATTAATCATCAATTATCATGTCAATAGTTTCACAACCGTGAGAAGTTATTTTTAAAGGTGTACACTTTAACCAATTCAATAAAATGTAATATGAATGTCAGAATTAATGAACAATAATAATTAACATAGTGAACAATAACTCATTAACCTGTTTATTTATTGTGGGTGTGGTAGCATGATTCTGATTGCATGACAATCGAGTGCAGGATACTCTCCCATTACGCTGCTCCAGAACTTTGGCAGTGTCATTTCCAGGAAGCGCATACTCAGTCCGCGATCAAATGACAGCTACACCAGCAGAACCTCTTTGTTGCTTGGCAACGTGACACTTCCCATCTCCACTTGAAAGGGGTCCCATATTCAGTCGTCTTGTCTCCTGTTCTCCTCCGGGAAGTAGTTGCAAAACTTTCCCTGCAGCTTGACAAGATGCTGTTTAAGGATTTTTGTCAGTGTATCAATGTGCGCTTTGTTGATTTAGATTCTGAATCTCGAAATCAGCATTGGGTAACATGTCAATCCTCCTGTTAGAAATAATAAGAGCGAGCCAGCCAGCTAATGTTTTTTGATTAAAAAAAGTTTACATTCAAATGTCTCTACTGTGAAGACATACACCTGGTTTCCTGAAACGAGTCACATTTCTGCGCAGGAATGCGCACAATTTAGAGGGAACATTGGTCTTAAGTACACCAGCTGATCCACCTCATTGTGCTGAGCAGATTTGTTTTTACTATTGCTGTTAAATCCTGCTGTAATAAATTATGACCAGTTCAGTTTACTGTTCTCTCTCTCTCTCTCTCTCTCTCTCTCTCTCTCTCTCTCTCTCTCTCTCTCTCTCTCTCTCTGTCTCTCTCTCTCTCTCTCTCTCTCTCTCTCTCTCTCTCTCTCTCTCTCTCTCTCTCTCTCTCTCTCTCTCTCGCTGTCTCTCTCTTCTTCACAGCGCTGCCTGCAAACAGTAAACTGCAACAAAACTCTGTAAATTAAAGATTCTGCCTCCTTATGATAGAAATGAGTCACCAAGGACTCTTGTAATTTTAAAGAGGATTTATCTTTTATGTTCCTTTCTGTAAATCCAAAACAGCTTAGGTGTTGGTTTTGTACACTATTGTATTTTTTACCTTTGACATTCCCTTGATAAGTCATATCCAGGTGTTATAGGGATTTGTGTGTGTTTCTCAGTGTAGAGACTCGACTGTAAAGAGACAGTTTTAGATCCCACACACATCTCTTTACACATGTTCACTCCCCTTCGCTGACGTGAAAGTATTAGATAGTCCCTGCAATATGATGGAAAGCTTAGCTCACTAGAGGACCTTGTGGACTTATACCATCATGTAGCTTATCCAGTCATCACAGAGTCACTGGGGAGGGAACTAACGAGGACAGTGACAGGAAAGTGAGTTCTCCGATTAGAATCCCCAAATTCTGTCTGGATTGAGATTAAGTCCCGATGGATGTAATACAGTATGAATGTAGCTGTTTACTAATGCTGCTGTGTGTTGTTGTCTCTCCCTATACAGGATAGGCCTCCTGCTTCTGGGAAAGCCTCTGGACAGGGAGACCACTGACCAGTATCGTCTCATTGTCACTGCCTCTGATGGCAACCAAGGAGGGGTGAGAAACTTTATTCAGAATGGAAATGGATTGATTGATGGATGGATGGTTTTACTGATTGATATCAATGTGCAGGTCTGACTTTCTATGATTCATACAAAGGTCACAGTCAGGATACAGGGGCCGCTTGCACCAGTTGGGCTCCGCTGTAAAATGCACTCTAAGCAGGACCTAAAAATGTGACCTTTTGTGCCACATGGGCGTAAGCCCTTCTATGAGCTATAAATGCTACGCTTAATAGGGAGCAGGCATACACTCTCAGAAAAAAAGGTGATGTCTAGAACCTAAAAGGGTACTTTGGCTGTCCCCATAGCAATCTATATTTTCAAAATCATGTGAGTCTCAAGTTCATATTTCACAACCTCTGCAGGCTTTATAAATTGCATGTGTGTGAGTCAATAGCAATAGCAAATAAGCATCTATAAGTCTATGCTAGGTAAAGCTCCGCCTTATCTCAGCTCACTGGTCACAATAACAACACCCACCCGTAGTACACGCTCCATCAGGTTTATCTCACTGGTCATCCCCAAAGCCAACACCCCCTTTGGCCGCCTTTCCTTCCAGTTCTCTGCTGCCAGTGACTGGAATGAATTGCAAAAATGAAGCTGGAGACTTACATTTCCATCACTAACTTTAAACATCAGCTATTTGAGCAGCTAATCGATCGCTGCAGCTGTACACAGTCAATCTGTAAATAGCTCAACCCAATCTACCTATCTCATCCCCATATTGTATTTATTTACTTTGCTGCTCTTTTGCACACCAGTATCACTAGTTAGTTACACACCATCATCTGCTCATCATCATCTGCTCATCTATCACTCCAGTGTTAATGTGCTCAATTGTAATTACTTTGCTACTATGGCCTATTTATTGCCTTACCACCTCATGCCATTTACACACACTGTACATAGACTTTTTTTCCCCTATTGTGTTATTGACTGTACGTTTGTTTATTCCATGTGTAACTATGTGTTGTTGTTTCTGTCGCACTGCTTTGCTTTATCTTGGCCTGGTCGCAGTTGTAAATGAGAACTTGTTCTCAACTAGCCTACCTGGTTAAATAAAGTTTCATAAAATACAAATAAATTGTAAAAATAGACTAGGCCTCCACTTGATTTAGGATACATTGGCAAAATACATTTTTCTGAGCAATGATAGATGAGTCAGCAAATACTGTAGATGAGCTATCACTTCCAATTATTTGCCCAGCCAGAGATCAATTGACCAAATATACAGACGGAAATTCAGTTAAACAAAACCAGATTGATTGACTACGCTATCAGACAAGTCATTGCATTTTGGTTGGGAGTAGGCTATGCCTACTACACGAGTGAACAGAAAAATATCCACTTGTTATCATAACATGCTAGTAAAAAATTCTGATCAGTGCTAGATGCGCAAACTAGACTAAATATGGTGATTAGCACACCTCAACATAGCTAACCATTTCCCAGTAATTGTAACCAAATATCTAAAGATTCGGTGAATATGAAAATCTGACATTGATTTGTCAAAACGTATCAAAACGTGTCTCCATGCTTGTCTCATAGCAGAAAACAAAGAAATCAACAGAAGCGACCTTTCTAACTCAGTTGCAGGAGAGGAAGGACACTATTCAGGGATTTCACCATGAGGCCAATGATGACATTAAAACAGTTACTGAATGTAATGGCTGTGATGGGAGAAAACTGAGGATGGATCAACAACATTGTAGTTACTCTACAATACTAACAAAATGACAGATCTAAAAGAAGGAAGCCTGTATAAAATATTCCATAACATGCATCCTGTTTGCAATAAGGCACTAAAGTAGTACTGCAAAAAATGTGTCAAAGAAATTCATTTTTTGTCCTGAATTCAAAGTGTTATGTTTGGGGCAAATCCAAGAGTACTACTCTTAATATTTTCAAGCATGGTGGTGGCTGCATCATGTTATGGGTATGCTTGTCATCGGCAAGGACTATGGAGTTTTTTTGGGGGGAGTAAAAATAAACGTAATAGAGCTAAGCACAGGCTAATCGTGGATGAAAACAGGGCTCAGTCTGCTTTCCAACCTACACTGTAAGACAAAAAAATTCACCTTTCAGCAGGACAATTACCTAAAATACAAGGGCAAATACACACTGGAGTCGCTGACCAAGAAGGCAGTGAATGTTCCTGAGTGGCCAATTTAAATCGATTTGAAAATCTATGGCAATAACTGAGGATTTTTGTAAAGAATAATGAAATAAATGAAGAATTTTGAAAAGAATAATGGGCAAATACAGGTGTGGAAAGCTCTTAGAGACTTACCCAGAAAGACTCACAGCTGTAACCGCTGCCAAAGGGGATTCTACAAAGTATTGACTCAGTGCTGTGAATACTTGCATACCAGTCAAAAGTTTGGACACAGCTACTCTTTTCAAGGGGTTTTCTTTATTTTAACTTTTTTTCTACATTGTAGAATAATAGTGAAGACATCAAAACTATGAAATAACAAAAGTGATAAACACATCAAAATATATTTGGAATTCTTCAAAGTAGCCACCCGTTGCCTTGATAACAGCTTTGCACACTCTTGGAATTCTCTCCACCAGCTTCATGAGGTAGTCACTTGGAATGCTTTTCAATTAACAGGTATACCTTGTTGAAAGTTAATGTGGAATTTATGCGTTTGACCCAATCAGTTGTGTTGTGACAAGGTAAGGAGTGTATACAGTAGATAGCCCTATTTGGAAGAAGACCAAGTCCATATTATGGCAAAAACAGCTCAAATAAGAAAAGAGAAACGATAGTCCATCTTGCTTTAAGACATGAAGATCAGTCAATCCATAAAATGTCAGAAACTTTGAAAGTGCAGTCAAAAAAACATCAAGCGCTATGTTGAAACGGTCTCTCATGAGGACCGCTACAGGACAGGAAAACCCAGAGTTACCTCTGCTGCAGAGGATAAGTTACCAGCCTCAGAAAGTGCAGCCCAAATAGATACTTCACAGACTTCAAGTTACAGACACATCTCAACATCAACTGTTCAGTGGAGACGTGAATCAGACCTTTATAGTTGAATTGCTGCAAAGAAACCACTACTAAAGGACATCAATAATAATAAGAGACTTACTTGGGTAAAGAAACACGAATAATGGACATTAGACCGGTGGAAATCTGTCCTTTGGTCTGATGATTTTTGGTTCAGACCGCCATGTCTTTGTGAGACGCAGAGTAGTTGAACAGATGATCTCTGCATGTGCGGTACATGAAACGTGGAGGCGGAGGTGTGATGGTGTGGGGGTGCTTTGCTGGTGACACTGCCTGTGATTTATTTAGAATTCAAGGCACCCTTAACCAGCATGGCTACCACAACATTCTGCAGCGATACGCCATCCCATCTGGTTTGCACTTACTGGGACTATCATTTTGTTTTTCAACAGAACAATGACTCAACACACCTCCAGGCTGTGTAAGGGCAATTTGACAAATAATGAGAGTCATGGAGTCTTGTTTGTGATGGGTCGGACTGCAGACTGAAGGAAAAGCAGCCAACTAGTGCTCAGCATATGTGGGAACACCTTCAAGACTGTTGGACAAGCATTTCAGGTGAAGCTGGTTGAGAGAATGCCAAGAGTGTGCAAAGGTGTCATCAAGGCAAATGGGAGACAAAGGACTGTGAGACATATGTTTTCTCCTAGACACATGAAAAGTGGGATGAATACGGAGGGTACGGGGCAACAGAAGACAAACTGTAGAGGGGATAATGTTCTTTGCGGTACTCCAACCGGAGGGGCAGGTTACAGTATCCTGGCTTCCCCCCTCTCAGCACTCGCCTCTCCCAAGGTTTCCTTCACGGGGTCACCAGCAGCTGACCAGGCATTCTCAGACCTTTTAAATGTCGATTCACCTCCATCTCAGTCCATCTTGACCCGTTCCGTCAGTTTGTGGTGGAGGTCGACACACCTTTATAAAATTGTTTTATATTTTTTTTAAACCTAAAAATGTTCTAAAATTCCAACTCAAATAGCTAAATGATCCATTGCATGACCATCTTAAAACCATTCAAATAAGTTACAGTGCCTTCAGAAAGTATTCACACCCCTTGACTTTTTCCAACTTTCTGTTGTTACAAAGTGGGATTAAAATGGATTCAATTTACATTTTTTTGAAAACGTTCTACACTAAATACTTGATAATGTCAAAGTGGAAGAAAAATTCTAACATTTGTAACAATAAATATGAATAATTAAACACTAATACAGTGCCTTGCAAAAGTATTCGGCCCCCTTGAACTTTGCGACCTTTTGCCACATTTCAGGCTTCAAACATAAAGATATAAAACTGTATTTTTTTTGTGAAGAATCAACAACAAGTGGGACACAATCATGAAGTGGAACGACATTTATTGGATATTTCAAACTTTTTTAACATCAAAAACTGAAACATTGGATGTGCAAAATTATTCAGCCCCCTTAAGTTAATACTTTGTAGCGCCACCTTTTGCTGCGATTACAGCTGTAAGTCGCATGGGGTATGTCTCTATCAGTTTTGCACATCGAGAGACTGAATTTTTTTCCCATTCCTCCTTACAAAACAGCTCGAGCTCAGTGAGGTTGGATGGAGAGCATTTGTGAACAGCAATTTTCAGTTCTTTCCACAGATTCTCGATTGGATCAGGTCTGGACTTTGACTTGGCCATTCTAACACCTGGATATGTTTATTTTTGAACCATTCCATTGTAGATTTTGCTTTATGTGTTGGAAGACACATCTCCGTCCCAGTCTCAGGTCTTTTGCAGACTCCATCAGGTTTTCTTCCAGAATGGTCCTGTATTTGGCTCCATCCATCTTCCCATCAATTTTAACCATCTTCCCTGTCCCTGCTGAAGAAAAGCAGGCCCAAACCATGATGCTGCCACCACCATGTTTGACAGTGGGGATAGTGTGTTCAGGGTTATGAGCTGTGTTGCTTTTACGCCAAACATAACATTTTGCATTGTTGCCAAAAAGTTCAATTTTGGTTTCATCTGACCAGAGCACCTTCTTCCACATGTTTGGTGTGTCTCCCAGGTGGCTTGTGGCAAACTTTAAACAACACTTTTTATGGATATCTTTAAGAAATGGCTTTCTTCTTGCCACTCTTCCATAAAGGCCAGATTTGTGCAATATACAACTATGGACAGAGTCTCCCACCTCAGCTGTAGATCTCTGCAGTTCATCCAGAGTGATCATGGGCCTTTTGGCTGCATCTCTGATCAGTCTTCTCCCTGTATGAGCTGAAAGTTTAGAGGGACGGCCAGGTCTTGGTAGATTTGCAGTGGCCTGATACTCCTTCCATTTCAATATTATCGCTTGCACAGTGCTCCTTGGGATGTTTAAAGTTTGGGAAATCTTTTTTTATCCAAATCCGGCTTTAAACTTCTTCACAACAGTATCTCGGACCTGCCTGGTGTGTTCCTTGTTCTTCATGATGCTCTCTGCGCTTTTAACGGACCTCTGAGACTATCACAGTGCAGGTGCATTTATACGGAGACTTGATTACACACAGGTGGATTGTATTTATCATCATTAGTCATTTAGGTCAACATTGGATCATTCAGAGATCCTCACTGAACTTCTGGAGAGAGTTTGCTGCACTGAAAGTAAAGGGTCTGAATCATTTTGCACGCCCAATTTTTCAGTTTTTGATTTGTTAAAAAAGTTTGAAATATCCAATAAATGTCGTTCCACTTCATGATTGTGTCCCACTTGTTGTTGATTCTTCACAAAAAAATACAGTTTTATATTTTTATGTTTGAAGCCTGAAATATGGCAAAAGGTCGCAAAGTTCAAGGGGGCCGAATACTTTCGCAAGGCACTGTATGTACGGCTGGACCGAATCGGAGAGATAGGTGCTTTGTAGGTTAACAGTAAAACCTTGAAATCTGCCCTACCCTTAATAGGAAGTGAAGCCATTGTAGAGAAGCTAGCACTGGAGTAATATGATCACATTTTTGGTTCTAGTCAAGATTCTAGCAGCCGTGTATAGCACAAACGGAAGTTTATTTAGTGCTTTATCCGGGTAGCCGGAGAGTAGAGCATTGCAGTAGTCTAATCAAGAGGTGAAAAAAGCATTGATTAGTTTTTCTGCATAAATTTTTGGACAAAAAGTTTTAGATTTTTGCAATGTTACTAAGATGGAAAAACACTGTCCTTCAAATAGTCTTGATATGTTCGTCAAAAGAGAGATCAGGGTCCAGAGTAACGCCGAGGTCCTTCACAGTTTTATTTGAGAAAGCCGTCATTTGTGCGTTTTCTATGATGTATGATGGCAAAGGAATACAGAGTGAGAAGGTGAGGCTGTAAAATGGACAGAGATAAGGTCAAAGTGGGAGTGGCAGACAAATAAAGAGAGATATAGAGAGAGGGATGCCCTGACCTCTCAGAATAAGGTGACCAGCACTGGCCCTCTGTGTCCTAATGTTGAATGAAGGATTGTATGGACCCTGAACTCCAATCCTCACCCTTTCCAGGGGCCCATAACCGCACCGAGGTGTGTGTGTGTGTGTGTGTGTGTGTGTGTGTGTGTGTGTGTGTGTGTGTGTGTGTGTGTGTGTGTGTGTGTGTGTGTGTGTGTGTGTGTGTGTGTGTGTGTGTGTGTGTGTGTGTGTGTGTGTGTGTGTGTGTGTGTATCAGTGGTGTAAAGTACTTAAGTAAAAATACTTTAAAGTACTACTATTTTGGTGTATCTGTACTTTACTTTACTATTTATATTTTTGCATTGCATTTTATATTCCGACAGAAAATAATGTACTCTTTACCTTTTTTTAATACATATTCCCTGACACCCAAAATTACTCGTTACATTTTGACAGGATAATTGTCCAATTCACTAACTCATCAAGAGAACATCCCTGGTCATCCCTACTGCATCTGATCTGGCAGACACACTAAACACATTTTTTTTGTTTGTAAATTATGTCTGAGCGTTGGAGTATGCCCCTGGCTATCTGTCAAAAGGAAGGGAAAAAAATTGTGCTGGTCTGGTATGCTTAATATAAGGAATTTGAAGTTATTTTTACCTTTGATTTTCTAATCAAATCAAATCCAATTTTATTTGTCACATACACATGGTTAGCAGATGTTAATGTGAGTGTAGCGAAATGCTTGTGCTTCTAGTTCCAACAATGCAGTGATAACCAACAAGTAATCTAACTAACAATTCCAAAACTACTTTCTTATACACAGTGTAAGGGGATAAGGAATATGTACATAAGGATATATGAATGAGTGATGGTACAGAGCAGCATACAGTAGATGGTATCGAGTACATTATATATATATGAGATGAGTGTGTAGACAAAGTAAACAAAGTGGCATAGTTAAAGTGGCTAGTGATACATGTATTACATAAGGATGCAGTCGATGATGTAGAGTACAGTATATACATATGCATATGAGATGAATAATGTAGGGTAAGTAACATTATATAAGGTAGCATTGTTTAAAGTGGCTAGTGATATATTTACATCATTTCCCATCAATTCCCATTATTAAAGTGGCTGGAGTTGGGTCAGTGTCAATGACAGTGTGTTGGCAGCAGCCACTCAATGTTAGTGGTGGCTGTTTAACAGTCTGATGGCCTTGAGATAGAAGCTGTTTTTCAGTCTCTCGGTCCCAGCTTTGATGCACCTGTACTGACCTCGCCTTCTGGATGATAGCGGGGTGAACAGGCAGTGGTTCGGGTGGTTGATGTCCTTGATGATCTTTATGGCTGTCCTGTAACATCGGGTGGTGTAGGTGTCCTGGAGGGCAGGTAGTTTGCCCCCGGTGATGCGTTGTGCAGTCCTCACTACCCTCTGGAGAGCCTTACGGTTGAGGGCGGAGCAGTTGCCTTACCAGGCGGTGATACAGCCCGCCAGGATGCTCTCGATTGTGCATCTGATACTTAAGTATTCTTAAAAACACTTTTAGACTTTTTGTCAAGTATTATTTTACTCTGTGTTTTTTACTTTTACTCAATTCATTTTCTATTAAGGTATCTTTACTTTTACTCAAGCATGACAATTTGGTACTTTTTCCACCACTGGTGTGTATGTGCGGGTGTGCGTGTGCATGTATAGGTGTGGACTTGCAAACATGTGAGCTTGTGTGTGTTTATTATGATGGAGTCCCCATGGGAGCAGGACAATTACTATCTGCACCTCCAGCCCATCATGTGTAATTAAGTGAAATACAGTTGAGGAGGAGATTAATGGTGTTCAATATACATAGAGTGGGAGAGATTGTGTGCAATTGACTAGTGAGATAGAGAGAGGGTAGACAAAGAGGGCGCATCAGGAAAGAATGACAGAGCGAGAGAAAGAAAGAGAGAATGAGATAGATAGAGATGTGATTCGAGGTGCCCAAGGGTTCTGTAATTATAACAGATCTTGTGTAACCATGGGAACGTGACAGGGAGAGAGCAGGCCCACCGTCGTGATTCCCCTACATACACTACACGAGAGAAACACAAGAAGAGGTCTAATGAGGTGATATGAAGTTTTTTATTTTTTATTTTTTTATTTCACCTTTATTTAACCAGGTAGGCAAATTGAGAACAAGTTCTCATTTACAATTGCGACCTTTGTTAAGATAAAGCAAAGCAGTTCGACCCATACAACGACACAGAGTTACACATGGAGTAAAACAAACAAACAATCAATAATACAGTAGAAACAAGTCTATATACGATGTGAGCGAATGAGGTGAGATAAGGGTGGTAAAGGCAAAAAAAGGCCATGGTGGCAAAGTAAATACAATATAGCAAGTAAACCACTGGAATGGTAGATTTGCAGTGGAAGAATGTGCAAAGTAGAAATAAAAAATAATGGGGTGCAAAGGAGCAAAATAAATAAAATAAAACAAGTACAGTAGGGAAAGAGGTAGTTGTTTGGTGGGATATGTACAGGTGCAGTAATCTGTGAGCTGCTCTGACAGCTGGTGCTTAAAGCTTCGTTCCAGTCATTGGCAGCAGAGAACTGGAAGGAGAGGCGGCCAAAGAAATAATTGGCTTTGGGGGTGATTAGAGAGATATACCTGCTGGAGCGCGTGGTACAGGTGGGTGATGCTATGGTGACCAGCGAGCTGAGATAAGGGGGGACTTTACCTAGCAGGGTCTTGTAGATGACATGGAGCCAGTGGGTTTGGCGACGAGTATGAAGCGAGGGCCAGCCAACGAGAGCGTACAGGTTGCAATGGTGTATAGTATATGGGGCTTTGGTGACAAAACGGATGGCACTGTGATAGACTGCTTCCAATTTGTTGAGGAGGGTATTGGAGGTTATTTTTTAAATTACATAGCCAAGTTGAGGCGGTTGAGGCGGAGATGATGGGATTAGATATGTAGAGTGGGAGAGAATGACAAATGAGATACAGAGAGGGTAGACACAGAGGGCGCATCAGGAAAGAATGACAGAAAAAAAGAGATGTGATGTGAGGTGCCCAAGGGTTCTGTAATTATAACAGAACTTGTGGAGCAATGGGTACCTGACAGAGTGAGAACAGGACACCCCTCGTGATTCCCCTACATACACTACATGACAAAAATTATATGGACACCTGCTCGACGAACATCTCATTCCAAAATCATGGGCATTAATATGGAGTTGGTCCCACCTTTTCTGCTATAACAGCCTCCACTTTTCTGGGAAGGTTTTCCACTAGATGTTGGAACATTGCTGCGGGGACTCCATTCAGCCACGGGCATTAGTGAGGTTGGTCACTGATGTTGGCCGATTAGGCCTGGCTCACAGTCGGCGTTCCAATTCAGCCCAAATGTGTTCGATGGGGTTGAGGTTAGGCCAGTCAAGTTCTTTCACAACAATCTTGACAAACCATTTATGTATGGATCTTGCTTTGTGTACGGGGCATTGTCATGGTGAAACAGGAAAGGGCTTTCCCCAAACTGTTGCCACAAAGTTGGAAGCACAGAATCATCTAGAATATAATTGTATGCTGTAGCATTAAGATTTCCCTTTACTGGAACTAAGGGGCCTAGCCCAAACCATGAAAAACAGCCCCAGACGATTATTCCTCCTCCACCACACTTTACAGTTTCCACTATGCATTGGGACAGGTAGCGTTCTCCTGACATCTGCCAAATCCAGATTCGTCCGTCGGACTGCCAGATGGTGAAGCGTGATTCATCACTCTAGAGAACGCATTTCCACTGCTCCAGATTACAATAATAGCAAGCTTTACACCATTCCAGCCGACGCTTGGCATTGGGCATAGTGAGTTTAGGCTCGTGTGCCTAATCCACTCATTTGAAGGGGTGTCCATATACTTTTGTATATATAGTGTATCAAGCAGATGATAATTGAAATGCTGAAAAAAACGATAAAGGAAAGTAATGGTAATTGTTCTTAAATTGAAAAGGTCCCCTGTTAAAATAAGGGTCAATGTCCAATTAATGAAAAACTTTTCATTCGTTTTCTGAAATCTAATGAACCTCAAATGAACACCCTGCAGGCCATTCTAATATTTTGTTGTTAAGTTGGCTAAAGAGCTAACCCATCACCCATAGAGACTAACTACTGTTGTTAGATAACCCAACTATTGGATAGCGCCAACCGACTTGGCAGCATCGCGACTAGCGTTTAGAAAATGTTGCTTTAGTTTTTTTCTGAACTATTTTTTTACAATATTAGCTCAGGAAATGCTTTATGTCATTACATACAGCCGGGAAGAACTATTGGACATTTGAGCGGTGGTAACTCACCAGAACTACCAGCATTATGAACAGGAATACAACTTCCCTGGAGCAGATCCTTTTTTACTCTCCCCAGAGCAATTGAACTTATTCCAGAGGCCGATCCAAAACATCGTCGGCGGAGGAGAGGCACTCGAGGTCTGCTAGTTCGACTTATGAGGCGCGCAACAACCTCTTCTGAGTAAATTACTCACTAATGTTCAGTGTTTGGATAATCTTTGGGATAGGCGTGCTGCTAGCGCCCCACCCCGACAACATCCGGTGAAATTGCAGAGCGCGAGATTCAAAATACAAAATTTGTAATAGTAAACATTCATGAAAATACAAGTGTCTTACATTGTTTAAAAGCTTAACTTCTTGTTAACTTCTTTGGCACTGTAGGGCAGTATTGAGTAGCTTGGATGAATAAAGCACCCAGCGTAAACTGCCTGCTACTCAAAATATGCATATAATTAGTAGATTTGGATAGAAAACACTTTCGAAAAACGGTTTGAATGATGTCTGTGAGTATAACAGAGCTCATATGGCAGGCAAAAACCTGAGAAAAAAATCCGACCAGGAAGTGGGAAATCTGAGGTTTGTAGTTTTTCAAGTCATTGCCTATCCAATTTACAGTGTCTATGAGGTCATATTGCACATCCTAAGGGTTCCACTAGATGTCAACAGTCTTTAGAACCGTGTTTCAGGCTTCTGCTGTGAAGGGGGAGAGAATAAGAGCTGTTTGAGTCAGGTGTCTGGCAGAATGCCTTGCGCTCAGTCAGGCGTGCGCCAGTGAGAGTTAGCTGCGTTCCTTTTCATTTCTAAAGACATAGGAATTGTCCGGTTGAAACATTATTGAAGATTTATGATAAAAACATCCTAAAGATTGATTATATACATCGTTTGACATGTTTCTACGAACTGTAATGGAACTGTCGTCTGAACTAAGTGCCTGCGCCATGTGAATTTGGATTTGTGAACTAAATGCGCAAACTTTATTCAACAAAATACAAATGTATTGTGTAACTGAGATTCCTGGGAGTGCATTCCGATGAAGATCATCAAAGGTAAGTGAATATTTATAAGGCTATTGTGACACCTCTCCTTCTTTGGAAAATGGCTGTATGTTTTACTTTGACTTGGCACTGACCTAACATAATCGCAAGGTGTGCTTTCACCGTAAAGCCTTTTTGAAATCAGACACTGTGGCCAGATTAACGAGAAGTTTATCTTTAAAATTGTGTATAATACTTGTATGTTTGAGGAATTGTATTTATGAGATTTCTGTTGTTTTGAATTTGACGCTAGCGTCCCACATATCCCAGAGAAGTGAATCCAATCCTTTGTCAGATTTCAAAAAGGCTTTACGGCGAAAGCACATCATGTGATTATCTGAGGACACCGCCCCCGCATAAAAATGCATTACAAACATTTTCCAAACAAGCAGAGGCAACACAAAAGTCAGAAATAGAGATGAAACTAAATCACTTACATTTGAAGTTCCTCTGTTTGTTTGCAATCACAAGGGTCGCAGCTACATAACAAATGATCATTTTGTTCCGAAAAAGTCCTTCTTTAAATCCTAAAAAAGTCTGTTTAGTTGGCGTGCTTGACTCAGTAATCCACTGGGTTCCCTCATTCATAATGCATACATATTCATCACAAAGGTTACCTATAAACTTTGTCCAAACAAGTCAAACAATGTTTCTAATCAATCCTCAGGTACCCTAATATGTAAATAAACAATAAAATTTAAAAAGGAGAATAGTATGTTCATTACCGGAGATAAATAACGAAGTGCGCACCCTCACCGACGCGCGCCACAATACTACAGACAAAATGGGAGCCACCTAGAGAAATTACACATTTTAGCTAATTTTTCCAAAAACAACTGCAATCACTCATAGACAAAACAAATTCTGGATGGATTATCCTCGGGTTTTCTCCTGCCATACGAGTTTTGTTATACTCACAGACATTATTTTAACAGTTTTTGAAACTTTATATGTATATTCTAGCTTCTGAGCCTGAGTAACAGGCAGTTTACTTTGGGCACCTCAGTGATCCAAACTTCCGAATACTACCCCCTATCCCGAAGAAGATAACAAAGTTTATAAGCTTAGCGCAAGGATTTCTTTCCAGAGAGAAATCGTGGCCTGTAAAATACCAGCAGGATTCTCAGTACATCGTACAAAACGGAATAAATATCTCTCCGGGAAGCAGTGTGATTATCGACTCATGGTGTAATTCTAGGAACATACAGGAACCTAAGTTCAGTTACCTTTGCCTTCTTGGGTACCAGAACAAAGGTGGCCATCTTGAAGCATGTGGAGACAGCATACTGGGATAGGGAGAGATTGACTATGCCTGTAAACACACCAGCCAACATGCTCTGAGGACACGGCTAGACATGCCATCTGGACTGGCAGCCCTGCAAGGGTTACCATGTTTAATTGTTTAACTCACATCGAAGAAGGAGAGCCCACAGGCCTTGGTAGCTTCGGTGACACAACAAAATGCAGCCTCAGGATATGTGGTTTCCAGTTTGCATAAAGTCCAGTGGAGTTCTTTGAGGGCCGTTGAGGTTTCGGCTTGAGGTGGGATGTAAACGACCTTGGCGATGACGGAGGAGAATTCTCTTGGGAGATAATATGGTCGGCATTTAATTGTGAGGTATTACAGGTTGGGTGAACAACATGACTTAGTAAGACTAGGCCTCAATTACTGCCCCCTTTGGAGGAAGTGCGTGCCCATAGTAAACTGAAAATATTTTTCACCAAAATTGCTAATATATGCATATAATATAAATTATTATTGAATAGAAAACACTCTAAAGTTTCTAAAACCGTTTAAATTATGTCTGTATGTAAAGCAGAACTCTCAGGGCAGCCTTTCTCCCAAACTCTCTCTTGTCAAGAGAAAAGTTGGGTCAACTTTGACGTCATCGCCCCCACCCTCCCCAGGCAGCTACCGATCTGGGAAAAGTATGTATGTGTTCAGCACGATGCCTGCTTTCAAATGGCGCGTTCATTGTGAGAATCTCGCGAGCCCTCCTCGATTGGCGGGCGAAAATGTTAGGGTCACTCTCAAATACATGCACTCTATTGCGCGCGGCCGATTTGGGGCACAGTCTTTTCCAAGAAACACCAATTGAAGGCGGTTTGTCTGTTCGCCCTGATCATTGTTTTACATGTTAAAAACATCATAAAGCTCAATTCTGCACATAGTTTGACCAGTTTAGTCGACATATAATATGTAAATTTGAAGTTTTGATGCGCAAGAGTGCGGGACCAGAAGTCATTTTGGGTGCATTTCAGCTGAAGGTGTTAGCATATGCTAATACAGAGACACACAACGTGAAACCAAACAATGTATTGGGTAAGTATGACTCCTTCTACGTCTTCTGATCGAAGAACATCAAAGGTAAGGGAATATTTATGTTGTTATTTTGGGTTTCTGTGGACTCCAAAAGTAGAGGAGACATACTGCTAATATCTGAGCGCCGTCTCATTATATAGCCAGTGAACGAATTATGTAACGTTAAAAATAAATGTAATACAGCGGTTGCATTAAGAAGTGCATCTTTGTAACTATATGTAGAACATGTATATTTAGTCATATTTATTGCTTGTTATCTGACGTTATCTTTCGGAGCTATCATCATTTCTCCGGACATTTGAGTAAAAAATGTATTGTGTAACATGTACTATTACTGTCATCTGATGAAGATTTTCAAAAGGTTAGTGAATGATTTATTTTTTAATCCTGCTTTTATAATTTTATATTTTCTGGGACAAAATGGCTGCCTCTCGTCTTTTGTTTCGGTGGTGGTCTAAGATAAATATGTGCTATGTTTTCGCTGTAAAACATTTTAGAAATCTGACTTGCTGGGTAGATGAACAAGGTGTTTATCTTTCATTTGAGCTATTGGACTTGTTAATGTGTGGAGGTTAAATATTTCTAAGAATATTTTTTTGCATTTTGCGTTATGGTAATGAGCTTGAGCCGTAGTCACGATCCCGGATCCGGGATGGGTCGCCGCAAGAAGTTAATGACTATCTCCCCATAGCATTCACCTCTGTCATCATGAAGTGCCTTGAGAGACTAGTCAAGGATCATATCACCTCTACCTTACCTGCCACCCTGGAGCCACTTCAATTTGCCTATCGCCCCAATAGATCCACAGACGATCCAAACGCCATCACTCTGCACACTGCCCAATCCCATCTGGACAAGAGGAATACCTATGTAAGAATGCTGATTATTGGCTATAGCTCAGCGTTCAACAACATAGTACCCTCCAAACTCCTCATTAACTTCTCTAGGGTAGGGGGCAGCATTCGGAATTTTGGATGAAAAGCGTGCCCAGATTAAACTGCCTGCTACTCAGGCCCAGAAGATAGGATATGTATATAATTGGTTTGATTGGTTTCCGGAAATGTTAAAATAGTGTCTGTGAGTATAACAGAACTGATTTGGCAGGCGAAAACCTGAGAAAAATATATTTAAAAAAATATAATATTATATATTTTTTGTTTGTTTGTAGTTTTCTATTCATTGCCATTACAGTATCCATTGATTTTGGACTCAAATAGCATTTCCTATGCCTTCCACCTGATGTCAACAGTCTTTAGAGATTGTTTCAGGCTTGTATTCTGAAAAATGAGGGAGTAAGATCAGTCTGAATGAATGGACCCTGCAGTGTCACATAGCTTTTTCATGTGCACGACCGAGAGAGTGCAATTCTTGCCAAGGTTGTTTACCTTTTATATTGACAACATTATTTTCCGATTGAAATATTATCGATTATTTAGGCTAAAAACAACCTGACGATTGAATATGTTTCTATGAACTTTACGGATACAATTTGGATTTCTTGCCTGCCTGTTGTGACTACGTTTGAGCCTGTGGATTACTGAAGAAAACACGCAAACAAAATAGTTTTTTGATAAAAAGAGACACTTTATCAAACAAAATAAATATTTATTGAGTAAATGAATGTCTTCTGAGTGCAACCATAAGAAGATAATCAAAGGTAAGTGATTAATTGTATCTCTATTTCTGACTTGTGCAACTCTTCTACTTGGCTGGTTACTGTTTGTAATGATTTGTCTGCTGGGTGATTTTCTCAAATAATCGTAAGGTATGCTTTCGCCGTAAAGCCTTTTTGAAATCTGACACCGTGGTTGGATTCACAAGAAGTTCGTCTTTAGACCTATGTAAAATACTTGTATGTTTTTAGAATTTTTATAATGAGTATTTCTGTATTTGAATTTGGCGCTCTGCAATTTCACTGGATGTTGGCCAGGTGGGACGCTAGCATCCAACATACCCTAGTGGGGTTAACTTGTTATGGCTGCAATCCCATTAACAGGATAATTGTCATCAACAACCACTGAATTGGATAGAGCTACATTCAATGAATATTACAAAAAATATTTATATTCATGAAATCACAAGTGCAATATAGGAATACACAGCTTAGCCTTTTGTTAATCCACCTGTCGTGTCAGATTTTGAAAATGTGCTTTACAGCGAAAGCAATACAAGTATTTGTGTAAGTTGGCTCTCAAGCTTAGCCTTTTGTTAACCACTTGCTCCTACACTTGTTGTGAATCCAGGCAACAAGTCAGATTTTTAAAATGCTTTTCGGCGAAAGCATGAGAAGCTATTATCTGATAGCATGTAACACCACAAAAGACCCGCAGGGGACGTAAACAAAATAATTAGCATATTCGGCGCTACACAAACCGCACAATAAAATATAAAACATTCATTACCTTTGACCATCTTCTTTGTTGGCACTCCTAGATGTCCCATAATCACTATTGGGTCTTTTTTTTATTAAATCGGTCCATATATAGCCTAGATATTGTTCTATGTAGACTGTATGATAAATGAAAAAAAGAGCTTTCATAACGTCACGTCATTTTTTTAAATTCAAAAAATCGACGATAAACTTTCACAAAACACTTTGAAATACTTTTGTAATGCAACTTTAGGTATTAGTACACGTTAATAAGCGATAAAATTCATCAGGAGGCGATGTAACTTCTGTGTCGTCTTGAAAAAAACATGGCCGAGAGAGCTCGACCAAAACATCCGGTCGGAGAATGGAGGGAAGGAGTTCCCTTGAACCGGTTAGACCAATAATAAATTGCGAATCAAATGACAAGACTCTAGACAACGTGTGGTAGCTGTAGGCGCTGAAACCTCGGTCTCATGTAATTCGGTTCACTTTGAACAATTCCTGGAAGTAAGCGCAAGGATATTTATTTCCATTTTCAGTGATCAGGTTTTCCTGCGCTATTCGATGAAACTCACGCTCTGTTAAAGTCACAGCTGTGATTTAACCAGTTTTAGAAACGAGTGTTTGCTATCCACACATACTAATAATATGCATATACTATATTCCTGGCATGAGTAGCAGGGCGCTGAAATGTTGCGCGAATTTTTAACAGAATGTTCGAAAAAGTAGAGGGTCGACTTAACAGGTTAACAACACTGTCATCTCAGATTTTTAAAATATGTTTTTCAACCATAGCAAAACAAGCATTTGTGTAAGAGTATTGATAGCTAGCATAGCATTAAGCCTAGCATTCAGCAGGCAACATTTTCACAAAAACAAGAAAAGCATTCAAATAAAATCATTTATTTTTTAAAGAACTTCGAATGTTTTCAATGAGGAGACTCTCAGTTAGATAGCAAATGTTCAGTTTTTCCAAAAATATTATTTGTGTAGGAGAAATCACTCCGTTTTGTTCATCACGTTTGGCTGAGAAAACCCCCTGAAAATTCAGTCATTAAAACGCAAACTTTTTTCCAAATTAACTCCATAATATCGACAGAAACATGGCAAACGTTGTTAAGAATCAACCCTCAAGGTGTTTTCACATATCTATTCGATGATAAGTCACTCGTGGCAGTTTAGTTTCTCCTCTCTTCAAAATGGAAACATGCACGCACCTGGAGATTACGCAATAGTTTCGACAGAGGACACCGAGCGGACACCTGGTAAATGTAGTCTCTTATGGTCAATCTTCCAATGATATGCCTACAAATACGTCACAATGCTGCAGACACCTTGGGGAAATCACAGAAAGTGTAGGCCCATTCCTTGCGGAATCACAGCCATATAATGAGACATTGGAACAAAACGCCTCCAAAATCTGGGGCATTTCCTGTTTGAAAATTCATCTTGGTTTCGCCTGTAGCATCAGTTCTGTGGCACAAACAGATAACATCTTTGCAGATTTGGAAACGGCAGAGTGTTTTCTTTCCAAACTGTCAATTATATGCATAGTCAAGCATCTTTTCGTGACAAAATATCTTGTTTAAAACGGGAACGTTTTTCATCCGAAAATTTTAATAGCGCCCCCTAATGCATAACTACACTTAGCATCAAGTAGCTTGGTCACAAAAATCAGAAAAGGAATCAAATTAATAATTTACCTTTGATGATCTTCAGATGTTTTCACACACGAGACTCTGTTACACAATAAATGTTCATTTTGTTGCATAAAGATGATATTTATATCCAAAATACCTCTGTTTGTTTGGAGCGTTATGTTCAGAAATCCACAGGTAAGAGCTGTCACGACAACGCAGACAAATTCCAAATAGTTTCCGTAATGTCCACAGAAACATGTCAAATGTTTTTATAATCAGTCCTCAGGTTGTTTTTAAAATATGTAATCGATAATATATCAACTGCAAATGTCTTTATCAGTAGGAGAGGGAAAAGCAATGGCTACCCAAACTCTGTTATGCGAGCAAAACTCATGCGACCACTTGACGCGATGTTATCGTTCTGGCTAATTTTTCAAAATAAAAGCCTGAAACTATGTCTGAAGACTGTTGACACCTTGAGGAAGCAATATTTTCATCCAAGCTACCCAATACTGCTCCTGCAGCCATATGAAGTTAAGCTCGTGGCCCTGTGTCTGAACCCCACCCTGTACAACTGGGTCCTGGACTTCCTGACAGGCCGTCCCCAGGTGGTGAAGGTAGGAAACATCCCCTTCCCTCCGCTGATCCTCAACACTGGGATCACACAAGGGTGCGTGCTCAGCCCCCTCCTGTACTCCCTGTTAACTCATAACTAAGTGGCCAAGCACGCCTCCAAATTAATCATCAAATTTGCAGATGACACAACAGTAGTAGGTTTGATTACCAATGATGACGAGACAGCCTACAGGGAGGAGGCGGGGTCTCTGGAAGTGTGGTGCCTGGAAAACAGCCTCTCATTCAACATCAACAAAACAAAGGAGATTATCGTGGACCTCAGGAAACAGCAGAGAATACACCCACCTATCTACATCGCCGGGACCGCAGTGGAGAAGGTGGAAAGCTTCAGGTTCCTTGGCATACACATCACTAACAAACTGAACTGGACCACTCACACAGACAGAGCCTCTTCAACCTCAGGAGGTGAAAGAAATTTGGTTTGTCACCTAAAACCCTCCCAATTTTTTACAGATACCCAATTGAAAGCATCCTGTCGCGCTGTATCCCTGCCCGGTACGGCAACTGCACCGCACACAACCACAAGTCTCTCCAGAGGGTGGTGCAGTCTGCCTAACGCATTACCGGGGGCAAACTATCCACCCTCCAGGACACCTACAGTACCCGATGTCACAGGAAGGCCAAAAAGATTATCAAGGACATCAGCCACCCGAGCCATTGCCTGTTCACCCCACTATCATGCAGAAGGCGAGGTCAGTACAGGTGCATCAAAGTTGGGACCGAGAGACTGGAAAACAGTTTCTATCTCAAGGCCATCAGACTGTTAAACAGCCAACACTAGCACATTAGAGGCTGCTGCCTATAGGCACAGACTAGGAATCAATGCCACTTTAAGGAATGGAACACTATTCACTTTAATAATGTTTACATATCTGACATTAGTCATCTCATATGTATAAACTGTATTCTGTACTATTCTATGGTATCTTAGTCACATAATAATGCTTACATATCTTGCATTACTCAACTCAAATGTATATACTGTTTTACTATACAATTCTACTGTATCTTAGTCTGTTCCGCTTTGACATTGCTCGTCCATATGTATATAGTCTTAATTCATTCCTACTGAGATTTGTGTGTATTGGGTATATGTTGTGAAATTTGTGAGATATTACTTGTTAGATATTACTGCACTGTTGGAGATAGAAGCACAAGCATTTTGCTACACCCCCAATAACATCTGCTAATCATGTGTATGTGAACAATACACTTTGATTTGATTTGTCCTTAACCCTCATATAAGGTGACTACCAGCCTATGCAAATCATCAGACCTCACCACGGCCACAAATGATTGGGCCCCAACCGTGTTTTCACTTCAAAGGCTGTAGTGTTGGTACCCTGGCCATGTCTTAGGGACTTGGGTTACAGAGAGGGGAGATCACAGACAACTATTTCCTCTGATAAATAAATAATAGGAGCTCATTAATCAGCATCAAACTGATGGCCACATCCAGAAATACGATGCTGTAGCAGGGAGATTCTGGGCTTTAATAGCGCCCGTCAACGCAAGACCCACACCTCATTAGCCTTCAGGAGCTTGGGTATGTGAAGTCCATCATAGAAGGTTTAGTCTGCTCTGTCATGAAATGTGAAGGAAGAGAGGAGGTCTTACATTGGATGTAGCTATTATTTTATAATCCGCTCAAACTCTTCGAAAGAGAGATGATGTGAGGATGTTGTAAACCTTTGAACTCTCAGAGAGAGATGACATGATATTGCATTACAACCTGTAAATTAAATAGATTTGTATTTTTATTTCATGTAATGGACATACACAAAATAGTTCAAATTGGTGAAGTGAAATGAAATAAATAAATTCAAAAAAGTTTAAAACAGAAAAGTGGTGTGTGCATATGTATTCACCAGCTTTGCTATGAAGCCCCTGAATAATATCTGGTGCAACCAATTACCTTCAGAAGTCACATAACTAGTTAGATTGCACACAGGTGGACTTAATTTAAGTGTTACATGATCTCAGTATATATACAGCTGTTCTGAAAGGCCCCAGAGTCTGCAACACCCCTAAACAAGGGACACCACCAAGCAAGCGGCACCATGAAGACCAAGGAGCTCTCCCAACAGGTCAGGGACAAAGTTGTAGAGAAGTACAGATCAGGGTTGGGTTATAATTTTTATTTATTTAAACTTTGAACATCCCACAGAGCACCATTGCATCCATTATTAAAAAATGGAAAGAATATGGCACCACAGCAAACCTGCCAAGGGAGGGCCGCCCCCACCAAAAGTCACAGACCAGGCAAGGAGGGCATTAACCTCTCTGAACCACCCATCCTGGATCCAGTATAATTGTCAGGGGCAACGCTGAATAGCATAGCGCCACAGTCAAATAATATTACTAGAAAATATTCATATACATGAAATCACAAGTGCAATATTGCAAAACACATCTTAGCCTTTTGTTAATCCACCTGTCGTCTCATATTTTGAAATTATGCTTTACAGCGAAAGCAATACAAGCGTTTGTAAGTTTAGCGATCGCTCGACAAAACAATATGTACACTTAGCATCAGGTAACTTGGTCACGAAAATCAGAAAAGCAATCAAATTAATTGTTTACCTTTGATCTTCGGCTATTTTCAGTCACGAGACTCCCAGTTAGACAAATGTTCCTTTTGTTCCATAAAGATATTTTTTATATCCAAATACCTCCATTAGGTTGGTGCGTTATGCCCAGGAATCCACCGGAAAGAGCAGTCACGACAACCTAGACAAAAATTACAAATTATATCCATAATGTCCACAGAAAACTGTCAAACGTTTTTTTATAATCAATCCTCAGGGTGTTTTTCAAATATCTATTCGATAATATATCAACCGGGACAGTTGGCTTTTCACTAGGACCGGGAGTAACAATGGCCGCCTTTCTCTTTTGTGCACAACTCACTCTGAGAGCCCCCACCTATCCACTTACACAATGTGGTCGTTCACGCTCATTCTTCAAAATAAAAGACTGAAACTATGTCTAAAGGCTGTTGACACCTTAGGGAAGCCATAGAAAAAGGAATCTGGTTGATATCCCTTTAAATGGGCAATAGGGATGCATAACAATGGAGAGGTATCAAAAACAGGGGCACTTCCTGATTGGATTTTCCTCAGGTTTTAGCCTGCAATATCAGTTCTGTTTAACTCACAGGCAACATTTTGACAGTTTTGGCAACGTTAGAGTGTTTTCTATCATAATCTGTCAATTATATGCATATTCTAGCATCTGGTCCTGAGAAATAGACCGTTTACTTTGGGAACATTATTTTTCCAAACATAAAAATAGTGCCCCCTAGCTTCAAGATAGGGGACTGTTGTGTCCCACTTGGGCAAAAAACAGGGAAAATTTAGCGCAGCAAATAAATGAAAAATGATATAAAAATCTAACTTTCATTAAATTACATATATAAGATACTCAATTAAAGCTACACTCGTTGTGAATCCAGCCAACATGTCAGATTTTAAAAAGGCTTTTCGGGGGGAAGGATAAGAAGCTATTATCTGATGATAGCACAATAGTAAACAAAGAGGGTAGCATATTTCAACCCTGCAGGCGCTACACAAAATGCAGAAATAAAATATAAAACATGCATTACCTTTGACAAGCTTCTTTTGTTGGCACTCCAATATGTCCCATAAACATCACAATTGTTCCTTTTGTTCAATTAATTCCGTCCATATATCTCCAAATGTCCATGTATTTGACGTGTTTGATCCAGAGAAATACAGCTTCCAAAAAACGCAACGTCACTACAAAATATTTCAAAAGTTGACTATAAACTTTGCCAAAATATTTCAAACTACTTTAGTAATACAACTTTCGGTATTTTTAAACGTTAATAATCGATCAAATTGTAGACGGGTGTCACACCCTGACCTTAGTATTCTTTGTTTTCTTAGTTAATTTGGTTAGGTCTGGATGTGACATGGGTGATGTATGTGTTTTCGTCTTTTCTAGGGGTTTTGTATGTTTATGGGGGTGTTTCCTATCTAGGTGTTTTGTAAGTCTATGGTTGCCTAGATTGGTTCTCAATTAAATGCAGCTGTCTATCGTTGTCTCTGTTTGGGAACCATATTTAGGCAGCCATATTATTTTGTATTTTGTGGGTGATTGTTCCTGTTCCAGTGTGCCAGTGTTTGGTGTTCACGTTACGGGACTGTATCGCCTATCGCCTTCATAATTTTTGTAGGTTTGTTGTTTTTGTTCATTGTTTAAGTATTCCCATTAAATATGGATTATATTCACGTTGCATCTTGGTCCTCCTCTCTTTCACCCGAAGACAATCGTGACAGAATCTCCCACCAACAATGGACCAAGCAGCAGGAGGAGCAGCGCAATTAGGACTATTGGACTTGTGAGGAGATACTGGATGGAGATGGACACTGGACGCAGCCGGGGGAATATCACCGCTCCAAGGCAGAGCTGGAGGCAGCCAAAGCGGAGAGGTGGCTATATGAAGAGGCAGCACTGCAGCACGGCTGGAAGCCCGAGAGGCAGCCCCAAAAATGTATTGGGGGGCGGCACACGGGGAGTGTGGCGAAGCCAGGTAGGAGTCCTGTGTCAACTCCCCATGCTTACTGTGGAGAGAGAGGGCGTCGTACTGGTCAGGCACCTTGATATGCGGTAGAACGCACAGTGTCTCCAGTAAGCTTAGCCTGGTGCGCTACATCCCATCTCCCCGCATCTGGCGGGCTAGGGTGAGGATCCAGCCAGGGCAGATGGTGCCAGCCCTGTTTTCCATACAGGCAGTGGGTCTCCTCGGGCCAGGATATCCTGCGCCGGCGTTGCGCACTGTGTCTCCCGTACGTCTGCACAGCCCAGTGCGTCCTGTGCCTGCGCCCCGTACGTGCCGGGCTAGAATCACCATCCAGCCAGGACCGGTTGTTCAGGCCATTAGCTCGAGACCTCCAGTGCGTCTTCACGGTCCGGTCTATCCAGTACCACCAGTGCCAACACTGTTGGTTTGTTGTTTTTGTTCATTGTTTAAGTATTCCCATTAAATATGGATTATATTTACAATGCATCTTGGTCCTCCTCTCTTTCACCTGAAGACCTGTTGTCACGATTGTCTATCTGTGTTCAATACAGGAAGACAACAAACCATGCTACATTTCACGTCGGGCCCACTCTCAACAGTGTTACCCAGTTCCTAGATGGCCTCCTTCTTAATTGCATAAATGAATAACCTCAACCAAATTCCAAAGACTGGTGACATCCAGTGGAAGCAGTAGGAACTGACAACAGGTTCCTAAGAAATATAATTTGCCAATGAGAACTCAGTGAACAGACAGAGACCTAAAAAAATATATTCTGAACAGTTAGTCCTCGGTTTTTGCCTGCTACATAAATTCTGTTATAGTCACATACATGATTCAAACAGTTTTAGAAACTTCTGATTGTTTTCTATCCAAATATACTAATAATATGCATATCTAGTATTCCTGGCATGAGTAGCAGGAAGTTGAAATTGGGCACGCTATTTATCCAAAAGTGAAAATGCTGCCCCCTATACCTTAAATTGACTGCACTATACTTGTACACTGTACAAGTATTACCAGCAATGGAATACAGAGGATTCTCCTCCCCTATTGGAGGGACTGCCACTGCCATGTCCTATCCGTGATGATAGGCTTTTGGATACGGGTCCCTTTCTATCACAATGGTTCACAGGGACTGCCAAGGATGAAGCGAAATAGAGCTCTGCCCTCTAGGAAATTCATATTTTGTGATAATAATTCAACACTGCACAGCAAAAATGTGGGTATTTAAGTTTTGGTTTTGTGGTAAAAAGCTGTATGAGTTGATTCTAGTGGAATCAACCTGTAAGAAGCTAGCTAGCTTACAAAGAATAACAACAAAAAATATCTAGTTAACAGAAGAAAGGAAGACTAAATAAGGACAAAAGAAGGACAGAAGAAAAAGGAAAAGAAAGAGGACAACAAAGTGAAACAGTCAGCACTTCTATTGCAACTTCGTATTTCGTCGTCCTAACATAGTCTACACTGCTATCTGCCCAGCAGCTAGCCAGCTAGCAAACGTCCACCGTCTACCGAATAGCAGCACTGTAGAAACTATTACACTCAACTGAACGACTTGATTAGTGTAGTGTTAGCTAGCTACATAGTTGTCTTTGCTGTCTACGTATCCAAGATAATTGTGTAGTTTAGAGCGTGTAGTCTTAGAGTGATTATCTTAATTTACCGAGGTTAGCTAGCCAGCTATTTGTCGTCCTTAACGTAGGAGACTCTGCTAGCTAGCCAACAGCTAGCCAACGTCTACTGAATAGAACTTCCGCACTCAACAACCCGGTCGCATTCCGCTTCGCTCCACAGGTAGTATCACATTTTTCATTTCATTTCTTTACAGCACAACGGTTTGATTTGTTTGATCGTAGCTAGCTACATAGCTAGCTACATAGCCGTCTGTGTATCAAAGATAATTGTGTAGTCTAGAGCGATTTTCTAGGTTAGCTAGCCAGCTATTGTCGTTCTTTTAACGCAACGTAACGTAATCAACACTGCTAGCTAGCCAGCTAGCCCCGAATAGCAGCACTGTATAAACTATTACACTCAACGGAACGACTTGATTAGTGTAGTGTCAACAACGCAGCCACTGCCAGCTAGCCTACAAAGTCAACAACGCAGCCACTGCCAGCTAGCCTACTTCAGCAGTATTGTATCATTTTAATCATTTTAGTCAATAAGATTCTTGCTACGTAAGCTTAACTTTCTGAACATTCGAGACGTGTAGTCCACTTGTCATTCCAATCTCCTTGCATTAGCGTAGCCTCTTCTGTAGCCTGTCAACTATGTGTCTGTCTATCCCTGTTCTCTCCTCTCTGCACATACCATACAAACGCTCCACACCGCGTGGCCGCTGCCACCCTAATCTGGTGGTCCCAGCGCGCACGACCCACGTGGAGTTCCAGGTCTCCGGTAGCCTCTGGAACTGCCGATCTGCGGCCAACAAGGCAGAGTTCATCTCAGCCTATGCCTCCCTCCAGTCCCTCGACTTCTTGGCACTGACAGAAACATGGATCACCACAGATAACACTGCTACTCCTACTGCTCTCTCTTCGTCCGCCCACGTGTTCTCGCACACCCCGAGAGCTTCTGGTCAGCGGGGTGGTGGCATCGGGATCCTTATCTCTCCCAAGTGGTCATTCTCTCTTTCTCCCCTTACCCATCTGTCTATCGCCTCCTTTGAATTTCATGCTGTCACAGTTACCAGCCCTTTCAAGCTTAACATCCTTATCATTTATCGCCCTCCAGGTCCCTCGGAGAGTTCATCAATGAGCTTGATGCATTGATAAGCTCCTTTCCTGAGGACGGCTCACCTCTCACAGTTCTGGGCGACTTTAACCTCCCCACGTCTACCTTTGACTCATTCCTCTCTGCCTCCTTCTTTCCACTCCTCTCCTCTTTTGACCTCACCCTCTCACCTTCCCCCCTACTCACAAGGCAGGCAATACGCTCGACCTCATCTTTACTAGATGCTGTTCTTCCACTAACCTCATTGCAACTCCCCTCCAAGTCTCCGACCACTACCTTGTATCCTTTTCCCTCTCGCTCTCATCCAACACTTCCCACACTGCCCCTACTCGGATGGTATCGCGCCGTCCCAACCTTCGCTCTCTCTCCCCCGCTACTCTCTCCTCTTCCATCCTATCATCTCTTCCCTCTGCTCAAACCTTCTCCAACCTATCTCCTGATTCTGCCTCCTCAACGCTCCTCTCCTCCCTTTCTGCATCCTTTGACTCTCTATGTCCCCTATCTTCCAGGCCGGCTCGGTCCTCCCCTCCCGCTCCATGGCTTGACGACTCATTGCGAGCTCACAGAACAGGGCTCCGGGCAGCCGAGCGGAAATGGAGGAAAACTCGCCTCCCTGCGGACCTGGCATCCTTTCGCTCCCTCCTCTCTACATTTTCCTCCTCTGTCTCTGCTGCTAAAACCACTTTCTACCACTCTAAATTTCAAGCATCTGCCTCTAACCCTAGGAAGCTCTTTGCCACCTTCTCCTCCCTCCTGAATCCTCCTCCCCCTCCCCCTCCTCCTCCCTCTCTGCAGATGACTTCGTCAACCATTTTGAAAAGAAGGTCGACGACATCCGATCCTCGTTTGCTAAGTCAAACGACACTGCTGGTTCTGCTCACACTGCCCTACCCTGTGCTCTGACCTCTTTCTCCCCTCTCTCTCCAGATGAAATCTCGCGTCTTGTGACGGCCGGCCGCCCAACAACCTGCCCGCTCGACCCTATCCCCTCCTCTCTTCTCCAGACCATTTCCGGAGACCTTCTCCCTTACCTCACCTCGCTCATCAACTTATCCCTGACCGCTGGCTACGTCCCTTCCGTCTTCAAGAGAGCGAGAGTTGCACCCCTTCTGAAAAAACCTACACTCGATCCCTCCGATGTTAACAACTACAGACCAGTATCCCTTCTTTCTTTTCTCTCCAAAACTCTTGAACGTGCCGTCCTTGGTCAGCTCTCCCGCTATCTCTCTCAGAATGACCTGCTTGATCCAAATCAGTCAGGTTTCAAGACTAGTCATTCAACTGAGACTGCTCTTCTCTGTATCACGGAGGCGCTCCGCACCGCTAAAGCTAACTCTCTCTCCTCTGCTCTCATCCTTCTAGACCTATCGGCTGCCTTCGATACTGTGAACCATCAGATCCTCCTCTCCACCCTCTCCGAGTTGGGCATCTCTGGCGCGGCCCACGCTTGGATTGCGTCCTACCTGACAGGTCGCTCCTACCAGGTGGCGTGGCGAGAATCTGTCTCCTCACCACGCGCTCTCACCACTGGTGTCCCCCAGGGCTCTGTTCTAGGCCCTCTCCTATTCTCGCTATACACCAAGTCACTTGGCTCTGTCATAACCTCACATGGTCTCTCCTATCATTGCTATGCAGACGACACACAATTAATCTTCTCCTTTCCCCTTCTGATGACCAGGTGGCGAATCGCATCTCTGCATGTCTGGCAGACATATCAGTGTGGATGACGGATCACCACCTCAAGCTGAACTTCGGCAAGACGGAGCTGCTCTTCCTCCCGGGAAGGACTGCCCGTTCCATGATCTCGCCATCACGGTTGACAACTCCATTGTGTCCTCCTCCCAGAGCGCTAAGAACCTTGGTGTGATCCTGGACAACACCCTGTCGTTCTCAACTAACATCAAGACGGTGGCACGTTCCTGTAGGTTCATGCTCTACAACATCCGCAGAGTACGACCCTGCCTCACACAGGAAGCGGCGCAGGTCCTAATCCAGGCACTTGTCATCTCCCGTCTGGATTACTGCAACTCGCTGTTGGCTGGGCTCCCTGCCTGTGCCATTAAACCCCTACAACTCATCCAGAACGCCGCAGCCCGTCTAGTGTTCAACCTTCCCAAGTTCTCTCACGTCACCCCGCTCCTCCGCTCTCTCCACTGGCTTCCAGTTGAAGCTCGCATCCGCTACAAGACCATGGTGCTTGCCTACGGAGCTGTGAGGGGAACGGCACCTCAGTACCTCCAGGCTCTGATCAGGCCCTACACCCAAATAAGGGCACTGCGTTCATCCACCTCTGGCCTGCTCGTCTCCCTACCACTGAGGAAGTACAGTTCCCGCTCAGCCCAGTCAAAACTGTTCGCTGCTCTGGCTCCCCAATGGTGGAACAAACTCCCTCACGACGCCAGGACAGCGGAGTCAATCACCACCTTCCGGAGACACCTGAAACCCCACCTCTTTAAGGAATACTTAGGATAGGATAAAGTAATCCTTCTCACCCCCCTCCCCCCTTAAAATATTTAGATGCACTATTGTAAAGTGGCTGTTCCACTGGATGTCATAAGGTGAATGCACCAATTTGTAAGTCGCTCTGGATAAGAGCGTCTGCTAAATGACTTAAATGTAAATGTAAATGAATCAACACCACATAGTGTGGTTCTTACTTGACTGTTGGGAGGGGCCTTATCATATTTCCCAGCATTCTTTGTTGCAGGTTTCTTTTTAGAATAGTTTGTTTTAATATCAGGATGTCTGCATGCAAATTGATTTATCAATTGATCTTATACTACACAAAGATAAAAAAAACAATTTTCTAAACTAATCCAATCTATATGTGGTTGAATTTATTCAACCGTTATTCAAATGGTTTAGGTAGCCTCATCATTCTTCCCTACATTGGCAGTCATTTTATCTGCAGATTGAAAGTGATTATTAGTTCTAATTGTTGGATATCCTAACATCTGTCTGGATTCCAGAAGGAATTGTATAGCACTTCACTAGCTGTCTTCGGTCCTTTGTACAGTAATGGGGTGGATTCTTATCAAACTCGCCTCCTCCTGCTCTTCCGAATCAATGTCCTGTCCTTCGGGGCCCAGAGGAGATCCCTCCCCTAGGCTCCGCAGCACTGTCAGGCCGTTCTTTGCAGCTTTTGCTTTTGTTTGGCAAATTATTATTCAATTATTTACATTGTATCATCATACAGAAGGTAAATTAATTGAGTTTTGATTTCCCTCATAGCTCTTCAATACTCTGCAAAAACACACACTCATACAGTACAGTGTGTGACCGACCGACTTGATTCGTTCTTATGTAGCAATGGTGTTTTTTATATTGGAATAAAGTAGTGTCTCAGAGCTAGAAACTAGTATATCATACACTACAGTTGAGAAACAATTGGAAAGTAATTCTGCTTTGAAAGTTGATAAACTTGTAACCTCACTTTTGAGAAAATGGGCCTTGAATTTTTTTGTACCTAATGGAGAGCTCTTCTTTGTCTACACCCATTAAGCATCATTCACACCCTCTTAAGCTTTAGCCCCACCCACCTCTTTAAGGATTCACATGTGAGGCTATGTACTAAATAACCAAAGATTTCAAGACTAAAGGCTGGTTTATAGTACGGATGTGTTCATAAATTTAATCTGCAGTGCCAGAGTGTCTGGGCATTCGTAAACTAAGAGTGATGCCAGATTGTCCGTTCGTAAATTCAGAGCGTAAATAGCGCACACTGGACGCTCTGGCCAAGGAGTACGGTTGATCCGAGCATTCTGACCCAACAACAGTAGTCAAGCACCCAAGCTAACTGGCTAACGTTGACAACCGTGCTAGATACTTCCAGCAATGAAAGATACTTCCAAATGAGAGAACAGCTCACTTTGACCATTTTACTCACCCTAGCAGAGCGAGTTAGGCTGTTTATCCTGAGTGTTGGTGACTGCAACTGTGCTGCTGGCACCAATTTCATTATGCTTTTTTGCCAACATTTACTGACACCTGCCATACTCAACAGGTGTTGAGCGTTCGTAAATTCAGCAGTTATTCTGCGCTCTGGCACACTCAGATGAGAATGCTCTGAAATCAAAGAAGATAACTAGAGGGAATTTATCAGCTACGTGATATCTTTCAAAAAACCTGCGCCAGAAAGGATTACCTACACATACTGACCAGCTCATGTTATGAACAGAAGTGTGCTACTGTATATGGCAGATCAATCCAAACTCATCTCTCTGCATGTCCAGCACACTCAATATCTCAGACAGTCATGGCCTGCGAGAAGATTTCCAAGATTTTTTCCATGGCTAAACCAACTTGACTCTTGATTAACAATTTACAGATGGCATACAAGTTTGCTATTAAGGCACATGAAAGTTCACATTCCAGAAGACATTTCTGCCCAAAAACGTATTTTGATTTAAAAAAGGTTTACATTCAATTGGAGCTCCCGTGAAGAAGTGTCGCGCGACATATGTCTCGTTTTCTGAAACGAGTCACGTATGTTTGTTTGCTTATACACACACACACACACACACACACACACACACACACACACACACACACACACACACACACACACACACACACACACACACACACACACACACACACACACACACACACACACACACACACACACACACACAACTTGTTTTTTCTCTCTGTTTTTGTTTCCAGACCTCCACCACCACAGTGAACATAGTGGTGACTGATGTCAACGATAACAACCCTAAGTTTGATCTGACCCTACCCAGAAACCTCACTGTCCAGGAGGAGGAGGCAAACATGTTTGTTGGTCAAGTCACGGTAAGCACATCTGATGGGCTAAAGATGCACACAATATGGAAGTATGTTTTTTGAAATTCACCTGAATACCTTGAACGTGAATATGAAGAATAACAACCTTACTTTCTCCTGACATTTCCTAGCATTTCCCTTCTTTCTACCTTTCTACCTGGCACAGCTTTACTAAGCGGGCCTTCTTTACCATTTATCTCACCCAGCTACTCCCAAAGTCCCAAAGGTGTCCACAGCAACGCATGTGGCGATAACTCCGACAGGCTCTAATTGACTGGAATAGAATTCTTTGCTGAGTTGGGATCATTATTTTGGTTTGAGCTGCACCCTGATAAATGATGAGATATGAAGTGTTAAAGGGCAATTCCACCACTTTTGAACCTCATTTTAATTATCTCCATCACAGTATCAGTGTCTACATACCGTTTTCTGAAAATGGCGCATTTCTATGTTTCTACTTTGTTTCCCTTTTAACTTTGTTTGGAACATGGGGTAAGTGTATTTTTCAAAAAACAGCAACAACAAATGCTGAGTAAAAATCAAAATAGCCTACTGTTTTCTAGAAATCTGCATTTTTTCTTGTTCAGGCTCAATTAATTTATGTGATGTCGGACCAGACCTGAGCTCAGGCTTCAGCTCACCGCGCTTGGGTCGGACCGGAATTGAATTTCGATGAGAAGTCTAAACTGCATTAGGGTCTAGTGTGCAGTGCAAAAGTATTCACCCCCCTGGCATTTTTCCTATTTTGTTGCCTTACAAAAAAAGCGATTTTAATTCTAGTTTGTATGATTTGATTTACACAACATCCCTAAAATTTTGAAGATGCAAAATATATATTTTTTGTGAAACAAGCAAAAAATAAGACAAAAAACTGAACTTGAGCGTGCATAACTATTCACCCCCTCAAAGTCAGTATTTTGTAGAGCCAACTTTTGCAGAAATTACAGCTGCAAGTCTCTTGGGGTATGTCTCTTATAGAGCTTGGCACATCTAGCCACTGGGATTTTTGCCCATTCTTCAAAGCAAAACTGCTCCAGCTCCTTCAAGTTGGATGGGTTCCACAGGTGTACAGCAATCTTTAAGTCATACCACAGATTCTCAATTGGGGTCTGGGCTTTGACAAGGCCATTCCAAGGCATTTAAATGTTTCCCCTTAAACCACTCGAGTGTTGCTTTAGCAGTATGCTTAGGGTCGTTGTCCTGCTGGAAGGTGAACCTCCATCCCAGTCAAAAATCTCTGGAAGACAGAAACAGGTTTCCCCTCAAGAAATTCCCTATATTTAGCGCCATCCATCATTCCTTCAATTCTGAGCAGTTTCCCAGTCCCTACAGCATGATGCTGCGACCACCATGCTTCACCGTGGGAATGGTGTCTCGGGGTGACGAGAAGTGTTAGGTATGCGTGAGACGTAGCGTTTTCCTTGATGGCCAAAAAGCTACATTTTAGTCTCATCTGACCAGAGTAGCTTCTTCCATATGTTTGGGGTGTCTCCCACATGCCTTTAGGCGAACACCAAATGTGTTTGCTTATTTGTTACTTTAAAAACCTCTAAGAGCTACCCCCCTACTTTTTTCAATTTCCACCAGAAGACATACCCAAATCTAACTGCCTGTAGTTCAGGTTCAGAACCAAGGATATGCATATTCTTGATTTCATTTGAAAGAAAACACTCTGAGGTTTGTGTAAATGTGTATTGAATGTAGGAGAATATAACACAATAGATCTGGTTTAGATAATACAATGAAAAAAACATACGTTTTTTCATTTTTATTGTTGTTTCATCTTTAAAATGAAAAAGACAAAACCAACATTCAGATAGGATGATGAGGACAATTTCAGTCAAAAACACAAAAGGCCAACAGTACTTGTGCAAAGTTTCAGAATGATAACTTCTAAAATGAGTGTGCTACATGACATTTAACATGAAGTCATCCAGGTGTCCCACACAAGTAGCCCAAATGTACCCAAGTGGCAAAATTGGTGAAGTTATACATTTTGAACGGAATAACTATATACACAATACGAAAATGGTATTCTAACACAGCCCCCCCCAAATATTTTTTTGAAAAAACGTGAATAAAAAAATATATACATTTACAAAATAACACTTTCGATATTTGGAAGACCCTCAGTCCTCTACACAATATTGTGCTGCTGATGCCAGGTGCCATAGCAGTCTCTTTCTGCTGTAAAGCAGAGGGTCACCAAGCATGTGGTGCAGGTGATGGGGGACTTCATTTTGAAAACAACACAGCGACACCTCCATGCTGTGCCCTTTTGGCCCTGAGGCACATCCATGCCTGCAGAAATAAATTAGGGCAGATAAACACCACTTGTGGCAGGAGCTGGATGAACCAGCTTCAGTGGGGGATGGACACCTTGGCACTGGGGGCTCCCATTCTGAGTCAGTGTCACTGTGAAATAAAATGTTCAGTTAGAATAGTTTCACATATGAGCCCTGTATCAACAGGTATAATAAACATATATATATATATATATATATATATATATATATATAAGGTTGAATATATTATTATAGACCTGCTAGATCTACTGTATCATTTATATTATGACAGACCAGCTAGATCTACTGTCTCCATTTCACTTTGGCCATTGTTGTGGGCCTGCCCTCCCCTCAACAGCCTCAAATAGGCTATTTAATTTCACAAGTAATATTTTATATTATTAATTTCAAACAACGGCATTGGCATAAGAAAAATTTACCAGTCCAAAACGATGTCCTCTCCATTCAAAAAATATTCCTCCATTTGGGAATCGCTAAATGAATCGTCCTCCAACAATCTGTCTCATTTTCCCGATCAATTTCTTCTAAAAATTGTGTGTACATCTGTATATCTACACTTAGATTTAGCTTTCCCTGACTTATTCGCCAAACTGATTGATATATAAACAGCTGAACGCTTTACAAAAACAACGCTGTGTGTAACATGCGTTGCTCCTTCCGGTATGAAACTTCAATGGCGAATGACCCTCTTTGCGCCGGAGTTTACTACATGGGTTGGTCTTCCAACACATAAACATTACATATTGCCGTTTACCTCAGCTCATTGGCTATCTACCCAGCTAGATTTCAAGACGATCAGTCGTCATTGGGTTAAAATACAGTCAATCAATGAAACAGCGGTCATATCATTGGTGCACAATGATGTCATTACGTGTCTTCAAATCGGTTTCTTTCAGTCAATATGTCCCGCAAAATGACCCATCAGGTTTGGTTGTGTTACAAACAAACCAGTTGATTGCAATGAAACCAAACATGACTGGAAAGGTCACGTTTCGTGTGTGTATTTACATAGAATGTGTCATCGAAAATGGAATGAGACGGAATTCACGACACAAGCAGTTCACAAAATGTTTCGTGTTAGGCTATAAAATGGATTTTATCAAACGAAAGACCATTCATTGTGTAACAATGAGCATTGTGATTGCAAACAGAGGAAGATCGTCAAAGGTAAACAATTTATTTTATTGCAGTTTGTGAATTTGTTATGCCTGTGCTGGTTGAAATAGTTGTTTTCTATGGGGCTCTATCCTCAGATAATCGCATCGTATTCTTTCGCAGTAAATCATTTTTTAAATCTGACAACGCAGTTGGATTAGCAAGATTCTAGGCTTTCGACCCATGTGAGACACTTGTATTTTCATGAATGTTTAATATGACTATTTATGTAGCGATCAGGGTTCGGTGTGCAGAGGGGTTAAGCAATGGCTTTTTCTGGCCACTCTTCCAGAAAGCCCAGCTCTGTGGAGTGTACATCTTAAAGTGATCCTGTGGACAGATACTCCAATCTCTGCTGTGGAGCTTTGCAGCTCCTTCAGGGTTATCTTTGGTCTCTTTGTTGCCTCTCTGATTAATGCCCTCCTTGCCTGGTCCATGAGTTTTAGTGGGCGGCCCTCTCTTGGCAGGTTTGTTGTGGTACCATATTCTTTCAATTTTTTTTATAATGGATGCAATGGTGCTCCGTGGCATGTTCAAAGTTTCTGATATTTTTTTATTACCCAAACCTGATCTGTACTTCTCCACAACTTTGTCGCTGACCTGTTTGGAGAGCTCCTTGGTCTTCATGGTGTCGCTTACTTGGTGGTTCCCCTTGCTTAGTGGTATTGCAGAATCTCGGGCCTAACAGAACAGGTGTATGTATACTGAGATCATGTGACAGATCATGTGACACTTAGACTGCACACAGGTGGACTTTATTTAACTAATTATGTGACTGCTGAAAGTAATTAATTGCGCCAGATTTTATTTAGGGGCTTCATAGCAAAGGGTGTGAATACATATACATTCACCAATTTTCCATTTAAAAATACAATTTCTTTTAAATTTCACTTCACCAATTTTGACAATTTTGTGTATGTCCATTACATTAAATCCAAACAAAAATCAATTTAAATGACAGGTTGTAATGCAACAAAATTGGAAAAACGCTAAGGGGGATGAATACTTTTGCAAGGCACTGTATGTGTGTGCTTTGAATTTAGGGCAACTTTGTGTGAAGTAAGTACGCTAGCCTAAAGGCTTCTATGCCACAACTTGTTTGGATCATGTGCTATTTATTCTTGGGGTAATCTGCTGCTGTGCATGCTGTGAATTTTGTGGAATTGCATTTGTGCGACATTGGGGGTTATTTTTTTATTTTTCTCAGGTCTTGTCATTTTATTTTGTGAGGAAATGTATAGAGTGGTCCCAGGACCGGTGTTAATCTAATATACAGTACCATTTTATATGACATACCCTTTTTTATGGAAGCCTGTGAAGAGCACTCATGTCTCAATAGATGGGCATATACTGTAAATGCAGTACTTGACCCTTAATCTGCATGCAGATGTTACCAATGCATGGGGTTTGCACTGCATATATCATCCATGTATTTTAATGCTAATCCTGAAGGATAAGTAAGGGATAATCAATGAGGGTCTATGGGTCTATTTCTAGGGAAATAATGTACGTCACAGAAGGTGTGTGTGCAACGACATGCAGCGGAGATGTACTCACCTTCAGCAGAGTTGCATTATTTCCAGAGAACAAATAGGCTGCGTTTACGCCAGACAGCCCAATTCTGATATTTCTTCACTAATTTGTCTTTTGTCCAATGAGATCTTGTCTTTTAACCATAATTGGGAAAAATATCTGAATTGGACTGCATGTGTAATTGCAGTCTTAACTTTTAATAGATATGAGAGTAAATTAATGCTTGGCACCCTTAAAGAGCATAAAAAATGGCTGCTGACCAACGTGGTAGTGCTAAAGTGTGCTTGTTTGTTTGTCGTTCAATTAATTTACTATGTATTACAGGAATTTGGCCCGTTGAAAAGCCTGTGAGCTGTGGGGTGCATAATGATGTCAACCTTTGGTTAATTTGCAGATGTGACTCACCACTTGGATTCGGTCTTATGTAGCAACATTTTAACTTCTGTTTTTTACATTGGATAAAAGTAGAGGATCAGAGCTACAAAATGGTATATCATACACTGCATTTGAGGAAGCAATGGGAAAGTAATTCCGCTTTGAAGGTTGATAAACTTGCAAACTCACTTGTAAAACTGTCTATCAATGTTTTGGTACTACTTTTGGAGATCCCTTCTTTGTCAACACCCATTCAGCATAGTTCACACCCTCTTTTTTATGTTTGACCTTTATTTAACTAGGCAAGTCAGTTAAGAACAAATTATTATTTACAATGACAGCCTAGGAACAGTGGGTTAGCTGCCCTGCTCAGGGGCAGAATTACATATTTTTACCTTGTCAGCTCAGGGATTCAATCTAGCAACATTTCAGTTATTGGCCCAATGCTCTAACCACTAGGCTACCTGCCGTACCTTACACCCTACCCCCTACCCCCACCCATCTCTTTAAGGGTTGATCCGTGCGTTCTGTACTATCTTGCCAGCTACTTCCAGGCATCTAAGAGCGAGAGAACGGCCCACTGAACATGATTTGCCCTAGCAGAGCTGGTTAGGGTGGTTTTGGTGATTGCAACTGTGCTATCAGATTGTCCGTTTGTAAATTCAGAGCGTTTCGCGTTCAGAGCACACACTGGACACTCTGGCCAATAAGTAGGGTTGTTCCGAAAACTGTGACCTCACATCGACAGTCAAACACCCAAGCTAACTGGTTAGCTACTTTCCAGACACATAATGATAGCACACCCCAGACTGACTATTTTACCCCTAACAGAGCTTGTTTGGATGTTTTCATGTTATCCAGAGCTTTGGTGACTGTAACTGTGCTGCTGGCAACAATTGAATTAGGCTTTGTTGCCAACGTTTACTGGCACAGACATATTCAATGGGTGTTGAGCGAATATTCAAATATTAATCAGTTATTCTGCGCTCTGGCACACTAAATATGAGTCTTTTGTTAAGAAACGGAGCAAGATATATAGCTAAGTAAACAATTAATCCCAACGCATGACATAACATTAGTTAGCGAGCCAGCCAGCTAACGTTAGCTAGGTAGCACACTAACAGCACACTAACTTGAAATGAAAATAATTTGTCAAAATTAGAGTGGAGTCTTTTGTTAGGACATGTAGCTAGCTATCTAGCTAAACAATGGACCATAATCATAACTCATGACGTTAATACCCTGCATTGATCTACAGGTAGCTAACCAACCAGGTTCTATGGCTATAACTAGTCAAACAAATGTGCCTGAGATATGAAGAATAAGATCATACACATAATGTTAGCTAGGGACCCAGCCGGCTAAGGTTAGCTAGCTAACAGTAAGCTTCAAATGAAAACACTTTCTGTCAAAATTAGAAATGTGTCATATCTGAAAATGTAGCTAGCTAGACTATCGTACCAGTACACATCATGGTTGGACGCGTCTCCTGTCTGATGCCATGCACAATGTAATCAAGACTGTTGTTTTCGTCATCTCCTTAGCTATTATACTCGAATTCCACTGATTTCAAAACTCGGTCCACCATAAAGTGGAGAGCATACACAAACATTAGCTAGCTAGCTAACAGTACACTTTAACTTGAAATTAGGGTTGCATCTTTACTACACAATATTTTTTTTAAAGCCGCGTTGGACACGATTACCTAGACATACTGACCAGTTCCACTAGACAGACGTGTGCTATATGACAGACCAATCCAAACTCATCTCTCGGCATGTCCAGCCTACTCATTATCTCGGCCAATCATGGCTAGCGGGAAGGTTGCTCACCTTTTCTGTGGCTTAACCAACTAGGCTCGTATTTTACCAATGTTATTAGTATTTACAGATGGCATACAAGTTTGATATTAAGGCACATGAAAGTTCAGAAGTTCGAGAAGGCATTTCTGCCAAAAAACGTTAAATGATTTTTTTTATATTGTGAAGTTGGAACTTGCAACATACGCCTAGTTTCCTCAATCGGGTCACATACTGGCATGTTGTTCTTTCTTCTGTTTTCGGAAGGTTTAACACCAGGGCTCAATCTTTAGCCGTGGCTTTGAGCATTTATCTGGTTTTCTGTGTAAAACAAAATGGGGGTAAATCACCCTTACCTCATCTAAGCCCTCTCTCTCTTTCATTTTCATTTGTTTCTTTGATTCTCTCTGTGCTACTCCTTCCATCCCTAGCCGGGGTTAATAACTCAGCAGTCAGGCTTGAATTGAACAGTAGCAGGAGAAGTGTGACCAGATTTCAAAGTTTTCCCCCCTACTCTCTCTCCTGCCCTCTCCCTCTTTCCCTGTTACCATGATTACAACAGAGAGGAATTTGTGTCTACTATTCACACACAAAAACCACGATGGCACACACACTCACACACAAGCTTGCACACACTCACACACTGGAATAACAATGACCTAACATATTCATTAGGTATTTAGAATTTGTTAAGTAACTAACTTTCTGTCTACCCTGAAGGATCCTCAAAATGTACCTCATATTTTCCCTATTCAATGAATTCCCTTTTAGGAAGAGGTTTATGGCCCTTTAAACGTATTGATGATTAGTCATGTCTGTGACAAAGACACTTATCTTAATGTGAACAGAAAATTAGACTGAAATTAACACTGGGCTTTAATTTAGGAGAACCATGTCAGCTTAGTAATTTTTAAGTGTACATTATTAAAGTGTGTGTGCATGAGTAAGTTTTAACACATTTTAACTGTGGCTTTATTCATGATTTAGCACAACCCCTTGTACCGTACTGCTTATGTATTTCCATATTTACCTTTCCCTTCTTCACTCCACATATTTACGCTTCTCCTGCAGGTCACAGATCCAGATGCAGGGGCTAACGGTCTGGTGCGCTACAGGATAGTCAACCACCCAGGTTTCTTCACCATCAATGAGAACGGCAGCATATTCACCGCAGTGCCTCTAGATCGGGAGCTCAGGAGTCAGTATGACCTGATAGTGGAGGCCTCTGATATGGCAGTGGACCCCCGCAGGACCACCTGCACCCTCTCTGTCCTTGTGATAGACGTCGATGACAACAGCCCAGAGTTCTCCCAGAAGACCTATGTTGTCAATGTCCCCGAGAACAGCCCTGTGGACACTGTGCTGCTGCGTTTCAGTGTAAGTCTGTCTGTCTGTCTGTCTGTCTGTCTGTCTGTCTGTCTGTCTGTCTGTCTGTCTGTCTGTCTGTCTGTCTGTCTGTCTGTCTGTCTGTCTGTCTGTCTGTCTGTCTGTCTGTCTGTCTGTCTGTCTGTCTGTCTGTCTGTCTGTCTGTCTGTCTGTCTGTCTGTCTGTCTGTCTGTCTGTCTGTCTGTCTGTCTGTCTGTCTGTCTGTCTGTCTGTCTGTCTGTCTGTCTGTCTGTCTGTCTGTCTGTCTGTCTGTCTGTCTGTCTGTCTGTCTGTCTGTCTGTCTGTCTGTCTGTCTGTCTGTCTGTCTGTCTGTCTGTCTGTCTGTCTGTCTGTCTGTCTGTCTGTCTGTCTGTCTGTCTGTCTGTCTGTCTGTGTGTGTGTGTGTGTGTGTGTGTGTGTGTGTGTGTGTGTGTGTGTGTGTGTGTGTGTGTGTGTGTGTGTGTGTGTGTGTGTGTGTGTGTGTGTGTGTGTGTGTGTGCGGGTATTTGCTACAGCTTCACTGAGCAATGAGCATTGTGGTTCTGAGACTTAGTGTGGGTGTGGGGGAGGGGAGGGGATTCTGTAGCTTCTCTCTCTGTCAGGCTTTGTGCAGTGCAGTTAGGGCTTCAAACAGCTTAACTATTAAATTCACCCTTTAACATCCTTTAACTTCAAAGTGACTCCAGCTATCAGCCGATTTGGCCTCCATTTCAACTGCCATTCTCTTCCAGGCTGGTAGCAAACATCTATAAAAATGTGAATTTCATTGCAATGGTTTTGACTGCAGCACCTCCACCTACCCATCCCTCTCTCTATACCTCTCTCATCCCTCCCTCTCTCCCTCCATCCCAGGCAGTGGATGCAGACCTGTTCTCTAACGTAACGTACCGTATCAAGTCTGCGGAGGACATGAAGCTGTTCTCAGTGAACCCGATCTCAGGCGAGCTGTCAGTCCTGCAGACCCTGGACTTTGAGGACATGGCTAGTATGGGTATGGGGGCCAACTATACCTTCCAGGTGGAGGCCGTCGACCAGGCTGGGACCATGCCCCCCGGTGAGGCCACCGTCACTATTCGGATCACGGTACGATCACGTCGCTCTGTATTCACTGTGTTTGTCATGAGTGATAGTAAAAGTAAAAAATACTGTTGCTTCACACTTATTGTTTCCACTCATGATGGTGACTAGTAGGCTAGTGCTTGAAGAATATGCAAGTTATGGCCCTCATCAAGGTAAAAGCACTTCTTGCTTTACGTGTACAATGTTATGTACCATCATGGTACCTAAGGACAAGTATCGATGGTGAAGGATGCACACTAACACCACTGTAGAAGTAATAGTCATAGTCTGCTGTCACTCTTTATTCACTGTGCTCTACATATACTTTGGAAGCTTTCCTCCTCTGGTTAGGATGAATAAAAAATATTTTCCAACTACTTTACCCTCATGGCCCCCCAGCAAAAGTAGTGCTGGTATAAATCAACAAAGCAATACTGTTTCACTGCCAGGAGCAGTAGTAACAGTTATAGACAATACATTATATTGTGCATTTGATAGGAGAAGCAATAGTTATTATTGTGGAAGCTAGAGGTGCTGATAGCAGTGATAGAAACAATCTATTTTAGAGGCAGTACGTTTATCTCAATATTTGAATATTGAGAAAGCCACTTCAGTATCACTATCAAGAGAATAGTACTTTAGCTCTACATGAATAGCAGTCAAGGTATTATGTCATATGTTGTGAAATTCATTTAATGATCACCTCATTCGACTAGGCTAGGTAAGAGACCCTTGCATTGGAGTCATGATTGTGTCTTTGTTATGGCTGATCCAAGGCTAAATAAATATTTCTACCTTAGCCTTCACATCACAAAGGTGTGCTTTCATTTGAATTATTAGTATCCCCATTAAACGATGTCAATGGTGACAGCTAGTCTTACAGTGGTCCGACATATAACGAAAAAGACCACTGGTAGCATGTATTTTGGTGTCAGTGCTGTGTGAAGAAAAAAAACATTTGTAGAGGTCCTAAAGAGCTGCCCTGCACTACACCACACTTTAAATGTTTGACATTAGAGAAGCTTCCAACATATTGATGTTTCTTATAAAAAACAGTTTACAATCAAGCTTTACACCAAGTAATTTAGTCTCCTCAACTTGTTCAACAGCCACACCCTTTATTCTTAGATTCAGCTGAGGTCTAGAACACTAGGGAATGATTGAAAACAAATACAATGTTTATTACTGGCCACCCATTCCAAAACTGACTGCAACCCTTTCTTAAGGGTTTCAGTTACTTCATTAGCTGTGGTTGCTGTGACACGTAAATGGTTGAATCATCAGCATACATGGACACAAACGATTTGTTTAATGCCAGTGGCAGGTCATTGGTAAAACTAGACTAGAGGTTCAAGAGAGCTGCCCTGCGGTACACCACACTTTACATGTTTGATGTTAGAGAAGCTTCCATTAAAGAAAACCCTCTGAGTTATATTAGATAGATAGCTCGGAATTCACAATATGGCTGAGGTTAAAAAGCCATAAAACAAAAATGTTCTCAACCTTAGGTTATGTTCAATTATATCAAAGGATGCACTGAAATTTAACAGTACAGCTCCCACAACATTCTTATTATGCATTTATTTAAACCAGTCATTAGTTATTGTCAGTGTAGTACATGCTGAGTTCCCTTCTCTATAGGCATGCTGAAATAGTTTTTTTAATGATTTACAGAGAAATAGCTTTGTATTTGGTCAAACACGCCAATGGCAACAACTAGTCTTCCTGGGGTCCGACATATAACAAAAAAATACATTATAAACAAAATACTTTACAATTTACATACAGTACATTAAAAACATCAACATGTAGTGTGTGTGTGTGTGTATGTGCAGCTATCAGTTACATGTCAGTACATACAGTACACACAACAAATACATCATAGGTGAGAGATGGGTTTTGGCACCCCTGGTGCCATGTCTGGTGGGGTAACTGTGTGTGACAGTGCTGTGTGTAGGTTGACTATGCAAACCATTTGTAGAGGTCCTAGAGAGCTGCCCTGCACTACATCACACTTTACATGTTTGACATTAGAGAAACTTCCACTAAAGAAAATCCTCTGAGTTCTGGAAGCAGAATGACTTTGGCTACCCTCCAGGCCTGAGGACAAATACTTTCCTCGAGACTCAGATATGACAGATAAGAGTGGCTATAGAGTCAGCTACCATCCTCAGTAGCTTTACATCTAAGTTGTCAATGCCACGATTATTCATGGATAGCAAAACAAATCTACCTCACCCACACTAACTTAACACAATTCAAACTTACAATGCTGTTCTTTATTAGTTTTTTATGCATGAATACGATGGAACACTTTGTTGTTAGCATGTTCTGTCTAAGTTTGCTCACTTTGCCAATGAAGTAATCATTCAAACAATTGCCAACATCAAATGGTTTTGTGATGAACAAGCCATCTGATTTGATCTTGGCTTCATAAAACAGTTCCTTCTTATTTTTCTTGGGTTTAGTCACGTAATTTCTCAATTTTCAGTAAGTCAGCCAGTCAGATATGCAGCCAGGCTTATTATTGTTATGCAGGTGAATGAGGACCCAAAAGCGACTTGGCGAAAACAGAGTTTTTAATCCAGTAAGAAACTTTACAAAACAAAAAGCATAATACTACTCGTAAAGACGAGAACAGACTGGAGACTTGATCGAGAACTGCAGGTTGCCTCGGGAAGGCACTTGAACCTAGCAGACTCAGACACCTGCTCACCACGCAGCATCTGAGGGAAACACGACACGACAGGGCAAAACATAGACACAGCACGGTGAATTATAGATGAGGATCCGACAGGGCAGGTACGGAAAACAAGGAGAGAAATAGGGACTCTAATCAGGGAAAAGGATCGGGAACAGGTGTGGGAAGACTAAAGGATGATTAGGGGAATAGGAACAGCTGGGAGCAGGAACGGAACGATAGAGAGAAGAGAGAGCGAGAGAGTGAGAGAGGGAGGGGGAGAGAGAGGGATAAAAAGAGGGAAAGAACCTAATAAGACCAGCAGAGGGAAACGAATAGAAGGGGAAGCACAGGGACAAGACATGATAATTAATGACAAAACATGACAGTACCCCCCACTCACCGAGCGCCTCCTGGCGCACTCGAGGAGGAATCCTGGCGGCAACGGAGGAAATCATCAATGAGTGAACGGTCCAGCACGTCCCGAGACGGAACCCAACTCCTCTCCTCAGGACCGTAACCCTCCCAATCCACTAAGTATTGGTGACCCCGTCCCCGAGAACGCATGTCCATGATCTTATGTACCTTGTAAATAGGTGCGCTCTCGACAAGGACGGGAGGGGGGAGGGAAGACGAACGGGGGTGCGAAGAAAGGGCTTGACACAGGAGACATGGAAGACAGGATGGACGCGACGAAGATGTCGCGGAAGAAGCAGTCGCACAGCGACAGGATTGACGACCTGGGAGACACGGAACGGACCAATGAACCGCGGAGTCAACTTACGAGAAGCTGTCGTAAGAGGAAGGTTGCGAGTGGAAAGCCACACTCTCTGGCCGCAACAATACCTTGGACTCTTAATCCTGCGTTTATTGGCGGCTCTCACAGTCTGTGCCCTGTAGCGGCAAAGTGCAGACCTCACCCTCCTCCAGGTGCGCTCACAACGTTGGACAAACGCTTGAGCGGAGGGAACGCTGGACTCGGCAAGCTGGGATGAGAACAGAGGAGGCTGGTAACCCAGACTACTCTGAAACGGAGATAACCCGGTAGCAGACGAAGGAAGCGAGTTGTGAGCGTATTCTGCCCAGGGGAGCTGTTCTGCCCAAGACGCAGGGTTTCTGAAAGAAAGGCTGCGTAGTATGCGACCAATCGTCTGATTGGCCCTCTCTGCTTGACCGTTAGACTGGGGATGAAACCCGGAAGAGAGACTGACGGACGCACCAATCAAACGACAGAACTCCCTCCAAAACTGTGACGTGAATTGCGGGCCTCTGTCTGAAACGGCGTCTAACGGGAGGCCATGAATTCTGAACACATTCTCGATAATGATTTGTGCCGTCTCCTTAGCGGAAGGAAGTTTAGCGAGGGAATGAAATGTGCCGCCTTAGAGAACCTATCGACAACCGTAAGAATCACAGTCTTCCCCGCAGACAAAGGCAGACCGGTAATGAAGTCTAGGGCGATGTGAGACCATGGTCGAGAAGGAATGGGGAGCGGTCTGAGACGACCGGCAGGAGGAGAGTTACCCGACTTAGTCTGCGCGCAGTCCGAACAAGCAGCCACGAAACGGCGCGTGTCACGCTCCTGAGTCGGCCACCAAAAGCGCTGGCGAATAGACGCAAGAGTGCCTCGAACACCGGGATGACCAGCTAACTTGGCAGAGTGAGCCCACTGAAGAACAGCCAGACGAGTGGAAACAGGAACGAAAAGGAGGTTACTAGGACAAGCGCGCGGCGACGCAGTGTGCGTGAGTGCTTGCTTAACCTGTCTTTCAATTCCCCAGACTGTCAACCCGACAACACGCCCATAAGGAAGAATCCCCTCGGGATCAGTAGAAGCCACAGAAGAACTAAACAGACGGGATAAGGCATCAGGCTTGGTGTTCTTGCTACCCGGACGGTAAGAAATCACAAACTCGAAACGAGCGAAAAACAACGCCCAACGAGCTTGACGGGCATTAAGTCGTTTGGCAGAACGGATGTACTCAAGGTTCTTATGGTCTGTCCAAACGACAAAGGAACGGTCGCCCCTCCAACCACTGTCGCCATTCGCCTAGGGCTAAGCGGATGGCGAGCAGTTCACGGTTACCCACATCATAGTTGCGCTCAGATGGCGACAGGCGATGAGAAAAATAAGCGCAAGGATGAACCTTATCGTCAGACTGGAAGCGCTGGGATAGAATGGCTCCCACGCCTACCTCTGAAGCGTCAACCTCGACAATGAATTGTCTAGTGACGTCAGGAGTAACGAGGATAGGAGCGGACGTAAAACGTTCTTTTAGAAGATCAAAAGCTCCCTGGGCGGAACCGGACCACTTAAAACACGTCTTGACAGAAGTAAGAGCTGTGAGAGGGGCAGCAACTTGACCGAAATTACGAATGAAACGCCGATAGAAATTAGCGAAACCTAAAAGCGCTGCAACTCGACACGTGACCTTGGAACGGGCCAATCACTGACAGCTTGGACCTTAGCGGAATCCATCTGAATGCCTTCAGCGGAAATAACGGAACCGAGAAAAGTAACGGAGGAGACATGAAAAGAGCACTTCTCAGCCTTTACGTAGAGACAATTCTCAAAAGGCGCTGTAGAACACGTCGAACGTGCTGAACATGAATCTCGAGTGACGGTGAAAAAATCAGGATATCGTCAAGATAGACAAAAACAAAGATGTTCAGCATGTCTCTCAGAACATCATTAACTAATGCCTGAAAAACAGCTGGCGCATTGGCGAGACCAAACGGCAGAACCCGGTACTCAAAATGCCCTAACGGAGTGTTAAACGCCGTTTTCCACTCGTCCCCCTCTCTGATGCGCACGAGATGGTAAGCGTTACGAAGGTCCAACTTAGTAAAGCACCTGGCTCGCTGCAGAATCTCGAAGGCTGATGACATAAGGGGAAGCGGATAACGATTCTTAACCGTTATGTCATTCAGCCCTCGATAATCCACGCAGGGGCGCAGAGTACCGTCCTTCTTCTTAACAAAAAGAACCCCGCCCGGCCGGAGAGGAAGAAGGCACTATGGTACCGGCGTCAAGAGACACAGATAAATAATCCTCGAGAGCCTTACGTTCGGGAGCCGACAGAGAGTATAGTCTACCCCGAGGAGGAGTGGTCCCCGGAAGGAGATCAATACTACAATCATACGACCGGTGAGGAGGAAGGGAGTTGGCTCGGGACCGACTGAAGACCGTGCGCAGATCATGATATTCCTCCGGCACTCCTGTCAAATCGCCAGGTTCCTCCTGAGAAGTGGGGACAGAAGAAATGGGAGGGATGGCAGACATTAAGCACTTCACATGACAAGATACGTTCCAGGATAGGATAGAATTACAAGACCAATTAATAGAAGGATTATGACATACTAGCCAGGGATGACCCAAAACAACAGGTGTGAAAGGTGAACGAAAAATCAAAAAGAAATAGTCTCACTGTGGTTACCAGATACTGTGAGAGTTAAAGGTAGTGTCTCAAATCTGATACTGGGAAGATGACTACCATCTAAGGCAAACATGGGCGTAGGCTTGTCTAACTGTCTGAAAGGAATGTTATGTTTCGAACCCATGCTTCGTCCATGAAACAACCCTCAGCCCCAGAGTCAATCAAGGCACTGCATGTAGCACCCGAACCGGTCCAGCGTAGATGGACCGACATAGTAGTACAGGATCTAGATGAAGAGACCTGAGTAGTAGCGCTCAGCAGTAGCCCTCCGCTTACTGATGGGCTCTGGCCTCTTACTGGACATGAATTAACAAAATGTCCATCAAATCCGCAATAGAGGCACAGGCGGTTGGTGATCCTCCGTTCCCTCTCCTTAGTCGAGATGCGAATCCCTCCCAGCTGCATGGGCTCAGTCTCAGAGCCAGAGGAGGGAGATGGTTGCGATGCGGAGCAGGGAAACACCGTTGATGCGAGCTCTCTTCCACGAGCCTGGTGACGAAGATCTACCCGTCGTTCTATGCGGATGGCGAGAGCAATCAAAGAGTCCACACTGGAAGGAACCTCCCGAGAGAGAATCTCATCTTTGACCACTGTGTGGAGTCCCTCCAGAAAACGAGCGAGCAGCGCCGGCTCGTTCCAGTCACTAGAGGCAGCAAGAGTACGAAACTCTATAGAGTAATCCGTTATGGATCGATCACCTTGGCATAGGGAAGCCAGGACCCTAGAAGCCTCCCCACCAAAAACTGAACGGTCAAAAACCCGAATCATCTCCTCTTTAAAGTTCTGGTAATTGTTAGAACAATCAGCCCTTGCCTCCCAGATAGCTGTGCCCCACTCTCGGGCCCGGCCAGTAAGGAGTGAAATGACGTAAGCAACCCGAGCTCTCTCTCTAGAGTATGTGTTGGGTTGGAGAGAGAACACAATCTCACACTGGGTGAGAAAGGAGCGGCACTCAGTGGGCTGCCCGGAGTAGCAAGGTGGGTTATTAACCCTAGGTTCTGGAGGCTCGGCAGGCCAGGAAGTAACAGGTGGCACGAGACGAAGACTCTGGAACTGTCCAGAGAGGTCGGAAACCTGAGCGGCCAGGTTCTCCACGGCATGGCGAGCAGCAGACAATTCCTGCTCGTGTCTGCCGAGCATGGCTCCTTGGATCTCGACGGCAGTGTTACGAGCGTCTGTAGTCGCTGGGTCCATTCCTTGGTCGGATCCTTCTGTTATGCAGGTGAATGAGGACCCAAAAGCGACTTGGCGAAAACAGAGTTTTTAATCCAGTAAGAAACTTTACAAAACAAAAAGCATAATACTACTCGTAAAGACGAGAACAGACTGGAGACTTGATCGAGAACTGCAGGTTGCCTCGGGAAGGCACTTGAACCTAGCAGACTCAGACACCTGCTCACCACGCAGCATCTGAGGGAAACACGACACGACAGGGCAAAACATAGACACAGCACGGTGAATTATAGATGAGGATCCGACAGGGCAGGTACGGAAAACAAGGAGAGAAATAGGGACTCTAATCAGGGAAAAGGATCGGGAACAGGTGTGGGAAGACTAAATGATGATTAGGGGAATAGGAACAGCTGGGAGCAGGAACGGAACGATAGAGAGAAGAGAGAGCGAGAGAGTGAGAGAGGGAGGGGGAGAGAGAGGGATAAAAAGAGGGAAAGAACCTAATAAGACCAGCAGAGGGAAACGAATAGAAGGGGAAGCACAGGGACAAGACATGATAATTAATGACAAAACATGACAATTATCTACTCCATTTGCCTTTTGTTAATCACACTGTCATCTCAGATTTTCAAAATATGCTTTACAGCCAACGCTAGACAAGCATTTGTGTAAGTTTATCATGGCATAATGACCACTTGCTCAATGTGGTCCCTAACGGCTATTCTTCAACATAAATGCGTAAAACGACGTCACAATGCTGTAGACACCTTGGGGAATACGTAGAAAGTGTAAGCTCATTCGTAGCCCATTCACAGCCATATAGGAGTCATTGGCATGAAGCGGTTTTAAAAAATGCTGCACTTCCTGGTTGGATTTTTATCTGGGTTTCGCCTGTAACATCAGTTCTGTTGCACTCACAGACAATATCTTTGCAGTTTTGGAAACGTCAGAGTGCTTTCTATCCAAAGCTGTCAAATATATGCATAGTCAAGCATCTTGTCGAGACAAAATATCCCGTTTAAAACGGGAACGTTTTTCATCCAAAAATTAAAATAGCGCCCCCTATATCCAACTGGTTAATAACCTGAAACAGATTGCAGGCACTGGTTACAGTGAGAAGTTTTCTCTGGAGTGGACATCTTGATGAAAACCAGTCAATATTCAGGTCAACAAAAAAGTAGAACACTCTGTTTACATCACATACAGGTGGACCTACAACCGCAACACTTCAATAACACTTTACATGAGATCTTCTCTCAGCATTACACGAACATGGCTCTAAATATATACAGCAACATCTCCCCCATAAGCATTCCTGTCACGTCTGTAGATGTTACATCCTTGTTTGGCTACTTCTGTATCATCAAATGAATTATATAAGTGAGTCTCCGAAATGGCTAATATAGGAATGTTATTGATTTCATGAACCTTGTTTCTAAGGCTACATATATTATTATTGGCTATTTTCAGCCATTTCCTGGGTAGTTTGTCAGTGATAGACATAATGTGTAAAAGAGCAACAAAAAAAGGAGAATAAAAAAAAAACATTCAGCAGTCCATTAAAAGATCCTCACCTGTGATAGAAAGACACCCTGTACCCAACAATACTCCCACAGGCCCTGGTCTTTGTTATGTTAGCAATTTAGGCTATGCTTTTACTTCTTGCGGTTCCAGACAGGGCAGGTCGCAGGGAAGAAAGAAACAGCAACAAACAGCAGGGATCTAGACAGCCACAAGCCCAGAACAATCTGCGGTCCCAACCACAAGGGCTAACCATATTGCAAGCTACGTTCAAGCCCTCAAGAAAACCCCTGCTGATGGAAAACTTGAGGTGGCGTTAGCCCTGGTGCTATTCCAGGGCTGAATGACTCATTAGCTTTGTTACTGCAATTATGTGAGGATTTTCAGATGCATGTTTCCCATTCCAATTTTCAGGAGATTAGCCTCTCAATTGAAACTAAAAGATTAAATGCCTCCTGTTTTGGCGCACCGTGTCTCACTATGTTTATGTGTGTGTGTTTGTGTGTGCTCGCGCACGTGTGTGTGCGTGCATGTATACGTCTGTGTGCATATTCTTATGTCTTGAGTTCTTACACTTCACCCACTGATTAGGTGTGCATTTGCTTTATGCAATATTTAGGTGGTTGTGCATTTGCTTTATCAGGGTGTAAGTGGGTTTTATTTAGCCCAACGGCGGAACCACTGACTTCAACTCTGTATTCACAATTTTGACATGGCAGGAAGGGAAGTTTGGTTCCTCAGGTTGTTCCTCTGCAGGCCCAGCCAACCTGTAGATTGAGTTTTTCCTCCGATAAGGATAGTGTTTGATGCAGTTTCCTTGTAGTCACCCAGGAACAGTGTTTGATGGGATAAGGCACAGTATTGCTTATGTTATCACACCCTCCTGGCTGCTATTTGATATGGCCTACATGCATTAAAGTGGGACTAATGGATTCACACGGGGTTCCTATGAGTGGAGTTGGAGGAGACTCTATGATTTTCCTTCTTTCCTCCATTTAACTCCTGCATAGGCTTTTGAAGTCTTTTGTGTTTGATTTGGTCTCGTGTAATTCTAAAGGTTTTCTTGTTTCATTTCAATGGAAGGCCTCACAGTGATTGATTGTGTACTCTATCTGTGTCCTGGGGATCGTATTTAAACTCACACACTTTTCCTTATTTTCTTGCAGTTTCTGAAAACACACTGTAGTGAGGTCCACTACACATGGTTAGATCAGATAGTTTATTCAGAAGCTCTTCTCTCTACCGTTCAGCACCGACCCACTTCAACCATACTATCAGAAATGTCATTACATCATATGAATCAATGTTTTGTTCTATTGCTGCTGCTGAAGATCTTGATTCTATATTATGGTGTCAGTGTTTGGCCTCCATCCCGCAACTGAGAGAGAGAGAGAAAATGTTTCAAAGTCTAATGCAACGAAATGGACAGCGCTTTCTAAAGTCATGATTAATAATAAGCACCCATATGCATATTAGAGCTAATGCATAAGCATAGGCCTATATATGAGGCCAAGCTTGAAAAAAAACAACATAATTATTAAAATAATGATTGTGCTGTTATACAATACATAACCAACCACATATTACACATGGCAGAATTTTTAAAAATAAAACTGATTTAAGATATCTTTGGTACATAATTGGTCTAGTCTAAATTAAACAAATTCCGTTTTGTCCTAAAGTTATAGTGCTTGGTTTAGATTTAGAATAGACTAGTAATTTTTAGTATTTTCCTAATTAATAGACTGACACATTACCTTTAGCTGCAGAATATCTCATCACCCGAGCTTCCATCTCCTACTCTCTCTCCTTCATTCCTATCTCCAGCGCGCAGCAAGAGGGGTTGTCAACAGTTTCATTAAATATGTTTTGTTGCGAAAACATGTTACTATCGATGTTCCTGATGTTCCCGACTAGATTTTACTATGTTTCCCAAATTTATCTCATAGCATACAGAGTTTGGGCGGAATCTCCTGTGGCACTCACAATTACCGGAGTAGCCTACCCAACATGAGTGAAAAATGTACAGGCGGGAAAGTGGCCTCCATTCACTATTCCAGTGCATATGAATGACATGTCTTTTTTGTCTTGCCTATGTTATTGCCCATTTGATAATGGGCCATTTTAAATCTAAACTCATTAAAAAAAATTGTGAGGACAAGATTAAATTGAGAATTGAGAATAGCCTGATGGGTGAAAATATGACCACTTGATGAGAGAACAGCATGTGGGGCGACAGCGTAGCCTAGTGGTTAGAGCATTGGACTAGTAAACAAAAGGTTCAAATCCCCGAGCTGACAAGGTACAAATCTATCGTTATGCCCCTGAACAGGTTGTTAACCCACTGTTCCTAGACAGTCATTCAAAATAAGAGTTTGTTCTTAACTGACTTGCCTAGTTAAATAAAAAAGTGCTGCCTGCAAGGAACAGAGCGCAAGCTTTTTTTGGTGACTTTCTCAAATCACAACTCAAGTTGCGAAATAAATCCAAATCTAGTACATACTGTAGGACCTGTTTCAAATGATCACGTTTACACTCAACATAGCCACTCTCGCTCCGGGAATGGGAAAATATCCCTTGTATTTTATTCAGCTAAGATTAATTATATTATTCTTACTATAAAATCATATAAAATAAAATAATGGCATGGTACTTATAAGCATATCTTGTCTGCCAAATGAATAAGCCTACAGCCTATGGCATGGAGCATAGCCAGAAAACATATAGTAGCACAACTCATATTCTGTTCATCTGAAATAAAGGTTCTTCATCTTATAAAGTTTTTTTAGACCTGCCTAAAATTAATAATGGATTCATTGTGATGGTGTATATTCAATTGATTCATTATACTTTTTAAATGTACTGTAGATGTTCCAAAGGCACGCATCAGAGGCTTGTATGCTGCTTGTATGAGTGGAGCCTGGAGATGCTAAACATGTTTAAGTTCATTATTGGTCAATTAACATGAGAGCAGCAGTCTTTTGCATGAAGACTGACAAAATTGAATGACGACCAAAGCCCTAGTAACATACAGTATCAATCAATCAAATGTATTTTATGAAGCCATTTTTACATCAGCAGTTGTCACAAAGTGCCATACAGATACCCAGCCTAAACCCCCAAAGAGCAATGCGATGATGAAGCAAAAAAAACGAAGAAAAACTTCCTAGAAATGCAGGGACCTATGAAGAAACTTAGAGAGGAACCAAGCTCTGAGCGCTGGACAGTTTTATTCTGGTTGTGCCGGGTGGAGATTATAAGAGTACATGGTGAATTAGGCCAGATTATTCTTCAAGATGTTCAAGTTGATGTTCACTACAGTGTACTAAATGAATACACTGTCCTAGAGCAACGTCTGAGGCCAGACACATTTCCTCAACAATTACATTATTTGAAATAAAGTATTGTGAGACATTTATTTAAGTCACTTAATAATGCTTCCACCGAACTTTGTCAGATAGACATGCAGATCGCAGTTCCAATTGCAGAGGATAAAACACATCTCCAGCAGATTCAGTTTGACCCTGACAAAGCCATGCATAATCCATCATTGAGCTTCAGCATCCCCCTCAGTATTTCTAGTCAGATTCGTCTTTGCAAGACAGCGATGTTTGCTATCACTTGCAGACTGATTGATACATTGTGAGTCTGACAATGGATACAATGAAACTGAATCATGTGATGATTCATGCTCTGACCAAGACTTTCTTTCCTTTACCTCCAAAGCATTGGGGATAGAAAAAGTGAATATTATACATTTATAATAGCCTGCAGTACTTTATGCATCTATTTCTTTTCTTTTTATTGACAGGATATGAATGATTTCTCGCCAGTGTTTAGCCAAGCGCTGTACAAGGGCCTGGTGGCCCCCAATGCAGAGAAGGGAACAGTCATCACCACAGTGTTCGCTGAGGACCAAGACCCTCCTGTGAGTATCACTGACTGCTCAGTGACCAAGGATTCAGATTAAGATTCATATGTATTGGTCTTAAAGAGGATAATGATTTTCACAGCTCATGGCATTATAGTTGATGACACAAATGATTGTTTATTACACAGCGTTGTGAAATACAGCACTACCAGCAAGAACCAATGTTCACTTTGTAAAAATAGCTACCTGATTGTGTTTTATCTGTTCTGTTCCCTCTGTCACAGTTATCATAATGTGATGATTACTTATGTTAAGTACCGTTCCAGTCTCACCCTTCTGTCTATTTGTATCTGTCTTCATTGGCTTTGACATGGCTGAGCAGTTCCACACAGCCTTGCTGGTATAACCAATTTATTTGTGAATTAAATTACACCATATGGCACCAGAATTTTGACACCGTGTTTGTGCTCCGAAATGATTTCCCCTATCACAGGTGAGGCTGCACAGAGGCAGGGGAAATCAGTATAGGTTTTTGTGATTCAGCACACCATACACCACAGATTTTTACTGATTCCCGTTCGCTCTGTCAATAGGACAACAAGGACAATACAAAAAAGAAAATACATTCTGAATCAAATACATGCTAAAGAAAAAGGTTATTTTGTCCCCGGAAAAATTTAGTTCAGCGTCATCAATTCAATGCCAAATTAAGGTTAGTTTATTGGTAGTGTAATCACCTAAATATTTATTTAATAACCCCATAGGTGAGTCAGCATTTTACCTTAAATGCTCTCACACCCTCTCTCTGTTCTTTTGAGACTGGAGTTGTTTTGAATTATATCGAATGCATAGCATTGTTACATGAAAGTGTTTATTCCATGTTAGCTTGAATGGTTACTGTAGCATGTTTTCTGTGTAGAGCTAGTTAGCTTTGAGCTGGGCAAAAGTGGCAGGGTCGAGGATAGAAGATGTATTGAGCCAATTGGAAGCTGGGGTGACCAAGGTAGTCTGAGGGGCCGGGTGGGGAATTTAGCCAGGACACCGGGTTAACACCCCCAATCTTGCATTAAGTATCATGGGCTCTTTAGTGCCTACAAATAACAATACCTTTTGCAGCAAGTTAGCAGTGGGATGCAGTGTGGTATTGCTAGCCAGAAAATGTAGTAGTAATATGTAATAAAAACAGAGACATTTGGGGCTTCTGTGTGCACATCTCTTCCTCACTTTCTTGCAAGTGCGTCTCTCCTTTTTCTCACTTGTTTCTGCCCCTTTCCCCATCTCTTTCTCTCTCTCCCTGGCAGTCTCCTGGCAAGGATTTTTATATAATTGAGGGAACTGTCATTTTTTATAGTCTGCATCATTATATTGGACTCTTCTGTGAATTGTGTCCATAAAAAACAATACAGCTTTCCCTAACAATCCTCATCTGACACTTCTCGAATCTGGCAGCTCGTTATACCCTCCCAGGGGGTCTTTTGAAAAGGACATTGGAATGAAAGGAGATTGGAATGAAAGGATCTCCAGCTGGTTGTGTTCCCACCAGGGCCTATGTTCTCTCATTACTCAAAACTTTTGCACTTAATTTATCTGAATACAGTTGCTTAAAGTGATGTTGTAGTCATTACACAAACTGATAGAGTCACTGTGACCGTGTAGGGGTCCACATTTGAGTTTTATCAACTTCAGATTTTGGAAGAACTGTTCCTCAGGAGCTTCATGAAATGGGTTTCCATGGCCGAGCAGCTGCACACAAACCTAAGATCACCATGCACAATGCCAAGCGTCGGAGGTGTAAAACTCACCGCCATTGTACTCTGGAGCAGTGGAAATGCATTCTCTGGAGTGATGAATCACACTTCACAATCGGGCAGTCCGGCGGACTGTAAAGTTTGGTGAAGAAGGAATAATGATCTGGGGCTGTTTTTCATGTTTCGGGCTAGGCCTCTTAGTTCCAGTGAAGGCAAAGCTTAACGGTACAGCATACAATGACAGTCATGATGATTCTGTGCTTCCAACTGCCCTTTCCTGTTTCGGCATCACAATGTCCCCGTGCACAAAGTGAGTTCCATACAGAAGAACTTGAATGGCCTTCACAGAGCCCTGACCTCAACCCCATCGAATACCTTTGGGCTGACTTGGAACACAGAATGCGATGCCAGGCCTAATCGCTCAACATGAGTGCCTGACTTCACTAATGCTCTTGTGGCTGACTGGAAGCAAGTCCCAGCAATTTTCCAACTACTAGTGGAAAGCCTTCCCAGAAGAGTGGAGGCTGTTATAACAGGAAAGGGGGGGCCTAACCTTTTCACACGTGCCAACAAATGGCTGTGATCATTCTGTAGTGGTCCCTGTTGTGTACCATCAAACCAGTGTGATTAGAACGCTTGATTAGAATGCATATTAAAAACGTCCATTTTCGATTGACACAACAATCAGCATTTGAGCTGGCCACTTTTTTTTCACAGATATATTTTGCAAAAACACAGTTCTTACAAAGTTCTGTCCAGAATGTGACCAGTTTATTTTTTGGATGCAATGTTCAGACAGTGACAGAAGTAGATACAGCATAACACAATCATCCAAACCGGAAAATGTAGGCTAGTGGAAAGATTAACTTAACACAAGCTGTCATATTTGTATAACTTTCGACTGACAGAAACGTACCGTTTAAAATTAATCACATCACCATTGATCAAAATTATTGAGTAAAACACTTTCTAGAAATCAAAAATAACCCGAGGATGGGTAGTTTGTGCACGCCCGAAATGTTTCTTCTTCTTCGCAACAACCAAAGATAAGAGCAGACAAGATTAGTTTGGTCTGTTAATAGTATGTATGTTGAAGGGGGTGTGTCGTCTACGATCATCCACTTCCCTTCATTCGCTTCTGAAAGTTTACCTGATAGATGAGGGAACTATTCTTTCACCTCATTATAACATCTTTGACCTGACAGACGTTTACGTGACACCCACAATGCATTGTATGATGTCAACAAACATGGCGCCACACATAGCTGGCAAATAGCTTAGCTCATTATAATCAAAAGTATTTTACACACATCATAGGTGTCCGTTACAAAATACGCAATAATCGGAATGCATTATGTCACCAGTACTTGAAAACAATTATTATTATTTGTAAGGAAAACAACAAGAAAGGCAAAGCGACCACCAGTAAGAAAATGTTCGAATTCTTGCAAGACTGCGCAGATATATGCATACTTGATCTACGCAAACATGAGTGAAGTGCGGTGGGCTCTCCTCGAAGAAGGTTCAGTAAAGCCTGAAATGGGCTACTTCTATGTGAATTAATGAGGAGGCGGAACACACCTTAATTCAAACTGCTGTTAGAAAATACAACTTGTTTGAAGATAATTAGAAATTGACAAGTTGAAACATAGCCTATAGATAATTAGTAGGCAGCACGTGTTGACTGTCCTGTTGCATAATAATCACATTTTGGAACAGTGAGTGCATTCTGACATGACGTGCATGAAACAACTCACGCTGGGGCGACCATAAGAGATATTTGGAACATTGTGAAATGGCTAATGCCCATAATTTTGGAATGAGATATTCGATGAGCAGCTATCCATATATATTTGGTCATACAGTGTATCTCTCCCTTTCTGTGCATGTGTATTGTCTGTCAGTCTGTCTGTCTGTCTGTTTGTCTGTTTTCTAGTCCCTTTCGTACTCGCACTCCCACACCTTTGTGTCACCTCTTTTTTACTGTAGAAAATATACTGTATGTATTTCTCAGTTACAAAGCTTAAGTAGATGGGTGCATTATGATAAACTCTAGTTCATGGTCACTGAAGCAAACTTCTGTGAGGTGGAGGAGGGCTTAGCCTAGACTGCAGACATACAAACACAGACACATGCACACACGATATCCTCTTTACTACTCCTCTTAATTTTGGCCTTTGTGCTGCATTTTTGTTGAAGAGCACATCAAATCAAATGTTATTGGTCACATACACAAGGTTAGCAGATGTTAATGCGGGTGTAGCGAAATGCTTGTGCTTCTAGTTCAGACGGCAGTAATATCTAACAGTAATCTAACAGTTCCACAACAACTACCCAATACCCACAAATCTAAGTAAAGGGATGGAATAAGAAAATATAAATATATGGATGAGTGATGACCGAGCGGCATAGGCAAGATGTAATAGATGGTATAAAATACAGTATATACATATGAGATGAGTAATGCAAGATATGTAAACATTATATTAAGTGGCATTGTTTAAAGTGACTAGTGATACATTTATTACATCCAATTTTTAATTATTAAAGTGGCTAGAGATTTGAGTCAGGATGTTGGCAGCAGCCACTCAATGTTAGTGATGGTTGTTTAACAGTCTAATGGCCTTGAGATAGAAGCTGTTTTTCAGTCTCTCGGTCCCAGCTTTGATGCACCTGTACTGACCTCGCCTTCTGGATGATAGAGGGATGTACAAGCCGTGGCTCGGGTGGTTGTTGTCCTTGATGATCTTTTTGGCCTTCCTGTGACATCGGGCAGTGTAGGTGTCTTGGAGGGCAGGTAGTTTTCCCCCAGTGATGCGTTGTGCAGACCTCACTACCCTCTGTAGAGCGGAGCAGTTGCCGTACAGGTGGTGATGCAGCTCGATATCAAGCATGAATCAAATCTGATACATTTGTGTCAAAATATGAATATTCAAATGCTTGTAAATGAAAGTGTTTACAGTTTATGCTTATAATACCAGTGCAATGTTTATTATCACAGGCAAACAAAAACCCCAAAACAATAATTATCCATTGTCCATTATCACTAGCTTTGACTTAATAGCATTCCTTTATTGGGCAACTCAAACCTCCTGGTAGAGTATATTTTTCAAGAGATCCTAAAATTAAAAGAATTAACAACATTAGTAATTTAATCTTCTTTAATTATGTTTTAGAGATCAACAACATTTTACAAGTGTGTAATTTCCCACTTTATACACAATTAGTACAAAAAAATGTGTGGTAAACGAGGCTTGGTTTTGCTCATATTCACTTCCTGGTTTTCAACCATCTTTGAATGCATGTTTAAGTCCGATAAAAAACACATGATCATTTTATTAAATGGCATTGATTGAAATGAAAAAATATACCAAACAAAATTAATTTGTTTAATTATATTTCAAATTGGTTGTCAAAATTAGCTCAACTGCTGGAGCTGCCTGATAAAGGGTTAACGACCGAGTGTGTTTACCCCAGCAGAAGGCATAAACCATTTATGGTCTGTGAGCAAAAAGTCAGACAAGGGGAGCTGCTGTAAACCTGAAAGCACTAGTAAAGAGAGTATGATTTTACCGTCAAGGTAGGCCCCATAGAATACTGATGTGTTGGAAGCAATATGAGACCTGCAAAATAAAGTTTATAGTGTGAGGGAAATAGGAAAGGACATAGGTTTATTTATAAAAATATTATATTATATAGGCACACCGTCTCTGACCCTGAGGGCCTTTCAGCTCACACTGCAGTAGCCACATGGCCTCGGGTTCTACTCCTTAGTGATAACTTAAGGTCAGAGCATGTCCTTACATGTTAGGGAACAATATATGGCTGGTGGTGTAATCTGAAATGGTGTGCTTTTATGGGTTGTGCATGGGCAAGATACTTAGCCTATGCCCTATGTTCACCTGAAATGTTTAAGCAGAAAGTGTCTGCTGTATAAATAAATAATTCAGACAGAATGCTTACACTTTTGTTACAATATTTGGTAGGTGCAGTGTGCAGTTGCTTAACAAAAATGCCTTTGGTTTATTGCCATATTATGTTCACTTTGGATCTACAGTAACATAAACCCCTGATTCTACACACATAGCCTGGATGCTACACTCATGCCCCTCAGCGTATCAGTAAGCTCTCTCTAATCGTTTCTCACTATCTTTGGCAGATGTATCTGTGTGAGTAAACCACCCAAGGGATCTAACCCCGTATTTGCTAAATTCTGCTCAGTTTGACTCTACAGCACAGAAAACCTGTTAGGCTGTCTCAAGGCCAGCCTGCTCAGTTCTGCTGAAGGGCATTTAAGTATAACCTATATTAGTGAACAGCAAGAAAAAAAGGTGGAGTAAAAAATATAGCACTCTGAAGTGGTACATTAAAAAACATAGTTATGAGATAATCAGCCATTTGGAAGCATGATTGATCTTAATCAAATAGTCCCAGCTTTCACAAATTACTTTAAGTGTATTTGATTTGTGGATGGAGGGATGGGGGACATGGGTTGAGCGTTATATAACTCCAATAGATGTGTAAAGATAAGACTATGTTGTGTAGTCACAGTGTATCAGAGGTAGTTGGTCGAAGTTCACTTGCATGGAGAGTAACTGCCTGAGACCTCAAGACCAATGTTAGCACAAAGAGCTAACGGATAGAAAATAGCTCAGCAGGCAAACACGACCATGAGTCATGTTCAAGACCTACAGTGCCTTCAGAATGTAGCTACACCCCTTGACAAAAATATAGTGTGAATTAAAAACGGATTAAATTGAGATTTGTTTTGTCACTGGCCTACACACAATTACCAATAATGTCAAATGGGAATTATGTTTTTTGAAATTTTTCAAATGAATTACAAAACTGAAGCTGAAATGTCTTGAGTCAATAACTATTATACCCCTTTGTTATGGCAAGCCTAAATAAATTCAGGAATAAAACATATCTTAAGTCACATAACAAGTTGCATTGACTTATTCTGTGTGAAATAATAGTGTTTAACATGATTTTTGAATGACTACCTCATCTCTGTACCACACACATGCATTATCTGTAAGGTCCCTCAGTTGAGCAGTGGATTTTGAACACAGATTCAGCTACAAAGACCAGAGAGATATTCCATGGCCTCACAAAGGACGACACATATTGGTAGATGGGTAAGGAACAAAAAAACAGACATTGAACATGTCTGTTTTTTTATACATGTTGAAGTTATTAATTTGAAGTTGTATGGAGTAACACTACACCCAGTTATTACAAAGATACAGCAGTCCTTCCTAACTCAGTTGCCGGAGAGGAAGGAAACCTCTCAGGGATTTCTCCATGAGGCCAATGGTGATTTAAAACAGTTAGAGTTTAACTTCTTATGGGCAGGTGGGACTTTAGCCTCCCACCTGGCCAACATCTGGTGAAATTGTAGAGCGCGAAATTCAAACTAGAGGATTATAAATATTTAACTTTCATAAAATCACAAGTGTAATACATCAAAATAAAGCTTAACTTTATGTTAATCCAGCCGCTGTGTCAGATTTCAAAAAGGCTTTATGCCGAAAGCACACCATGCGATTAGCTAAGGACAATGCCCCGCATACAAAACAATGAAAAACATATTTCAACCAGGAGTGTGCGCAATAAAAGTCAGAAATAGCGATATAATAAATGCCTTACCTTTGATGATCTTCTTCTATTGGCACTCCAAAAAGTCCCAGATACATCACAAATGGTCATTTTGTTCGATAATGTCCTTTATATCCATAAAAACTCAGTTTAGCTGGCGTGCTTCAGTCAATAATCCACCCAGTTTCCCTCCATCAAAATACATACAAAATGAATCCCAAACAGTACTAATAAACTTTTCCAAACAAGTCAAACAATGTTTATAATCAAACCTAATACGTAAATAAACAATACAATTTAAGATGGAAAATCGTTATTGTCTTTACCGGAGAAAAATACAAAAGAACGCGCTCTCTTCCACACGCTTGTAAACACTGGAAGCCACCTAGAAAAACTAAAATTTCTGGCTAATTTTTCCAAATACCAGCATGAAACTCTTTCTAAAGACTGATTACATCTAGTGGAAGCCCTAGAAACTGAAATCTGGGAGGATTTCACATTATAATAAAAGTGACAGCCATTGTCCTCGGGGTTTCACCTGCCATATCAGTTCTGTTACACTCACAGACATAATAGTAACAGTTTTAGAAACGTTAGAGTGTTTTCAATCCAAACCGACCAATTATATGCATATCCTGGGCTTCTGGGCCTAATGAACAGGTAGTTTACTTTGGGCCCACTTTTCATCCGGATGTGAAAATACTGCCCCCTACCCAAGACAGGTTAATGACTGTAATAGGAGAAAACTGAGGATGGATCAACAACATTGTAGTTACTCCACAATACTAACCTAATTGACAGAATGAAAAGAAGGAAGCCTCCTGTTTGCAATAAGGCACGAAAGTAATACTGCAAAAATGTAGCAAAGCAATTAACTTTTGTCCTGAATACAAAGTGTTATCCCTAGGGCAATTCCAATGCAACACATTATCGAGTACCATTCTCCATATTGTCAAGCATAGTGGTAGCTTCATCATGTTACAGGTATGCTTTTAATCATTAAAGACTGTGGAGTTTTTCAGGATAAAAAGAAACAGATTGGAGATTGGAGACACGGGCAATATCCTGGAGGAAAACATGGTTCAGTCTGCATTCCATTAGTCACTGTGTCACGCCCTGGTCGAAGTATTTTGTGTTTTTCTTCATGTATTTGGTCAGGCCAGGGTGTGACGTGGGTTTTTGTATGTGGTGTGTAGCTTAGTGGGATTGTAGCTTAGTGGGGTGTTCTAGGAAAGTCTATGGCTGTCTGAAGTGGTTCTCAATCAGAGACAGGTGTTTATCGTTGTCTCTGATTGGGAACCATATTTAGGCAGCCATATTCTTTGGTTGTATTGTGGGTGATTGTCCTTAGTGTCTTGATGTCCTTAGTCTGTGTTAGTTTGCACGAGTTAAGGCTGTTTCGGTTTTCACTACGTTTATTGTTTTGTAGAGTTTGTGTTTTGGATTCGCGTTACATTGTGTGATTAAACATGGATCGCAATATACACGCTGCAGTTTGGTCCGACTCTCCTTCACCACATGAAAACCGTGACATACTGCAAGATAAATTCACCTTTCAGCAGGACAATAACCTAAAACACAAGGCCAAATCTACCCTGGAGGTGCTTACCAAGATGCAAGTGAATGTTCCTGAGTAGCCAAGTCACAGTTTTGACTTAAATCTGCTTGAAAAATCTTTGGCAAGACCTGAAATGGTTGTCGAGCAATGATGAACAACCAATTTGACAGAACTTTGAAATGAATCATGGGCAAATATTGTACAATCTAGGTGTGCAAAGCTCTTAGAGGCTGACCCAGAAACACCCACAGATGTAATTTTCTCAAAATGAGATTCTAACATGTATTGACTCAGGTGTGTGAATACTTATGTAAATGAGATATTTCTGTATTTAATTTTAAATAAATGTGAAGAAAAAAAAACATGTTTTCACTTTTTCATTATGGAGGATTGTGTGTAGATTTGTAGATTTGTATTTTGTCCATAATGATTTCAAGTTGTAATACAACAAAATGTGGAATAAGTCAAGGGGGATGAATAGTTTATGAAAGTGCTGTAGGTGCACGACCCGGTTAGGTGAATTGGGAATACGTTTGCTTTCCAAGCTGCTGTTGAAATGGTTGCTTCTTTGTGCCTACTCTGACCTACTCCTGTGTGTAATAAAAAATAATATATCAGTCGATCAATTATGTCCCCTATGGAAATATACAATATAAAAGGTTAAAATAGAGGAGTACACTCATCTAACATGTCTGTCTTGGTCCTTGTGTTTCTGGCCCAGGGTACTCCGGCCAGTCTGGTGCGTTACAGAGTGGAAGATGACCAATCACCTTACAGCGGTAGCATCTTTGATGTCGAGGAGGACTCTGGGAGTATAATCACCAAGGTCAACCTCAACGAACAACCCAGTGTCACCTTCAAGGTAGGTGGTGATGATGATGCGTCGACAGACACGGTTGCCCTGATTCTAGCTCCTAACCAACATATGATTTAGTTTATTTTGATGTTATTTCTTACATTATTTGCTTACACGTTTCTAGTACTATTATCTACAGCCAAAAATAACTTTGGGATATTAAATTGGAGGTCACCCACCAGATATTCGACTCCCCATACCTAGATCCTTTCTTTGGACTCCCCCAAGCTAGCCCCATTCATCCCAGGTGATTTTACAAAACGTCACTGCCGGAGAAGAGGGAGCAGGAGTGGGATCTTAGTTAGACTCAGGAGGCATGCATTCCACCTACTGCATCAGAGAATATTACTCACTAATGTTCAGTCCTTGGGCAATAAAATTGATAAACTCAGGACGAGGATCTCCTTCCAGAGATACGGGACTGTAACATACTCTGTTTTACGTAATTCTGTCTCTCTCCGGATATATTGTCCCTGTCCATACAACCAGTGGGTTCTCCATTCATTGCGCAGAGAGGAACAAAGGCCTCTCCAGGAAACAAAGAGATGGAGGGGATGTCTCATGATTAATAAAACACGGTGTGATTGTGCTAATGTACAGGAAGTCCTTTTGTTGGAATATCTCACCATCAAAAGCCAATCGCACTACCTCCCGAGATCATATTCTTTGGTTATAGTCCCTTGCTCGTGTTTCTTGGCCCAAGAAAGTCTATTCTTATTATTGGTGTACTTCGTAGTGGTTTCTTTGCATCAATTCAGCCATGATGACCTGATTCACGCGGTCTCCACTGAACAGTTGATGTTGAGATGTGTCTGTTACTTGAACTCTGTGAAGCATTTATTTGGGCTGCAATTTTTGAGGCTGTTAATAAAACCTCTCTGGGATATGTGGGATGCTAGCGTCTCACGTAACCAACAGCCAGAGAAATTGCAGGGCGCCAAATTCAAAACAACAGAAATCTCATAATTCAAATTCCTCAAACATACAAGTATTATACACCATTTTAAAGATAAACATCTTGTTAATCCAGGCACAGTGTATGACTTCAAAAAGGCTTTACGGCGAAAGCACACCTTGTGATTATGTTAGGTCAGTGCCAAGTCACAGAAAAACATACAGCCATTTTCCAAAGAAAGAGAGGTGTCACAAAACTCAGAAATAGCATTATAAATATTCACTTACCTTTGATGATCTTCATTGGAATGCACTCCCAGGAAACCCAGTTCCATAATAAATGTTTGTTTTGTTCGATAAAGTCCATCATTTATGTCCAAATACCTCCTTTTTGTTTGCGCGTTTAGCCCAGTAATCCAAATGCACAGTGCGCGAGCAATTAGTTCAGATGAAAAATCTAAAAGTTATATTATAGTTCGTAGAAACATGTCAAACGATGTATAGAATCAATCTTTATGATGTTTTTAACATAAATCTTCAATAATGTTTCACCCGGACAAGTCCTTTGTCTTTAGAAATTAAAAGGAACGCAGCTAACTCTCACGGCCACACACCTGACATGACATTCTGCTAGATCTCTGACTCAAACAGCTCTTATTCTCTCCCCTTCACAGTAGAAGCCTGAAACAAGGTTCTAAAGATTGTTGACATCTAGTGGAATCCTTAGAAAGTGCAATATGACCCCATAGACACTGTATATTGGTTAGGCAAAGACTTGAAAACCTACAAACCTCAGATTTCCCACTTCCCGGTTGGATTTGTTTCTCAGGTTTTTGCCTGCCATATGATTTCTGTTATAGTCAGACATCATTCAAACACTTTTAAAAACTTCAGAGTGTTTTCTATCCACATCCACTACTTATATGCATATTCTAGCTTTTGGGCCTGAGTAGCAGGCAGTTTACTCAGTTTACTCATGAACTTATCCTTTGCAGCAAAGGTAACTCTGGGTCTTCCTTTCCTGTGGCGGTCCTCATGAGAGGCAATTTCATTATAGCACTTGATGGTTTTTGCGACTGCACTTGAAGAAAGTTCTTGACATTTTCCGTATTGACTGACCTTCATGTCTTAAAGTAATGATGGACTGTCGTATCTCTTTGCTTATTTGAACTGTTCTTGCCATAATATGGACTTGGTCTTTTACCAAATAGGGCTATCTTCTGTATAACAACCCTGCCTTGTCACAACACAACTGATTGGCTATAACAGATTTTTTTTGTTATTAATATTTTTCATAATTTCATGATTAGAATAGAATAGACTAAAATATAATATAATTAAACTTGATTGTCCATTCAGGATGGACAGTTTTCTTTGGCATCACCTTACAATAAAGGGATCACATTCACATACATTCTCACATCATACACATTTAAACCAGTCAGTCCATCATATTGTATACATTAAAAACATAGAGGACATTGATACATTCACTCACAACTGACCACTGTCCCAACTGCACTGGATAGATAAGTACATACTGATACAATTTACATTGCATTTAGTAGTCCAACAGCACAAAGAACAAATTAATGTTTGAACACTTTCTTCTTGGCCATGGGCATTCTGAAGCGGATGGAAACCTCTCTCAGTAGTCGTTTCAGCAGTGTGTGTATTTGCATTGTATTGAATTTTGAACTAAAATCATTAAATCAAATCTGTGCATAGGATTTTGCATGTTGCAGGTGACTAGCCACCATTTTCACCAAGGTCAGGGTAGCATCCTCAGTCCCGCTTTGTGCCTTGTAGGCAAACTGTAACGTCCAGTTGATCTTCTATGGACAGGGTAAGGAGCTTACTGACAACCCTTTCCATGCATTTGGCCAGAAGGGGCATTAGGGCCACAGGTCGAAAGTAATTTGGTGATTCGCCCCCTAGCAAAGCCTTCATCATATTTTTATTCTTCAGGCTATTATACAGACTCCACTTGTGACTAAACCACGGTGTACCTGTATATTAAGTTCCTGAAATGATACAATTCATACACACACTCCCACAGGAGGTAAACTTAGCTCAGCATAACCTTGGCAGTAAGCACTAGGAGCAGGTGCTGAGTGATATTAGGTTCTAATAAGTCTCTCTCTCTCTCTCTTGCAAGAATGTTGGATCGATAGATTCATACACGTTCTCTGGGTGGGTTGAAGCTTGGTTCCCAGATCTTTTAGTCCCCTTTCCAACCTCTCCTGTTATTAGTTTTCATGCCCTACATATGTGCAGAATAGATGGCGAATTAGTAATGCATGTGCTTATGTGTGTTCTCAGTTGGTGGTGATAGCCTTTGACGATGGAGAGCTAGTGAAGGAGAACCGGACCCTGGTGGAGATCACTGTTCTCCAGCCCTCCAGGATCCCCATCTTCACTGAAGTGGAGTACAGGTAACACAAACAAATAAATACACACTCATGCTTGCACTCCCACACACACTAACACTAAAACATTTTAGTGGTCCCCCTCTTGGTGGCGGAAAGAAAAAAGGTTTTAAAGTGAATTTCCTCCAATTCTACGCATTTTGCTATGGGACGTAGAGAAAATGTTGCAGTTAAAAAAACACATTTCATGCTATTCTACACATTGTGCCATGGGGCGGACAGAACATTTTGCAGTTTGGAAGCGCAACAGAAGCCAATAAACAAATTGATAGAAAACCTCCTATGTGGTGTTGATATTAGTCCGGAACAATCTATTGTCAAATTTCACAATAAGGTGTAAATAGAATGATTTTGTAAGTCTCGTCCAAAACAGAGTTTTGTAAGTGAGTTCGTCATGACTTGAGGGTTGGGTTTTGATTTCGACAATGCTGACTTGCCTACTAACACAGAATACAAAGCTGGGGTGAATGTGATTAATTCAAGCCTACCACAGAACACACAAGACAGTGAGACAGACCTGCCCATCAACGCAGAACATCTGACTTTGTTAACATACGTTGTCTTTTGGGCTTCACCAACGTTTAGGGTGCCAGTGCTTTCAGTGGTCGACCGTCCAACTGCTCCAACTGGAGAAGATTGTTGGCCCCCGAGGTAACCCTAGGAAGACAAAGACAAAATTATCAGTGTTAGGGATACTACACCTATCCTCAGGTTATTTTGTGTGCAAAAGCAAATAGTTGTTATCTGAGATTTTTTATATTCACCTTAACTTCTTGTGTCGAGCCATCCTGGATCCGGTATCGTGATTACAGCCTCAAGCTCATTACCATAACGCAACGTTAACTATTCATGAAAATCGCAAATGAAATTAAATGAATCTATTTGCTCTCAAGCTTAGCCTTTTGTTAACAACACTTTCATCTCAGATTTTCTAAAAATATGCTTCTCTACCATATCAAACTAGCATTTAGCATTTAGCGTTAGCATTTAGCATTTAGCATTTAGCATTTAGCATTTAGCATTTAGCATTTAGCATTTAGCATTAAGCAGGCCACATTTTCACAAAAACCAGCAAAAACATTCAATAAATCATTTACCTTTGAAGAACTTCGGATGTTTTCAATGAGGAGACTCTCAGTTAGATAGCAAATGTTCAGTTTTTCCTGAAATATATTTTGTGCAGGAGAAATCGGTCCGTTTGGTGCATCACGTTTGGCTACCAAAAAAAACAGAAAATTCAGTTATCCAGACGCCAAACTTTTTTCCAAATTAACTCCATAATATCGACTGAAACATGGCAAATGTTGTTTAGAACCAATCCTCAAGGTGTTTTTCACATATCTCTTCAATGTGGTATCGTTCCTGGAAGTGTGCTTTCCTGTCTGTGTCCCATGGCAAAATGAGTGTTACTGACAATTGCGCACCGATTTTAAACAAAGGACACCGGACGGCCCCCTGGCAAATGTAGTCTCTTATGGCCAATCTTCCAATGAGATGCCTACAAATATATATATATATACAATGCTGCAGACATCTTGGATGAACGGCAGAACGCATAAGCTCGTTCACAGCATATTCACAGCCATATAAGGAGATGTTAGTAAACACAGCGTCAAAAATCCTGTTCATTTCCTGTTTGAAGTTTCATCCTGGTTTTGCCTGTAGCATTAGTTCTGGGGCACTCACAGATAATACCTTTGCAGTTTTGGAGACGTCAGAGTTTTGTCTTTCCAAGGCTGTCAATTCCATGCATAGTCGAGCATCTTTTCGTGACAAAATATTGCGCTTAAAACAGGCACGTCTTTTTATCCAATAATGAAATAGCGCCCCCATAGCTTCAACTGGTTAACAGATGGTGACCCCAGATAGGAGTGAAAGAGCAACGAGGTTTCCCAGGTTTAGCCTTCCTTTCGTCCTTCCAAACTGAGTAATTCACCCGGATGTTGTAGCACTTGGTCCCCTTCTTGATTCTGCTCCAATAGCTCTCCTTCTGTTTCTCCTGCGCCATGTCAATGTTCAGTCTCACCTTGATTGATAACAGGAATAAATGCAATTATATTTCATGTCACAAATACATTTCTTGCATATCCGTTGGAGGGCCGGAAAATTCATTTACAATCATTTTACCTGGTCAAAAACCTCCACATCCTTCTCAGTCTGTGAATGAAGGTGGTCCTCGAAGGCATCTGATCTGGCATCTGATCTGGCTCGACAACTTCCACCACATCAGGTTGGGTATCAGTGATCTGAAAGTATGTTATACGAAAATGGCAATAGACAAACAACAACAAATCAAATGTATTTATATAGCCCTTCGTACATCAGCTGATATCTCAAAGTGCTGTACAGAAACCCATCCTAAAACCCCAAACAGCAAGCAATGCAGGTGTAGAAGCATGGTGGCTAGGAAAAACTCCCTAAAAAGGCCACAACCTAGGAAGAAACCTAGAGAGGAACCAGGCTATATGGGGTGGCCAGTCCTCTTCTGGCTGTGCCTGCCGGGTGGAGATAATAACAGAACATGGCCAAGATGTTCAAATGTTCATAAATGACCAGCATGGTCAAATAATAATAATCACAGGCAGAACAGTTGAAACTGGAGCAGCAGCACGGCCAGGTGGACTGGGGACAGCAAAGAGTCATCATGCCAGGTAGTCCTGAGGCATTGTCCTAGGGCTCAGGTCCTCCGAGAGAGAGAGAGAAAGAAAGAGAGAAAGAGAGAATTAGAGATGGCATACTTAAATTCACACAGGACACAGGATAGGACAGGAGAAGTACTCCAGAAATAACAAACTGACCCTAGCTCCCCGACACATAAACTACTGCAGCATAAATACTGGAGGCTGAGACAGGAGGGGTCAGGAGACACTGTGGCCCCATCCAATGACACCCCTGGAAAGGGCCAAACAGGAAGGATATAACACGACCCACTTTTCCAAAGCACAGCCCCCACACCACTAGAGGCATATATTCAACCACCAACTTACCATCCTGAGACGAGGCCGAGTATAGCCCACAAAGATCTCCGCCACGGCACAACCCAAGGGGGAGCGCCAACCCAGACAGGAAGATCACATCAGTGACTCAACCCACTCAAGTGTCTGTGTCTGTGTCTGCACCCCTCCTAAGGACGTCATGAAAGAGCACCAGTAAGCCAGTGACTCAGCCACTGTAATAGGGTAAGAGGCAGAGAATCCCAGTGGAAAGAGGGGAACCGGCCAGGCAGAGACAGCAAGGGTTGCTCCAGAGCCTTTCCGTTCACCTTCACACTCCTGGGCACCCCTCCTAAGGACGGCATGAAAGAGCACCAGTAAGCCAGTGACTCAGCCACTGTAATAGGGTAAGAGGCAGAGAATCCCAGTGGAAAGAGGGGAACCGGCCAGGCAGAGACAGCAAGGGTTGCTCCAGAGCCTTTCCGTTCACCTTCACACTCCTGGGCACCCCTCCTAAGGACGGCATGAAAGAGCACCAGTAAGCCAGTGACTCAGCCACTGTAATAGGGTAAGAGGCAGAGAATCCCAGTGGAAAGAGGGGAACCGGCCAGGCAGAGACAGCAAGGGTTGCCCCAGAGCCTTTCCGTTCACCTTCACACTCCTGGGCCAGACTACACTCAATCATATGACCCACTGAAGAGATGAGTCTTCAGTAAAGACTTAAAGGTTGATACCGAGTTTGCGTCTCTCACATGGGTAGGCAGACCATTCCATAAAAATGGAGATCTATAGGAAAAAGCCCTGCCTCCAGCTGTTTGCTTAGAAATTCTAGAGACAATTAGGAGGCATGCGTCTTGTGACCGTAGCGTACGTGTAGGTATGTACGACAGGACCAAATCAGAGAGATAGTTAGGAGCAAGCCCATGTAAAGCTTTGTAGGTTAGCAGTTAAACCTTGATATCAGCCCTTGCCTTGACAGGAAGCCAGTGTAGGGAGGCTAGCACTGGAGTAATATGATCAGGATTCTAGCAGCCATATTTAGCACTAACTGAAGTTTATTTAGTGATTTATCCGGGTAGCCGGAAAGTAGAGCATTGCAGTAGTCTAACCAAGAAGTAACAAAAGCATGGATTCATTTTTCTGCATCATTTTTGGACAGAAAGTTTCAGATTTTTGCAATGTTACGTAGAAGGAAAAAAGCTGTCCTTGAAACAGTCTTGATATGTTCATCAAAAGAGAGATCAGGGTCCAGAGTAACGCCGAGGTCCTTCACAGTTTTATTTGAGACGACTGTACAACCATTAAGATTAATTGTCAGATTCAACAGAAGATCTCTTTGTTTCTTGTGACCCAGAACAAGCATCTCTGTTTTGTCCGAGTTTAAAAGTAGAAAGTTTGTAGCCATCCACTTCCTTATGTCTGAAACACAGGCTTCTAGTGGCTTCACCATGTTTCATTGAAATGTACAGCTGTGTGTCATCCGCATAGCAGTGAAAGTTAACATCATGTTTTCGATTGACATCCCCAAGAGGTAAAATATATAGTGAAAACAATAGTGGTCCTAAAACGGAACCTTGAGGAACACCGAAATTTACAGTTGATTTGTCAGAGGACAAACCATTCACAGAGACAAACTGATATCTTTCCAACAGATAAGATCTAAACCAGGCCAGAACTTGTCCGTGTAGACCAATTTGGGTTTCCAATCTCTCCAAAAGAATGTGGTGATCGATGATATCAAAAGGTAATTTACCACCTTCACAAGTGCAGTCTCAGTGCTATGATGGGGTCTAAAACCAGACTGAAGCATTTTGAATACATTGTTTTGTCTTCAGGAAGACAGTGAGTTGCTGCGCAACAGCTTTTTCTGATATTTCTGAAAACTAAGTAATCAAAAATTTGAAAGACTACAGTATATGCAATAATTTGAAATACAATTGCATTGTATACAGTTGAAGTCAGAAGTTTACATACACCTTAGCCAAATACATTTAAACTCAGTTTTTTCACAAATCCTGACATTTAATCCTGGTACAAATTCCCATGCCTTAAGTGAGTTAGGATCACCACTTTATTTTAAGAATGTGAAATGTCAGAGTAATAGCAGAGATAATTTTTTATTTCAGTTTTTATTTCTTTCATCACATTCCCAGTGGGTTAGAAGTTTACATACACTCAATTAGTATTTGGTAGCATTGCTTTTAAATTGTTTAACTTGGGTCAAACGTTTTAGGTAGCCTTCCACAATAAGTTGGGTGAATTCTGTCCCATTCCTCCTGACAGAGCTGGTGTAACTAAGTCAGGTCTGAGTCAGCAAAGCACCCTCACAACATGATGCTGCCACCCCCGTGCTTCAAGGTTGGGATGGTGTTCTTCGGCTTGCAAACCCCCCCCCTTGTCCTCCAAACATAATAAGGGTCATCATTGTTATTGTTTTTTATTTTTTCCCCTATCTTTTCCCACATGTACAGTTGCAAACAGTAGTGTGGCTTTTTTTATGGAGGTTTTGAAGCAGTGGCTTATTCCTTGCTGAACAGTTATTTTAATTTAATTTGATTTATTTCACCTTTATTTAACCAGGTAGGCAAGTTGAGAACAAGTTCTTATTTACAATTGCGTCCTGGCCAAGATAAAGCAAAGCAGTTCGACAAATACAACAACACAGTTACAGTTACACGTGGAGTAAAACAAACAGTCAGTAATACAGTAGAAAAATAAGTCTATATCCGATGTGAGCAAATGAGGTGAGATAAGGGAGGTAAAGGCAAAATAAGGCCATGGTGGCGAAGTAAATATAATATAGCAAGTGAAACACTGGAATGGTAGATTTGCAGTGGAAGAATGTGTGAAGTAGAAATATAAATAGTGGGGTGCAAAGCTAAATAAATACATACAGTAGGGGAAGAGGTAGTAGTTTGGGCTAAATTATAGATGGGCTATGTACAGGTGCAGGGCAGCCTAGTGGTTAGAGCGTTGGACTAGAAACCGGAAGGTTGCAAGTTCAAATCTCCAAGCTGGTACAAATCTGTTGTTCTGCCACTGAACAGGCAGTTAACCCACTCTTCCTACGCCATCATTGAAAATAAGAATTTGTTCTTAACTGACTTGCCTAGTTAAATAAAGGTACAATTTAAAAAAATCTGTGATCTGCTCTGACAGCTGGTGCTTAAAGCTAGTGAGGGAGATAAGTGTTTCCAGTTTCAGAGATTTGTGTAGTTCGTTCCAGTCATTGGCAGCAGAGAACTGGAAGGAGTGGTGGCCAAGGGAAGAATTGGTTTTGGGGATGACCAGAGAGATATACCTGCTGGAGCGCGTGCTACAGGTGGGTGTTGCTATGGTAACCAGCAAGCTGAGATAAGGGGGGACTTTACCTAGCAGGGTCTTGTAGATGACCTGGAGCCAGTGGGTTTGGCGACGAGTATGATGCCAGGGCCAGCCAACGAGAGTGTACAGGTCGCAGGGGTGGGTAGTATATGGGGCTTTGGTGACAAAATGGATGGCACTGTGATAGACTGCATCCAATGTATTGAGTAGGGTGTTGGAGGCTATTTTGTAAATGATATCGCCGAAGTCGAGGATCGGTAGGATGGTCAGTTTTACGAGGGTATGTTTGGTAGCATGAGTTATGTCGATATAGGACTAGTTTTACTGATGATATAGATACTTTTGTACCTGTTTCCTCCAGCATTTTCACAAGGTCCTTTGCTGTTGCTCCGGGATTGATTTTCACTTTTTGACCAAAGTACATTCATCTCTAGGAGACAGAACGTGTCTCCTTCCTGAAGGCTGCATGGTCCCATGGTCTTTATACTTGCGTTCTATTGTTTGTACAGATGAAAGTGGTACCTTCAGGCATTTGGAAATTGCTCCCAAGGATGAACCAGACTTGTGGAGGTCTAGAATTTATTTTCTGAGGTCTTGGCTGATTTCTTTACACAATTTAAAACGGCCAAACTCTATTCACAACAGTATTCAGTTGGTAAGAGACAGATATTCAGTAAATACGAGGAATAGATTGTCCACCATCTATGTGTTATCCAGACAGAAAAGAGTAATAGGCCAAATAACATTTAGATTTAGAGCAATAAAGAAACGTAATAATTTATCTGAGCAAACCATGAACCTTTCAATATATAAATTCAAACAATACTTTAAAACCATTTAAATATAATACATAGGAAAGTTGTGCTGGACTATGGTAGATTAATAATCAATCAATCTTTTTAGACTGCTCAAGTATTTACCTGGTCAATATGTCAGTGTATTACGTCTGTTTGTAACAGTGTGTTATATGTGACAATGTGATCATATTATAAATTGCAATTTAATGTTTAAGGACTCTTGGAAGATTAGTCCAAATGAGGACTAAAAGAGATCCTAATAAAACAAAATCAAAACCTCAGTCAACAGCTGCTGTGTGCAAAGATAATTACTTTCAGGTGGTTCTCCCACCCTTCTTGGTAACAATCAAGGGACATGCCCTTGGCAGTGTTGAGGGACTGGTTGGTCCATTCACCAAAGCTGTAGGGGTAAGGAAAGTGATGTCTGATTATGTACCATGGAAAAACAAAAACAAATTGTAAAAAATAAGTTAAACAAATCATTGGTAGCAGATTATAATGTATAACATCCGCACCTTGTTCCAGCGTTCATGACCTCGCTCACTCAAGATGACCTCATGAGAAACCTCATGAGAAACGTGGCTGTTGAAGATGTCCATCATCGTCTTGAAGGTGGCCTCGCCAGTTTCGTTCTTGATGAGTGTCATACACAACAAAATCTACTTTTGGTTCCAAGGACCCTTTATAATTTAGATTTAAGCACGTGCCCTTTATTTACTGACCTTAATGGGTATTGCCTTCACCCACTTGGTAAAATGATCGGTCGCCGTCAGACACCTGCTGTTGCTATTCCTGGATTTCGTGAAGGGTCCGATAATATTAAAGTGTTAGAAGGAAGATTACTTTATTCTTACCAGTATCTGTGTTATACAGTATAAAGATATTCATATTTGTAAGGATACTGACTCTGCTGTGGTCAAATATTGCAACCAATACAAAACAACTTATCAGGTCAAAATTTTAATTGGGACACTTACCAATCATGTGCCATAGTGAAACAACTTTGATGGGCTTCAACTCCAGTGCCACAGTCTTCAAACATCTGACAGGCTAGACAGGGTACTGACTTTTAAGCAAAAAGTCACAAATTGAAACATTGTGTGCTCTTTGATTTGACATTCATTGAAATCATAATAACTTCAGATATAACAGAATGTGATTGATAAACAAAAGCTTGTTTAAATTGCCCAGCTGTCCACCTCCTTGACAATTCCCTGTCAGAAGAAGCGTAGGTTGATTTTGGCAATCATGCACTCCAACGGCCAGCATACATCTTTGTCAACACAGCATACATCCCCCTACCCCTTCTCTCTCTGTGTCTGTCTAGCAAAAACACCTAGTTAAGGGCATTTGGAATTACCATAATTGCTTACACCTACCCATTCACATACTAATGGCTGAAATTGAGTCAATGGAATTGTATCAACCACATGGAAACAACTTGCTTGATACCATTCTATTTACTCCATTCCTGACAGTCTTTTGTACATCGCGCTGGTCCGTACAATTAACCTTATTTTAGCGCCGAAAAAACGTAATGCTTCCAGATCAACTGTGATATCAATACCATTGTAAAGCACAAGTTCTCCCCTTTCCAACAAAATCAATGACGAGCCCATCATCATGCCCATCTCTGCATGATTCAAGAAGGCAATGAGCTCCGTCGGGGCTTTTTTTAAATGGTGGGTGGGAAGCTAAACCTATTGCTTGATAGTGAGAAGGAGAGATGTCGTGTGGGGAAACATATTTTTTCACTCAATCTGTCCAATTTATCACCTTATCGCCTCTAAAATGTAAATAAAACACTATAAAGAGTTTATATAATATAACATATCTATTTGAAAGTTTGTGTCGAATTTGAATTGGGTTTTTAGGGAGGATGCTAAAGTGATCTTCAGAAGTAAACAGCGGCTTTTGAGAGTCATGATAGCTTGGAGTGATGACGCAAAAAATGACTAGGTTTCCCCCCTTACCTGTCCCTGTCCCTTTCTTGTTTTTAAACGGTGAGAGAAGTGCTACACCAGGTGGAGAGAGGCTGTAACTCAGAATTAGTTGCTTTATGCATGCTGTACGTTATGCCATGACACGTCACGATGTAACGTACAGTGTCGGAGGGGGCAGTTTTTTAAAAACTTTTTACCAATACTATAAAGCCATTACCATGACAATCAACGTTTGAATAGAAACGTAGTTCACACCCCAGATTTTGATGTCAACACAGTCACTCCAGTCCCATTAGTTATCTTTCCAGCCTCGTTTGAATGCCGTGGTTGCATTTGTACGGAATGGGGTTAGCATACGTTAGCTCGATTAAAATGGTTGTACATAGCTAAATCCATCCATTTATCTAATAGAAGTTAACTGCTTAACTTTACCCTGAAGTTCTCTGAATCTTGCACCTCTTGTCAAGATCAGTGGTTCCTTCATAGTACTTCGCAGGGTTGGAAAGATAAAATCTTCTTGAGGGATACCATTGAAGTGCAAGCTACATACAAACAGAAAGCTACAATAACAGTTACAGCTACGGTAGCTGGCTAGCTGAATAGGCAGGCTGAGGTATCTAAGTACAGTAGCTACTAACGTCAGTCCAAAAGAGCTTAAATTATTTCTTCATATTTAACAATATTTACTTATATAATGACAAATATATGGTAAAGAAAGTGTGTTGTCTTTTCCGTCCTCTAAAGCAACTCCTTGTAGAGCAATTCTGAGGTAATCATTTTGTGTGGACTGAGTGAGCTCTTATGAGGTGAAATAGAGCTAGACCTGCCCGTGTCCTCCTTCCTTTTTACAAGGTAAAATAGAGCCAAGCAACCAGCATAGCAACAGACACTTTGTTTCCTTACGCAATCTGGGAAAAATTTTGCAAGTTCTTGCAACAGCCCTAGCAATAGAAGCTAGAGCTCATCAAATCCCATTGTGACGCAGTGGGGGACACTTTTTGGCAGGGGGACACTATTTGATTGATCAGGTTTAACTTATAGCTAGATATCTCAATATGACAGAATTATAACTGTGACCGCTTATGTTGCTTATGGCCAGGGCTGGCACTGCACATACTTGACTATGGCCATATGCACCTTACAATACACCTTACATTTACACCAATAACTGGTGAGAGTGCCAAGCTGATGGATAGGTTTGTTGAGCAGAAACACAACAACACCTTAACACTACGAATCAGGTTTGAAGAGTTTTTTTATTTTTTTATTTCACCTTTATTTAACCAGGTAGGCAAGTTGAGAACAAGTTCTCATTTACAATTGCGACCTGGCCAAGATAAAGCAAAGCAGTTCGACAGATACTTTATTATATTATTATATATTACAACGACACTGAGTTACACATGGAGTAAAACAAACATACATTCAATAATACAGTATAAACAAGTCTATATACAATGTGAGCAAATGAGGTGAGAAGGGAGGTAAAGGCAAAAAAGGCCATGGTGGCAAAGTAAGTACAATATAGCAAGTAAAACACTGGAATGGTAGTTTTGCAATGGAAGAATGTTCAAAGTAGAAATAAAAATAATGGGGTGCAAAGGAGCAAAATAAATAAATAAATTAAATACAGTTGGGAAAGGGGTAGTTATTTGGGCTAAATTATAGGTGGGCTATGTACAGGTGCAGTAATCTGTAAGCTGCTCTGACAGTTGGTGCTTAAAGCTCGTGAGGGAGATAAGTGTTTCCAGTTTCAGAGATTTTTGTAGTTTGTTCCAGTCATTGGCAGCAGAGAACTGGAAGGAGAGGCGGCCAAAGAAAGAATTGGTTTTGGGGGTGACTAGAGAGATATACCTGCTGGAGCGTGTGCTACAGGTGGGAGATGCTATGGTGACCAGTGAGCTGAGATAAGGGGGGACTTTACCTAGCAGGGTCTTGTAGATGACATGGAGCCAGTGGGTTTGGCGACGAGTATGAAGCGAGGGCCAGCCAACGAGAGCGTACAGGTCGCAATGGTGGGTAGTATATGGGGCTTTGGTGACAAAACGGATTGCACTGTGATAGACTGCATCCAATTTGTTGAGTAGGGTATTGGAGGCTATTTTGTAAATGACATCGCCAAAGTCGGGGATTGGTAGGATGGTCAGTTTTACAAGAGTATGTTTGGCAGCATGAGTGAAGGATGCTTTGTTGCGAAATAAGAAGCCAATTCTAGATTTACTTTGGATTGGAGATGTTTGATATGGGTCTGGAAGGAGAGTTTACAGTCTAACCAGACACCTAAGTATTTGTAGTTGTCCACGTATACTAAGTCAGAGCCGTCCAGAGTACTGATGTTGGACAGGCGGGTAGGTGCAGGTAGCGATCGGTTGAAGAGCATGCATTTAGTTTTACTTGTATTTAAGAGCAGTAAGCGAGGTAACATTGGTCAACTCTGATAATCGGCTCCAGGGCATGCTAACTCAGGGCTAACTGAGTTGTCTGAGCCGCGAGTTGAGTACTAATGAAATCAGATTCCCTCCCTCGCAAAAATTGCCATCATCCCCTTAATTTGAAGAAGATAGATTAAATAATTTAATCAAATGTATTTTTTTGTGTGTAAAAATATAGCCATGTTAAAATACCTATCACTTTACACATTTAATAAACTGAATAACAAAGCACACCAAAGAGGGCATTAATGATAAATAATAAAAATAAACACGCCACTTCTATGAGCCTATTTCACACCATTTACCTAAAAATGTAAATGTGACACTGACTCACCCATGTATTGATGTTTCAGCATTGTCTCAATGAACAGTTATGCGTTCGACGAGCCACGTGCTAAATGCATGCTCAGTTACAAGCCTGTTAGAGTTAGCAGCAGACGGATGAGCAATATCCACCGTCTATTACGGATGAAGCATGAGCTGGAATGTGAAGCTAACTGAAACTGGCTAGCTTTAGAAATCCCTGAGTAGATCTAGCTTGCATCGTAGTATACCCCTCAGGTCACATTCTCCCTCATCAGGCCATGATAAATATTTTAAAACATTGTATACCCATCATCAGTGAAGATGAATAATGTATCTGCAAGCTTCCATTAAATTTTTGGGGGCCCAGAGTTGACAATCTATTATTTAAAGCAGTTATTATTGTGTAATTATATTTGCTGATGCTTGTGTCTCAGCTGGGATATTGTGCACAATGTGAGAAGATTTACCAAAATGTGTGAAGACAAGGGTTGTTGAGAGAAGTTTGTAAAATATCATGCATTGGAGCTCTGTTTTCCTCGCATGCAGACTGTATATAATGAGGAGTATACAGTGCATTCAGAAAATGTTCAGACCCCTTCCCCTTTTCCACATTTTGCTATGTTACATCCTAATTCTAAAATGGAATAAATAAAAATGGTCCTCATCAATCTACACACAATACCCCATAATGGCATAGCGAAAACAGTTTGTTTTTATGTTTGCAAATCTATTACAAATAAAAAGAAATACAGAAATACCTTATTTACATAAGCATTCAGACCCTTGGCTATGAGACTCGATATTGAGCTCAGGTGCATCCTGTTTCTAATGATTGTCCTTGATGTTTCTACAACTTGATTGGAGTCCACCTGTGGTAAATTAAATTGATTGGACATGATTTGGAAAGGCAAACACCTATCAATATAAGGTTCCAAAGTTGACAGTCCATGTCAGAGCAAAAACCAAGCCATGAGGTCGAAGGAATTGTGCGTAGAGCTCTGAGACAGGATTGTGTTGAGACACATAACTGGGGAATGGTACCAAAACAGTTCTGCAGCATTGAAGGTCCCCAAGAACACTGTGACCTCCATCATTTTTAAATGGAAGAAGTTTGGAACCACCAAGACTCTTCCTCGAGCTGTCCGCCCGGCCAAACTGAGCCATATTTGGAGAAGGGCCTTGGTCAGGGAGGTGACCAAGAACCCGATGGTCACTCTGACAGAGCTTCAGAGTACCTCTGTGGATTATGGGTGAACCTTCCAGAAGGACAGTTGGTAGAGCATGGCGCTTGTAATGCCAGGGTAGTGGGTTCGATCCCCGGGACCACCCATACGTAGAATGTATGCACACATGACTGTAAGTCGACTGTAAGTCGCTTTGGATAAAAGCGTCTGCTAAATGGCATATATATATATATATATATATATATATATATATATATATATATATATATATATATATATATAACCATCTCTGCAGCACTCCACCAATCAGGCCTTAAGGTAGTGGCCAGGCGGAAGCCACTCCCCAATAAAAGACACATGACAGCCCGCTGGGAATTTGTCAAAAGGCGCCTAAAGGACTTTCAGACCATGTGAAACAAGATTCTCTGGTCTGATGAAACCAAGATTGAACACTTTGGCCAGAATGCGAAGCATCACGTCTGGAGGAAACCAGGCACCGCTCATTATCTGGCCAATACATAAAGCATGGTGATGTAAGGCTTCTGTAATTAACGATAGTTGCAGTATTACAAAAAATAAAATTTTGTGCTCAGAATTTCAATGACACAAGCTAAGGCACAATGTGCTGCAGTAGACTTGAGCTCAATTCCGAGTCTCATAGCAAAGTGACTGAATATTTATGTAAATGGGGTATTTCAGTGAAGGGGTCTGAATATTTTATGAATGTGCTGTATATACCATTTAAATACAAGTCAACCAACTAATAGGCTAATATAAACTAGGGCCTATTTCAAGAATAATTTTCACCCTGTATGAAACGTTAATTTATCACAATGAATGTTTTTTTTAGATGGAACTCACAAACACATCACTGTGGGAAGTCTTTACCACTGGGTACCATGGACTGCAATGAATATTTATTTTGTATTACTGCAGGAGAGGAGGGGTAAGCTTTTTCTAAGCCCTGGCAATCCTGTGAATCCCTACTGTACAATACAGAGGGAGGCTACTTTACTTTCCTGGCCCGTTGTAGCAGACCTTCAGTATAAGCATCTTTCCCTTAGGCCTGCTGCTTATCTTCCTCCAGCATTTACCCTGAGCTGAGAGCTGAGGGTTGAGAGCTGTGTGCTGGGAATATATCCTTTAAAAACGTCTTATGGCTGCAATCCTGTTAACGGGATCAATATGACAACAGCCAGTGAAAGTGCAGGGCGCTAAATTCAAAACAACAGAAATCTCATAATTAAAATTCCTCAAAAATACATGTATCTTATACCGTTTTAAAGGTAATCTTGTTGTTAATCCCACCACAGTGACCAATTTCAAATAGGCTTTACAGCGAAAGCACCACAAATGATTATGTTAGGTCACCACCAACTCACAGAAAAACACATCCATTTTTCCAGGCAAAGAGAGGAGTCACAAAAAGCACAAATAGAGATAGAATTAGTCACTAACCTTTGATTATCTTCATTAGATGACACTCATAGGACTTCATGTTACAGAATACATGCATGTTTTGTTTGATAAAGTTCATATTTATATCTAAAACAAATCTCAGTATACATTGGCGCGTTACGTTCACTAGTTCCAAAATCATCCGGTGATATTGCAGAGAGCCACATCATTTAGAGACATACTCATTACAAATGTCGATGAAAATACAATTGTTAGACATGGAAATATAGATATACCTCTCCTTAATGCAACCGCTGTGTCAGATTTCAAAAAAACTTTACGGAAAAAAGCAAACCATGCAATAATCTGAGAATGGTGCTCAGATTGTTTATTTTTTATTATCTGCCATGTTGGAGTCAACAGAAATCAGAAATAACATTATAAATATTCCCTCACCTTTGATGATCTTCATCAGAATGCACTCCCAGGAATCCTAGTTCCACAATAAATGTTTGATTTGTTTGATAATGTCCATTATTTATGTCAAAGTAGCTACTTTTGTTAGGGCATTTAGTACACAGATCCAAAAGCTTGTGCAGGTCCAGCCGAACGTTAGACAAAAACTTTAAAAAGTTATATTACAGGTAGTAGAAACATTTCAAACTAAGTATAGAATCAATCTCTAGGATGCTTTTATCATAAATCTTCAATAACATTCCAACCGGAAAATTCCATTGCCTGTAGAAAAGCAAAGGCACGCTCGCTATCATGTGAAATGTGCATGACCAGGACCTGGCTCTTTGCCAGACCACTGACTCAAAGAGCTCTCATCCGGCCCCACATAACAGTAGAAACCTAATTCCAATGTCTAAAGACGGTTGACATCTAGTGGAAGCCTTAGGAAGTGCAACATAACCAATATCCCACTGTGTATTCAATAGGGTCTGGGTTGAAAATCGACCAACCTCAGATTTCCCACTTCCTGTTTGGATTTCTTCTCAGGTTTTTGCCTGACATATGAGTTCTGTTATACTCACAGACATCATTCAAACAGTTTTAGAAACTTCAAAGTGTTTTCTATGCAAATGTACTAATATGATGCATATATTACAAATTGGGACTGAGGAGCAGGCAGTTTACTCTGGGCACCTTTCATCCAAGCTACTCAAAAGTGCCTCTGTAGCCATAAGAAGTTAAATCACAGAACACCAAGTCTTGCCATTCCTCACGTAGTCATTTGATGATCACAGCAATTATATTTATTAGCTGTTCTCGCTTTCTCTCTCTCAGGTGTGTTTCTCTCAGTTCACTCTTTCATCTGGTTTCCTCCACCTTCTTGGCTCTTCCGTTTCTCTCTCTCGTGCCTGACTCATTTTCTCCTATGTACCTTTCTACTTTAGAATATAAAACAGAAAAAAATATATATCAATAAGTCCAGTAATCCATGGTAAACATTCAATGTGAAATTATGTTTTAAGGAAAACATGCTCTAGTTTGTGAATTTTTCAGCCTCCCCCGACACACCAAAATGGACAAAACTCTTCTGTAGTTTTCTTCTAGCGAGGTTAGAGCACTTTTCCAGTTCCTTCATAATGCTAGATGTTGTCCAGTTCCTTCGTAATGCTAGATGTTCTCTAGTTCCTTTGTAATGCTAGATGTTCTCCAGTTCCTTCATAAAGCTAGATGTTCTCTAGTTCCTTTGTAATGCTAGATGTTCTCCAGTTCCTTCTTAATGCTAGATGTTCTCCAGTTCCTTCATAATGCTAGATGTTCTCCAGTTCCTTCGTAATGCTAGATGTTCTCCAGTTCCTTCGTAATGCTAGATGTTCTCCAGTTCCTTTGTAATGCTAGATGTTCTCCAGTTCCTTCATAATGCTAATGTTCTCCAGTTCCTTCATAAGTGGTCCTTCTGTAGCTCAGTTGGTAGAGCATGGCGCTTGTAACGCCAGGGTAGTGCTTTCGATCCCCGGGACCACCCATACGTAGAATGTATGCACACATGACTGTAAGTCGCTTTGGATAAAAGCGTCTGCTAAATGGCATATATTATTATTATTATATTATTACTTCCCTTTTCTCTCTCGCCTAAGCGGATGCAGTAGCAGTGTTATAGCTTGTTAAAAATGAATTAATCATGTATTACCCTTACACCAAGCTGAAACCATTGTGAAACCTTGCTTAATTGCACACGTTTGTTTCCACGCACAGTGCTTGAAGCAACTTATTAACATGGTCATTTTGTTTTGACAGTATATTCCAGACACAATGTACTTTGAGCAAATTACAAAAACATTTATTGGATCACACTTGTTCTAAGCAAGAATGTTGTCTAAGTCTACGTGCTTATAATAACCCCATTCCAAACGTGAGCCAAATGCATAAGCTCTTTGAGACCATCCCATGCCCATAGCCTATGATTTGTTTTTAGTTAGTTCAGTCCTTTGCTCAGTTTTAAGATAATTGTCACTAGATGGGCATGCTAGAATGAGTATTGTCTGTTATCAGCAACCTCACATGAGCAAGACCATGGGTGGTTTGTTATTTTGTTCTATTTTGTCTACCAAGGGTTAAGGAAAAGGGTAAGATATTATTTGTTCCTTCTTTGATGCAGCTGTTCTAAGAGGGACCTTTAAGATTGCAGATCTGTCTTTCTCTTCGGTTGATGACACTGACTATCTCCTGTGATATTAGCATGCAGCCCAGCGGGCCACTGAACAACACCCCACCACAGCATATTATTGAGCCAGCCTCTTAGACATGCTGTTAGCATAGCAAACCAAGACAGCTAGTGATGTCTGTATCCAGTATTACTACAGGAAAACACATAGGCTTTGCTATTGAGAAATTTAGAGATAAAGTACAACTGATTTTTGTTTTAATACCCTTGAGAAAGTGTTTCCTTGATAGTACAGTATTCCTGCTCAAGAATCTTAAGTCTTACTGCAGTCGAACAAGGATTAAGAGAGAATTTTGGCGATATCTCAACCGAGTAACACAGAAATTCTCGGTCCTGTTATGTTTATAGACCATACTGTAGCTGTTGTATAGTTTCTGTGATTCAGTACTTTCCATGGTGCTGCTAATGGCCTTTGTTCTGAAATAAAGTACTGTCTAGGGGCCTGTACCACTAATCATACTTTAGCTCATCTAGACATTTAGCAACTCATTAAAGAGTTATAAATTACCTGTGAATATAAATGCTATCTTCTGGAAGGCCTTAATAACTGTTGCTCAAAATGCAAAAGGAATTACCGAAGAAAAAATGTTCAGTTGATTTGTTTAAACTGCTTAGAGAGATGATCTGCATCAGTATTGCATATCAGTTCAAGAACATACAGATAATGAGTTTGATCCCTGCTTGACATAAGACTGCTGTCTCTGGATTTGATATGCATACTGTAATGTGTTTGTCCACACACATAAACACTTACTCAATCTCTGTCCTCTGTCTTACTCTCCAGCCTCCAAAACACTCTTTCTCTGCTCTTTCTCCCATTTTTGTTCTAAAACAGACATATACATGTGTGGGAATACACAGAAGGCCACACACACACACACACACACACACACACACACACACACACACACACACACACACACACACACACACACACACACACACACACACACACACACACACACACACACACACACACACACACACACACACACACACACACACACACACACACACACACACACACACACACACACACACACACACACACACACACACACACACACACACACACACAGAGTTGTGGAAAAGGTACTCAATTGTCATAAAGGTATAGATACCTTTATAGAAAGTTACTCAAGTAAAAGTGAAAGTCAGCCAGGAAAATACTGCTTGAGTAAAAGTCTAAAAGTTTTAAATATACTTAAGTACCAAAATTAAATCTAATTGGTAAAATATACTTAACTATCAAAAGTAAAAGTAAACGTATTTTTAGATTATGGTAAAAACTAGAATATATGAGGAGTGATAGAAACTGGTTTTTACATCAGAAGTTAATGGTTATTTGTAGGAGCCAGATGGCTTTGGAATGTACTGAGTAGAGGGGAAGGCAGTCACAGGATTGCTATAGGTGATAAGGCTGGAGAACTTTGGATTAGGCATCAAGGGGGTTGAGGTCAAATCAGATCACCTCAAGGGAGAAGGAACAGTTTATTACCTCATCACTTTGTCTTCCTGTCGAACCATAAAATATGTAAGGGCTGGAGAGAAGGAGAAGTGCATCTAAATTGGAGTATATATGCTTGTGTGAAAATGTTTTTGTCTAATGCAGCTGTATTGATCCTCTGGGAAGAATTAAAGTTGGTTAAACCTCTTAGCGCCACCTGAGACGTCTGCGTCCCACCCAGCCATCAGGAAATGCGAATGCGCCACGCCAAATGCTAATAGCACTCGTTAAAACTCAAACGTTCATTAAAACACACATGCAGGGTACTGAATTAAAGCTACACTCGTTGTGAATCTAGCCAACAAGTCAGATTTTTAAAATGCTTTTCGGCGAAAGCATGAGAAGCTATTGTCTGATAGCATGCAACACCATGAAATACCTGAAGGGGACCTAAACAAAATAATTAGCGTAGCCGGTGCTACACAAAACGCATAAATAAAATATAAAACATTCATTACCTTTGACGAGCTTCTTTGTTGGCACTCCTATATGTCCCATAAACATCACTATTGGGTCATCTATGAAAACTGTGTGATCCAGAAAAAAACACAGTTTCAAAACGCAACGTCATTTTTTTTAATTAAAAAAATAGCCTATAAACTTTCACAAAACACTTCAAAATGCTTTTATAATCCAACTTTAGACAATACATGCAACTGGCGCATTGATATTTTTTCCACTTTTTGGTGATCAGTTTTCCTTGGGCTTTTCGAAGAAACACACGTTCTGTTATAGTCACAGCCGTGATTTAACCAGTTTTAGAAACGTCAGAGTGTTTTCTATCCACACATACTAATCATATGCATATACTATATTTCTGGCATGAGTAGCAGGACGTTGAAATGTTGCGCGATTTTTAACAGAATGTTCATAGTATCCGTTGCATTTTTTACTCTGAGAATTAGAACCTAACAGTATAAATCACTTAATTCCTTTTATTAAGCAAAGTAGACGGCAACATTTTCTTGTTTGTAAAATTTACGAATAGCCAGGTTCACACTCCAACATGCTGAGATTATTTACAAAAGATGCATTTGTATTTAATTAGTCAGCCAAGCCAGAGGCAGTAAGGATGACCATGTGTTCTCTTGATAAGTTCGAAAATTTGACTATTTTCCTCTTCGGCTAAGCATTCAAAAGGTAATGAAAACTTTTGGTTTTCAGGGAAAATGTATTTGGTCAAAATTACAATATTTTCATTAGGAATGTAGTGAAGGAAAAGTAAAAGTTCTCAAAAATATAAATAGTAAAGAAAAGTACAGATACCCCAAAAAACTACTTAAGTAGTACTTTACATCACTGCAAACAAAAACACACATAGTAGGCTTCACAAACATTCACAGTAAAGGATAATCCATGTCCATACATAATGTATGACTTTATTTGTACCTGGAGACTTGAAGGGCTGGCCTGAGCCTTGAACTCAGCATAGTTATGTCTGACATTCACCTCTCCCTGCAAGGCAGACAGGCATCACATCAGTCATATACAGGTGCTAAGTAGCAGAGGTAACTCATATCATGCTGTCCACAGAAGTTCAATGTTACTTCAGACAAACCTTTAGAAAAACCTTTGTATGTTTCTGTACTTAGCATTTAGACTCTGGCGCTAACCAACTATATTATCTTTAAATATTATCGTGTGTGTGTATAAATGCGTGCATGGTTGATAATTATGTCATCAGCCAAGGAGGACGGCACCTGTCTGTCTACAAGGCACCGCAGGCAGGTTAGGACAAAAAGCCTTGTCTGTCCCATAGCACAGCTAGTCAAAGTATCCATACATTTGACAGAGAAGCGCCTCCCCATATGTGTTCAATTATCCAGTGAAATATATGTGATGTGATGTGGTGTCATGTGTTGTGTGGGACTACATACTTTAAGTAACTGCCCAGTGTTTTCAGATTTCTATGAGGTGTGACTTATAATTAATTACAATATAAGTTAAATAGTTTTCCTTCTAATTTAAAAAAAAATAATAAGTACAGTATGTTTTAAAAATCAGCTTTGGTGTGAGCGTATACCGGTCATTAAAAATATTAATGTGAGTAGACTGCTGATTGACCTGTTCATCCTCCTCAGAATGATGACATCGTCCTCTATGAGGAAATAGCAATCATGTCTGTTTGACATACAAGTTTAAAGTGGGATTTTCTCAAATGTCTGCTTTGGCCACAAATACAAGTATAGGACTCAACAACATGATTTGGGTATAGGAACTTTTAAAAGTGAGAATTCAACTGGACACTTACTTTGAGATGGGACAGTGTGGCATTCAGAACCAAATGGGTTGGCAGGTAACCTTGAGATTAGTGTGACTGGCCAGTAACTGAAAGGTTGCTAGATCAAATCCCAGAGCTGCCAAATTCAAAATATGTTGTTCTACCCCTGATTAAGGCAGTTAACCCACTGTTCAGGTCCTGAGCTACAGGCAATTCGATTTGTGTATGTCATTTTAGGCTAAAACATGTTTTTAAAAGGGTCCGATACTTAAGAGAGTTAAGCCCAAATGAATTACCCCCTGGCGGGATAATATAGTTAATCTGAACCTGACGAAAAATATGAACATCTTTGCAATTGATACAAACAAGTGGTGCATAAAAAAGTAGTTTCAAATGAAAACCAAGATGACTGCATTGAAATATAAACAGTAGGCTATAAGCCTATTTGAATCATATTGAAATACATTTAATGTTCAATCACTTGAGTTACATTTTTCTACTTGTCTGTAATTTTATCCCAATATATGATGATCCCAATACATGATGTCTTATGTGTGCAATGATGTGCCAATATCAGTGATTTAGTGATTTTTTTATTGGGTAAGCATTAGAATAATCCGCCTCAATATTTGTAGCCACAGGTGGTAATATCTCTATAATTGTACTGTTAAGGTAAGATTTGAATGGATAAAGCTGATCCTAGAGCAGCTCCTCCCTTGTCCACTGCGTGGATGATTTAAGGGCTTGTTTCTCTGAGCGGGTACATATATTCCTGATATAAGGGATAGAGGTCTCTAGCTTGGATATGTCTTTCAGCAACAGTCAAGGAACAGACAAATATGAGGCAGAGCATGCCCAGGATTTGTGGTTGAGTAGTATCAGCGCGCAATTGGAGTGGGATATTTTAAATATGCTCAAATTACGCTCTGCTCTTCGCTCCACACTCAACCACATAGTGGGGCAAAAAGTATTTAGTCAGCCACCAATTGTGCAAGTTCTCCCACTTGAAAAAATGAGAGAGGCCTGTAATTTTCATCATAGGTACACTTAAACTATGACAGACAAAATGAGAAAAACAATCCAGAAAATCACATTGTAGGATTTTTAATGAATTTATTTGCAAATTATGGTGGAAAATAAGTATTTGATCAATAACAAAAGTTTATCTCAATACTTTGTTATATACCCTTTGTTGGCAAATTCAAAACAACAGAAATCTCATATTTAAAATTCCTCAACCATACAAGTACTTTACACCATTTAAAAATATACACTTCTCGTTAATCCAACCACAGTGTCCGATTTCAAAAAGGCTTTTCGGCGAAAGCAGAACATATCATTCATTATGTTAGGTCAGTAACTAGTCACAGAAAGCATTCAGCCATTTTCCAACCAAAGAGAGGTGTCACAAAAAGCAGAAATATAGATAAAATTAATCACTAACCTTTGACGATCTTCATCAGATGACACTCCCAGGACTCAATGTTACACAATACATGTATGTTTTGTTCGATCAAGTTCATATTTATATCCAGAAACCTCAGTTTACATTGGCGCCATGTTCAGAAATGCCTCCAAAACATCCGGAGAAATTGCAGAAAGCCACATCAAATAACAGAAATACTCATCATTAACTTTGATGAAATATACATGTTTTACATAGAATTAAAGATAAACTTGTTCTTAATGCAACCGCTGTGTCAGATTTCAAAAAAGCTTTACGGCAAAAGCACAATATTTAATAATCTGAGAACAGTGTTCAGCCACAAAAGCAAGCCATACAGTTACCTGCCAAATTGTGGAGTCAACAACATTCATAAATAGCATTAAATTGCTCCCAGGCAGACTAAATAACTTTTTTGCCCGCTTTGAGAACAATACAGTGCCACTGACACGGCCTGCAACAAAAACATGCGGACTCTCCTTCAATGCAGCCGAGGTGAGTAAGACATTTAAACGTGTTAACCCTCGCAAGGCTGCAGGCCCGGACAGCATCCCCAGCCGTGCCCTCAGAGCATGCATAGACCAGCTGGCCCGGTGTGTTTACGGACATATTCAATCAATCCCTATACCAGTCTGCTGTTCCCACATGTGCAAGAGGGCCACCATTGTTCCTGTTCCCAAGAAAGCTAAGGTAACTGAGCTAAACAACTACCGCCCCGTAGCACTCACTTCCGTCATCATGAAGTGCTTTGAGAGACTAGTCAAGGACCATATCACCTCCACTCTACCTGACACCCTAGACCCACTCCAATTTGCTTACCGCCCAAATAGGTCCACAGACGATGCAATCTCAACCACACTGCACACTGCCCTAACCCACCTGGACAAGAGGAATACCTATGTGAGAATGCTGTTCATCGACTACAGCTCGGCATTCAACACCATAGCACCTTCCAAGCTCGTCATCAAGCTCGAGACCCTGGGTCTCGACCCTGCCCTGTGCAACTGGGTACTGGACTTCCTGACGGGCCGCCCCCAGGTGGTGAGGGTAGGCAAAACAATCTCCTCCCCGCTGATCCTCAACACTGGGGTCCCACAATGGTGCGTTCTGAGCCCTCTCCTGTACTCCCTGTTCACCCACGACTGTGTGGCCACGCACGCCTCCAACTCAATCATCAAGTTTGCGGACGACACAACAGTGGTAGGCTTGATTACCAACAACGACGAGACGGCCTACAGGGAGGAGGTGAGGGCCCTCGGAGTGTGGTGTCAGGAAAATAACCTCACACTCAACGTCAACAAAACATAGGAGATGATTGTGGACTTCAGGAAACAGCAGAGGGAACACCCCCCTATCCACATCGATGGAACAGTAGTGGAGAGGGTAGCAAGTTTTAAGTTCCTCGGCATACACATCACAGACAAACCTCAAGAGGCTGAAGAAATTCGGCTTGTCACCAAAAGCACTCACAAACTTCTACAGATGCACAATCGAGAGCATCCTGGTGGGCTGTAACACTGCCTAGTATGGCAACTGCTCCGCCCTCAACCGTAAGGCTCTCCAGAGGGTTGTGAAGTCTGCACAACGCATCACCGGGGGCAAACTACCTGCCCTCCAGGACACCTACACCACCCGATGTTACAGGAAGGCCATAAAGATCATCAAGGACATCAACCACCCGAGCCACTGCCTGTTCACCCCGCTATCATCCAGAAGGCGAGGTCAGTACAGGTGCATCAAAGCTGGGACCGAGAGACTGAAAAACAGCTTCTATCTCAAGGCCATCAGACTGTTAAACAGCCACCACTAACATTGAGTGGCTGCTGCCAACACACTGTCATTGACACTGACCCAACTCCAGCCACTTTAATAATGGGAATTGATGGGAAATTATGTAAATATATCCCTAGCCACTAAACAATGCTACCTTATATAATGTTACTTACCCTACATTATTCTTCTCATATGCATACGTATATACTGTACTCTATATCATCGACTGCATCCTTATGTAATACATGTATCACTAGCCACTTTAACTATGCCACTTTGTTTACATACTCATCTCATATGTATATACTGTACTCGATACCATCTACTGTATCTTGCCTATGCTGCTCTGTACCATCAGTCATTCATTTATCCTTATGTACATATTCTTTATCCCCTTACACTGTATATAAGACAGTCGTTTTGGAATTGTTAGTTAGATTACTTGTTGGTTTAACTGCATTGTCGGAACTAGAAGCACAAGCATTTCGCTACACTCGCATTAACATCTGCTAACCATGTGTATGTGACAAATAACGATTTGATTTGATTTGATGCTTTGCATGTTTGATGGCTCATTGGATGTTTTTTTCCCCACCTTCATTTAACCAAGTAGGCCAGTTGAGAACAAGTCCTCATTTACAACTGCAAACTGGCCAAGATAGAGCAAAGCAGTGCGACACAAACAACACAGAGCTACACATGGGATAAACAGTCTTAACAACATAAAAGTCTATATATTGTCTATAGACTTTTACAGTGTGTGCAAAAGTAGTAACATTAGGGAGGTAAGGCAATAAATTGGCCACAGCGGCAAAATAATTGCAATTTAGCAATTAAACACTGGAGTGATAGATGTGTAGAAAATTAATGTGCAAGTAGAGATACTGGGGTGCAAAGCAGAAGAAAAGAAAAAACATAGGGATGAGGTAGTTGGGTGGGCTATTTACAGATGTGCTATGGACAGGTGCAATGATCGGTAAGCTGCTCTGACAGCTGATACTTAAAGTTCGTGAGGGACGTATAAGTCTCCAGCTCCAGCAATTTTTGCAATTTGTTCCAGTCACTGGCAGCAGAGAACTGGAAGGAAAGGCGGCCAAAGCAGGAGTTGGCTTTGGGGGTGACCAGTGAAATATACCTGCTGGAGTGCATGCTACGGGTGGTTGCTACTATGGTGACCAGTTCATTGAGATAAGGTGGGGCTTTGGATGTCATCCGAGGTCAAAGCGGGATTACTTATAAATGTCTGGATTAGTGTCCCGCTCCTTGAAAGTGGCAGCTCATGGCTTTTGTTTGGGGTATGTACTCTGGGGACAACGTCGTCAATGCACTTATTAATGAAGCCGGTGACTGATTGGGTGAACTCAATGTTATCGGATGAATCCTGGAACATATTCCAGTCTGTGCTCGTGAAAAAGTCTTGTAGCTTAGAATCCGCTTCATCTGATCACTTCTGTATTGAGCGTGTCACTGGTACTTCTTATTTGAGTTTTTCTTGTAAGCAGGGATCAGGAGGAGAGAGTTTTATGGTCAGATTTGCCTTGGGGAGGGTGTAAAGTTGTATGGTGTAAAGGTGACCTAGGTGCATTTTGTTTCCTCTAGATGCAAAGGTGACATGCTGGTAAAAATGAGTTCAAATTAATTTCATTTTCCCTGCGTTAATATCACCTTCCAATGGAAGCGACGCGTCTGGATGTACATTTTCTTGTTTGCTTATGGCCCGACACACCTCGTTGAATATTGTCTTAGTGCCAGCATTGGCTGCCCTCTGATCTTGAAGATGTATGGAATGTTATCCATATCCTGATTCAGCCACAACACGGAAAAACATAGGATACTAGTTCTTCAGGTCCCAGAGCAATTTGTTTATATTCTAACAAGTCCCAGAGCCATTACCACACAGCAGCACCTCAATAGCTTCCATAACATTTAACTTTTTATGGCTGCAGGGGCAGTATTTGGTAGCTTGGATGAAAAGGTGCCCATTGTAAACGGCCAGCTCTTCAGTCTCAGTTGCTAATATATGCATATTATTATTAGTATTGGATAGAAAACACTCTAACATTTCCAAAACTGTCCAAATATTGTCTGTGAGTATAACCAAACTGATATTGCAGGCGAAACACTGAGGAAAATCAAAACAGGAAGTGGCTTCTATTTTGAAAACTCCATGTTCCATAGTCTCCCTTTGCTGGATTTAAATGGATATGAACCAGATTCCTTTTCCTTTCGCTTCCTCAAGGTGTCACCAGTCTTCAGACATAGTTTCAGGATTTTATTTTGAAAAATGAACCAGAACGATAACATCGCGTCAAGTGGTCACATGAGTTTTGCTCGCACAACAGAGTTTGGACAGCCATTATTTTCCCCTCTCCTACTATGAAAGACATTTGCGGTTGATATATTATCGATTATATATTTTAAAAACAACCAAAGGATTGATTACAAAAAATGTTTGACATGTTTCTGTTGACATTATGGAAACTATTTCTGAACATAACGCAACAAACAAACAGAGGTATTTTGGATATAAAAAGAATCTTTATGGAACAAACGGAACATTTGTTGTGTAACTGGGAGTCTCGTGAGTGAAAACATCCGAAGATCATCAAAGGTAAACGATTAATTTGATTGCTTTTCTGATTTTCGTGACCAAGCTTCCTGATACTAAGTGTACTTAATGTTTTGTTGTGCGATCGATAAACTTACACAAACGCTTGGATTGCTTTCGGAGAAAAGCATAATTTCAAAATCTGACACAACAGGTGGATTAACAAAAGGCTAAGCTGTGTTTTCCTATATTGCACTTGTGATTTCATGAATATAAATATTTGTAGTAATATTTATTGAATGTAGTGCTATGCTATTTAGCGGTTGTTGATGACACTTATGCCGATATTGGGATTGCAGCCATAACAGGTTAAATGGCTTGTCATTTAGTCTGTTGGTCTTTGCCAAGTCTGTCTCAGGTATCACTGTTAAACGATCTATAAAGAGCACACTTAAATCGGATTAAATCATAAGTGAGCATAAAGTGGAGGGTCTGTAATTATAATTTATTCACCCTTGCTTGCTTACTGATGTGATACTGGAAGTTGCTCAATGTCAGAACCTAATGTTCACCATGTTATGTCCATGCTTTGCATGAGTACACAGGAAGTTACAGTATGTTGTCTCACTGGAAATGTTTTGATGTACATACTGTATTAAAATGACCCTTGATATTCTGTCTCTAAAGATGTTATTGCCTCTTATATACACAGACACATCTAAGGCACCTGATATTCACTTTTAGATTTTAGTGCATTTGGAAAGTATTCAGACTTTTTCCAATTTTGTTACATTACAGCCTTATTCTATGTTTAGTTGAGCAACAACTGTACAGAAAATAAGGCACTTACTTTGATAGGAATGCACACAAGTCAAAGTTATCATTTGAAAGGAAAATAACAATGAAGGCAATTTTTGGACCAGCCATAAAATATGCAAGGGGGGAAAGGTTTGAACAAGACTGCGCAAATGTCTGCATACTTGATCTGCGAAAACACTGGTGAATTGCTTTGGCTCTCATCAAAGAAAGGAAGTGTGTTCGGTTCAGTAAAGCCTCAATCATAAATGGGCTACTTCTATATGAATGAATGAGGAGGGAGAACACACCTCAATTCAAACTGTTGTTTGAATAAAATAAAATTTAGAAAATAATTTGAATTTGACAAGTTGAAACAGCCTGTAGTAAATCGGTTTGAGGGCAGCGGGGGTTAACTATTGCATAGCAATCACATTTTGGAACAGTGAGTGCATTCTGACATCACACCATTAGAGATATTAGGAACTCACATATGAAAAGGTTCATCCAGAATTGTTATTTTATTTCTAATGAACCCATCCACCACCCTCCGTCTTCCGATGAAACATATATTTTATGCTACATACTGTATACATACATTTTCCATATACATATTTTATATACATGGTACTTTTATATACAGAAATCACATACCAATAATACATTGCCAAATATAAACTCTTTAATCCCACCCCTCAGCCACTCTCAGCCCACCCCATGTACAGTATCACCATAGACCACCCTTGTTTGGTTTCGAGGGTGGTCTGAGATGGCAGAGATTCTTAGCTTTGCCTCTATTCAGCAGTTTCATCCAGAGCATCATGGCATTTGTAGCTCTTTATGATAGCCACATTAGCAGCTAATTATCATTTCCTTTTGGAAGGGTAAATACAGCAAATATATTGAAAAAAGTCAACTTGTCCAAGAGAGATTTACATGGGTATCAAAACAACAGCCTACACGAAAACACAGCCCTTATTTTAAGTGTTTTTAAAAGATGTCAACATTTTTACTTGAAGACACAGACTTAATGTGCGCTGGAACTTGTCAAGATTAAATAAAGTGCTAATTGCTATTGTAGAAACTTGTAAAAGTGTGAATATGGTTTTGTTTAGTGCAAGTTGTGTATGTGCCATATTCAACAGTGTGTCTGCTGAATGTGGTGGGAAGGAGCATACTGTCAGATTTTTTTCTTCACAATTGTTTTTCTCAGTGGAAGTTCTCAGTGGTAAAGTGTCCAGGGATATTTAGTCATGTCCGCTCCATCTCTGTCTCTGTTTCTGTCTGCAGGTTTGCTCCTGTCAGTGAGCTGTCCCCAGTAGGCAGACCGGTGGGCAGCATCCTGGCAGCTGCCATCAACCAGACCATCTTCTACTCCATCGTGGGAGGAAACAAAGGTGGTAAGTTCAGACATTACCCCCTGGTGCCATAGATAGAAGAAACACTCACCAAAAGAGGAAAACATCATATTTCTGTTTATTAAATTATTGCAATAACATACAATCTATTGAATAATGTACAATCCATTCTACAAAAATTGGATGCACTTTACTTGTGTTACAATTGCATCCAGGGAAATCAAGAGTGGAGACGTGCAAATGGTTAGCTCCAGTCTAAATATCAAAGGAGGGAGGGACAGAGGAGAGATGCGGCCAGTGATTTCTACTCTCCTGAAATAGCAGCCATGAAGAGTGCTTCTCAGGGAAGGGAGAACAGGTGTCTGAGACCACAGTGGAAGTTGTATTTTATCACAGTCCATTTCCATGTCTGTGAAGTCAATGTGCGATAGTCTTTATTAATGTGTGATGCACAGTCTACTCCTGATTAATGCATTGACTTGGGAATGTCCCAAATGTGTGCTTTAAACTTGAGCATCTGGAACTAATTAAATGCAACTCTTAAACCGAGTGTGCAACTACAGTACAGCAGCTGGGTGCAAAAAGTTTTTAAAAAACAAGAGGTTATCATTTTTATGGTTGGTCTTTGGCACACCAACACACAACATATTGTATCTTTTACCTCTCAGATGTTATGTCTCCTATAAGGGGAGCTTTGAGTGGTCCAACTGACATTTTGGTGTACAAAGCGCCCTGTGAACTTTTTAGAGACCTGTGCCTTATAGTGCCAGAAAACCCAATTGGTGCGCTCTCCGTTACCATTCTGTCAGTGGAGCTGAATTGAACTGTCAGATTTCAGACCCCACATTTGCAAAAAGTGATGTGTCACATTTTCTGACCTACCCAGAAAAATAGTAAATTTGCTCTACCTCTGAGTGATGGAGTCCAGCCTGGTAAACAGGCGTCATTCTAGCAAATCCAACAGTTGTGGTGTCATCTCACTGTGATATTCTCAGCTGGATTTAAGTCTCTCAACATGAAAAAATACAATAGAATTTCATATAATTGAAACAAGACCACTTTATTTGTGTCACAGAATAATAAAATCACTTTGTGCTTCAAATCAAATGTTATTAATCACATGCGCCAAATACAACAACTACTTTTACCCATCTACCAATAGGTGCCCTTCTTTGAGAGGCATTGGAAAACATCCCTGGTGTTTGTGGTTGAATCTGTGTTTGAAATGCACCGCTCGCCTGAGGGACCTTACAGCTAATTGTATGTGTGGGGTATAGAGATGAGGTAGTCATTCAAAAATCATGTTAAACACTATTATTGGACACAGAGTGAGTCCATGTATTGATCACATGTTTACTAATATTGTAGAACTTTGTTCTAAAGCTGTATCTGTACCCATTGGAAGCAGTGATCTAGGAAAGCCAAAGTTCCAAAACTGGTCCTAAAATATTGTATAAAAGATCATGCAAAATATTTTGCTGTGACTCTCATGTGGATGATGTTAAAAATGTTTCTGGTCTCATGTGATTAATAATGAGCATGCAGACACTGCCCTTGATGAATTTATGAAATTGCATCTTCCAATTATTGATAAACATGCACCTGTTGAGGCTCCATGGATTGATGATAGACCTCTCCCATCTTTACAACCATTGAATCTATATGTTTTGACCATGACAGTTTACAATCTAAAGTAACACCAAGTTAGTCTCCTCAAATTGTTCAACAGCCACACCATTCATGACCAGATTCAGCTGAGGTCTAGAACTTAGGGAATGATTTGTACAATGCTCTGTATTTTAGAGATGTTCAGGACCAGTTTATTACTGGCCACCCATTTGAAAACAGACTGCAACCCTTTGTGTGTATGTATACCGAGCATGTCCACATCTTTGTCAGACCATTTTATTGGTAAACTTCAGGGTAATGTAAAGGTAGATGTTTTTACTGATCCAATACATAATATATGGGGACCATTATTAGCATCGTCATAATCACCAAATTATCATAATTACATAAGTTATGTTATACTCACAGACATGATTCAAACTGTTTTAGGAACTTCAGAGTGTTTTCTATCCAAATCTACTAATAATATGCATATCTTATATTCCTGGCATGAGTAGCAGGAAGTTGAAATTGGGCACGCTATTTATCCAAAAGTTAAAATGCTGCCCCCTATCCCAAAGAGGTTTTAACCTGTAGTGACGCCCATACCGTGAATGGGACCGTTATCATCATCTGACACTAATTAGCATAACACAACGAACATAAATCTTCCTAGAAAATATTCCTATTCATGAAAATCACAAGTGAAATATATTGGAACATGGCTTAGCCTTTTGTTAATCACCCTGCCATCTCAAATTTTCAAAATATGCTTTACAGCCAACGCTAGCAAGCATTTGTGTAAGTTTATCATAGCCTAGCATAGCGTTATGCCTTGCTAGCAGCAGGCAAACCTGTCACGGAAATCAGAAAAGCAATCAAATGAAATCGTTTACCTTTGATGAACTTGTTTTCACTCCCAGGTAGACAGCCAAAGTAATTTTTTTCCCAAAATATTATTTTTGTAGGCGAAATAGCTCATAGCGTTTGTTCTTCACGTTTGGCTGAGAAATTGCCTGGAAATTGCGGTCACCACAACGGCAAAAAATATTCCAAATTAGCTCCATAATATCGACAGAAACATGGCAAACGTTGTTTACAATCCATCCTCAAGGTGTTTTTCTAATATCTATTCGATAATATATTCGTCGGGACAATTTCATTTTCACTAGGACCGATTGGAATAATGGCTACCTCTGTATTTTATGCGAGAATCTCTCTCGGAGCCACCATGTGACCACTTACGCAATGTGACCGCCTATGGCTATTCTTCAACAGAAATGCGTAAAACTACGTCACAATGCTGTAGACAACTTGGAGAATACGTAGAAAGCGTAAGCTCGTTGATGGTACATTCACAGCTGAATAGGGAGTCATTGGAACGCAGCGCTTTCAAAACCTGGGGTACTTCCAGATTGTATTTTTCTCAGGCTTTCGCCTGCAACATCAGTTCTGTTATACTCACAGTCAATATTTTTTTTTAAATGGAAACGTTAGAGTGTTTTCTATCCAAAGCTGTCAATTATATGCATATTCTAGCATCTTTTCCTGACAAAATATCCCGTTTAAAACGGGAACGTTTTTTTTTCCAAAAATGAAAATAATGCCCCCTAACACCAAGAGGTTATTAAAGTACTTCCTCTTTCAAAATATTGTTCAGTGAATCATGAGTGACTCCATCCTTTGTAAAAAGTTTCAGTGAAACAAATTCGGTAGCATTTCGATGTTGAAGGTTGAAAAATAATAGTATTTTTATGGTGTTTCTTTTGCAGTGGCTTCTTCCTTGCTGAGTGGCCTTTCAGGTTATGTCGATATAGGACTCGTTTTACTATGGGTATAGATGCTTTTATACCTGTTTCCTCCAGCATCTTCACAAGGGCCTTTGCTGTTTTTCTGGGTTTTCACAACTAAGTACGTTCATCTAGAGGAGACAGAACGCGTCTCCTTCCTGAGCATTATGACGGCTGCGTGGTCCCATGGTGTTTATACTTGCGTACTATTGTTTGTACAGATGAACATGGTACCTTCAGGCATTTTGAAACTACAAACTAAATGTATGTAAACTTCTGACTTCAACTGTAGGTATTTAACCTCTCTGCGCACAGAACCCGTTAGCAGGATGAAATTCGACAACATACGGTGATCGCTACGGAAATAGTCATTTTGCTGATCCCTGCCTACAGGCAGAAGCTAAAACAAGAGGCTCCCACGCTGAGGTCTGTCCAACGCTGGTCAGACCAAGCTGACTCTACACTCCAAGACTGCTTCCATCACGTGGACTGGGATATGTTTCGTATTGTGTCAGATGGAAATATTGACAAATACGCTGATTCGGTGTGCGAGTTCATTAGAACGTGCGTCGAATATGTCGTTCCCATAGCAACGATAAAAACATTCCCAAACCAGAAACCGTGGATTGATGGCAGCATTCGCGTGAAACTGAAAGCGCGAACCACTGCTTTTAATCAGGGCAAGGTGTCTGGTAATATGTCCGAATATAAACAATGCAACTATTCCCTCCGCAAGGCTATTAAACAAGCTAAGCGCCAGTACAGAGACAAAGTGGAATCTCAATTCAATGGCTCAGACACGAGGCATGTGGCAGGGTCTACAGTCAATCACGGACTACAAGAAGAAACCCAGCCCAGTCACGGACCAGGATGTCTTGCTCCCAGGCAGACTAAATAACTTTTTTGCCCGCTGACACGGCCTGCAACGAAAACATGCGGTCTCTCCTTCACTGCAGCCGAGGTGAGTAAGACATTTAAACGTGTTAACCCTCGCAAGGTTGCAGGCCCAGACGGCATCCCCAGCCGCGCCCTCAGAGCATGCGCAGACCAGCTGGCCGGTGTGTTTACGGACATATTCAATCAATCCCTATACCAGTCTGCTGTTCCCACATGCTTCAAGAGGGCCACCATTGTTCCTGTTCCCAAGAAAGCTAAGGTAACTGAGCTAAACGACTACAGCCCCGTAGCACTCACTTCCGTCATCATGAAGTACTTTGAGAGACTAGTCAAGGACCATATCACCTCCACCCTACCTGACACCCTAGACCCACTCCAATTTGCTTACCGCCCAAATAGGTCCACAGACGATGCAATCTCAACCACACTGCACACTTCCCTAACCCACCTGGACAAGAGGAATACCTATGTGAGAATGCTGTTCATCGACTACAGCTCGGCATTCAACACCATAGTACCCTCCAAGCTCGTCATCAAGCTCGAGACCCTGGGTCTCGACCCCGCCCTGTGCAACTGGGTACTGGACTTCCTGACGGGCCGCCCCCAGGTGGTGAGGGTAGGCAACAACATCTCCTCCCCGCTGATCCTCAACACGGGGTCCCCACAAGGGTGCGTTCTGAGCCCTCTCCTGTACTCCCTGTTCACCCACGACTGCGTGGCCACGCACGCCTCCAACTCAATCATCAAGTTTGCGGACGACACAACAGTGGTAGGCTTGATTACCAACAACGACGAGACGGCCTACAGAGAGGAGGTGAGGGCCCTCGGAGTGTGGTGTCAGGAAAATAACCTCACACTCAACGTCAACAAAACTAAGGAGATGATTGTGGACTTCAGGAAACAGCAGAGGGAACACCCCCCTATCCACATCGATGGAACAGTAGTGGAGAGGGTAGCAAGTTTTAAGTTCCTCGGCATACACATCACAGACAAACTGAATTGGTCCACTCACACTGACAGCGTCGTGAAGAAGGCGCAGCAGCGCCTCTTCAACCTCAGGAGGCTGAAGAAATTCGGCTTGTCACCAAAAGCACTCACAAACTTCTACAGATGCACAATCGAGAGCATCCTGGCGGGCTGTATCACCGCCTGGTACGGCAACTGCTCCGCCCTCAACCGTAAGGCTCTCCAGAGGGTAGTGAGGACTGCACAACGTATCACCGGGGGCAAACTACCTGCCCTCCAGGACACCTACACCACCCGATGTTACAGGAAGGCCATAAAGATCATCAAGGACATCAACCACCCGAACCACTGCCTGTTCACCCCGCTATCATCCAGAAGGCGAGGTCAGTACAGGTGCATCAAAGCTGGGACCGAGAGACTGAAAAACAGCTTCTATCTCAAGGCCATCAGACTGTTAAACAGCCACCACTAACATTGAGTAGCTGCTGCCAACACACTGTCATTGACACTGACCCAACTCCAGCCACTTTAATAATGGGAATTGATGGGAAATTATGTAAATATATCACTAGCCACTTTAAACAATGCTACCTTATATAATGTTACTTACCCTACATTATTCATCTCATATGCATATGTATATACTGTTCTCTACATCATCGACTGCATCCTTATGTAATACATGTATCACTAGCCACTTTAACTATGCCACTTTGTTTACTTTGTCTACACACTCATCTCATATGTATATACTGTACTCGATACCATCTACTGTATGCTGCTCTGTACCATCACTCATTCATATATCCTTATGTACATATTCCTTATCCCCTTACACTGTGTATAAGACAGTAGTTTTGGAATTGTTAGTTAGATTACTTGTTGGTTATCACTGCATTGTCGGAACTAGAAGCACAAGCATTTCGCTACACTCGCATTAACATATACTAACCATGTGTATGTGTGACAAATACAATTTGATTTGATTTGATTTATTAAACATTCATGAAAATACAAGTGTCTCATATGTTTCGAAAGCCTAGAATCTTGCAGATTTAAAAAATGATTTACTGCGAAAGAATACGATGTGATTATCTGAGGATAGAGCCACATAAAAAACAACTATTTCAACGGGACGTATTTCGCGGGACGTATTGACTGAAAGTAACCGATTTGAAGACAACAAGTAATGACATCATTGAGCACCAATGATATGACCACTGTTTTGTTGATTGACTGTATTTTAACCCAATGACCACTGATCGTCTGGAAATCTAGCTGGGTAGATAGCCAATGAGCTGAGGTAAACGGCAATATGTCATGTTTATGTGTTGGAAGACCAACCCATGTAGTAAACTCCGGCGTAAAGAGGGTCATTCGCCATTGAAGTTTCATACCGGAAGGAGCAACGCATGTTACACACAGCGTTGTTTTGGAAAAGCGCGTCTTCAGCTGTTTATATATCAATCAGTATGGCGACTAAGTCAGGGAAATCTAAATTTAAGTCTCGATATACAGATGTACACACAATTTTAGAAGAAATTGATCGGTAAAATGAGAGAGATTGTTGGAGAACGATTCATTTAGAGATCCCCAATTGGAGGAATATTTTTTGAACGGAGAGGACATCGTCTTGGGCTGGTAAGTTTTTCTTATGCCAATGCCGTTGTTTAAAATTAATAATATTAAATATTATTTGTGAAATGAAGTAGCCTATTTGAGAATGTTGAGGGGAGGGCAGGCCCACAACAATGGCCAAAGGGAAATGGAGACAGTAGATACAGCTGGTCTGTCATAATATAATAAAGACAGTAGATCTAGCTGAAATGTCATAATATAAATTGACAGTAGATCTAGCTGGTCTGTCATAATATAAATGAGACAGTAGATCTAGCAGGTCTATAATAATATATTCAACCTTATGTTCCCTGTACTCTAAGTATATCTGTTTATTATACCTGTTGATACAGGGCTCATATGTGAAACTATTCTAACTGAACATTTTCTTTCACAGTGACACTGACTCAGAATGGGAGCCCCCAGTGCCAAGGTGTCCTTCCCCCACTGAAGCTGGTTCATCCAGCGCCTGCCATAAGTGATGTTCATCTGCACAAATTTATTTCTGCAGGCATGGATGTGCCTCAGGGCCAAAAGGGCACAGCATGGAGGCATCACTGTGTTCTTTGCAAAATGAAGTCCCCCATCACCTGCACCACATGTTTGGTGACCCTCTGCTTTACAACAGAAAGAGACTGCTATGGCTCCTGGCATCAGCAGCACAATATTGACTGAGAGTCTTCCAAATATTGAAAGTGTTATTTTGTAAATGTATATATATTTTTTCATGTTTTTTTCTCCATTCTTTGGGGGTGTGTGTTAGAATACCATTTTGGTATTTTGTATATAGTTATTCCATTCAAAATGTATAACTTCACCAATTTGGCCACTTGGGTACATTTGGGCTACTTGTGTGGGACACCTGGGTGACTTCATGATAAATGTCATGTCGCACAATCATTTTGGAAGTTATCATCCTGACACTTTGCACAAGTACTCTTACCCTCTTATGTTTTTCACTGAAATTGTCCCCATCATCCTATCTGAATGTTTGTTTTGTCTTTTAAAGATGATGATACAACAATAAAAATGAAAAAAACGTATTATCTAAACCAGATCTATTGTGTTATACTGTATTTTCCTACATTCAATTCACATTTACACAAACTTCAGAGCGTTTTCTTTTAAAACCATATTATAATCTCACACAATAATACTAGAGTCTTATGTCTCTACATTTTCCTCCTCTGTCTCTGCTGCTAAAGCCACTTTCTACCACTCTAAATTCCAAGCATCTGCCTCTAACCCTAGGAAGCTCTTTGCCACATTCTCCTCCCTCCTGAATCCTCCTCCCCCTCCCCCCCCCCCCTCCCTCTCTGCAGATGACTTCGTCAACCATTTTGAAAAGAAGATCGACGACATCCGATCCTCGTTTGCTAAGTCAAACAACACCGCTGGTTCTGCTCACACTGCCCTACCCTGTGCTCTGACCTCTTTCTCCCCTCTCTCTCCAGATGAAATCTCGCGTCTTGTGACGGCCGGCCGCCCAACAACCTGCCCGCTCGACCCTATCCCCTCCTCTCTTCTCCAGACCATTTCCGGAGACCTTCTCCCTTACCTCACCTCGCTCATCAACTTATCCCTGACCGCTGGCTACGTCCCTTCCGTCTTCAAGAGAGCGAGAGTTGCACCCCTTCTGAAAAAACCTACACTCGATCCCTCCGATGTCAACAACTACAGACCAGTATCCCTTCTTTCTTTTCTCTCCAAAACTCTTGAACGTGCCGTCCTTGGTCAGCTCTCCCGCTATCTCTCTCAGAATGACCTTCTTGATCCAAATCAGTCAGGTTTCAAGACTAGTCATTCAACTGAGACTGCTCTTCTCTGTATCACGGAGGCGCTCCGCACCGCTAAAGCTAACTCTCTCTCCTCTGCTCTCATCCTTCTAGACCTATCGGCTGCCTTCGATACTGTGAACCATCAGATCCTCCTCTCCACCCTCTCCGAGTTGGGCATCTCCGGCGCGGCCCACGCTTGGATTGCGTCCTACCTGACAGGTCGCTCCTACCAGGTGGCGTGGCGAGAATCTGTTTCCTCACCACGCGCTCACCACTGGTGTCCCCAGGGCTCTGTTCTAGGCCCTCTCCTATTCTCGCTATACACCAAGTCACTTGGCTCTGTCATAACCTCACATGGTCTCTCCTATCATTGCTATGCAGACGACACACAATTAATCTTCTCCTTTCCCCCTTCTGATGACCAGGTGGCGAATCGCATCTCTGCATGTCTGGCAGACATATCAGTGTGGATGACGGATCACCACCTCAAGCTGAACTTCGGCAAGACGGAGCTGCTCTTCCTCCCGGGGAAGGACTGCCCGTTCCATGATCTCGCCATCACGGTTGACAACTCCATTGTGTCCTCCTCCCAGAGCGCTAAGAACCTTGGCGTGATCCTGGACAACAAACTGTCGTTCTCAACTAACATCAAGGCGGTGGCCCGTTCCTGTAGGTTCATGCTCTACAACATCCGCAGAGTACGACCCTGCCTCACACAGGAAGCGGCGCAGGTCCTAATCCAGGCACTTGTCATCTCCCGTCTGGATTACTGCAACTCGCTGTTGGCTGGGCTCCCTGCCTGTGCCATTAAACCCCTACAACTCATCCAGAACGCCGCAGCCCGTCTAGTGTTCAACCTTCCCAAGTTCTCTCACGTCACCCCGCTCCTCCGCTCTCTCCACTGGCTTCCAGTTGAAGCTCGCATCCGCTACAAGACCATGGTGCTTGCCTACGGAGCTGTGAGGGGAACGGCACCTCAGTACCTCCAGGCTCTGATCAGGCCCTACACCCAAATAAGGGCACTGCGTTCATCCACCTCTGGCCTGCTCGCCTCCCTACCACTGAGGAAGTACAGTTCCCGCTCAGCTCAGTCAAAACTGTTCGCTGCTCTGGCTCCCCAATGGTGGAACAAACTCCCTCACGACGCCAGGACAGCGGAGTCAATCACCACCTTCCGGAGACACCTGAAACCCCACCTCTTTAAGGAACACCTAGGATAGGATAAAGTAATCCTTCTCACCCCCTCCCCCCTTAAAATATTTAGATGCACTATTGTAAAGTGGTTGTTCCACTGGATGTCATAAGGTGAATGCACCAATTTGTAAGTCGCTCTGGATAAGAGCGTCTGCTAAATGACTTAAATGTAAATGTAAATGTAGCTTGTAGAGTTGATAAATTCTCATATCTTTTTTAAAAGAATCTTGGATCATCATTATTTGGACAGTATAGGTTTATGGTCCAATAACATATTTAAAATCCTCCATCTACCTTGAGGATCTGTTTGGACAATTTGCACATTTGGATCAAAATTACAGTTACTATTAATATAATCACCCCTTTTGAATTTCTTTGCCAATGGGAGAAATATATTTTGACAGCCCCAGTCCTTTTTCCACAAAACTTAATTTAAAATTGTTGAATGAGTTTCCTGTAAACAATATATATTATATTCCTTCTCTTTTAGACAGGTAAAAACTGATCGTCTTTTCTTATTATCTGCTAAGCCATTACAAATTTAACTGGCTATACTTATTTCACAAATTACCATAATGAGAAACAAGTTTCAATTCTATTTATCATAATATATGTTTGTAAACGTGCCATTAAAAAGTAACATAAGATTGAGTGTCTATATAGCTGTACCATAATATTTGCATTGCTACTAATTAAACCTCCAATTGGTCCCCACTATTCCACCTGCTAAAACCCCTCCTCATGCTGAGTTGGGTTGTCATCCCAATGAATGGCAGATCCCAACCGAACCCCCGGATCCCATGGCCCCAGAGAGAGCGGAATCCATCCTTCGAGAAGAGCACACAGTGCCACCCACAGAACAGCAGTAGATCAAACGCCAAAAACGTTACCATTTCCCTCACCTCAATTTGTTTTAAATATAGCTATTAAATATATATATATATATATATATATATATATATATATATATATTAAAATCCTCTTTATCTTAATTTCCTATAATTAGTTATTTGTAGGAATGTAGACAGTTTATTGTTACTGCTTACCATTATTGCCATTACAAACATTACATTTAGGCAAGCAATTATTATTTTAGCAAATAATAATTGTGATTCATCCAATGTTGTCCCTAACATATTTTATTTTACTCCCTCCCTCCCCCTCCCTCCCTCCCTCCCTCCCTCCCTCCCTCCCTCCCTCCCTCCCTCCCTCCCTCCCTCCCTCCCTCCCTCCCTCCCTCCCACACACACACACACACACACACACACACACACACACACACACACACACACACACACACACACACACACACACACACACACACACACACACACACACACACACACACACACACACACACACACACACACTCATAAACACTCAACCCCTTTCCCCCACCAACAACCATAGACTCAGGTGCTCAACAGTTGCACCATCCCAGAGCCCAACTCAAGAAAGGCCTTGTTCACGAATGCATATACAATTGCAGCTGTATGAGAAGGCCTGCAAAACTGAGCAAAAATGGGCAGAAATGGGGAGATTTGATTAACCATTATCACGTCCGAGGTGATGGAGATCAGATTTACCTCCTTCCTCTGAAACACCCACACATGGTCCCCTGTTGTGACCATATTCCCAAGCATCTCCGTGCAGTCAGACCTTTGATGATTTTGTGCCACCAGTGCCACAATGGTATGGCCCCTCTCTGAATGTCAGTGTGACCCCCTCCTCATGGGTTATTGCTGCTAGTGTTGCTAGCACTGACACTGCTTGGGTGTAGGCATCCCCACCGGCTAGGTACAAGATAATTTACAAGATCAAGATCATTAAGGTTCTCATTAGCAGCTTTGAGAATTTCCTTGTATATTATGCTCTCCCATCAGGGGGCTCTGGTTTTGCAGGACCAACACTGCCAGGCAGGCTCAGAATCTTGAGGGGGTGGTGCTGCTCTAGAAGGTCTCTGACTGCATTTTGGCTGCATACAGGCAGCTTACAGCAGGCCCATAAAACAGATAGGGACATATCTTTGGTGTCTGCGTCATTCATGAGGGTGTCTAGGGTATAGGGTTGTGGACCATTCCATCAAGATCGGACCATAAATAAGTACATTAGATGCTTTTTCTTTTAGGTACACTTCAACTATGACAGTCAAAATGAAAATTAAATCCAGAAAATCACATTGTAAGTTTTTTAATGAATTTATTTGCAAATGATGGTGGAAAATAAGTATTTGGTCAATAACAAAAGTTTATCTTAATACTTATGTTATATACCCTTTGTTGGCAATGACAGAGGTCAAAGGTTTTCTGTAAATCTTCACAAGGTTTTCACACACTGTTGCTGGTATTTTGGCCCATTCCTCCATGCAGATCTCCTCTGGAGCAGTGATGTTTTGGGGTTGTTGCTGGGCAACACAGACTTTCAACTCCCTCCAAAGATGTTCTATGGGGTTGATATCTGGAGACCGGCTAGGCCACTCCAGGACCTTGAAATGCTTCTTACGAAGCCACTCCTTCGTTGCCCGGGCGGTGTGTTTGGGATCATTGTCATGCTGAAAGACCCAGCCACATTCTCCCAATCTTCTTCTGGATCACCCTCTATATCACCCTCTATAGCAATCTTCAGACGGGCCTGGACATATACTGGCTTAAGTAGGGGGACACGTCTGGCACTGCAGGATTTGAGTCCCTGGCGGCCTAGTGTGTTACTGATGGTAGGCTTTGTTACTTTGGTCCCAGCTCTCTGCAGGTCATTCACTAGGTCCCCCGTGTGGTTCTGGGATTTTTGCTCACCGTTCTTGTGATAATTTTGACCCCACGGGGTGAGATCTTGCGTGGAGCCCCAGATCGAGGGAGATTATCAGTGGTCTTGTATGTCTTCCATTTCCTAATAATTGCCCCCACAGTTGTTTTCTTCAAACCAAGCTGCTTACCTATTGCATATTCAGTCTTCCCAGCCTGGTGCAGGTCTAAAATTTGGTTTCTGGTGTCCTTTGACAGCTCTTTGGTCTTGGCCATAGTGGAGTTTGGAGTGTGACTGTTTGAGGTTGTGGACAGGTGTCTTTTATACTGATAACAAGTTCAAACAGGTGCCATTAATACAGGTAACGGGTGGAGTACAGAGGAGCCTCTTAAAGAAGAAGTTACAGGTCTGTGAGAGCCATGTAACAAAACGTCTTAATTTAATACATTTAAAACGCAGACTGTAAAACAAATAAATAAGAGAAGGTACTGTACTTGAGCTTGGTACAGGTACTGTACTTGAGCTTGTGTCCTCAAAAGTGAGTACACCTCAGCAATTTATAACTATTTTTTACCAGAGAGGTGAGTGCCAGACCATTCTAAAACAATGCAAAATGACCAGTTATTGTTTATGGCCATCTCAAATGATTTTAATCCAATGTTGATCCTTTCAGAGAGTGCTTCCAATACCTCCTCATATTGTTTGTTTTCTTGTTGGTTGCAGGTGAATTCCAAGTGAATAACCGGACAGGTGTGATCTCCACGGCTAAGCTTCTGGATTATGAGACTGTTACCAGCTACGTGCTCAGGGTCCAGGCTGACTCCATGGCTGTGGTCAAGGCGCAACTGCGGGTTCCCTCCAAAAGTAAGACAAGGGGTATTGAGCTAGACATAGGGGGCTGGGATGCTACATCAGTTAATCACCTTTCTGGCTAGATACGGTGGTTGACATTTGTATCATGGTCCTAAGAGGAGGTGTCACATCAGAGAAACCCACTTCACCTCACTTATCTCTGCAATTATTGTAATACAGACCAGGGAACCTTGCCGTCTAATTTTTATTTTTATTAAAACCTTATTGAGTTCAAATAAACAAAACAGAACAGGGCGTAATTGTCAGAGTCCAATTAAAATCACTACACATGCAGACACAGACATGCACACATGCACACACACACGTTTAATAAAGCAGAGTCAATTATTAGAATCAATTTAACCCATAAGAGTCTAAACCCTGTCTAAGCCTGGGGAGAGGGTCTACTAAGCTATACTGAATAGTTTTAAGAAGGTCATACTAAGGATCATGTTGCTATTTTATTTAGAATAATAAGATCCCTTGAAGAATACAAATATATTTTAAAAAATGTGTTGATGAAAAATGTTATTTGCCGTTAGTGCTATTGAATAACAGATTCACTACATGCAACAACAACAGATAGTCCCTCCCCCCCAAAAAATCTAAAATGAAGTTTGTTCTGAAGTGTCTGTCCCTTTTTTGGTCCATTTTTTCAACTGGTACCGGGGGACCTTCAGATGAGTCTTGTGAGGCCTGTGGGAGACCTAGAGCAAAACAACTGACATATAAATGTTCGTGAGAGGGTTGGCTGTGCCGACTTCAGACGAATCCCAAGACCCTTGTGGGGGTTGTACAGCAAAACGGAGAACACCGTCATGTTTGAGAGATCTCGTCTTTCCATAAAGGGGTCAAACCATTCAGACGCTACAGATGGTTTTGTGAGAAGACAGATTTTTCAGGATGGCTCATGGTCTGACAAACGTCACTTTTCACCCCAGATGTGGAAGTGCTACATAGGTTGATGCAGTTGATTGAGATGGAGATGCATCTACTGCAAAACTAACATATTTTTATGGTGATTTTATTATTATGCTAATTACAGACATTTCCGTGGGGGTGCGGATATCGACCTTCGGGGGTTACCACACCTCCCCCAGCCCCACCACTCCTTTCCTTAAATATAAATGCACTCTACACACACTCAAGAGCGCTTTCTGCCATGGTTTTCTTTATGTAAATGTGTGTGTGTGTGCTGCATTCCTCCCTGTGTGGTTGTATTGCTCTATGCTTGCAATCATCTGTTTGTGAGGGTTTGCCTTTACTGAAAAGTTACCAATTTCTCAGAAGACCACAACAGATGAGAAAAAGGTGAGAAAGAGAGAGCAAAAAAGAAAAGGGTAGAAACTGTGCAGTGTGCAGAGCTCGCTCCTTTCCCTCCTGGCTTTTCCTCCTGGCTTTCCCTCCTGGCTTTCCCTCCTGGCTTTCCCTCCTGGCTTTCCCTCCTGGCTTTCCCTCCTGGCTTTCCCTCCTGGCTTTTCCTCCTAGCTTTCCCTCCTGGCTTTTCCTCCTTGCTTTCCCTCCTGGCTTTCCCTCCTGGCTTTCCCTCCTGGCTTTTCCTCCTGGCTTTCCCTCCTGGCTTTTCCTCCTGGCTTTCCCTCCTGGCTTTTCCTCCTGGCTTTCCCTCCTGGCTTTTCCTCCTGGCTTTCCCTCCTGGCTTTCCCTCCTGGCTTTCCCTCCTGGCTTTTCCTCCTGGCTTTCCCTCCTGGCTTTCCCTCCTGGCTTTCCCTTTGGCTCTCACACGTTGGTGCTTGTACCTGTGATTTGATATACTGTGTTTTTGTTTGTCCTATTCCCCCTGCTCATTCTTAGCGCTATGCCACATGACTATACAATTTTGTGCACTAATTGAAGACACATTTTCTTTGACAGTGCATATTTCTTCCTAAGTGTAGGGTTGTGCTTGTTTTGTTCATACTGTATTTGTACTGTATATGAATAACTGTGACAAATAGATATGGAGCAGTGGAGGCTCCTCAGAGAAGGAAAGGGCGGACTATACTCCTCAGTGAGTTTCATTAACAAAAATATATAGTAAAACATTTAAAGTTACCCTTTTGAGGTAAAACTATACTAAATATATTAATTATCACCAAATAATTTATTAAAATATACTGTTTTGCAATGAAGGTCTACAGTAGCCTCAACAGCACTCTGTAGGGTAGTACCATGATTTCAATACAAAACCTAGGAGACTCATGGTTCTCACCCCATTCCATAGACTCACTAGACCCATTCCATAGACCCATTCCATAGAAAGGTTTTTTTGCTTGGTCACAAAGGGAAAAAGTGAGAGGAGGAGAGCGCATAGATGCGAAAAGGAATACAACATGGCTGCTATGAATGTGAACTGTGTTTACCAGGGGTGTATTCATTCCACCAATTATTTTGAAAAAACATTTCTTTAAAAAATCAAATGGAAAGAAACGGGGATAAACATACATACCTCAATTTTACCAATAGAAACTCTCACTTGCAACTTTTGGACTAATGAATACACCCTTGATCAGCTAGATGCAGGCAAGAGTGTGCAAGGCTGTATTGAATGTGTCACTGTCTGTCCATGTGTCACTGTCTCCTCAACATTTTCTCTTGACCTGTGTGTACCTACATTGTAATTCATAGGCTAGGTTGTAGCAATCTCATGAGCATCATGTCGTAGCCTAAACCTATCAATGTTACTTTGAACTGGGTGAATGTAACATGAATGACAGTCATCCAATATGCTGTAATAGAAATAAGGCCATGCTCATGAAAAAATAATTGTCCTCCCTCGTCTTAAACGGCACTGACTGCCACTAGTATGGAGTGTGTTCACCCGTACAACAAGCTCTTTTCCTTGAGGACAACCAGGAAATAGCAAAAGGATCACATATTTGATTATTTATTATAAACTGGAACCTGTGTATTGGACTTTTATTTTGCAATAAAACTCCCCTTGCCAACCAACAATTATTCTTCTAAACTATGGTATGTACTCTAAAGGATTGAAAATAAAAGTTGTGTGCACTTGCTGCCCTGTTTGTCTGGATAAAACAACATGCCCAATGACAAAAATGTGACTGTGTCCCTCCTCTAACTCTGCAGCCAACTCAGCCAAGGTATATATCGAGGTGCATGATGAGAACGACCACCCGCCTGTCTTCACCAGAAAGTTCTACATCGGTGGTGTGGCTGAAGACGCCAACACCTTCTCCTCTGTGCTGAAGATAAAAGTGAGAAAAACTTTGGCATTCTAGTTATCAATTTCTTGAGGTAATCTGAAGAGATTTCACCCCATGCTTCCTGAAGCACCTCCTACAAGTTGGATTGGCTTGATGGGAAGCTCTTACATACCATACGGTCAAGCTGCTCCCACAACAGCTCAATAGGGTTGAGATCCGGTCACTGTACTGGCCAATCCATTATAGACAGAATACCAGCTGACTGCTTCTTCCCTAAATAGTTCTTGCCTAGTTTGGAGCTGTGCTTTGGGTCATTGTCCTGTTGTAGGAGGAAATTGGCTCCAATTAAGCAAAATTGGCTCCAATTAAGTCAAATTGGCTCCCTTTTACCCTGTACAAATCTCCCACTTTGCCACCACCAAAGCACACCCAGACCATCACATTGCCTCCACCATGCTTGACAGAGGGCATCAAGCACTCCTCCAGCATATTTTCATTTTTTTCTGCGTCTCATGTTGAAATCAAAAATCGTATTTATTGTCACACACATGGTTAGTATATGTTAATGCGAGTGTAGCGAAATGCTTGTGCTTCTAGATCCGACAATGCAGTAATGACCAACGAGTAATCTAACCTAACACTTCCACAACTACTACCTTAAACACACAAGTGTAAAGGGATAAAGAATATGTACATAAAGATATATGAATGAGTGATGGTACAGAACGGCATAGGCAAGATGCAGTAGATGGTATCGAGTACAGTATATACATATGAGATGAGTAATGTAGGGTATGTAAACATAAAAGTGGCATAGTTTAAAGTGGCTAGTGATACATGTATTACATAAAGATGGCAAGATGCAGTAGATGGTATAGAGTACAGTATATACATATGAGATGAGTAATGTAGGGTATGTAAACATTATATTAAGTGGCATTGTTTAAAGTGTCTAGTGATACATTTTTTACATCAATTTCCATTATTAAAGTGGCTGGAGTTGAGTCAGTATGTTGGCAGCAGCAAATCAATGTTAGTGGTGGCTGTTTAACAGTCTGATGGCCTTGAGATAGAAGCTGTTTTTCAGTCTCTCGGTCCCTGCTTTGATGCACCTGTACCTACCGCGCTTTCTAGATGATAGCGTGATCAACAGGTAGTGGCTCGGGTGGTTGTTGTCCTCGATGATCTTTATGGCCTTCCTGTGACATCGGGTGGTGTAGGTGTCATGGAGGACAGGTAGTTTTTCCCCGGTGATGCGTTGTACAGACCTCACTACCCTCTGGAGAGCCTTACGGTTGTGGGTGGAGCAGTTGCTGTACCAGGCGGTGATACAACCCGACATGATGCCCTCGATTGTGCATCTGTAAAAGTTTGTGAGTGCTTTTGGTGACAGGCTGCATTTCTTCAGCCTCCTGAGGTTGAAGACTGCTGCACCTTCTTCACAATTCTGTCTGTGTGGGTGGCCCAATTCAGTTTGTCCATGATGTGTACCCCGAGGAACTTAAAACTTACTTCCCACTCCGCTACTGTCCCGTCGTTGTGGATAGGGGGGTGCTCCCTCTGCTGTTTCCTGAAATCCACAATCATTTCCTATGTTTTGTTGATGTTGAGTGTGAGGTTATTTTCCTCACACCACACTCTGAGGGCCCTCACCTCCTCCCTGTAGGCTGTCTCGTCGTTGTTGGTAATCAAGCCCACCACTGTAGTGTCATCCGCAAACTTGATGATTGAGTTGGAGGGGTGCATGGCCATGCAGTGGTGGGTGAACAGGGAGTACAGGAGAGGGCTCAGAACGCACCCTTGTGGGGCCCCAGTGTTGAGGATCAGCGGGGTGAAGATGTTGTTAGTTACCCTCACCACCTGGGGGTGGCCCGTCAGGAAGTCCAGTACCCAGTTGCACAGGGTGGGGTCGAGACCCGGGGTCTTGAGCTTGATGACGAGTTTGGAGGGTACTATGGTGTTAAATGCTGAGCTGTAGTCGATGAACAGCATTCTCACATAGGTATTCCTCTTGTCCAGATGGGTTAGGGCAGTGTGCAGTGTGGTTGCGATTGCGTCGTCTGTGGACCTATTGGGGCGGTAAGCAAATTGGAGTGTGTCTAAGGTGTCAGGTAGGGTGGAGGTGATATGGTCCTTGACTAGTCTCTCAAAGCACTTCGTGATGACGGAAGTGAGTGCTACGGGGCGGTAGTAATTTAGCTCAGTTACCTTAGCTTTCTTGGGAACAGGAACAATGGTGGCCCTCTTGAAGAATGTGTGGACAGCAGACTGGGATAAGGATTGATTGAATATGTCCGTAAACACACCAGACAGCTGGTCTGCGCATGTTCTGGCTTTTTCTTTGCAACTCTGCCTAGAAGGCCAGCATCCCGGAGTCGCCTCTTCACTGTTGACGTTGAGACTGGTGTTTTTGGCGCGTACTATTTAATGAAGCTGCAAGTTGGGGACTTGTGAGGAGTCTGTTTCTCAAACTATACACTCTAATGTACTTGTCCTCTTGCTCAGTTGTGCACCAGGACCTCCCACTCCTCTTTCTATTCTGGTTAGAGCCAGTTTGCATTGTTCTGTAAAGGGAGAAGTACACAGCGTTGTACTAGATCTTCAGTGTCTTGGCAATGTCTCGCATGGAATTGCCTTCATTTCTCAGAACAAGAATAGACTGATGAGTTTCCGAAGAAAGTCCATTGTTTCTGGCCATTTTGAGCCTGTCATCAAACCCACAAATGCTGAGGCTCCAGATGCTCAACTAGTCTAAAGAAGGACAGTTTTATTGCTTCTTTAATTAGTACAACAGTTTTCAGCTGTGCTAACATAATTGCAAAGGGTTTTCTAATGATCAATTAACCTTTTTAAAATGAGAAACTTGGATTAGCTAACGCAACGTGCCACTGGAACACAGGAGTGATGGTTGCAGATAATGGGCCTCTGTACTCCTATGTACATATTCAATTAAAAAACAGACTTTTCCAACTACAATAGCCATTTACAACATTAACAATGTCTACACTGTATTTCTGATCAAGTCACCCCAAACTTTTGAATGGAAGTGTATATATATATATATTCTTTTTTACAGTTTCGTATCATCATCGTCTCCTTCCCTCTCTCCATTCCTTTATTCACTGGTGGAATCTAATATAATGATGAATTGACATATAATCCCAGTTCACCCATTAAACAGTGTCCAAAAATCTGGCAGGTTGACGTTTATTGTCATGAATCTTACCCTGGACACAGAACTGAGCGATTTACACTCTATGGGCCAGCTGCAAAGTGAAAATTGGCTATATTTATGAAAACAAAACAAAACAAAAATGTGCTTTTTGGTCTGAAATTAAGGTGAAGGTTAGGTTTAAAATCTGATTGTATGACTTTGTGGCTATGCCAGCTAGTGACCACTCTGCAGAGTTGCCTCCAGAACAAGATGAATGAGAAAAACGCTAACTTGCCATCAAGAAGGTTACCAAATTCATAATTTAGCTCCATCAACATGAATAAGTCAGGTATACTCTTCTACCACATATAAAATGTCATTTGGATATGTGTAAACATTTACTGTAGTCCTATTTCAATATTGAGGCAATATTAGGCCCAACATATATGTTGTAATATTACATTTACAGCAATACAATATGCCTCATGGAATCTGTGGCATTATGTTGTATGACAAAACTGCACATTTTAAAGTGGCCTTTTATTGTCCCCAGCACAAGGTGCACCTGTGTAATGATCATGCTGTTTAGTCAGCTTCTTAAAATTCCACACCTTTCAAGTGCATGCATTATCTTGGAAAATGAGATTGTGCTCACTAGCATGGATGTATACCAAATTGTTTACTACATTTGAGAGACATAATTTTTTGATGGGGGGGGGGTCTTTTATTACCAACTCTTTACATGTTGCGATTATGTTTTTGTTGAGTGTAGAATTTGATATTAGTCCTGTTTTGATGCGTTGCTTGTTTGATGGTTTAACAGAGGGCATAGCGGGATTTCTTATAAGGCCGCATGAGGGTCACGGTCCTTGAAAGCTGCAGTTCAAGCCTTTATTTAACATCTCTTGGGTAGGGGGCAGTATTTTACAAATACAAATTCATTGGTGAAACCATTGAGGACAGGGAAGAATGAACACCTGCTATCTAATCCCCAGCATAACAACTATGATTTGTTCTCTTTGAATAAATATATTTTTCACCCCCTTATTAGCTTTGGGGTCTGTGTTATTGATGAAAAACATCAACTGCTAACAAGGGTTAGGGTAAGGATTACATTTAGGGTTAGGATAAGGGTTAAGATTAAGGTTAAAGTCATGATAAATTAAGAGATGGAAATAGCATGTGGCATCCATTTTGGCTGCAGACAGATCTGCATATAATGACTATATGCTCATGTCTCCACCCTAACGATGGGGGTTGTTGTCCAAAATGCGGGAAGGCAGGCGAAACGCTTAGGTCCAAAATAAGTGACTATTTTGGACAGATGTTGGCGAGAGTGAAACCTCTTGCTTCACCTCTTTCTCTCTGCTGCAGAGGAGAATGTGAGAGGTGAAAGGTCTTCTGGCTCGAAGTAAGCATACGCCAATTAAAACACCTGGTTTTCTGAGCAATCTTTTGAATTATTAGGCCATTTAAACAACTTAATCGGCGTTCCAGCCGTGTATCTGCTCATGTGCTAGCACCAGACGAGCAAGCATCCCTCTTTAGTGTGAGTGAACTAAATTCGGAACAATTGAATATATGTGTCATAGAAGTCATTTTCCCATACAAACTTTATATGTCCAAAGTCAGAATCAAATACGCTTTCCAAAAATGGCATGGTTGCTGTGGTAAAACATTTATTTTGATTGGTGATTTTCAGGTAGGCTGATTTCAGATGTGTTCATGTAAACAGGATTTAAAAGGGAAATCGTTATTCTTGCAAAGCGTGTAAATGTTTTAATCAAACTATCATATTAATCTGACTATCCACAATAATCGCTTTATTGTAAAAAATGTAACCACATTCTAAGATTGGGCAGCCTTGTCATTAAAATGCTATCTTTCCATCCATCCTCCCTCGATTCTCCCTCATTCAATCCCTCCATCCTCCCATGCCCAGGAACAGTAGCTAATGGGGATCCATAATGAATACAAATACAACTGTAAAAAATAAGTACAAATACAAAGGCATTGCACCTATTAATCAATGTCATTGCAAACAGGCACTCTGAGAATTGGTGCCAGTGGCAGGGAGTCCAGAGTCTATGGCCGTGTCCGAAATCTGTCTTGCCTACTACTTACTAAAACTACATACTGTGTACTAATCGTGAAAACGTATGCAGTAAGTAACAAATATGACCATACTAGGCTCATCCATACTGAGAAAGCGCCATCTTGAGCAATCACGCTTGTTCACCGCCATTCGTTCATTTTGGTAGAACATGTACCCTATTCTAATTATCAGCTGTTGTTAAACAAAAGTGAGTCTCGAAAGACAATTCTCCTACTGAAAAGTAGGAGAATTCTTCTTGATGAATGAGTATGAGAGCTCAAGTTCCCCCTCTCCTGGCCAAATTAGATCAATGCACTCTCGTCCTTCAGGGAACAATGACAATAGTACATTTTGGTCAATGAGCAAAAGTTCTTATCCAGAGCGACATGCTTAGATGATGCTAATTTGATTTGTAAGTTGCCTCAATACTTTATTCTATGCCCTCCATTTGTGTGTATTCAATGTGCATATTTGTGGCGACAAGGAAAGCATTCTGTCCCAAAATTTGCAACCACAACTGAAGCACACTCATCATTACTACCATTGTTAAAGCGATATTACAAAATTACATTCCAGTTGCCTTACCCTGTAAGCAGTGTACCGTGTGTGTGTGTGTGTTTGTGTGTATATGTTGTTATGGTTGTGGGTTTTCTTGTGTGTGTTTGTGTGTGTGGTTATGGGTTTTCTTTTACTTAGGCCACTGATGCAGATACAGGGAACTACAGTGCCAATGCGTACCGGCTGATCCTTCCGCCCACGGCAGACGGTCGAGACAGCTTTGTGATCGAGCAGTACACGGGTATCATCAAGACGGCCATCATGTACCGCAACATGCGCAGGTCCTACTTCAAGTTTGAGGTCATTGCCACCGACAACTACGGCGAGGGTTTGAGCAGCAGCGCCGATGTGGTGGTGAGTGTCCACTGTCCTCAATCAACCCACATCCCTCCATGGTCCATGACTCTCTCACACACACACACACACACACACACACACACACACACACACACACACACACACACACACACACACACACACACACACACACACACACACACACACACACACACACACACACACACACACACACACACACACACACACACACACACACACACACATATGTAAACCTTCATTTCCTCAAGTGTTTCTCATTGGGCAAGTGAAATGAGACTGCAAAGTCTGGCAGTTTGTAGTTTGTCATCTGTTAACTGTGATCTTAACAGATGCCAAGCCCCACACCCCACACCCAAACAACCTGATGGGTTTATTAGTGTCAGACAGTTTTCCTCTGAGCTGATATATTCATTAGGAAGCTACATGATGATGAAACATGATTTATTTTCTATCTAGACTGTGTCTAGCTATCAATATATTACATTATAAAGAGCAGTAACAGCACACAAGATGCGTAATGTGTACGCCAGTGAACCCCTCTGCTTCCCGCTGATGATGCAGTTCAACTATGCATGAAAAGCGTTTTCTGCTCATTGTAATTGGTGTGTTGATGTGTGCATGTGTGTGTGTGTCTTTTTACTTAGACAATATATTTTCCATTTGCTTCCAGTTATTGGAGCCAGTGTTGCTCCTAATGTGTGTAGGGCAAACAAGTCTGTAATGACACAGAAGGAGTGTTTGGGACGAGTGACAGCGACATGTGCTTAATTATTAACCATGTTGACCATTTTCAAGAGAAAATGTAATTTCATGGAGGCCGTGTGTGAGATTTGGCCTCAGAGCCAGTGCACTTACTGCGCCGGCAAATATTAGGTGCCATTAGATTTGCCACATGGCACCAATACAAGCAGGCAATTAAGTGTCTTGTTTTGGCCACCAGCAGCATGTCAAGCATGAATGTACAACATTTACATATCCTCTCTCTCTCACAAACACTTTTTCTTTCTCTCACTGCTGCTCTCTCTTTTTCTCTTTCTTTCTCTTTCTCCCTCTTTCTCTTTCTCCCTCTTTCTCCCTCTCTCTTTCTCACTGTTTCTCTCTCAGGTGTCTGTGGTCAACCAACTGGATATGCAGGTGGTGGTGTCCAATGTCCCGCCCACCGTTGTGGAGGAGAATAAAGAGCAGCTTATTGCGTAATGCACCAGTCAATCACTTTCTTTCAGCGTTATTGTCACATTGAACATGCTTGGTTAAGTTGAAACCGTATTAGGGTCCTAAAGGCCCCTGAACACTCAACAGAAACAAGAGAGTGGAGTAAGAGGAATAGCATAGTGGGATTGCATACACCCCCCCGATGAATAAGGGGCCTTGGTTCAAGGTGTCACGATGCAACTTGCAAACTCTGCTAGTGAAATTGTTTGTGTTGGATGAGAGGGTAGAGTCTCCAACTGTGTTTCGGGACTTTATGGAACAGACAAAAATGTCCTAGCACTTCAGAAGTTCTAGCATTTTGTAATAATCTCTGTGTTGCACAATTTACAGTAGGTCATCAATAGGCTTCACTGTAAGTTTATTTTCTGTCTCCCTTAACCAACGATTGGGCAATTAAAACCACTGATTGTCCAGATAGACAGTCAAATACATTTTTTTTCAATCAGTTAATGACTGAAAAACAGTACAGTTTCTACACATAAAATAAAATAAGAAGGTATTCATTATTTTCAAATCTCACTTTAAATGACACTACCCCTCTAAAATTGCTGCTCTATGCTTTTTATGTGTTTAGTTAATCATTCTGATAACATCTGAGAGGCCTCCCATTTTCCTTGGTCCTAGTTGGGGACCACAACAATTAACTGGGTACTCTACTCATCAGGCTTGGCAATCGGGTTGGAGAAAGCAAACATTTAGAGGCTGTAATTTAAAGTGCCAATTTCACTCAGCCTGGAATTGATTATGGGAGCCCTGTGAAAAGATTGTGAAATTCTTAAAACCATGGCCTCAAACAAATATGGTCACACACAAGTAAGTTGTTAAAAGATGTTTCAGCATTATAAAGTCAATGTCATAATTTGTGGGTGGCAACACATGAAGGTGAAGTGAACCAAAGCAACCACTACTAACGTTTGATCAGCACATTGTAACACACAGCATGACAGAAGTTTATGAATGATTCAGAAAGCCTCCACGTCATGGTAAAGATGGATGCAGAAATATGAAGGTAGTTATATCTAATGTTTAAGCAATACCTGCACTGTTAAACCTTTCCTGTTGCCAGCTTAATACAGTGATTTTGCTTTACAGCAGAGATACTGTAATACATTTTACAGTACTATTTTACTTACTGTAAAACATATTACAGTATCCCTCCTGTAAATTAACAGCAGGGATGATGTAATGATACAACACTAATTATTATCTGAGTTAATTTAATTTCTTGCATTGGAAGATATTTAGAGCAGACTGAAATGGTTTGTTTCATCTTGAGCAACAGTGCCAGTCAAAAGTCAGTGATTTATTTAGAATTCAAGGCACACTTAAACAGCATGGTTACCGCATCATTCTGCAGTGATAAGCCATCCCATCTTGTTTGCGCTTTGTGGGACTATCACTTGTTTTTCAACAGGACAATGACCCAACACACATCCAGGCTGTGTAAGGGCTATTTGACCAAGAAGGAGAGTGATGGTGCTGCATCAGATGACATGGCCTCCACAATCACCTGACATCAACACAATTGAGATGGTTTGGGATGAGTTGGACAGTAGAGTTAAGGAAAAGCAGCCAGCAAGTACTCAGCATATGTGGGAACTCCTTCAAGACTGTTGGAAAAGCATTCCTCATGAAGCTGGTTGAGAGAATACCAAGAGTGTGCAAAGCTGTAATCAAGGCAAAGGGTGTCTTCTTAAAATAATCCCAAATATATAATATATTTAGATGTGTTTGACACTTTTTTTAGTTACTACATTATTCCATATGTGTTATTTCATAGTTTTGATGTCTTCATTACTATTCTACAATGTAGAAAATAGTAAAAAGAAAGAAAAGCCCTTGAATGAGTAGGTGTGCCCAAACATTTGACTGGTACTGTAGCTAAGAAAACATGCCGTAATTCAATGTTGGGCAGCAATAAAGATACTTATAAAAAGTCAAGGTACCTAACCAGCAGCTTCTGAAAATATTATTCCACATCACAGCAGCCTGAAGATGGTATTTATTCAAATAGTCTGAGCTTCATGTGTCTCACCTGACAGCATGAGGTTGGCACCTGATCATTTGAATCTCCAGTAAGCATAAGCTATTACTTTAAATAAATACAATATGTTAGTGGAATTTTTACAGGAGGCCTCCAATTCCAGGGATTAACAGTATTTTCAGCATTTTACCCATAGTGCAGTGCAATTTACAGTATCGATGCTGTAAAACAGATTTGCTGTATTTTCCTGTGCATTCTACAGTGTTTTACCATTGACATTTACAGAAAGTCTTGGTGCTGTACTATACTATATTTTAAATATCAACAGACCACATTGGTTTTGTCTCCCAAACATCAGTATTATGGAGCGATACGTCCAAGACCAGATCCCAGGGGCCAAGGTGGTGGTGGAGTCCATCGGGCCGCAGCTGTTCGGAGACGGCTTTGACCAGAAGGACTACACCAAGTCAGACCTGTTGGTGTATGCCATTGACCCACTGACCAACAGGGCCATATCACGCCAGGAGCTCTTTAAGTGAGGGAGCCATCACAATTAAATGAAAAGCTCTTTACCTTTGTCTCTCTCTCCTCTTCTCTCTTTTTCTCTTGCTACATACATTCTTTGTCTTATCCTCCCTTCTACCCTATGAATTAGTCAGCAAACGCATGTTGTCCCTTATTTGTTTCTCTCCATCGCTCTCCACACACCCCCAGGCCCTTTACTCCTATCCAAAGGCCCCTGTCCCCCAGCAGGGTGTGTTAATTCAGTCACTCACCAGAATGGTGGGGAGGGTGCAGGGAGGACATTTTTATGTGAGAGAGAGAGAGAAAGGAAGAGAGAAAAGTGAGGTACTATTCCATCAATCCATCAGTGGCTGATACTATGCCTCACAGAGGCTCCAACATTCTGGAGAAATGCCATCTTAGCATTTGTCCCCCTGTATGAGGAGAGAGAGTGAGACACTCCTCAGCGCCCATGGTTGCCCTCTTACAAAGCAGGTGAAATGCTTTTTTACACTGTTGCAACACTATTTCACAGCAGAACCATGTTTCTCCCATTTATCTCATACAGGGTTAGGCCCTACTTCCCCTACAAGATAAGAAGGAGAGCATGAGGAGTGGGGTGGCGAAAGAGAATTCTACTTTTTAATTCACATTACATCCTTGCCTTATCTTTCGTTGTGGCTGGCAACGTGACATTCTTGATCCACAATTCAAATGTATTGTACATGTCACAGTAGCCACTAGCCAGTAAGCACAAACTATTCAACAGTGACAGAAATATTTTTTCTAAAACATATTACGCTATTGAATAATGCAACCAAACCATATTACACTTTTGAACAATGCAACAATTCACAAGCATATGCGTGCAAACAATTAAAGGCTTTATTTTCTCGTCTGAAGTTTACGGTCATTACATTTTAGCTTCAAGTTAAAAGCACAGAGTTGCTATAACAGCATGTCTTCATCAAGTAACGTTAGCCTATCGAAAAGAATGATTAACCCAAATATAGAAGTATAGTAGGCCTAGCATACAACAAATCAGGCTTCACTTCTATCAGTATCATGAAAATCATTACATGTGGTAAAAGCAAATTGTGACTGAAAACGTGGGTATAATTGAATTCACATAAAATGCCTCATGATTTGTAATTGTGGACAATTACTCTGTACTACAATCTAATCAACTATAACCTACTGATAACAACCACGTCTGCAGGTATCCAAGAGAAGCCTATGCGCTCTGATCTGGGACTAGCCAGGGGAAACGCAATGTCATGTTTTTATAGCCTAAGCTGTGTATTTCTACCCTAAAATAAACCCATTTATTTGAGTTCTGTGAAAATTTGAATTTGATAATATTCATACTTCTGGTGTCTAGGCCTTTTTAATCCAAAATTATTGAATGTAATTAATCCATCAACACAATAGTGACGACATGATAACTAATCTCAAATCAAATCAATTGTTTTGTTATTGCGGGTGTAGCGAAATGCTTCTGTTCCTAGCTCCAACAGTGCAGTAGTGTCAAAAAAATGATTCACAACAATACACACAAATCTAAAAGTAAAAGAATGGAATTAAGAAATATATAAATATTAGTTTGAGCAATGTCGGAGAGGCATTGACTAAAATACAGTAGAATAGAATACAGTATATACATATGAGATGAGTAAAGCAGTATGTAAACATTATTTAAACATTATTAAAGTGACTAGTGTTCCATTATTAAAGAGGCCAGTGATTTCAAGTCTATGTATATAGGGCAGCAACCTTTAAGGTGCAGGGTTGCGTAACCAGGTGGAAGCCGGCTAGTGATGGCTATTTAACAGTCCTCTATGGGATCGGAATATGGGGCTTTGGTGACAAAACGGATGGCACTGTTATAGACTGCATCCAGTTTGTTGAGTAGAGTTTGGGAGGATTTTTTGTGAATGACATCGCCGAAGTCAAGGATCGGTAATATAGTCAGTTTTACGAGGGTATGTTTGGCAGCGTGAAGCCAATTCTAGATTTCATTTTGGATTGGAGATGCTTAATGTGAGTCTGGAAGGAGAGTTTACAGTCTAGCTAGACACCTAGGTATTTGTAGTTGTCCACATATTCTAAGTCAGAGCCGTCCAGAGTAGTGATGCTAGTCGGGCGGGCGGGTGCGGGCAGCAATCGGTTGAAGAGCATGCATTTAGTTTAAGTGTTTAAGAGCAGTTGGAGGCCACGGAAGGAATGTTGTACAAAAAAAGCGCACATTTTTTCTTTGTATTATCTTTTACCAGTTCTAATGTGTTATATTCTCCTACATTATTTTCACATTTCCACAAACTTCAAAGTGTTTCCTTTCAAATGGTATCAATAATGTGCATATGCTTGCTTAAGGTCCTGAGCTACAGGCAGTTTGATTTGGGTATCATGTTGACTATCATGTTTAATCTTGCATTCTAAACACCTGTGTTTAAGATGAGAACACGTATTGGAAAATCTAAATGCCTAATGTATACATTTTAAACACGGACATTTTGGAAATAAACGTGTCACAAGTTTCATGGTTTTACAGTGTTGTGTGACTGACTGGCTGTGTTTCCTCCGACAGGTCTCTGGACGAGAAGCTGGAGGACATCAACAAGGAGTTCCAGCCCTACCTGGGTCAGAGAGGACACATCTTGGAGATCCGCACTCCCGACATCATGGCCAGAGTGAAAAAGCCTGCCCAGGCCGTGGGCTACACAGAGGGGGCGCTGCTTGCCCTCGCCATCATCATCATCCTCTGCTGCATCCCTGCCATCGTCATCGTCATGGTTACCTACAAACAGTGAGTGAACAACCGCTGCTGTCGTAGCTACACGCACCATGTGTGTGTATGGTAATGGTTGCCTTTCAAAGATAGCACTGTAGTTTGGCGAGACTAAGGAAATGTGCATGGTGCCAGTTATTCAGCCGAGCACAGCTCTCCCTGTCTCTCTCTCTAACTAATTAGTGATGCTAAAAGAATACAACCTCAATATAATGTCTCGATCTAATGTTCCTGTTCACACACTTTGAAAGCTGATTAATTTACAATAGTTTGTGGCAAATTTCCACGGCCAATTGTGACCGTCACAGTGTGTCTTCACTCCTCCACTACCCCATCACAACCACCATCACACACATACAGATATACACACACACACAGATACACACACACAGCCACACCTCTATGTTGTTCTATGTGCTGTGTGAATCCACTGGGTGTGTTACATAAACACTTATGTCTGGGTAATGTTTTTCCTTAGCAGATGGGTCAGAGTGGTTAACCTGAGCTGAACAAACACATACACACACTCACATTGCAGAAATAGATATGATGTTCTAGTTTGTGCAACATTATGTGTGGGAGAATATTCTGATGCAAACATTGTCATTTCACTCCTCTGGGGTAATTGCATTTTGGTGCGAATAAATCATGCTGATAACAAAAGAAAAATGAAAAAGCTTCTTGGGTTCCTGCAGACATACTGTAGCTTGGAGAGCCTGATGCATTGCATAATATTGTGAGCTAAGAACTAGAGCAGAATTTGTTACCAAGGACTCTTCTTATTATATGCATTTGTGAAATAAGCTGAGCTCTTTGATAGGGTTTTTTATGCCTATTATGTGAATAACTTTATAGGAATCTCATGAATCATGCACATTGTTTCACCTAAAGCGATGTGTTTCTCAAAAGGAACCTTAACAACCACCAAACATTAACATTTTATGGAGTTGCAGGAGCATTGAGGCGTCTCACAATTCCCAATTTAATTGATGTTTCTCATTGTGTTGTGTTAACAAAATAGGAATGAACTAATTGTATAATTGAGGGTCTGTTGTGTTTGCTTTCTCCCTCTGCTCCCCTTGTATCCCGCACTGTCTGGTAAACCACCCACCAGATTCAAAGAGTAAGTAACATGTGTTACAGTCCATGTGATATGAGTGATCTCTCTTTTATGCTGTTGAGCGTGCACACTACATGGTCCTCATTACTAAATAGTCCTTTAAAGATTGACCAAGGAGTCAGAAGAACAGTATTACAATTAAGAGAAAAGTGCAAACATTCAAGTTCAAGTCATCCCCTTCAAATGGGTTTAAATCCCCAGTAATTGGGAAAGACAATGACTTGCCTTTTTTTTATCAAGTTTTATCAATGTTTGTCTCAGTCAGTTAAAATTAGCCACATACTGTGCTAATCTTCAATCACTTCAGTTACCAAAGACATGTGGCCTTCATGGGGAACAAGTGATGAAATGTTATAGAAACAAAGGGCAGTGGATGGACTCAAACTGATTAAACTTTACTTGAACTTCAGGAGACAGGCGGAATGTGCTAAAACTGCCAGGATTCAGCAGGCTCTACCCGCGGGAAAGTCTGCTGCTCCACGTGCCTCGACAGCCAATTTCTACGAGGAACTGGGGGACAGCAGCATGTAAGCCACCTTTGAACGCTTCCTCCTAACCTCCTCATTTCCGGTTTCAGGTACCATATACCGATGAGTAATGCCTATTTGTGCATACGATATAGTTTGCGTTTCTTAGGACATTGCCAATTTTTCAAACAGAAAAACAATTTCTTGACTAAAAAGGCCTTTGTCCACCAACATTGGACTAACAACAGTCATGTCTTTAGAGCATGTCATGTTGAGCTTTAGACATTTTAAGGACTGCCCCCAATGCTTTTGCGTAGTCCATATGTAGGATCAAAGAGCAAAACAAGAGTTTTGAGCTTAGACACAGCTCTGCTTTGAGATAGCGGCTCGTCTCCTACACCTGTTCTTGAATAATTGTACTTCATATTTTATTGTAGCTGTATCTGAGATATGTTATTAAAGTACTATACAGCGTTAGATAATTTGCATTGGAATATAGTGGCATAATGTCAGGGATGCTAGGAAATACTCTTTATAAAGGTAAGGCTTAATGACACCATGTTTGCCTCCACAAAAAGTGATACTCCCTGCGTCTTTAGATGCTAATAGCTTAAAATGGAAGTACCTCTGTGACTGTGCTTTGATTTCTTCAACTCAATTATGATTAGATTTGAAATTTTTGTACTATTTTTTTAAATTACATTTTTATTAAAACCTTTATTTAACTAGGCAAGTCAGTTAAGAACAAATTCTTATTTACAATGACGGCCTACCAAAAGGCACCAGGCCTCCTGCGGGGACGGGGGCTGGGATAAAACAATATAGATCTTTTTTTATAAATGCATAAAATAAAATATAGGACAAAACACACATCATGGCAAGAGAGACAACACAACACTGCATGAAGAGAGACATAAGACAACTACATAGCAAGGAAGCAACACATGACAACACAGCATGGAAGCAACACAACATGACAACAACACGGTAGCATCACAACAAGGTAGCAGCACAAAATATGGTACAAACATTATTGGGCACAGACAACAGCACAAAGGGCAAGAAGATAGAGACAACAATACATCACGTAAAGCAGCCACAACTGTCAGTAAGAGTGTCCATGATTGATTATTTGAATGAAGAGATTATGATAAAGCTGTCCAGTTTGAGTGTTTGTTGCAGCTTGTTCCAGTCGGTAGCTGCAGCGAACTGAAAAAATGAGTGTGCTTTGGGGACCATTAACAGTATGTGACTGGCAGAAAGGGTGTTGTATGTGGAGGATGAGGGCTGCAGTAGATATCTCAGATAGGGCGGAGTGAGGCCTAAGACCAGTTTACAGAGGAGTATAGAGTGCAGTGATGTATCCTATAAGGAGCATTGGTGGCAAATCTGATGGCCGAATGGTAAAGAACATCTAGCCGCTCGAGAGCACCCTTACCTGCCGATCTACAAATGATGTCTCCGTAATCTAGCATGGGTAGGATTGTCATCTGAATCAGGGTTAGTTTGGCAGCTGGGGTGAAAGAGGAGTGATTACAATAGAGGAAACCAAGTCTAGATTTAACTTTAGCAGTGAACCGACAGTGAACCGTCTAGCCATACTCCCAAGTACTTGTATGAGCTGACTACCTCAAGCTCTAAATCCTCAGAGATAGTAATCACACCTGTGGGGAGAGGGGTATTCTTCTTACTAAACCAGATTACCTTTGTTTTAGAGGTGTTCAGAACAGGGTTAAGGGAAGAGAAAGCTTTGTTGTAGAGCATTTATCACAAAATCCAGGGAGGGGGCAACTGAGTATAAAACTGTGTCATCTGTATATAAATGGATGAGAGAGCTTCCTACTGCCTGAGCTATGTTGTTGATGTAAATTGAGAAGAGTGTGGGGCCTAGGATCGAGCTTTGGAGTACTCCCTTGTTGACAGGCAGTGGCTGAGGCAGAAAGATGTTCTGACTTTATACACTGTACTCTTTGAGATAGGTAGTTAGCAAACCAGGCCAAAGACCCCTTAGAGACACCAATACTCCTTAGCTGATGTACTTGGGATGTTTTGAGTGGATACTTTACCTCCTGTCCAAATATTGTCAGCAGTTGAACATCTGTTATAAAACGTTTAACTTGTGTATTCAAATACATCAAATGACTATGATACTGTATCCACCACAAGAAAGGGAAAACATGCTCTACCCTGCTGCAGTCCAAATCACATATTTTATATTGTTTCTCACTATAATCATAATACTATTATGAAGACTTCTGGAATAACAGTCTGTAGCACCATCCTCACCCCTTCTCCTTCCTTCATCCTTCCTTCACCTGTGTTTCAACTATTTATTTTCTCCAACCTCCATCTTCATTCCTAATGGGTGAGGGCTAAAAAGTATAAGATTGAGGAAGCCAACCGCCAGAGCAGCTGCTAAACCCATAACAATGGGTCACTGCACAACAACCTACCCAAGTACCCGAGCAACGTCACGTTTCTGTCAGACCACCACCCCCTGACCACTACCAATCCACTCTCTACAATGAAAAAGATGGGAACATCAGCAGTCCCTATGGGACGGGGAGAGAGGGCTCTTTCTCCCCCTCCCCCTCTGGAGGGTCTGGGAAGGCCTATATCATACCGACCCATCTCTATGGAGGGTCAGAGGGGTTGCTGAAGATATAGGCTCTGCTGGACCTGGTCCAGTGGGAGCTGCAGCTGCTCCAGGTTGGGATAAACGGCCAGGATGGCTTGGAGGGTTATGACGTCCAGAGAAGCCACACCACAGAGGAGAGCAAACTGTCGGTCAGGACATGCAGAAGAGACGCCCTAGGGGAGGGCGTGACCACAGGGACTCCTTGACTTTCCTTCCACTACTGCAGAACCAGGACAGCATGGACATGCTGGAGCTGAGTGCGGAGACCCTGTTCTCCATCATGATCCGCCCCTACAGCCACCTGTCAATAGGGAAGGATGTGCCCCTCATATTATCATCACCCAAGGGGAAAGCTCCCCGCCACAGGCCCAGAAGCCCACTCAGCCTGTCCTCAGGAAGTTCCGCTGCAGTTCAGCTGCAGCATCTCCAGCTACATAACTGCTGAGCCCTGTGAGATAACGGTGGAGATCATCCCTGACCCGCCTGAGAATCTGTCACCTCCCCCTCCACCTCATTCCTCTTCTCAATCGCCTCATTCTGGTCCTCCCCCTGCTTCTCCTCCTCCTCCTCCTTCTCCCATTATCTCCTTCTCCTCCATCTCCTTCCTCATCTCCTCCCCCTGCACCCTCCAATCCTCATCATTCTGATCATTCTCACCCTCCCTCTTTCCCTCTCTCTCCTGCTGTCCGGAATTGTGCCCCTCCACCACTGCCCCCACCACTTCTGTCCCATTTTTCTCCCTCTTTTGGATGGCCACGCCACACTGTTCAATTTGGCCCAACCTCGCTGCCACCCTTTGTTTATGTGTAACTCTATGTTGTTGTTTTTGTCACACTGCTTTGCTTTATCTTGGTCAGGTAACAGTTGTAAATGAGAACTTGTTCTCAACTGGCCTATCCTGGTGAAATAAATAAATAAATAAAGGTGAAATAAAAATAAAATGTCTGTACAGATCCTCACAACACGCTAAACTAGTAGCTGCATATTGGCTCTCTGGAAGGGGCTTATTAGTCAACCAATTAAAACTCTGCTGTCCTCAGAGCTGTCAGCCTCTACTCTTATCTCCCTCACCCACACAAACTCTCTCTTTATTCTTTCTTACTCTTTCTTTCTTGTCCTCTAGAAGATCTCTGTCTCTCTTTCACTTTCTTTTCCTTCTCCCTTTCTTGCTCTTTCTCTCTTTATTTCTCTACCTGACCCCGTTTTTGTTATTCCTTTCATCTATCCCTCTGACACACTACCATCGACATCAATCTTCTTTTCAAGGCTCCTGTAGCTATTTTCTTCCTCTATCTGCTCTCCCTCTCCCTCACTCCATCTGTTTGTTTCACCTCTAACCATCCCTCATCCCTTCTCAATAACAGTTATATTTGATTCATCAGCCTTTCCCCTGGTGTTCCAGAACAGACCAAAGTCTGGAGAATTGTGTATTCTGTGTTCACCACATGGGGTAATCTCTTCTATCAAAAAGGCCCACAGCTCACATACTATTTTCTGGTTCAGGTGTGCTTTTTTCCATCAGCCCATACAGCTGTAATTTCTAACAGATGTGATTCTATTTTTTGTTCCTTTGATGGCAATTATTGTGTCATCACAAACCATTACCTCCCAGTGAATTGATAGCATCTAAGATAGGAAGAGACTCCCTTCTCTTGGTTTCATCCGGGATGCATTAGTATTCAAGTGTTCATTAGTTATATGCAGTTGACAACTCTTCTGATTGTGCGTCCCGCTCTTCCCCCTACTGCTCACTGCCTTCAGTATCTATACAAAGGGCCACTTGTCTTGGAACTTACTAAAGACTGCACCAGCCCAGCAGGCCATTCATCAACCCTACTCCCACCTAGCCAGTCCCATACTGGGAGGTGTGGTCGTACAGGCTATGATCGGTCCCTGGTCCCTGCCCCATAATAACAGATGACTGCTTTCCAGAGGAAGTTCACTGGGAGAGCGATGATGATAGACCTCCCAGTGAGAGTCCTCATTACTCAGACCCAAAGACACACTACAGTAATTACTATACCACTGGACCGTGAGGTCCCAGGGTGCTCCATTAAACCATGTTTTCATTGACTTTATTTGCACTATGTCTGGGAAAAATAGTTTTTTTTTCTGGGGAAAATCTGTTTTGCTTTATTTACTATTGGATAGTGTGAGGCGCAATTGAGTAAAGCATGAATAATTCCTTTGAAAAAAGGGTGCAATACTGCTGTCCAAACCAGAAACAAAAATGATTGAAAATAAGGCCAGGATTCAGGTAACCGCTGATAGCCGACAAACACATAGCTTTCCATTACTTTTGGTTAGGCAGTGTCAGATGTGTAACTGTGTTGGAGCTGTCAAATTGGTGAACGGCTGCTCTTGTAGTCATTGTCACAAAACCACACCCGTCCTTATATCCCACCCACTTTAGAAGTTCAGAACAAGAAAGTGTAGGCTATATAGAAATAATGACACACATGCAAAATCATTCAACAAAATAATTGGGATTTATATCAGCCTAATTGATGTGATATACTGTATGAAATGAGACTCGGAGCATCCAATGGCAATGTCTGCTATAGGTAACACCAGAGGTCGCTTGGGGATTTAACAGCTCTAGCGCAGTTAGCCCAAACAAAATGATAACAATCTATACGTTTGTCGGCTAATACAAGTTACCTCTGATCTGATTGAATCCTGGCCTAAATTATTCTGATTTAAGTTATATGGTGTGACACCCACAAAGCTAACCATAGTCAAATGATGTTTGAACTTAAATGCAATAACAATTACATTTTTTCACATATATTTACATTGTACTAACAAATGCATTCAAGAGACAATTGTGTGCCATAAAAATATTTCTCCAATTCCTATTGGGAAGGAAATTGCTTAGATATGTCGACTTTAGTTTACGGCTTCCTGACGAAAAAGTAGTAGCAGGTTATTGTTAAGTGTAGAGTATTTTGTTATTTCCTGTTTCTTTCTCCCCCACCTAATTATGTATTCAACTTTTCAATTGATATGCCAAGCTGTCATTTCTATAATGGAAGAAAGAACATAGATAGATAACAACAATGTTTCTGTGTGCATAATTTTTTAAATAAAAAATGCAACATATGGCTTGATTCAGGAAATTGCAAAGTAAGTAATTCAACATGGTGGACATAAAAACACAGCAGACAGAGGCACATCGTCTGTGATGGAAGGTGTGGTGTGTGTTTTTGTTGTTTGGGAAAGTGTGATGTTAAGTGAGTGAGAAAGGAAATGGTTGCATATCCCAGAACCAATGTACAGTATGTTTGTGAGCAGCGGTTGTGAGAGAGCTTTCAGTTTTGTGCAGATGTGGGACATACATTTTATAATGAATTATACTCATCTAATTTATTTATTTATTGTCCTATCATGGTGGAACTGCATTTTAAAATGCATTATACATCTAATTTATTTATTTATTGTCCTATCATTTTGGAACAATAAAAAAATGTATATATATATACATCAAACTTATTTTTATATGGTCCTATCTTAACAGAATGGTCAAAAACCATATACCCTAGACGCCCACCTAATGACCCAGATACTAAAGAGAAGTCCCTATCTGTTTTATGGGCCTGCTGTAAGCTGCCTGAATGCAGCCAAAATGCGGTCAAAGACCTACTAGAGCAGCACCGCACCCCTCCAGATTCTGAGCCTGCCTGGCAGGGTTGGTCCTACAAAGCCAGAGCCGCCTGATGGGAGAGCATAATATACAAAGAAATTGACGACCTTGTACCTAGCCAGTGGGGATTCTGGTGTGGTGCCCCCACCCAGGAAGGGGCAGTGCTGGCAACACTAGCTGCAGTAACCCATGGAGAGGGGGGTCACACTCGGACGTTCAGAGAGGGGGCATGTGGCCCTAGTGGCACAAAATCATCAAATGTCTGACTGCACAGAAATGCTTGGGAATATGGTCACAACGGGGGACTACGTGTCAGTGTTTTAGGGGAAGGGGGTATAGCTGATCTCCATCACCTAGGGTATGACAATGGTTAATATATTCTCTAAAAAATTTGCAATTTTTGCTCGGTTTTGCAGGCCTTCTCATATAGCTGCAACTGTATATTCATTTATAAATCAAGGCCTTTCGTGTGTGCGTGTGTGTGTGTGTGTGTGTGTGTGTGTGTGTGTGTGTGTGTGTGTGTGTGTGTGTGTGTGTGTGTGTGTGTGTGTGTGTGTGTGTGTGTGTGTGTGTGTGTGTGTGTGTGTGTGTGTGTGTGTGTGTGTCCCAAAACTGTTACAAATATAATTTTTATAATGGCAATACTGATAAGATGTAACAATCCTTTGCATAAATGTCCTATATTACTTCAAATATTAATATCGAATTATGTAAATTTAGCTAAACAGGACTTTTTAAATATATTTATTTAAAAATGGTAACCCAACTCGGCATGAGGAGGACTTTTAGCGGGTGGAATAGTGGGGACCAATTGGAGGTTTACTTAGTAGCAATGCAAATTTAATTTAATGGTACAGCAAAATAGACATTCAATCATCATGCTACTTTTTAATGGTAAGTTTTCAAACATACATTATGATAAATAGAATTGAAACTTGTGTCTCATTATGGTAAGTGATGAAATAAGTATAGCCAGTTCTAATTGTAATGGCTTAGCAGATAATGACAAAAGATGATCAGTATTTACCTGGCAAAAGAGAAGGAATATAATATATATTGTTTACAGGAAACTCGTTCAACAGTTTCAGATGAAGTTTTGTGGAAAAAGGACTGGGAGGAGGGGCAAAATATATTTCTCCCATCGGCAAAGAAATTCAAAAGGGATGATGATATTAATTAACAGTAATTTAGATCCAAATGTGTAAATTGTTCAAACAGATCCTCAAGGTAGATGGATGATTTTAAATATGTTATTGGACCATAAACATATATGGTTTATTAAACTATACTGTCCAAATAATGATGATCCACACTTCTTTGAAAATATATATACAAATGTATCAAACCTACAAGCAACATAAGACTCTATTATTATGGTGGGAGATTATTTAATACTGTTTTAAATACCTTGATGGACCATAAAGGAAATCACACTACATACTATCACCCTCCGGCACTTAAGGAAATCACAAATGTCATGGATATATTGGAATTAGTGGATATATGGAGGCTTAAAGACCTTGACCTAGTGAGATATACATGGTGGAGGATTAATCAAGCAAGTCATCTTGATTACTTTCTTATGTCATTCTTTCTGGCACCAAATGTTTAAAAAGTGTTGATAAGGGACAGAATGCAATCGGAATATCAAGTAGTTGGCATATATGTATTATTCTTTCAGAACTTCCACGTGGGGTAGGATATTGGAAATTTAATCAAAGCCGTCTGGATGATATCTTGTTTTTAAATTTGAAGAGAATAATTTATAACTGACTTTTTCCAAAATAGCATACGTACGTACAGCAGATCTCCTTATTGCATGGGACACTTTTACATTTTCCTTTAGAGGCCATGCAATTCAGTACTCATCTAAAAAATCCAATTTAGGTCCAAAATGTCCATATTAACAGAGGAAATTGAAGTACGAACAGTACAGATAGATAGCAAAACTGTACCATTGAGGCTCAGAGTAAGTCAGAGGTAAAAAACAACAAGAAATGGAGGAACATATTCATGAAGGATCCAGTGTAATAAATTATAAAAGTAAAGTGTACTGGATGGAATATGGAGGAAAAAATGCACCAAGTTATTTTTCAATCTTCAACATAGAAATGCTACCAAATTTGTTTTACTGAAACGTGTTACAAATATTGGGGTCACTCATCATTCACCAAACAATATTTTGAATGAGAAAGTAAAGTATTTGAAGAATATGTTTTCGTTTCAGTCTCCTCCATCTAAGCAAATTGTATGTTTTGTTTCCTATTAATAATGTAAAATTAACATCTGTACAGAAAGACTAATATGAATGCCAAATTACAGAGGAGGCACTTCTTGATGCAATTAAATTCTTTAAGTTCTGGAAAACTCCAGGGCTGGATGGCATACCAGTGGGGGTATAGAATATTTATTTTTCTATACTCAGAGGACCAATATTAGCATGTTTTAACCACACCTATATAAATGGTAAAATATCGGACACTCAACAAGAAGATCTGATTTTATTATTACTGAAACAGGATCCAAGTGGGCTATGTATAATGATCCAGTCCATTTAACTTCTTGATGCACCCATCCCGTTAGTAGGATCATTTTTGTCAACATCCGCTGAATTGCAGAGTGCCAAATTCAAATTAAATTACTAAAAATATTTAATTTTCAGTGCAATATAGCAAAACACAGATTTGCTTGTTGTTAATCCACCTGGCATGTCAGATTTCAATAAAGCTATTCGCCAAAAGCATATCAAGCGTTTATGTAAGGACATCTCCCTCAGTAGTCAAAACATTACAAATAGCAAGCAGCCAAGTAGATTGGTCACGAAAGTCAGAAAAGCAATAAAATGAATTGCTTACCTTTGATGATCTTCAGATGTTTGCACTCACGAGACTCCCAGTTACACAACAAATGTTCCTTTTGTTCCATAAAGATTATTTTTATATCCAAAATACCTCCATTTGGTTGGCACGTTATGTTCAGAAATCCACAGGCTCGAGAGGTCACGACTAGACAGACAAAAATTCCAAATAGTATCCGTATAGTTCGTAGAAACATGTCAAACGTTTTTTATAATCAATCCTCAGGTTGTTTTTACAATATATAATCGATAATATTTCAACCGGGACTGTAGCTTCTTCGATAGGACAAGAGAGAGAAAATGTCTGCTCCAAGCTGTTGCACATGCAAAACGCTGCATCCAATGACGCAATCTTTCTTTTTTTAATGTGATCTTTCTCGCTAATTATTCAAAATAAAAGCCTGAAACTATGCTTAAAGACTATTCACACCATGGGGAAGCCATAGGAAAAGGAATCTGGTTGATATCCCTTTAAATGGAGCGAAGGTAGGCAATGGAACAGAGAGCTTTCAGGAAAAACAGCACTTCCAGGTTGGATTGTCCTTAGGTTTTTGCCTGCATTATCAGTTCTGTTATACTCACAGACAATATTTGGACAGTTTTGGAAACATTAGAGGGTTTTCTATCCTAATCTGTCAATTATATGCATATTCCAGATTCTGGGCCTGAGAAATAGGCAGTTTCATTTGGGTACGTTTTTCATCCAAGCATCAAAATACTGCCCCCTACACTCAACAGGTAAAAAATTGGAGGACTCTTACACTTCAGTGTTGTGATGCAAATATTCTAGCTAAATGCTTAGCGCATGGAATTAAAAAGGTTTTTTCAGATATTATTCATCCTAATCAGACAGGCTTTTTACACGGACAATAGATTGGAGACAACAATATGAGACAAGTACTGGCAACTATAGAACACTATGACATGTCTGGGAAGCCTGGCCTGGATTTCATAGCTGACTTTGAAAAGGCTTTTGATAAATTACGACTGGAGTTTATATTTAAATGCCTGGAATATTTCAATTTAGGAGAATCTCTTATAAAATGGTTTAAAGTTATGGATAGTTACACTAGTGTAAAGGTCTCATCTCAGAAAGTTTAAACTATCAAGAGGAGTAAAACAAGGTTGTCCACTATCGGCAAATATGTTTATTATTGTCATCGAAATGTTAGCTGTTAAATTGTATGCTTATGATTCATGTTTCCTTTTAAATCCACAATTAGAATCCCTCCACAGTCTCATAGAAGATCTAGATACTTTTTCTAACCTCTGGATTAAAACCAAATTATGATATGATATGAGTGTACTATATTACATATTAGATCACTTTTACATCACAGTATAGTTTACAAATAAAATGGTCTGATGGGGATGTGGACATACTCGGTATACTTTTAGCCGTACACTCCACAGAGCTGGGCTTTAGGGAAGAGTGGTCAGAAAAAAAGCCATTGCTTAAAGAAGAAAATAGGAAAATACATTTGTTGTTCAACAAAAGGCATGTGAGAGACTCCCCAAACATATGGAAGAAGGTACTCTGGTGAGATGAGACTAAAATTGAGCTATTTGGCCATCAAGGAAAATGCTATGTCTGGCAAACCAACATCTCTAATCAACCTGGGAATACCATCCCCACAGTGAAGTATGGTGATGGCAGCATCATGCTGTAGGGATGTTTTTCATCGTCAGGGACTGGGAAACTGGTAAGAATTGAAGGAATGATGAATGGCGCTAAATACAGGGAAAATCTTGAGGGAAACTGGTTTCAGTCTTCCAGAGATTTGAGACAGGGGCGGAGTTTCACCTTCTAGCAGGACAATGACCCTAAGCATACTGCTAAAGCAACACTCAAGTGGATTAAATGGAACATTTAAATGTCTTGGAATGACCTAGTCAAAGCCCAGACTTCAATCCGATTGAGAATCTGTGGTATGACTTAAAGATTGCTGTACACCAGCAGAACCCATCCAACTTGAAGGAGCTGGAGCAATTTATTCTTGAAGAATGGGCAAAAATCACAGTGCCTACATGGGCCAAGCTTATAGAGACATTCCCCCAGAGACTTACAGCTGTCATCGCAGCAAAAGGTGGCGCTACAAAGTATTAACTTAAGGGGGCTGAATAATTTTGCACGCCCAATTTTTCAGTTTTTGATTTGTTAAAAAAGTTTGAAATATCCAATAAATGTTGTTCCACTTCATGATTGTGTCCCACTTGTTGTTGATTCTTCACAAAAAAATACAGTTTTATATCCCTATGTTTGAAGCCTGAAATGTGGCAAAAGGTCGCAAAGTTCAAGGGGGCCGAATACTTTCGCAAGGCACTGTACATCCGCAGGTACACCTCCAATTGACTCAAATTATGTAAATTAGCCATCCAGAAGCTTCTAAAGCCATGACATCCTTTTCTGGAATTTTCCAAGTTGTTTAAAGGCACAGTCAAGTTAGTGTATGTAAACGTCTGACCCGCTTGATTTGTGATACAGTGAATTTTAAGTGAAATCATCTGTCTGTAAACAATTGTTGGAAAAATTACTTGTGTCATGCACACAGTAGAGTGGTTGAAAAATGGGTTTTAATGACCCTAACCTAAGTGTATGTAAACTTCTGACTAAATATATACAGTATAGATTCAAAAAAGTTACAAAAAAGTAATTAATGTTGAAATCCCTTAACATTTCAGCAGAATATATGTTTTATATGAATTCTTTCCTCTTTTTTTCATGGCCTACAGGCGAGGATACGGCATACAGGTAGGCATTTTTTATTGTTATGTATTTTTATGTTTTGTATTGTGTACCATGCCCATTTCTTTTCATGCTCAAGGGAACTTGAGGCAGCTTTATTCTTCATCATTATTATCTACCTCTCACTTAATGGAAAATACTGAATGAGATTTAGACGGGATGAGAGATAGTTGGCAGATTATTTTAACATTAGCATCACAGTTTTCATTTGGTTTGAAAACTGTTGGTGCCATAACATCGCTTTCCCTCCTGGGTGAGCATCAAAGAGAGGCCCCTTTCTCCCACCAGAGAGTAAGGGGGGGGGCAGTCATGACTTTAACAACCAGTCTTAAATGCTCTCTCTGGACCTGCATTATTGAACAAAGGAATCTGATGTGTGTAGAGAGAGAATATGCCTCCAAAACTCCAACATCCAAAAGCGGATAATGAAACAATATTCCTAACATAAAGAATGTGGGAAATGGGTGGAGGGGATCGAAACAATAAGCATTTAGCATTTTGTGATGTCATTACGGATGGTATAACAAGATAATTGTATCTTGAAGAGCTTTCACAATGTGGATATCAGATTTACTTCTCAATGTTGTAAAATGTATATAATTAAATATGAAAGCGTGGAGTGATGATAATAACTACAAGACGAGAAAGTGTGGCGAAGTAGCTACATGTTGAAATGGTTTAAAACTACAAGACCAAAAAGCTTGGCGCAGTGGCTACACATTGAAATGGTTTAAAACTACCAGACCAGAAAATAGTAAGACTCAAACGCTCGAGTTAAGAACATTGACTACATCGGTACATTCAGTCTGCAGCTGTACTTTAGTCTAATAAACTCGACCAAGACCACCGCGTGTACACCTCTGAGTGTTTGTTAGGCTGGACACATCAGAGAAGAAAAGCCTACTACAACTGAGGACATTGTGACCTTTGGTGGACAACCAGAGACTTACATCGAACTACTCGCCATAGACGGATGAGTGGTTTCAACAGAGAGATGACAAAAGCATGCAAACGTAATTATATATGTCTGGTATTTCTTTTCAAATGAGTGGTCGTTCATGTGGAAAGTATTAATTTTTCATGAGCATGGCTTCCACATGTATGTACCAGTCCACTCTCTTTGTCTCTCCCACTCTCTTTATCTTACCCATCCCCTTCCATTGTGTAACAAGCCGTCATGTCGGGTTGGTCCACTAGAGACTTTCATTGCATTATGTTAGTAATCAATTCAACGTATACCGTGTGTTTGTGTTTATGTATTTCTGTGTGATTATTTAGTCAGTTAGTAAATAAATAATTAAGCCAATTTGTGTATCGCTGAATCATTTAGACTAGGGTTCGTGTAGATATCCAACAAACGTTCAGAATGAGAGTGATATGAGCTAATAATAATTAATAGATGACTGGTATGGTAATGATATATTATGACAAATTCTTGAGTTAATTAAGGAAACAGTAACTCATTAAACAAACTTTTTACATGGTGCCCCAAGTTACTAATGAGTTACTAATGAATTAAACATAGTTAATTGATAAAATAGCCGTCATCACATTAATGATAGTCACATCATGACGTCTCTGTACTGTTAGGTGTCAGATTAGCATTGTTTTCTCTACTGGTGCAGGGAAGCATTACTAGGAGCTTTACCAAAGATCAACTGACTCAATGTCAACTGACTTTGGTACCCTGAGTCATCAAAATCCTACCCTGTAAATAACCCATGAACTTTAGCATCAGAAGTGTCATGCATACTCTTTTAATTTTTCTATATTTGATATCCGCTCTAAAGTTGTGTGTGCTTTATCAGTCATCTATCTCTCATTCTCTTCTGGCTTCTTCTAATATACACAGTATCCATTATCTCACCATTTCTATCGTCTTTTTTTCAACAACACCTTTTGTCTATTTTCATTTTGACTGTCTACTCTGTTCATCGCCTCAATCTTTCCTTTTCTTTGTATTCTCCTTCATTACCTCATCTCCACCTCATTCTGTGTTTATCCTTTGTTTGTTATCTCCTCCAAATCCACTTTCCTCTCTCTATGGCCACAGACTTTTTCTGTAGTCAATTTACCTAGTGGCCTCATGGGTGGAATGTTGTTAATATGTTTCATAATATCATACAAAAATAAATATATATGTATTTTTAATCCCGTTTATTTCATCATGTATGTCAAACGGTTTTGTTGTATTTCAGTCTTCTGTGATATATAGTATATAGAGTGTAATATTGGGATGCAAACTCAAAATTGAACACATTTCAACTCTATAACTGAGGAGAATGTGTCTTCTTTATTTAAGCTTATAACTATGTGTGTGATGTTTATACTTTTATTTCAAAGTATATTTGTTTAAGACTACTGAGAAACACGGTGTGACCCTGATTTAGCCTTCTGCAGTAAAATATAAAATGTATATAAACTTATAATTAAACATTCTGCTTCTCCTTATCCTTCCCTCTCTAACAAATCTATGGCAGCAACAGCAACTGCCAAGGACATCCCTGCTGAGACCTGAGGTAGAAACCTTACTGCTTCTCTCAATGCATAAGGATAATTATTCAATGCTCACACTGTGCTGTTCTGCAATGTGCTGTGCTGGGTTTCTATGGTTTCGCTTTTGTTTCTCTGTACTAATTTGATCTCCATGTACTTCTTCTGAAATTCAGGAGCTGTCCATGGAGTCAGGCATCGACCCAGGCCAAGACTACTACAGGGATGACTACTATAATTACGACCAAGGGTGAGTCCAAACTCCGCTGATTTTCCCATCTCTCATCAGTCTCGCTCTGATCCAGGGAATTTAATTAATGTCCACTGGTTAATTTAAAGTTGAAAGTTTTGCCATTAAGACAAAATCACATTTCAGAAGCCCCCAGCACACACACACACACACACACACGCACTGAGTGATCCTTTGGGTTGGAGAGTAGGGGGTGTGGGGAAATTCAAAATTATGGGTTAAGTGTAATATATTGTAATATATTTATGCAGATCATGCCTGTCTTTACCCTTTCCACTCCCACCAAATGTAATCTATTTCTCAGGCTTGAGCGGAGCATGGCCCATGAGAGCCTGGTAATGGTCTCCTCCAGTAGGGAAGAGAGGGAAGGGTACTTCGGCTTGCGTGGTACACTGCAGATCACCTAAATGGTCTAGACTCTAGAGGAAAATTACGTAATCTACAGCGATACAAACAGATGTTAACCAAATGTTGTGCATTGAACTCTCGTGGTCAGACACTCAGGGGAGTTAAGATAGTTGGAGGTGAAGCTAATCCCCTACCTGAATCAAACCGTAATGAATTGTGTGAAGTGGTTCATCAATTACTAAACGTATTTTAATTGCATGATCACGTAGGCCTCATCGAGTTTGTGACTTACCCTCTCATCATCCATACAAATTCTAGTTTCCGCACAGGATGCTTAGTGTGTTTGTATTACGAAGCCCTTCTGTTGAGGCTGACAGTAATTGTGTTGTGAAGACTGGTCGACAATGTGGGGCAGCAGGTCCTTATTAAAGCTGCTGCTGCTGAGGTTGCTATCCCAATAATCCCAGACTGCCTTTGATATGTTTCTATTTAAAGAGCATGGGATCAATTTAATAGCTGCCTTTAACTCTAAATCCAGCGATCATTAGCTGTATGCGGTGACCCAGCGAACTCATCTGTTCAGAAGGTGTTGCTAATGCAGATTTCCAATTGACCTTCTTCCTTCAGTTTCCACACAGTCACTGGTTTAATGCAGCTGGCTTTTGGCACCCATGACAAGTGGGTTACAGATATGACCACATTTCTGTTTTGGCTTGCTATTTCAGGTCCTTACGCAGATGTTGGTATGATGCTGATTGATGTCGGCCCCACATTGCACCTCATTCACAGATTCAATGTGGGGCTAATGGAGATTATGATATGGGCCTTTTAATTGTGGATCGCTCGCAGCAGTATTGTGGGCAGAGTTTAGCATTTACTCCCACATACATCACAGATTCAATCGTATATTGCAGCAATGTATATCACTTCACTCTATCGTGTATTTGTACAGATTCAATTATGTAGCAGATCCGTGTTGACCCCTTCTCTCATGCATGTCATCTCACAATTTAGAGGGATGTGGGGTGTAGAGCAGAAGTCAGACCAAAATAACCATGACAACTTGACAACTTTTTGACTATGCCAATTTAAGCCATGTTTTATGCACATTTACATATGTAACACAGTACATATGCAATTGTTATATTGTTAGAGCTAGTGCTTCAAATGTCTCGCATCCCTAGCGGTGTGAGCAGAAGTTGTTAGTTACTGTCACCTCTCAAAAAATATTTTGCAATGTTGGAAAGGAATTATGGTAGAAACAGTCCTTAAGCTGTTTCCCGTTTGCTGTTTGTTTTTCCTCTCAGGTATGACCTTCCTCCGTATGGCAATCACAGGAAGCTTATCTCTCCCATGTACTATGAGCATGGAGAGCTGTTTATGGAGGATGACTACTACAGCCTCCATGGGTCTGAGGTACTTATTTTACTATATATATCAACAATTTGATTTTGATTATCAATACTATATATCAATGTCTAGGTTTCCATCGAATTGGCATCAGATTTTGATGTGAATATAACAAAAAATCTGCTGTACATGAGCGTCCCGACCCAGACGCTGACTCCTCTTAACTGCCCATCTCATCACTGCCTGGACCTCTGGTGCTTAGTGATGATTTTATGGTAGAACCAGGCTGGGAAGCAACACGACACAACACTCCTATGGCAAAAATGCTACCACTGCCACTGCCACTGTCACTAGCACTTCCACTGCTCCCGAGCTGGCTAAGTGAAAAGTCAGTCTATGTGCCCTTGAGCAAGGCACTTATCCCTAATTGCTCCTTTAAGTCGCTCTGGAAAAGAACGTTTGCTAAATGACTCAAATGTAAAATAATGTTTACAGAGTTGTGTGTTTCATATCCTGTTACCGTCATAGTTTTATGATAACTTGTACATTGATTGCCCGACTTTTATCTATGACCTATATGAATGATATATTTCAATATACGTAAATACTGTTTTATCTGTGCAGTAACCTCATCTTTGGCTCTCCATCTTTTGTTCTCAGCCTGGGGTGAGGATGAAGCGGCTCAAGCTGGTGGTGGAAAGCTCCACGGGAGAGGACAGCGCTCCTGAACCCCAGAGGAACTGCCTGTCTAATGTCAATCGCCACGCTAACATCAATGGGAACGTCTACCTCTCTCAGAATGGGACCATTGTGCGGACCAGGAGGCCCGTGCACCCCAACAATCTCAAGGTGGGCTCCCCTGGCCACCTGGGCAAACAGTTTAAAAATCTGGAAATGCTGACTGAGACTCAGGAGAAGCTTCATCTAAACAGCATGGGGGAGCCGGTAACAGGAAATGGAATAGGTACACTTACGGGCATTACCTCCACCGTTGACATTAAACTCAGTCCTCCAGCGGGTCCCTGGGGTTCAGCATCATGCGCCTTGACAGAATTGGGTCCAAATCCAACATTGCCAAGGCACTACATGACAGAATCAGCAGAAGCAACTGTTGTGTAGATGAGCAGGAGTCGTGTTTCGAAAGAAACGTTGACGTCCCACAGCAACCACACATTATCAGAGGAGGAGGAGCTGTGCATGGGGCCTTGGAACAGCCTCCACATACCGATGGCTAAATGATGACATATGGACTGCTGAGTGTTTATCTTTCTGTTGACAAAGTTGACCATGTTTTTAATGTGTTGAGAGAAGAAAATATTACTCTATGTCTTTACTGTTTAAGCAGCAATCACTGTCCAAGACTAGCAGTATGATTGCACTGACGGTATTATTGCACTATTCTTATGAATTTGATATTTAGGAGTTTTGATATGCTGATGTTTCATGTGTCTAATACATATCCCTGATATGACTATTATACAGATCAGTGAAATTGCTGTGAAGCAATGCTTGCCTTGAAACATTTACGACAAGTAACGGATGTTGATTGGTATTATCCCTAAAAATGACCTTGAAGGCCTTTGTCACGCTGGATGTTGCATAATATGTTTTATAAGTATTTTCTTGACTTGGATGTGAATAAAGTCTGTAGCCGAGATACTTGATAATATAGATACATATAATTATAATAATTAAGGAATTATATGTATTTTACTAAGATGGTATTTTATTTGCAAATAATTAAATATTATTGTTGATGATTTTATGTTTTAATTATACTTTAAAAATAATCTTACCAGAGTTAATTCAATTATTTTTGTCATTTTATATCGATCAGAGTAAGGAGAGAGATTTTACACTTACTTTACTTGACATAGAAGTAATGCATACATGTTTGTCAATACCTCAACAAAAAAAATCATTATTTAAACTATGTTGTTTTTGTCACGTTCTGACCTTAGTTATTTTATTATGTCTTTGTTTTAGTATGTAGTTTGTTTTAGTATGGTCAGGGAGTGAGTTGGGTGGGTTGTCTATGTTCCGTTTTCTATGTTGTGTTTGCGTTTGACCTGGTATGGTTCTCAATCAGAGGCAGGTGTCGTTACTTGTCTCTGATTGAGAATCATACTTAGGTAGCCTTTTCCCACTTGTGTTTCATGGGTGTTTATTTTCTGTTCTGTGTTTTATTTCAAAGTTCAGGACTGTTCATTTGTCGTTTTATTGTTTTTGTTTCAGTGTTCACTATTTGTATTAAAAATCAAGATGAACACTTGGCACGCTGCGCTTTGGTCCTCTCCTTCATACGACGACCGTTACAGTTTTAAACAGACGTGTATCTACAGAATGATGTAAAACTCTTTCTGTTTGAGATATTTTCTTAATACTTCAGGACCATGCAGATGGAAAAAACACTACCAAATAATGTATTAATGTCAACAGTAAAGTTTTAATGAGCAATACTTTGGAGCACTGGCATGAATGATAAACAGCTGCAGGTTGAAGTAACAACATCTGCATGTAAGTCATTTCAAGGCACAGGTATTGTGTAGAACGCTGTTTACAAAGGCCCAATATTGAACTCTGACAAATAGTTGTTTTTATTGTCGCATTAGCTGGTGATGTGAAAATAAGTTATTCAAATTTGGCAGTTTTTCAGAAACTTCCTGACCTATAGTATTTTCCTAAAGCCCCCTCCTTTGACTGACTTTGGGATAGGTAATTGTCCTGTACAGTTGAAGTCGGAAGTTTACATACACTTAGGTTGGAGACATTAAAAATGTTTTTTTAACCTCTCCACAAATTTCTTGTTAAACAAACTATAGTTTTGGCAAGTTGGTTAGGACATCTACTTTGTGCATGACGCAAGTAATTTTTCCCAATATTGTTTACAGATAGATTATTTCACTTATAATTCACTGTATCACTATTCCAGTGGGTCAGAAGATTACATACACTAAGTTGACTGAGCCTTGAAACAGCTAGGACAATTCCAGTAAATTATATCATGGCTTTAGAAGCTTCTGATGGGCTGATTGAATCATTTGAGTATATTGGAGGTGTACCTGTGTATTTCAAGTACGCAAGTATAAACACCATGGGACCACGCAGCCATCATACCACTCAGGAAGGAGATGCGTTCTGTCTCCTAGAGATTAATGTACTTTGGTGCGAAAAGTGCAAATCAATCCCAGAACAACAGCAAAGGACCTTGTGAAGATGCTGGATGAAACCTGTACAACAGTATCTATATCCACAGTAAAATGAGTCCTCTATCGACATAACCTGAAAGGCCGCTCAGCAAGGAAGAAGCCACTGCTCCAAAACCACCATAAAAAGCAAGACTACTGTTTTCAACTGCACATGGGGACAAAGATTTTGGAGAAATATCCTCTGGTCTCACCATCATTATGTTTGGAGGAAAAAGGGGGAGCTTGCAAGCCGACAAATACCATCCCAACCGTGAAGCACAGGGGTGGAAGCATCATGTTGTGGGGGTGCTTTGCTGCAGGAGGGACTGGTGGACTTCACAAAATAGATGGCATCATGAGGTAGGAAAATTATGTGGATATATTGAAGCAACATCTCAAGACATCAGTCAGGAAGTTAAAGCTTGGTCGCAAATGGATGTTCCAAATGGACAATGACCCCAAGCATACTTCCAAAGTTGTGACAAAATGGCTTCAGGACAACAAAGTCAAGTTATTAGAGTGGCCATGCCTATATAAAATGTGTGGGCAGAACTGAAAAAGTGTGTGCGAGCAAAGGAGGCCTACAAACGTGACTCAGTTACACCAGCTCTGTCAGGAGGAATGGGCCAAAATTCACCCAACTTATTGTGGGAAACTTGTGGAAGGCTACCCTACACTTTTGACCCAAGTTAAACAATTTAAAGGCAATGCTACCAAATGCTAATTGAGTGTATGTAAACTTCTGACTTCAAATGTATAATGGCTGGGTCTAATCCTGGATGCTGATTGGTTAAAACCGCATTCCAGCCGGTGTCTATTCCACGATTTACCACCGGCTAAAGCTATGACGTTGAAATGCCTATTTACTTTGTTCCATCTCACTGTGCAATCCACTGTCTTATCAGCCCATTCAGGCAATTTATAAACTTGATCTTCACTATAAAATGCATTGAGACATTATCTCATATTTCTTTACACTGGCATTTGATTTTCAACACCAGAGATTTGTCTAAACATTGCTGTCTGTCTCTCCGATATTTGCATCATTGTTTCAAATTTTGAAAGTCTATCTCCAGCTGACCCATAGTATAGAACATGTCTGGAGTCATGATGAGACAGAATGGCAGGCTGATTTTCTCAGCCAGTTGTTATCATGAATCAGCTGGCATTATTTTATGGATTGTGGAAGGACCACCAGAGGGCAGGCTGGGCTCACGGATAGTAGCCCAACAAGGTATGGGAGACAAGGTAACCAGAGGCAATTAAGCACCGCTGACTGTACTAATTACATATTCTCCTTCCCCTATAAGAGAGAGTATGGAACCAGCAGAGAGGTCTCTGGAAGATGTCCACAGAGACAGAGAAGCAATCCATGAAGAACCACTAAGATGGTGACAATCCCTTGACTTTTGTTTTAGTTTAAAGATAATTGTATTGTGTTCCTGTTTGATCTGGAGAAGAAGATGTATGTTTTTTCCTTGGGAGATTTTCATTGATTATGTTCGAGTGTTTGTGTTGACCAAATGCCCTCAATAGAGAACTGTGTTCAATCAAGAAAACTTACTCCTGACTCGTTTATTCCATCTTTCCACTTTAGAGTAATGCCCAATTACTTGGTCCGCTCACAGGATAGACACTAAGAAATTTCAATAGAAACCGGTCTTTCCTGCTTCAGTTTGAAGTGATTAACTGTTTTCGGCTAGCTCCTCTGACCAACATTGTCCTGACGAGAGCACAATTTCTATGCCAGGTAAAATCACATATCATTAGCTAATTGTTATGGATGTATCCAAATACATGTCACTAGAAAACAGCTTAAACAAAGGCAAATGCAGTTATTTTGCTGTTATTCTGGCTGCACTGTTTGTCAATCATTTTTTAAATATTTTGGTAACCCGATGTATAAAAGTGATAATGCCGGTGTTTGGAGGATACAGTGTATTGGCACGGTTTGCTGATATATGCTCCAAATAATGGCTTCTCGGACATTATCACTTAAATGTGTTTGTGCTGAATGTGAGTGAAAGCTCGGGAAATACGGGGGAGTGTGGCGCGGGTACCTGTACCAGACGGGGAGACAGGCCAGTCTTACAAATGTACCTTAGTAGTACAATGAAAAAACAAACATGTTTTTATCAATTCAATGGAAGGAAAATACCTTGGTAGTGACCAAAGAAACATGATTGTACCTTGGTCATTTTTTCATTGTACTAGCAGGACAAAACCTTTTTGCACCAGTAGCATTGTCACGCCCTGATCTTTTTCACCTGTCTGTGATTGTCTCCACCCCCCCCCTCCAGGTGTCGCCCATCTTCCCCATTATCCACTGTGTATTTATACTTGTTCTCTGTTTGTCTTTTGCCAGTTTGTCTTGTTTGTCAAGTCAACCAGCCTTTTTCTCAGCTCCTGCTATTCCCCAGTCTCTTTTTCTCGCCCTCCCGGTTTTGACTCTTGCATGTCCAGACTCTGAGCCCGCCTGCCTGCCTGACCTGACCTGAGCCTGCCTGCCGTCTGTACCATTGCCCCACCATTATGGATTATCAACCCCATGCCTGCCTTAACCTGTTCATTTGCCTGCCCTGGTTGCTGTAATAAACATTGTTACTTCAACACAGTCTGCACTCTGGTCTCACCTGAAACGTTATAGTACAAACTGGCCATGACTGACCTAGCAGACTTGGACCAGCTCCACACCGCCATCTCCTCCTAAGAAGCCACCATTAGTAGGCACGAGGAGTTGCTTCGCGGTCTGATGGAAGGGTTCCAGGCCGTTGCCAAATGTCACAACCTAGCTTATGGACGCATTGCAGGAGCAATTACATGGGTTCCACACACTAGCAGGGGAGGGTGCCTGGAACCCGGAAGTGCTGTTCGACACATTCCTGCATAGAGTATCAGAGGAAGTAAAGGATGAGCTTGCAGCCCAGGAACTACCGACGGATCTCAACTCACTTATCACTTTGACCATCCGGATCAATGGACGGCATACGGTAACGTAGGAGGGAGAAGAGATCTTATTGCGGTCCCAATCAAGGATCCCACCTTGCATCTGACCTTCCGTCTACGTTCCTGAGAGGATCCGAGCTTTCCCAAGTTCATCCAAGAGCCTCCGAAGACCGCTGATTTACCTCTACCTGAGCCGATGCAGCTCGGCAGGGCTAGCCTGTCTCCAGCCGAACTCGTAAGCAGACTCAACATCAATAGTTGTTTGTACTGCGGTACTGCTGGTCATTACGTGTAAACCTGTCCCTTCAAGAGACATAAGTCATTGGCAGGAATGAGTACTCTGGCGGATCCTAAGGACAATTTATCTTCTCCCCCTACTCACCCCCCTCTGCATGCCACCCTGCTGTGGGGCGACCAGTCCAAGTCTCTCCAGATACTCATCAACTCGGGGGCCGATATGAGTCATATGGACATTACCCTGGTGTCCGAGCTGGGCATTCCCACTCAACCCCTCTCCTCTCCCATGAATGTTAAAGCACTGGATGGGCGTTCCATAGGCTGGATTACCCACCATACCACCCCACCAACCTACTTGTGTAGGGGAACCACAGCGAGATGATCCAATTCCTGCTAATTGAGTCTCTGCAGGTTCCTGTGGTATTGGGATTATCTTGGCACCAGTGACACTATCCCTCGATTGACTGGTCTACTGGTGCCATTGTGGGCTGGAGCTCGTTCTGCCACACTCATTGCCTGAAATCAGCTCTGCCATTCCTGCAGAGTTCCGGGACCTCTGGGAGGGGATCAGTAAGGCCCAGGCCACTTTGCTTCAGCAACACCGACCGGTACACAAGGATGTTAAACTGGATTCACTGGCACGCCGCTATAGCCCCGTGGCTACACCCCTGGTAGCCGAGACCTTTCCCCCATGCTCCAAAATCATTAGCCACTCTGCTGTTTGTCCTCTGTTGCCCCATACCCTCCATATTCTTCCTAATTGTTATGTGTCTAGATGTTAACCCATGTCTCATAGCCCTTTGTCTCCTGTTGCCAGGCCCACCGCCCTCCCCCGTCTCATCGACGCCCACCGATGTACAGGGTGAGATGTCTCCTGCAGGTTCAAACTCAGGACAGGGGTTTCCAGTACCTGGTTGACTTGGAGTGTTATGGCCCGGAAGAGAGGTGCTTGGTCTCCGCTCGGGACATCCTGGACCCAGGCATGACCTCTGAATTCCAACGCCGGCACCCCGCTCATCCAGGTATGCGCCCAGGAAGGACGCCAGGTGGTGTACGGGGGGGGGGGGGTACTGTCATGCCCTGATCTGTTTCACCTGTCCTTGTGATTGTCTCCACACCCCTTGAGGTGTCGCCCATTTTCCCTGTTCTCTGTTTGTCTGTTGCCAGTTCGTCTTGTTTAAGTCAACCTGCCTTTTTCTCATCTCCTGCTTTTCCTCGGTCTCTCTTTTTCTCGCCCTCCTGGTTTTGACCCTTGCCTATCCGGACTCTAAGCCCGCCGGCCGGTCTGACCACTCTGCCTGACCTGAGCCTGCCGTCCTGTACCATTGACCCTACTCTGGAATACCGACCTCTGCTTGACCTGAGCATGCCTGCCGTCCTGTACCGTTGCCCCACCACTCTGGATTATTGACCCCCGCCTGCCTTGACCTGTCGTTTGCCTGCCCCTTTTGCTGTAAGGAACATTGTTACTTCAACACAGACTGCACTTGGGTCTTATCTGAAGTTATAAAAAATGTATTTTCTTGCCAAATGAACTATGGTAGTACAATGAAAAAATAAATACCATGGTTTTGTTCTAGCAGGATGCAGTGAAACATGAAACATTGTAGTTATGATGGTCTGTGTTCCACAGTTTTTTGGGTAAAGTGGCCAAAAACATAGTAATTTATAGTACTCACATAATGCAACATTGACTACTCACACTGCAATGGCAAAGTGTAGGCCTAGTACCCTCTTAAACACCTTTGGTTCATAGTGGAAATCCACAACAAACATGGTCTAGTAGTGTACCCTCTTAAAGCTTGGAACCTGGATAGAGAATGGAGTCTGGAAGCTTGAAGATTTAAAATAGTTAATTTATCTGGTGCATCTCTGTTCAATACAGTTTTCGGTTGGCTCTCTCTCATCCAACTGACTTGGCTACTCTTATACAATTCTAAGGGTATGTTAGTCAATTCAATCTGGAGTGCCAGTGCGCACTGGGTGTTCTAAATTCAGAGTGTTGCCAGATTGTCTGTTCATAAATTCAGAGCAGTCAAACACTCAACTGGCTAACGTTGGCTAGCTTGCTAGCTACTTCCAGACACAAATTACAATTTTACTCGCACTTGTCACGCCTTGGTCATTGTCTTTTCTGTTTTCATTATATATTTGGTCAGGCCAGGGTGTGACATGGGTTTATATATTGTATTTTCGTATTGGGGTTTGTAGTATTTGGGATTGCGGCTGAGTAGGGGTGTTGTATAGGCTTGGCTGCCTGAGGCGGTTCTCAATCAGAGTCAGGTGATTCTCGTTGTCTCTGATTGGGAACCGTATGTAGGTAGCCGGGGTTTCACTGTGTATTTTGTGGGTGATTGTTCCTGTCTCTGTGTAGTTTCACCAGATAGGCTGTAATTAGGTTTCACGTTCCGTTTGTTGTTTTGTATTTGTTAGTTATTTCATGTGTCACTTTCTTCATTAAAGTCATGAGTAACCACCACGCTGCATTTCGGTCCGACTCTCTTTTGACAAATGAAGAACGCCGTTACAGCACTAGCAGAGCTGGTTAGGCTGTTGCATCTTATCCAGACCGTTGGTGACTGTCACTGTGCTGCTGGCAACAATTAAATTACACTTTTTTTGCTGATGTTTACTGACACGAGCCATATTCAATGTTCATAAATTCATAATTTATTCTGTGCTCTGGCACACTCAGACGAGAGTGCTCTGAAATCGGAGTAGATAGCCAGAGCGAATTTACAAACACATCCTAAACAGCGAATGTACGAAAACAAATAGTTTGTAAAAGGTAGATCATCTTATCTCATAGATAAATTTTCATCATGTATTTCTCAACACATCCCTAAAAACAACAAATTGCAATGTTTCCCTTTGTTTACACACTACAACAGGCTAGTTTGATTGGAGCTAAATTTAGCTGACATTAGCGTCTTTGCTAATGGACTTTTATTGACTTAATTAAACTATCAAAACATCATCAAAAAATAACATTTATATAATTACTCTCCACTTTACTTGGTGTTTCATATCCTATGCTTTATAACTCGCTCACCGTGATGATAACGTTTAAAATATTTTGTTTATCTGGTGCTTCTCTCTTCAGTTTTCAGTTGGCTTGGCTTTCTCATTCAACTGACTTACTAACTAGGCAGGCTAGCGTGAGAGTCACTGTAGAGTAGGGTTGAGAGAGCTGCTCCCTCTGTGGGTGGAAACAAGCGCAACACCCCTTGACTATAAATACTGTCAATTATTACAAAATGCCAAAGATTAGGCTACATTTTATATCATATTGTCCCACATTTCAGGTTGCCAACACAGGGAACCCAAACAGTTTAAAAAACTGTATCAATAGAGAAAGTTTTACCCCTTTTTCATAGCAACTATTTCCCCTTTCTTTGATGTTACAGACAAACTAGGACCAACAATAGTAGCCTGCCTCTGACTTTATCAGAAACTTGTCCATACTGGTATATAAATGTATCAATACGATACCAACCAACCTCTTTTGACCTAGGGGTGTTTATTTATGTAATGCATTATACCTCCATTGTACTATGATAATGCACAATTAATAAAGATGGTAACATATGTTAATTTTTGGTATCCTTTATCATAATTGTGCAGTGCCATTGTAGAATGTATAGTGCAGGTTAAAACCATAGAATTTCCATGGCCCGCATCAATGGTAATAAAAGAGGCAATACCATTGTATTATTTATGTGAATGGCAGTACCATCATACTTTGAAGCTAAAACCATGGTACATTTCCATGATTCAGATCTATACCATGGTATAAATGATGTCATACCATGGTAATATTTAGGTTGCAATGGAAGTACCATGGTAGTACCATCATACTTCAGGGCTAAAACCATGGTACATTTCCATGACAGACTATAACATGGAATAAGTAAAAGTACCATAGTAGTACAATGGTATGAATGAAAGTATGAATTAAAATGATTGTAAGGGCAGACGAGGAGCATAATGAATGTCATATTTGCTCATCAAGATGTTTTTTCTTTTTAAAAACGTCCTGTTACGGCTGCTGATCACATCTCGTTCCAGTCACCCAAACAATTTTTATTACAGTGTCATTATCACGCCTCCATTGGGCAAGGGCTGTTGTCAAGAGCATTATAAGTACCATTATGGTTCTGTTTGTCTTATTTTTAAAAAATATTAATCACAAATTATTCACTTACCATTACATACTTAAGTCTATAACCACATTAAACATGACGTGTTAGCCTGCTGGATAAATGTTGTGTTTTGTGCCTTACATGTTAGAGCATACCTGAGAACTCTCCAGAACATGCTCAAAAGAAGCCACAAGATGTCGCCTCAAGCTTTAGAATGAGAGAGACTGCTGTTGGCCCAACGAACCATGAAATTACACTATATTACCAAGAAAAATGACCATGTCTACAAAAAAATAACACTTGTTCTAATATGTTACTATTTACCTATTTAGCACTTCATATTTAACACTTCATAATCAATATATTGATTCACTTTAGTAAATGCTGCCAATGTAGTTAGTAGACTTCATAGACTTCATCTCTATTGTTTTATTGACTATGTTTGTTCCATGTGTAACTCTGTGTTGTTGTTTGTGTCACACTGCTTTGCTTTATCTTGGCCAGGTCGCAGTTGTAAATGAGAACTTGTTCTCAACTAGCCAATCTGGTTAAATAAAGGTGAAATAATAAACATTTAAAATGTAACATTTTTGGAGAGTCTAGGGTTGCCTCTTCTGAATAACTGGATGCAATGTCGAGCAATACCAATACACTGTATAGTGTCTGTACTGTTGAGGTGAAGGGCTACTTTTCATTACCAAGCAGAGACATGAGTTACAGTGATGATCAAGCATTTAAGTATCAAAATACGTCTGTCAACAATTCAAAGGAACTGAAATGGCTGATCAATGTAATTGACAAAATGGTAGATGCATCAAAGTATATTTTGCCCAGGTGGGTTGGAGGGTAGGTCACAGTATTTCACTTAGGTTAGTGTGCTGTAATATTCCTCATTTAGTTCATATTCTTCATGTAGTTCTGGTCTTTGAACATGTGATGTCTTCTGGATGTGTGTTACGATTAATGAGTGAAGAGGTGTGGAGTCAGGCGCAGAGAGCAAAAGGATGTGGGAAAAACACGCTTTAATGTCCAGGAAAAATAACATGAACAAAAGTAGGAAAACAAATGATCAGAAATAATAACGGACAGCACGAAACCCGAAAATGCAAACAAAATTCACTCTCACACAAAACAGACGAACAAGCCCGCACGAAACAGAAGCGGGCTGAACAAACGTATATAACCCCACCCTAACAACCAAACAAGAAACAGGTGATACCAATCAGACAAAACCAAAGGAACACAGAACAACGGATCGGTGATAGCTAGTAGACCGGCGACGACCACCGCCGAGCGCCACCCGAACAAGAAGGGGAGTCACCTTCGGTAATATTCGTGACAATGCGGCTCAGTATTGGGGAACATCAAGTTCCAGGGAATGTTCACGATGTGAGCTGGTTTTGTTCCATGTTTGTAAAAAAAAAAAAAAAGTTGTCTACTTCAAGTATATTTATTCTTGAACAAGTAAATATAGCTGAACGTACTTATTTATTTTTGTTTTGTAGGAAAATATGTTTTTAAAAAAGACACACCATCATCTCAGCTTGCCTTGCACCAGAAAATAAATCTAGAATACAGACATACAGAAAATGGAAGAAACTCTGGGGAGACTCATTATACAGTAACTGGAATGATTTGGATATTGCTGTAATGTGTTTAAGAGGTACTTATTTCATATCTAGGTCCTTTTATCAGTAGCATATGATACCCTTGTTAGACAGTTATGACTGCTGTGCAGACCCCTCAATAAATATCAGCTACTGCTGTTCTTTCACTACATGTGGATCATCTGAGCAGTATAATTAGTTGAAATGCTGTTATTAGTAAGGTGTTCAGTATATCAAAGTGCTAGGGTTCCTCTCCTGCTTAAAGAACGCTGTCATAGGCCCATGAGTCAGATGTTTTTGCATAGTAGACATCAGTGGAGGCTGCTGAGGGGAGGATGGTTTCTAGTAATAGCTGGAATAGAGCAAATGGAACTGCATGTTTGATGTATTTGATGCCATTCCACCAATTCCGCTCCAGCCATTACCATGAGCCTGTCCTCCCAAATTAAGGAGTCACCAACCTCCTGTGGTAGACATATTCAGTTGTTTGTGGCAAAAGACAGACAGCTTAAAGAGCGACTGCCTTTTAAAATGCAACAAATCCCCTTGAAAATGACCTATGTGGCATCAAAACGAGTCAGAAACATTTATTCTAGTGTCAAAATTGACTACAAAGTGTTAGGATAATATTGGTCATAAATGGAGTTTGGAACATCCGTGCACCACAACAGGTAAATGAAGGTTGGGGTTTGATTTTGACGATGTCCACTATAATGTGACAAACAGCTGTGGTAATTGCTCTCTCGATTTCTTGAGTTATCTTAGATTCATTCTGGGGATTTTGAGAGAGTGAAATAGGCATCTGCGTCTTCAGAGTCTCACGGGGGACAAACTTTATCAACCAAATCAGGAATTGGTCAGGAAACACACCTCGAAGACTGAAATCTTGTTTTTCTAATGAGAAACAGAAAAACACACGTGCCAATAGGCATGTTCAGTGGCTCTTTAAGCATAGATGTTGAAGACTGTGGTTGATAATGTATTTATTTTCTCACTATAGGGGAACAGAAGTATCTAAGAGGAAAACGGATGCTGTTTAGTACAAGTGCACTGTTGCCTTGTGAAAAACAGTTGGTTCAACTTGAGTGAAACATACTGTAATGTTTAGTTTGTCTAGTTTGTCCATGGAAAACTAATTTTCCATTAGTATTGAAATTGTTGTAGTTATTATCTGGTTCTCAACCTACTGTGAGATTGGGTTCCTCAGAAGGGGAGCAAAGAGGGACAGGAAGAATATGTGTTAGGTGGTGACTGGTTTCTTCCTTGTCCCTGCATATGATTCACACAATTCTGGTTGGTCAGACAGTCAACAAACTGGCCTTAAGACATCTAAAGGCTGAATCAGTCTCCTATTAGAAGGTAAAGATATGAACCAGTAGAAACTTCAAACTTCCGCCCTCTAGAATCAGTGCTGAGTACTATTTGGCTTTATAATGCCAGGGCCTTGTCCACTATAATCAGTCAAATAGAAGTTTTGGCTGTGAAATTTGCCTTAATTGAGTAATGTCAGCAGCTTTCCCAGTTGTGTCATTTGAGTGTTTATAGCTGCCCTATTGTGGTGGTTGCCTTAACTGCCTAGAATGTGGAGTTTATTCAATGTTTGTTTACTTAAGGACACCGTTGTTTCTCTTCCTTTTAATGGTTGAGATTAAAATGTTCACAATGTTCTTTTTCCTCTGCGATGTGCTACAGTAGTTGTTGGATTACTTTGTCCTGTTTCAAGTAGGATTCTGATTCTCTTCTTCTCACATTCAACTTATCTGAGCTATTTAGTGAGATTCAGGTGCTTAGGCTGAGTAGATGCAAGTCCATCATCATCTCCTAATTTCCTCTTGCTATTTAGGACTATGTCCTTCCAAAATAAGTATATCCTTTACCGCGGTATGAGGGATCTAGGGACTTTGTGAGTAATTTGTGAGTAATTTCGGGATATTAGGATGTCACAAATACTTTTGTTTTTACGTCTCACCAGCTCCGTCGTCAGCTGTGTGTATTTCAAATCAAATCAAAGTTTATTTGTCACGTGAAATACTTACTTAAAGGCACTAACCAACAGTGCAAAAAAAGGTATTGGGTGAACAATAGGTAAGTAAAGAAATACAAAACAACAGTAAAACAGACAGTGAAAAATAACAGCTTATGTACACCATTTCATGTAATGCCATTTTCAAGGCAATTTAAAAACTTGTTTTGGTTTCGGTAACTATATATTGTATATGTTGAGTACTTTTTCATTTCTATGCTTCACATTGTATTTTGGAAATGTACTCAAAACCAAATTATGGTTTAACTCCATTGGTGCCAGGGCTCCCATTGTTAAAAAATTGAAACTCTCTACTTTCAATTATATTTGGCCTTACATTGAAGTGTTTAACCTTTTCCTTTTCAGCACAACCAGTACTACAAGTAGAACACACAATTTGAGAAACGTTGCATTCATGAGTTTTATTGACAAATGTCAATAAACAAATAAGGTCCGCCAAGCAAAGACCTGATAAAAGTTCATTTAATAATGCTGTAAGTACAGACATGGTTTGCTCAGTGGGAAATAAATATCCAGCCAATCAGTGACAACTGTGAGTTTGGAGTTTGTGACAGCAACTATATGAGCTTATTACCATATTATAGACAATGTGTGCTAGAAGAACCTCTTACCTTCTAACAACTCTTGTGTGTCTTGTGAGCATCATAGAGCAAAACATGTGCATGTTTGTGGGAGACTCAGCTTTTCATAGATGGGTCCAGTGGCAACCTGTCATTCAGGGCAGGTGGGGCAGAGCCCCACACTTTTGGGTGAAAAAAAATAAAACAGTCACATTTTTTGGGGCACTTTTTGTTTTGCTTGTTATATTGGCATTAATACGTGACACATGTCAGTTTGCAAACAATATATAGAAAAAAAGTGTAACTGAGTTAATAAAGCCACATACAAACATGGTCTCTTTTTTGCTTTCTTGGGTATGGCAGCTCCAAAATACAGGTGTTTCAGCCTAGCTATGTGATTTCTGTGTTGGGGCTAGCCAGCAGAATATACAGAGCGTTGCACCTGATTGGCTCAGTTTTCTGTCATGATTGGCTCTGTCAATCATGGGACAGTATGTCATCCACAATTCTAAGGTTAGCTTGAAAATGTTAGCCCCTTGGGATCTGCCATAGAGTTATATTAGCAGTGCACATCCAAGATGGCTCAAGGTCATTGGCCACAGATAGAATGACATCAAATCACGTTATATCCACAGTAGCTTTGATTGGACTGATCATGTCAACATCTTACTTTCAAAGTCTTAGCTAGCAGTCATCATCAGTTGTCATCAAGTCGAAAATCTACTGGCAAATCCTTTTAAAGCCATTCTAAACATGTATTCACACCATCTGTCATTCATGGCATTTTATCTGTCAATTGCAACAGTTCTCCAGGCGAAAAAGGTATGTGCAACAGTCTATCAACAATTTTATCCAACCCGTCAGCATCTGATTGAGCACACTTATCCCCAGTTTTAAACTGGTTAGCTGGTTTGGTGTGGGACAGAGTTTTGTGTCCTGTGCTAAAAGAAAACTATTGGGAGGAGTGGAATGACAACCCTGAGGTATCATTCTCCTCTCCCTGTGTTTGAACTCCCTGTGTTTGAACTATTATTCTACTCTGATTATCCGTCTCCCTTTTCTACCTTCTATCAGTTTCTGTTGCTGTGGCTTCTTAGGCCCATTTTCCGTCTTCCTCCCTCAGTTCCCGCTGTTCTTGGAGAATTTTCAATTGATGCTGCTGCTTTTGAATACGTTCTTCAACGTTCCTCAATGCATTGTTATGGGAACAAACAGTGGCACCCAAACATGCAAAATCATCATCCTCCTCTCCATGAGCTGGAGGAGGAGGTGGAGGAAGATTGGGGGGATATTGCAATTTTAAGTGTTCCAGTGGAGAATACAAAACCACTGGTGGTGGGGGTTGAGGCTGCGTAGGGGGAGCTGAGGCAGGGGTCGGTTTATCTGTGCCTTGCAGCTTCACGAAAGGCTCTGATTAACGTGGCAATGATATTTGTCCCCGTAAGCGGTTTTAAAAGTACAGAAGATATGCCAATCTTAGTTTGAGACTTTATTTCCCTGACCCAATAGACACTCATACAATGCTTTGACCTTATCTTTATCAAATGATCCATAAAGGGACCACTCTGAACACTTCTCAGAATCATTCTCATACCACTTACTGTACATCTACGTGTGGGTGCTCAAGTTATATTTTCCCCACTGGATCAGCACCTTCAGTGGTGCACTTAGAGGGGTTTGGCACTAATGCTTTCTAATTGTCTTCATAAACCGTATACGTACACCAGCTCTCTAATAACCTCTTATACACACATTAAATTCAATCGTTCTTTATCTCACTAAGTCTCTCAACCAACACAAGTCTACCAGACCACTGGTCTACCAGACCACTGGTCTATCACTTTCTCTCATGTATATATTTGATAAATATTATTGAATGTAAGTCAGTTACCTTAGATTTACCCCTTGGATCAATTTCCTTAGATCCCCTGAACCAGTTTCATAAGGTTCTCTAAACCAGATTCCTTAGGTTTTACTCCGGTTGATCAATGTTAACCTTGGATCAATTTCCTTAGATCCCCTGAATCAATTTTTGAAACATATTTAATACCAGCAACTGCAGGGCAAATCTATATCTGATTTTACAGGGAAGATCTCAAAAAGTAAATGTCCCTTATATAGTGTTAGGTGATAATACAATCACATTGTTATTTTATACAAGCAACAGTTGTGGCTTTGTGTTAGGCTGCAGAGTCCATGAAAGCAACCATCACTCCTGTGTTCCAATGGCACGTTGTGTTAGCTAATCCAAGTTTATCATTTTAAAATCTAATTGATCATTAGAAAACCCTTTTGCAATTATGTTAACACAGCTGAAAACTGTTGTGCTGATTTAAAGAGGCAATAAAACTGGCCTTCTTTAGACTAGTTGAGTAACTGGAGCATCAGCATTTGTGGGTTAGATTACAGGCTCCAAATGCAAGTTACAACAGCTCACCCCAAATTCTGCCACCATAACACACACACACTTCACTAGAAATGTAGAGTAGTTGAGGGGTTTGAGTAGTTTTTGGTTCATTAACAGTAGATGCTGTTTTATGGCTGGGACTGAGACACACCTGATTAGCTGTCTGTGACTCTGGCAAAGCCATACATGTTTGCTGACAGAGGACATTGCAACCAATGCTGTGTGGTCATTTTTTTATCCTGTTCCACAGAAAGACACTATATTGGTTATATTGTCATGTTTCCATTGGATTTGCGTGGCATAAAGAAATGTTTTGGTGTTAAGTTTAAAATGACTTCAATCAAACATTGATGGACTCTGTATAAACAACCAGAAGCCTTTGCATGGTTGGCCAAATATTACATCACCACAGCCAGTGGAGAATCCTCAGAAAAAACCCATGACGTGTGTTATGGGTCCCGTTTCCATACCAACAGGTCCAAATCCCTAATATGTGATAATTCGCTATGATGAGTAACTCAAAATAATTCTGCTGAAGTCTTATATATAAATATATATTATATATAGTAGATATATATTTACTCCTTCAGTCTGACACAGTAAACTACTTTCAGATCCAGTGTTTCCTGTCGATCTGATACAAAACTGAAAGGTAAAGTGATGAGAGTTGTTTCAGCTGTTAACAGATTATTACCACACACTCCTCTGTGTGAATGTACTCATCACAGCCAGACGGCTTAGTTGTGGTTTGGAGCATCTGTGTGGTGCGTTGCAAAGAAGACAGGAAAGAGGGAGGGAGGGAGGGGCAGACCCGAGCACCACTCTAAGCCCTCAGTTTTTCCATCACCAATGTCGCCGCTACGGTGCTTATAGTGCTTTAATGCAGAGCCAGGGGGACCAAGAGACAGACAGACAGACAGACAGACAGACAGACAGACAGACAGACAGACAGACAGACAGACAGACAGACAGACAGACAGACAGACAGACAGACAGACAGACAGACAGACAGACAGACAGACAGACAGACAGACAGACAGACAGACAGACAGACAGACAGACAGACAGACAGACAGACAGACAGACAGACAGACAGACAGACAGACAGACAGACAGACAGACAGACAGACAGACAGACAGACAGACAGACAGACAGACAGACAGACAGACAGAGACAGAAAGGGGAGCCACCAGTCTTGAGGCTAGTGGATGACTTATGAGGCTGATGATTTGGTCTGGCTCGGCTTTAATGGGGCTGGGCCGGTGACGGACGGATGGGGGGCACTTGAGGAAGATTGGTGGGACTTTGAAAATAGCCTGGTTCAAACCTGCGGTCTATTCCGAGTCCCCCCTCCCCGCCCCACATACAAGTGTGGTGTTCATTTACAAGCGTTTTTACTGTGTAGCGGTCCACGTGGTGGACTGACACTAGACGACAGCAGCGTAATATCCTGCCCTTTAAACCCAGCTCTAATGGTTGCTTTAGTGCGAGCAGCAGGCACTGCGAAAGGCGCCTACGCGTCTTTTCATAGGGTCCCTCTGAGTAAAATATCAACTCACACATCTATGGGCCACCGTCCAAGGCTTTATTAGTACCTGCATATGTGGCTGTGGCGCCACTGTTTTTAGGCATGGCTCTGTGACAGTAGGAACATGTAGGAGTATGTTAGTGACCTATTAGACTGATGTAACTATGATTTTTGGATGTGAATGTCTTATTAATATCAGTGACTGTGGCGCCTGTGACATTTGAATCGTAACTAGAAGACTGGGGATTTAGAGTGAGGCATTTTAGACCATTTTAGGCCTTGACTCAATCGGATAGAGATGCTTGACTCAATCGGATAGAGATGTTCGTCTTAATGTGAAGATCATTTCCAGTCTCATCCTTGCAATTCAGAACAGAACTGTTTAATGCAGAATCTCTCCCTGTTATAGCTCTGTGGTAAGTTAATAGCACTTGTGAATATTGTTGGGCAAATTTACAGTATATGCAATATGAGAACAAACATACACTAAGCATAACGACACCTGGGTAAACAGGACATTTATGACTGTATACCTTCCTGTGTGGGCCCGCAAGCCCACGCAATTAGACTCCCACGCAAGACTGTCACTCAAACTTCTCACATTGCTCAACCCAGGCTACCAAAGAGAAAATGATTTACATTTGGATCAACACTGTCAAGGATGCATTGAAAATGACCTAAAATGCCTAATTCCAAACAAACGTTTACTATTGTCTTTCAATATTTTGGGTTTGGAAATTGAAGATTTGGTGGCATTGGATTAAAATAAGCATAATGGTGGAAAAAAAACATTAAACCTACCAGAGGGCTAGGTGGGACAGAGTGAAAAGAGGGAGCAAGTTATTAGATTAGAATCTATCCACCCTTGGAGAACAGTCTCCTATGGTCTTCTTCACATGCTGGTTCTTGGATTGCTTCCACAAGAGGTTGGTGGCACCTTAATTGGGGAGGACGGGCTCATAGTAATTGCTGGAACAAAATTCATGGAATGGTATCAATCTTGTTTTCCTGTTTGCTAGTGAGCACCGGCTGACAAGTGGTTGAAATTTGGTCAGTCCGCCTTCATTTCAACGTCCACAGAAGTAGATTTTGGTCCAGTCCGGACCAGCCTTGATTTATTGCCCAAAAATAGGCGTCTATCATTGGTTCCGATTTGGTCCGGACAAGCCCATGATTTGGCCCAAACTTTGGTTCAGATTTGGTCTTGTCCAGACCGGTCTTGATTTGACCTGACTGGTTCAGATTTGATCCGGTTTGACTGAATTTAGTCTTGTTTGGAGGCTGAGGTCATTAGAATAACACCTAGAGTGCTTTGCAAGTTGAATTTTCACATTTACATTTTGGTAATTTAGCAGACACTTCATCCAGAGCAAATTACAGTCAGTGTATTCAACTAAGGTAGAGAAAAAATGACATATTATATATAGCAAGTAAAACACTTATGTAACCGTTACTAAGAATGTTCTCGTAGTTAAAGTTTTCTGTTGGTTGTATCAGGAACCTCACTGCCAGTTCTGCATTTTAAATGGCTCACATACGTACAGTGCATATGGCATATGGGATCAGTAATAGATATTTCAAACTGCCATCTCCAATTTGCTCTTGTGAGTGGAAACAAAATCTTTGAACATTACATAATGCTATCTTCATTGACATGAGTTTTAGAACACTGACTCACTCAAGGGTTTTTATTTATTTTTTTACAATTTTCTACATTGTTGAATAAGACTACATAGTGTTGTGTTGAGTAGTGGCTTTCTTTTCAGTACCATGGAGTGAATCCTTACCACCACTTCACCTAGCTATCAGTGGAGCCTTGTCTGGCAGCGAAACAGTTAATTCAGACTCACTTTAAAAAAACATAGCTCATAGGGCTGACTTGCTTAAACAAATGTGGTTTCTAATGACAATTGAGATGTACAAACTATGGCATAAGGGAACGATGAGCTGATAAGGCAATCCGTAATTTTCGTTAATGAGCGAGCTAAGACAGACGTTGTAATAGTGCCCGTATGTAGCTGGTGTAGAGGAATCAGGCGCAGGACAGCAGATATGAGTAATAAACGTAATTTACTCAAATATTCACAAATACAACACAATAAATCTTACCCACAATAACGGACCGTATTACAAACAAACAATCACTCACAATCAACCATGGGGGAACAGAGGGTTAAATAATGAACAAGTAATTGGGGAATTGAAACCAGGTGTGTAAGACAAGGACTAAACAAATGGAAAATGAAAGGTGGATCGGCGATGGCTAGAAGGCCGGTGACGTCAACCGCCAAACACCACCCGAACAAGGAGAGGGACCGACTTCGGCGGAAGTCATGGCAGACGTAGTCAATATAACTAGTTGTACAGCACTTTTGAAATGTAGAGTGACAGAATTCAGAACATGGAACATTCTAACATTATTCTCCCTGTACACCAAGTCAGAACCATAGGATAAATCAAGGGGGCATATAAGCAGACAATGAAAGCTCTTAAAATATTAGATGATGACATTTCTCTAAAACAGGCTATAGACTACATTTGCGCCACCAAGTCAGAAGAGTAGGCTAAGTTATAAGGGGGAAAGGGACCAAATTATTAGGGTGAAGCACATGGGCTACTAACAGATTACTACACAACATACACTTAGTTTTACTCTCTTAGCTTGAGTATACATATCTCCCTGGCATAATACATATTACATTTTTGGACCATTGTGCTGTTCTCACTTGAACAGGAAGGTGGTGCGGCGGTCCTTCTTGTGGGCAAATTTTGTCGTAAGACATCATCAGAGTCAGGCCTTCTCTGGATTTATGGCAACTGGGTACAAGGTCAAATCGTGGCGTCTGTGATCTTCAGGTCGGAGCTCTAGGAAGAGGCCAGAGTAACCAATTTGGAATTCCGAGTTGGATGACTCGGTTCCCAGTTTTCTTAAACTCACTGAAGTCTGAGATTTCCTAGTTCCCAGTTGTTTTGAACGCAGCAGAAGTCATGCTGGATTAACATCTTGTCCAATGTATTCAACCTTTTCTGGCCTTGTTGTTGCGTGTGAATGTTTATCCTTTTGAGGTTGGAAAAGATATGTCACGTAGAGTAGGCCAGAAGGCTAAACTGGATAACCTAACCTCTATCAAAATAAAAAGATGGCGGAACCGCAAAAGTTCTTCTGTGCAAAGGTGTTTATTTACAAGTGATTCCGGAACAAAAAAACAACAGTACTGCCATCAACGTCTACCTTATGGGACAGCTTAAAAACAATGCTGCCCCATCCACAGCTCAATCCAAAACAAAAACCTCCCCATGACTGAAAGAGAGGCTCCTTTTGTAGGGCTAGCCCCTCCCCTCAGAACAATTAACTCTAATTAATTAATCAATTAACAAAACAAACCTACATTTTCCATGAACTACACATACTAAAGGATATACATTGCAACACGGTTTTAAACAATATCACAACATAACATTTACAACATTACATCACTACTGACAATATCTTTCAATATGCCCATATGCATTAATGAGCCATTTGGGACAGGCACTATAAAGCCAACCCAATTCCCTTAGCTCGGGTCCTTTTCCAGCATACCCGGAAGCTACAGAGATGGAGAGAGAGGAACAGAACAAACAAACAATGCGCTCATCCACAACATTGATAAGTACAATAATTATTGTATCTCTCAAATATGAACACTGACAGGTGTGAAATGCATGCACCAAGACAGAAGTTAATTTGTGTGTCGACCCACATTGTTAACTTATCTTATAATGGCGCAGGGAGGAGTGAAGAATATGTGTGTGCGTTAAAGAACCAAATGCTGCCCGCGGCCAGTGACGGACTTCTACGTCACAGATACCCTTCAACTCAGACTTGGACTATACACCCTTTCATCTGAATAGCAGGCAGGGGAAGCAAAATAGTGATTGCTTTGCAATGCTTGCAGTTAGTCACTGATTCCTTCTAAATCACTCATTGTTGAATATGCGATGTCCAACTTGTGTAATGTTTATGTCCAATGACTTGTGAGCACTGATATGTTTTCTCTATAATTTATCTTCTTATGACAAGGATTGAAACAGATTTTCTAGTAGATTGTCAAAGTAATTCATGATGATGACTGCTTGTCTAGGTTGCTAGCTAAGATTTTGAAAGGATGATGTTGACATGATCAGTCCAATCAAAGCTACAGTAGATAGAACGTGATTTTACATCATTGTAACTGTGACCAATGACCTTGAGCCTTCTTGGATAGGGGGCTTGAACTTTCTTGCTCTCCCTGTGGATTTTATGGTGACGTAGTGTCCCCATGAGTGAAAAAACACTGAACCAATCACGGCGCAACTAGAGAAGATTACCAACCCCAACGCTCTGTATTTGTCACTGGCTACCCCTCCACTTCAGAAAGCACTGGACTAGGCTGAAACACCTGCATTTTAAAGCTGCCTTACACAAGAAATCAAAAAAGAGACCATGTTTGTATGCAGCTTTATTAATGCAATACATTTTTCTTTACAGTGTTTGCAAGCTGATATGTGACACGTATTAATGAGGAAGTGAAACTGAAAATAATTGTTTACAACCTTCAACCACGCCCACCTCAGAAGTTCCGAACTTGATCTACTGGATTTCAATATGAAAATAACAAAATATATTGGTAAAAATGTGTCTGAAATTAAAATTAAATTAGTAATAGAAAGTAATTACAAGGACTATTACAGTCAGGACAGGGTGATGTGTTTGGGAGGTACAGTGCATTTGGAAAGTATTCAGACCCCTTCACCTTTTCCACAATTTGTTAACTGCTATCTCACCTCAGGCTCTGTTGCAGCCGGCCGTGACCGGGAGACCCATGGGGCGGCGCACAAATGACAGAGCGTCGTCCGAGTTAGGGAAGGGTTGGGATGTCCTTGTCCCATTGTGCTCTAGCAACTCCTATGGTGGGCCGGGCAGCGTAGCCTAGTGGTTAGAGCATTGGACTTGTAACTGTAAGGTTGCGAGTTCAAACCCCCGAGCTGCCAAGGTACAAATCTGTCGTTCTGCCCCTGACCAGGCAGTTAACCCACTGTTCCCAGGCCGTCATTGAAAATAAGAATATGTTCTTAACTGACTTGCCTGGTTAAATAAAGGTAAAATGTAAAAAATAAAAAAAAATGCACGCTGACACTGTCGCCAGGTGTACGCTGACATTCTGAGGCTGACTTCCGGGTTAAGCGGGCATTGTGTCAAGAAGCAATGCGGCTTGGCTGGGTCGTGTTTCGAAGGACGCATGGCTCTCGACCTTCACCTCTCCCGAGTCCGTACCGGAGTAACAGCGATGTAAGAGACTGTAACTACAAATTGGATACCAAGAAAATGGGGAGACAAAGAGATTTTTTAAAAATGAATTAAAAAAGTTTCAAATTTGAAAAAAGTATTCGAAATGACAAAAAAATAAAATGAATGAACAATAAACATTTTAATAAGAAATAACTGCTATCTCGCCTGTCACACAGACTTCGACAGTTACACAAGGTAACACAGGGTATGTCATTTTGACAGTCAATGTCGCTTACGCAAAACCTCCAAGCCTTTAGCCCCGTCACTGGGGCACGTCTACTGTGATTGTGGTTTTCTCATGGGCCCCTGGAAAGCGGGGAGATGTAATACCTTTCTTTCTAACCGACTTTGCCATTTACCCTATACCTGAAAAGCGAGTGAGTGTGCTGCACTCACTTTCTGCCCACTGTCTTTGCATTCAGTTTTCCCTGGGGTCCTCCTAGGTACCTTACTAGCCAAACTCCACCTTTATGCCTTGGATCAGCAGAAACGGTGTTGTTGCATCCTGCAGCTTGTGGTTATACCCACCATTCTTCCCATTAACGGAAGAAGAGCGTCTCCACTGTTTGTGTGCTGCATTTGCTTGGATGAAAGCGAGAGTATTGTGCTAGAGCGGAAACGACCTCTGCGTTTTTGGGGCACCTCCATGCAAGGGGAGGCCCCCTAACTCATTAACAGCTATCTTGAGATAATGGAGGCTATTGAATTGGAAAATATAATTGCAGAGTTACAGGCTGTTCTACAACAGGGATTTGCTTTATGGCATCATGGGCACCCCCTCATACGTTTATGTGGTCTTTACGTACTGGATGTCATTGCACCTTCGTTGGGCATACTCCCTCAGTGTCGGGGCCTCTGAGGGGTGATTCTGTTGGAACTACCCTGGTTTTGGGGAGCATGTCTGCATTATGGGAGTTATCCATATTCCATAGTCAGATATCGAACAAGTATTTGTAATACAATTCAAGGTTACCTGCATAATCCCTGTTCTATGAGAATATGAGTGAGATGTCTCATCACTTTTCCCTCGTCATAAAAGCACAAGGAACAGTGGCATGCTCGAGATTGACCAGTTGAATGGCAAGTGGATCCCTTTTTTGAGGCGAGGGGATCCCCTCATTTGCCACGAGACCTGTCTGTCTCCATCAGACCCTGTGTGGTTGCATATTTCACCCCTATGTGTATCTCATAGTGAGACATTGCACTCACATTCTCATAGAACGAGGCTTATGCAAGTAACTTTGAGTTTATGAAATTCCCTTACCAAAAAAAATCTACTTTCTATAATAAATTGGGAGTCTATATCTGTGGGATCTAACATAGGTTTTAGTATCTGGTATGTTTGGTATTTATTAGGATCCCCATTAGCTGTTGAAAAAGCAGCAGCTACTCTTCCTGGGGTCTACACAAAACATGAAACATTACATAATACAGAACATTAATTGACAAGAACAGCTCAAGGACAGAACTACGTAAAAAGGCACACATAGCCTACATATGAATACATACACACAAACTATCTAGGTCAAATAGGAGAGAGGCGTTGTGCCGTGGGGTGTTGCTTTATCTGTTTTTTGAAACCAAGTTTGCTGTTAATTTGAGCAGTATGAGATGTAACGGAGTTCCATGCAATCATGGCTCTATATAATACTGTATGCTATCTTAAATTTGTTATGGATTTGGGGACTGTGAAAAGACCCCTGGTGGCATGTCTGGTGGGGTAAGAGTGTGTGTCAGAGCTTAGTTTTAGAGATTTATTACTGGCCATCCATTCCAAAACAGACTGAAACACTTTGTTAATGGTTTCAGTGACTTCATTAGCTGTAGTTGCTGATGTGTATATGGTTCAATCATCAGCATACATGGACACATGCTTTATTTAATGCCAGTGGCAGGTCTTTGGTAAAAATAGATAAGAGTAGAGGGCCTAGAGAGCTGCCCTGTGGTACACCACACTTTACATATATAACATATATGTTTTTTAAAAACAACAGTTTATGGTCAATAATATCCAAGTCTGCACTGAAATCTAACAGTAACAGCTTCCACCATCTTCTTATTATCAATTTCTTTAAACCAATCATCAGTCCTTTGTGTCTGTGCAGTACATGCTGAGTGCCCTACTCTCAAAGCATGCTGAAAGTCTGTTGTTAATTTGTTTACAGAGAAATAGCATTGTAGTTGGTCAAAGACAATTTTTTGCTAAAGCTTGCTAAGAGCTGGCAGCAAGCTGAAAGGTCTGCTTTTACCACTCTTGGGTAGCGGAATTACTTTAGCTTCTCTCCAGACCTGAGGACAAAGACTTTCCTCTAGGCTCAGATTAAAGATGACAGATATGAGTGACTATAGAGTCAGCTACCATCCTCAGTAACTTTCAATCTAAGTTGTCAATGCCAGGAAGTTTGTCATTATTGACCGATAACAATAATTCTTCCACCTCGTCCACACTAATTTAACAAAATTCAAACTTGCAATACTTTTCTTTCATTATTAGTTTTTTTATGCATGAATACGATGGCTCCCTGTTCATTTTTGCCATTTCCTGCCTAAGTTAGCTCACTTTGCCAAATAAGTAATCATCTAAACAATTTTTTTTTTGTTTTACCTTTATTTAACCAGGTAGGCTAGTTGAGAACAAGTTCTCATTTGCAACTGCGACCTGGCCAAGATAAAGCATAGCAGTGTGAACAGACAACACAGAGTTACACATGGAATAAACAATTAACAAGTCAATAACACAGTAGAAAAAAATGGGCAGTCTATATACAATGTGTGCAAAAGGCATGAGGAGGTAGGCGAATAATACAGTTTTGCAGATTATCACTGGAGTGATAAATGATCAGATGGTCATGTACAGGTAGAGATATTGGTGTGCAAAAGAGCAGAAAAATAAATAAATAAAAACAGTATAAAAAACAGTATGGGAATGAGGTAGGTGAAAATGGGTGGGCTATTTTCCTATAGACCATGTACAGCTGCAGCGATCGGTTAGCTGCTCGGATAGCTGATGTTTGAAGTTGGTGAGGGAGATAAAAGTCTCCAACTTCAGCGATTTTTGCAATTCGTTCCAGTCACAGGCAGCAGAGTACTCGAACGAAAGGCGGCCAAATGATGTGTTGGCTTTAGGGATGATCAGTGAGATACACCTGCTGGAGCGTGTGCTACGGATGGGTGTTGCCATCGTGACCAGTGAACTGAGATAAGGCGGAGCTTTACCTAGCATGGACTTGTAGATGACCTGGAGCCAGTGGGTCTGGCGACGAATATGTAGTGAGGGCCAGCCGACTAGAGCATACAAGTCGCAGTGGTGGGTGGTATAAGGTGCTTTAGTGACAAAACGGATGGCACTGTGATAGACTGCATCCAGTTTGCTGAGTAGAGTGTTGGAAGCCATTTTGTAGATGACATCGCCGAAGTCGAGGATCGGTAGGATAGTCAGTTTTACTAGGGTAAGCTTGGCAGCGTGAGTGAAGGAGGCTTTGTTGCGGAATAGAAAGCTGACTCTTGATTTGATTTTAGATTGGAGATGTTTGATGTGGGTCTGGAAGGAGAGTTTGCAGTCTAGCCAGACACCTAGGTACTTATAGATGTCCACATATTCAAGGTCGGAACCATCCAGGGTGGTGATGCTAGTCGGGCATGCGGGTGCAGGCAGCGATCGGTTGAAAAGCATGCATTTGGTTTTACTCGCGTTTAAGAGCAGTTGGAGGCCACGGAAGGAGTGCTGTATGGCATTGAAGCTCGTTTGGAGGTTAGATAGCACAGTGTCCAATGACGGGCCGAAAGTATATAGAATGGTGTCGTCTGCGTAGAGGTGGATCAGGGAATCGCCCGCAGCAAGAGCAACATCATTGATATACACAGAGAAAAGAGTCGGCCCGAGAATTGAACCCTGTGGCACCCCCATAGAGACTGCCAGAGGACCGGACAGCATGCCCTCCAATTTGACACACTGAACTCTGTCTGCAAAGTCATTGGTGAACCAGGCAAGGCAGTCATCCGAAAAACCGAGGCTGTTGAGTCTGCCGATAAGAATATGGTGATTGACAGAGTCGAAAGCCTTGGCGAGGTCGATGAAGACTGCTGCACAGTACTGTCTTTTATCGATGGCGGTTATGATATCGTTTAGTACCTTGAGTGTGGCTGAGGTGCACCCGTGACCGGCTCGGAAACCAGATTGCACAGCGGAGAAGGTACGGTGGGATTCGAGATGGTCAGTGACCTGTTTGTTGACTTGGCTTTCGAAGACCTTAGATAGGCAGGGCAGGATGGATATAGGTCTGTAGCAGTTTGGGTCCAGGGTGTCTCCCCTTTGAAGAGGGGGATGACTGCGGCAGCTTTCCAATCCTTGGGGATCTCAGACGATATGAAAGAGAGGTTGAACAGGCTGGTAATAGGGGTTGCGACAATGGCGGCAGATAGTTTCAGAAATAGCGGGTCCAGATTGTCAAGCCCAGCTGATTTGTACGGGTCCAGGTTTTGCAGCTCTTTCAGAACATCTGCTATCTGGATTTGGGTAAAGGAGAACCTGGAGAGGCTTGGGTGAGGAGCTACGGGGGCGGAGCTGTTGGCCGAGGTTGGAGTAGCCAGGCGGAAGGCATGGCCAGCCGTTGAGAAGTGCTTATTGAAGTTTTCGATAATCATGGATTTATCGGTGGAGACCGTGTTTCCTAGCCTCAGTGCAGTGGGCAGCTGGGAGGAGGTGCTCTTGTTCTCCATGGACTTCACAGTGTCCCAGAACTTTTTGGAGTTGGAGCTACAGGATGCAAACTTCTGCCTGAAGAAGCTGGCCTTAGCTTTCCTGACTGACTGCGTGTATTGGTTCCTGACTTCCCTGAACAGTTGCATATCACGGGGGCTATTCGATGCTATTGCAGTCCGCCACAGGATGTTTTTGTGCTGGTCGAGGGCAGTCAGGTCTGGAGTGAACCAAGGGCTGTATCTGTTCTTGGTTCTGCATTTTTTGAACGGAGCATGCTTATCTAGAATGGTGAGGAAGTTACTTTTAAAGAATGACCATGCATCCTCAACTGACGGGATGAGGTCAATGTCCTTCCAGGATACCCGGGCCAGGTCGATTAGAAAGGCCTGCACCCAGAAGTGTTTTAGGGAGCGTTTGACAGTGATGAGGGGTGGTCGTTTGACTGCGGCTCCGTGGCGGATACAGGCGATGAGGCAGTGATCGCTGAGATCCTGGTTGAAGACAGCAGAGGTATATTTGGAGGGCCAGTTGGTCAGGATGACGTCTATGAGGGTGCCCTTGTTTACAGAGTTAGGGTTGTACCTGGTGGGTTCCTTGATGATTTGAGTGAGATTGAGGGCATCTAGCTTAGATTGTAGGACTGCCGGGGTGTTAAGCATATCCCAGTTTAGGTCACCTAACAGAACGAACTCTGAAGCTAGATGGGGGGGCGATCAATTCACAAATGGTGTCCAGGGCACAGCTGGGAGCTGAGGGGGGGTCGGTAGCAGGCGGCAACAGTGAGAGACTTGTTTCTGGAGAGAGTAATTTTCAAAATTAGTAGTTCAAACTGTTTGGGTATGGACCTGGAAAGTATGACATTACTTTGCAGGCTATCTCTGCAGTAGACTGCGACTCCGCCCCCTTTGGCAGTTCTATCTTGACGGAAGATGTTATAGTTGGGTATGGAAATCTCTGAATTTTTGGTGGCCTTCCTGAGCCAGGATTCAGACACGGCAAGGACATCAGGGTTAGCAGAGTGTGCTAAAGCAGTGAGTAAAACAAACTTAGGGAGGAGGCTTCTGATGTTGACATGCATAAAACCAAGACTTTTTCGATCACAGAAGTCAACAAATGAGGGTACCTCGGGACATGCGGGGCCTGGGTTTACCTCCACATCACCCGCGGAACAGAGAAGGAGTAGTATGAGGGTACGGCTAAAGGCTATCAAAACTGGTCGCCTAGAGCGTTGGGGGCAGAGGATAAGAGGAGCAGGTTTCTGGGCATGGTAGAATATATTCAGGGCATAATGCGCAGACAGGGGTATGGTGGGGTGCGGGTACAGCGGAGGTAAGCCCAGGCACTGGGTGATGATGAGAGAGGTTGTATCTCTGGACATGCTGGTTGTAATGGGTGATGTCACCGCATGTGTGGGGGTGGGACAAGGGAGGTAACAGGGGTATGCAGAGTGGATCTAGGGGCTCCATTGTGAACTAAAACAATGATAACTAACCTGAACAACAGTATACAAGGCATATTGACATTTGAGAGAGACATACAGCGAGGCATACAGTAGTCACAGGAGTTGAATTGAGAAAGCTAGCTAAAAACAGTGGGCGAGGCTAATCAGCTAGCACAACAAACAGCAGGTAAAATGGCGTTGACTAGGCAACTGGTCCGACAGATAAAACAAACAAGCAGAGTGGAGTACCGTGATTAATGGACAGTCCAGTGTGCGTCAGCTATGTAGCCAAGAGATCAGTGTCCAGGGGGCAGCGGTGGATGGGGCAGGGGGGCTGGGCTGGCGAGTGTTATCCAGGTTTTTTTTTTTTTTTTTTTTAACTAACAATGACTAAATAGCTTGTAGCTAGTTAGCTGGTTAGCGTCTGGAGGTTCTTGAGTGTGTCATAAAAATAAAATTAAAATTAAAAGTAACAGCGATTCCGTACCACAGTGGGTGAGGCAAGTTTCCGGAAGGTATAAACAAAATAAAAATCAAAAAGAGATAGAAAGTAAATGGGTTCAGAGTGTTTGGGATGCAGTGATTCAGATGGTTAGCAGGCCTGTGCTAACAAGCTAACAGTTCGTAGGCCCGGGCTAGACAAGCTAGCCGTTAGCAGGCCGAATTAGCAAGCAGGGAGATAGCGAGGGCTAGAGAGTTAACCTTTGGGGGGACGTCGCGATGGGGTGAGTCTGTTTATTCCTCTTCATGCGGTGACATCGACAGACCGGTTGTGGGCCCGGGTAATTGTAGCCCAGGAGTATGCTACAGGTGCTCTAGTACGCTAGGTGAGCTGGAGACACAGCGTTTCAGAAAGCTCGCGGGCCTTGGCCGGCAGATGGATCTTTGACGATGTCGCAACGAAAAAGCCTGTTGAAACCACCTCGGACGATTATGTCGGCGGACCAGTCGTGATGGATCGGCGGGGCTCCGTGTCGGCAGTAAAGGGTCCAGGCCAATTGGCAAAAGAGGTATTGTTGGGCTTCTTCGGCTAGTCGGGAGATGGGCTTAGCTCGAGGCTAGCTCAAGGCTAATTGGTGCTTGTTTTGGGACAGAGACGTTAGCCAGGAGTAGCCACTCGGATTGCAGCTAGCTAGTTGCGATGATCCGGTGTAAAGGTTCAGAGCTTGCGGTAGGAATCCGGAGAAAAAGCAGTCTGATGTGCTCTGGGTTGATGTCGCGCTGGTGTCCTAGTTAGCTTTGAAGACCGCTAGCAATGGCTAACTGAGTACTAGCTAGTAGCTAGTTAGCTGGCTAGCTTCTGATGGGGGTTCCGGTTCTAAAGTAAAGTATAGAAAAAGCAGATCCGTACCACATTGGGTGATGCGGGTTGCAGGAGAGTATATTCAGCTCTAGTTGGAAAGTGAGATTAAAATATGTACGAAATATATACAGAAAAAAAACGAATAAAACTATATTTACACTAGACAGGACGGGACAAGACTAAACACACGTCCGACTGCTACGCCATCTTGGCAACATCAAATGGTTTTGTGATGAATAAGCCATCTGGTTCGATGAAAGATGGAATTGAATTTGTCTTTCTTTATATCATTGATCTTGGCTTAATTTTACAGTTTCTTCTTTTTTTGTTGAGTTTAGTCACATAATTTCTCAATTTGCAGTAAATAAGTCAGTCAAATGTGCAGCCAGACTTATTAGCCACACCTTTTGCACCATCTCTTTCAAGCATACAGTTTTTCAATTCCTCATCAACCATATATCCTTAGCAGTTCTAATAGTCAGTTTCTTAACGTGCATGTTTATCATTGGAAGAAGCAATTTCATAAATTCATCAAGTACAGCGTCTGGAAACTCCTTAATAATCACATCAGACCAAAAATTATCCACATAAGCATCATAGCGAAATCCTTTGTTTTACACACTATTTTAGGCCCAGCTTTTTAAACTTTGGCTTTCCTGGATATAGCCACTATATTGTGGGTATGGATATCACTTTAGAACAAAGTTATACAGTATTAGTAAAAATGTGATCGATACATGTGGAGGATCTTGTTCCCGTAGTGTTTGTAAACACACTGGTAGGTTGATTAATAACCTGAACCAAGTTACAGGCACAGGTTACAGTGAGAAGCTTCCTTTTGAGCTTACAGCTTGATGAAAACCAGTCAATATTCAGGTCCCCAGGATAGTAGACCTCTCTGTGTACATCACATGCACTATCAAGCATTTCACACATATTATATAAATACTGACTGTTAGCACTTCGTGGCATAGAAAAGGCTTTAGATGTGCCAAGTGAACCTGCAACCACAACACTTTATTAACACTTGACATAAGATCTTCTCTAAGTATTACAGGGATATGGCTCTCAATATCTGCAGCAACACCTCCCCCATAAGCATATCTGTCGATTCTATAGATGTTATATACTTGTATTGATAATACTGTATCATCAATTGAATTATCTAAGTGAGTCTCAGAAATGGCTAATATATGAATATTATCTGATTTGAGCATGTTAATGATTTCATGAACCCTATTTCCCTCTACGTGATCAAGACAAAAGAGATAATTGTGGACCACAGGAAAAGGAGGACCGAGCACGCCCCCATTCTCATCAACGGGGCTGTAGTGGAGCACGTTGAAAGCTTCAAGTTCCTTGGGGTCCACGTCACCAACAAACTAACATGGTCCAAGCACACCAAGATAGTTGTGAAGAGGGCATGACAAAACCTCTTCCCCCTCAGGAAACTGAAAAGATTTTGCATGGGTCCTCAGATCCTCAATTTATTTTTACAGCTGCACCATCGAGAGCATCTTGATGGGTTGCATCACTGCCTGGTATGGCAACTGCTCGACCTCCGACCACAAGGCACTACAGAGGGTAGTGCGTACGGCCCAGTACATCACCGGGGCCAAGCTTCCTGCCACCCAGGACCTCTATACCAGGTGGTATCAGAGGAAGGCCCTAAAAACCATCAAAGACTCCAGCCACGCTAGTCATAGACTGTTCTCTCTGCTACTGCACGGCAAGCAGTACTGGGGCGGCCAAGTCGAGGTTCAAGAGGGTTCTAAACAGCTTCGACCCCCAAGCCACAAGACTCCTTAAAAGCTAATCAAATGGCTACCCAGACTACTTGCATTGCCTCCCTCTTCTACGCTGCTGCTACTCTCTGTTGTTGTCTATGCATAGTCACTTTAATAACTCTGCCTACATTTACGTATTACCTCAATTACATCGACGCCGATGCCCCCTTACATTGACCCCCTGTATATAGCCCCGCTATTGTTATTTACTGTCACTCTTTAATTATTTTTTATTCTTATCTCTTACTTAAAAATGTATATATTTTAAGGGCTTGTAAGTAAGCATTTCACTGTAAGGTCTACCTGTTGTATTCGGCGCATGTAACAAATACAATTTGATTTGATTTTAAGGCTAAATATATCCATATGGACTATTTTCATTCCTTTCTTGGGTAGCTTATCAGAGATGGACTTAATATGTAAAACAGCAAACAAAGCAAGAGAAAAAATATATACATTTAGCAGTCCATTAATCAATTGGTGTGTGTTTGTGTGTGTCTGTGTGCTGTGGGGTTGAGGCTATGAACCCATAGGCTGGCTCTATCATCCCTTCCAGGCTTCTGGGAGGGAGGGAGGACAATGTAGCAATGTCCCCTCCTCCCCTGGCAGCTTTCATGGCTGGGATTAATTATTTCCTCTTCTGGTGCACAGCTTCAGGGTAGTCCTCGTTCCTCTCAAGTTCTTGGCTCTTTCCAGAACAGCTACCATGTCCTTGAACCTCGGGAACTTGACCACTATCGGCCTGGGCCTGTCACCCGGGCCAATGGTGGGTTTTCCAGTCTTGTGGGCACGCTCAACCTCAATCATCCTGTTGTCCATCTTCAATTTCTCAAAGATAATTTCCCTCACTTTTTCCTCAGACTCCATCCAGGTCTCATGTGGAGATTCTGCAATTCCATCCACAACATGTTGTTCCACCTTGACTGTCCCTCATTTCTCCATAATTGTTATCATGGATTCAAAAAAACAGAATTTATGTCCTCTCTCAATGACTTACAGATTGCTGTCAGCATTTCCTGTTTCAACACATAGAATTGACCCTGGGAGAAATGCAAACTGTACTTCAGGTCCTGGATCTCTCTGGTTAGGTTGTATATTATTTTATTAGTTCAATCCAAAAGTATTTGGACAAAACACTTGAAGTTATTTTCTTGGTGTAACAACTGCTTGTAGAACTATTTTTGTTTGTTTAAAAGATCCCTCACCTCTGATAGAGAAACAACACTGTCCTCAACGGTACTCCTGACAGCTTTGGTCTTTGTTACGGTAGCTAGCAAGGTAGGTTACACTGTAACTCGTCGCAGTACCAGAAAGGTCACAGGGAAGATTGAAAACAACAACAAAAAGCAGGGATCTAGACAGCCACAAGCCCGGGACAATCCGCAGTCCCAGCCACAATGGCTAACCACGTCACTGGCTGCGTTCAAGCCCTCAAGAAAACCATGCTAGATTAGCTAGGTTAGCTGCTACACAGAATAGCTCCTCAGATACGGCCTTGGTCGGCATGATCACTGGACAGAGGGTAGCAGTCCCAGCAACTGATGCCAACAACAAGCTTTCCAAAACAACAAACTGAGCTCTTCCGCATTCCGCATTCAACAGGAATTGACGATGAATGGATGGGGAGACGGAATTTGGTTCCAAATTATTGACCGTAAAACTTATTTTGTTTTCAAAATCCTTACCTTTTTGGAACAACACACTCATCACAAAGTGTAAGCAAGCTAGTTACAGTGCCTTCTAAAGACATGACTGACATCTGGAAAAGAGGGTGGGCTGTCAGCTGATCACTAATGTTGATGTAAATCTGCTAGTTAGCTAGCTTGGTTTTGTTTTACTGATTGTGATTATCTTCAATGCTCTTAAATTCTTAAATAATAACTACATAATATAATATTCATAATCTTTTAACTCATGATATATGGCTGGCTGGCTTGTGGTATATGTGGATATTTTAGTGTATGGTGGTTAGCTCGACTACCTGTCTAGACTACCTGTGTTGCTGCTGCCATGCAACTTCCGACAGAATAAGTGATGGAATGGAGTCGGGGGGGTCGTTGATGAAGTCGCTCCTCTCTAACTCTTTCTTCCTTCCTTTCTATGCTGTATGTATCAGTCAACCAGACTGAATATTGATGATGTAAATCAAGTGTTATCAAGTCTTAATAAAATGTTATGCTGCTGTGGTAGTACTGTTGACATTTTAAACTAGGGAGCTAGCTACACACACTCGACTGGTCACCTCATCTCAAGCCATGCATGTTTGGATAACGGGTGTGCTCAATCTCTGTACAGGGCAGACTGGGAAACAGGGTCAGACTGGGAAACAGGTGCAACATGGGTGTGTGCGAGTTCCTTTCCAGGCCAGACCAACAGGCACAACCAATGGGTGGGGTTGGCGCTGTGGCAAACTTGACAACGTCATGACGACTTGTGGGAAGTGGGTTCAGAACAACAACGACAAAAACTGTTTACAAAAAAAATGAATTATAACACCACCCAAAAGGACACTTGGTCGGTGGGATGGTCAGTGCTTGGCACAGATAGTCTCCTATCTGTACACATGCCCGCCTTCCCCAAAAAAAACAGTTATGATGACTCAACATGCTGCATGCTGTGTGCCACACTAGGGAGAAAGGGAAGGAGGGAGAGGGGTGGAGGGAGAAATTACTAGGTCTGCTCAGGACAAGGGAGGTGACATGAGCATGGGCAGGGGGAGTCGTCTCCTCGTGGCTCCTCTTTGGCGTCTGTGATCCCTGGACCCTTCACGCAATCTCATTTATTATAAGGATTCCACTACAAAGGCACCACTACAAAATGGAGCAATTACATCTAATTAGACTGCAGGGAGCAGTGAGCTCGCTTCGCCTGCTCCAGCCATCACACAACTAAGCAGACTTCAGGTATATGACGGTCAGGATGGAAGCACACCAAAGCAGTTACAAAATGACATTACTAGAGCCACTACAGAACCATTCTCTGTTAAGCCAGGGAATAATTTGACCTGAAGCAGCGAGAGAGAAAAGAGTATGATTCAAAGTGTTAAACCAGAAAAGTGGAGGAGCAGAGACAAAAACACAGTAGCAGCCAAAGATTGTGGTGGAGACTCTTTCCCGCTTTGTTTGTGCGACAAAAGAGACTTGAGACATTATTTAATAACACCCATGGCTTCTACAGTATTTGTGCTGTTCATGTCTATTCTAGTTGAATTCTGAATTATATTGGTTACTGTTCACAAATACCTTGGCTCGTTGTCTCACACTGGATATTCAGGGAAGATAATTGTGTCAACAATACATTTATAATGTGTCATTCAGTAGATATCTCTTTTTAAGGCCTACCCCACGTTACTCCAACCCTTTCAACCTGGAAGGACTTGCATTTAGCATTTTGCACATCTTGTGGTATGCAGTTGTATGACATACTTTGTTCCAAAACAAACAAACAGAGATGAGACTCCCTAACAGAAAGAGCCGAGGAAAAGCCTCGTCTCCTCCCCACTGGCCTAGTAAAATGATATGTGTGGTTTATCTGATGGGTTTGTAGAGCTGTATTCAGACTCAAAGGAGGCATGATCACTCTAACACGTTATTGATACTGACTCACTAGCTTAGCTTCCAACCAGAGTGGAAACTTTTGAGTCAGTGTGTCCCTGTGCAATCTGGTCCTCAAATGAAAGCAGAGTTACATAAATGTCAGAAATACAGGTGAACTTTTGAAACCACTTAGTGATATTATTTACTATCAAGTACAAGCAACAGTATAAAGTAAAAAGGAGAACAGTGTGGCACCATCAGGCCTCGCAAGATGAAGGGATACATCCCAATACACTTAAGTGGCTTTACCCATGGATCCACGTATTATTTTCTGAAGTTGACGTTTCAATATTGCTATTTCTCTTTCTTATATTTTTACAGTTTCAAAACGAGACACAATTGAATAGCACTTAAATAGCCTGTTTTATTAAATGCCCATTCCTCCCCGGTCTCTCTCTAGCTGCCACTGTGACTCTCTCCCACACACGTGTTAATGGGTCGGGTTTAGTCAACGACGATTCAATAAACCCAGGGCCAGTTTATTTTCACCCACCACAAATTTGCCTCACACGGAGTCATGATTTACTGTCTTTGTTAGTGTAACCACAGCCAGACTGGTATGCAGTGCACTGCAGACTGCTTGAAACGGCGACAGTCATAGAGTCCCTCGTGTCCCTGGTGTGACCATATTTAATGAGATCTAAGACGTATTATTAGTTCAGTGGTTAGCCTTATGGTAACTATAGCAATTTAGCCAGACATGGATTTAATTCATGTACAATCAACGTTAGTTAATATTCTACATGAGCTCTACGTACTAATGAGAATGAAGATGTATTCTAGTGGTTGACCTTATAAAAAAACGTTGGGAACTTCTCCAGCTGACTGACATTTTTCTATTCTGGATATTGGCATTACATTGTCACTGACTTTCACTTTAAATTTGTTTGATGAACAGTACACATCAACACTGTTACTTGCTCTTGTCTTGGTGAAATGGCTGAATTCACATTTTGGATATAGACAATATCTGAAAGCAAAAGTTCAAGCATTATGGTCTACACCAGTTAATGCATTAGCAACCAAAGAAGCTTCAGTACTTAATTATTAGTGATGCTGTTGTTCTGCCGTCTACATGTGCACTTCTATGCCTTTCTGTGATAAATGAAAAAGCTGCCATATTGATTTAGTGAGAATTTCACACTTCAGAGCAATTGTCCGGGGGGCTTGTATTTTCCTAGCGTGCCGAGCATGCATCGCTGTGGTCTGATCATGTCAGCAAAATGAATATGACAAAACGCATTCCAACATTTATCAGCTGTATGAACCGACGCTTTCTCCACTTCAGAAAACGCGTGTCTGCTGGGGAGCCTCTATATAAATTAACAACGTGTCTTTGGCTTAGACAAGGAAAGAGAGAGAGAGGTGAAGTACGAAGAAAACAGAGAGATAAAGTGAAAATAAGTGGGAGACAGCAACTCGGGGGAACAGTCATCTCATCTTCAATATGAATGTGGACATGGAATGCAGCAGATATATGATGCCATGTGGTACCCAGCTGTGGCTTGTTTCCAATGGGTCAAATCTAAGAGCACAGGCACACCATAGACTGGCTGTGGTCCACCAATAATAAGAGACTTGCTTGGGCCAAGAAACACAAGCAATGGACATTAGACCGGTGGAAATCTGTTCTTTGGTCTGATGAGTCCAAATTTGAGATTTTTGGTTCCAACCGCCATGTCTTTGTGAGACGCAGAGTAGGTGATCTCGGATGATCTCTGGATGTGTAGTTTCCGCCGTGAAGCATGGAGGAGGTGTGATAGTGTGGAGGTGCTTTGTTGGTGACAGTGTGCCTAGAATTCAAGGCACACTTAACCAGCATGGCATTCTGCAGTGATACGCCATCCCATCTGGTTTGCGCTTAGTGGAACATTCATTTGTTTTTCAACAGGACAATGGCCCAACTTACCTCCAGGCTGTGTAAGGGCTATTTGACCAAGAAGGAGAGTGATATGGAGTGCTGCATCAGATGACCTGGCCTCCACAATCACCCGACCTCAACCCAATTGAGATGGTTAGGAATGAGTTGGACCACGGAGTGAAGGAACAGCAGCCAACAAGTGCTCAGCATATGTGGGAACACTTTCATATGTGGGAACTCTTTTTTTGGAAAAGCATTCCAGGTGAAGCTGGTTGAGGTAATGCCAAGAGTGTGCAAAGTTGTCATCAAGGCAAAGAGTGGTATCTTGGAAGAATCTCAAATATAAAATATATTTTGATTTGTTTAACACTTGTTTGGTTACAACATGATTCCATATGTGTTATTTCATAGTGTTGATGTCTTCACTATTAATCAACAATGTAGAATATAGTCAAAATAAAGCAAACCCAGGAATGAGTAGGTGTGTCCAAACTTTTCACTGTTACTGTAGGTTGTGTAGTTTTATCAAAAAATGATAACTTTTAAAATGTTTCACTTTTTAAAAAATGTAATTTTATGAGGAGGATGGTCGTCCCCTTCCTCCTCTGAGGAGGCTCGACTGTAGTTACGGAATTGTTGTGCACATTGTCAAACTTAAAAAATAATGCTCCATCAATCACAAAACTCCTTAGCTATAAATGGAAAAGATGTAACTAAGACTTGAAAAAAAAGTGTTTTTAGTTAAGATCAATTCTGTCTGTTTTGAAAGGGGGTTGAAGTCACCAGGAAAAGTACCGTCTTTTTGCAACATTTATTTTAACCTGTTTTGCTTGGTCATTATGGGGTATTTTGTGTCGATTGATGAGTGGAAAAAAAAACAATTTAATACATTTTAGAATAAGGCTGTATCGTAACAAAATGTGGAAAAAGTGAAGGGCCTGAATACTTTCCCAATGCACTGTATGTTGGTGGTTCCTTTTATTTTGTCAATTACCTGTATATTGTTCAAAGAGGATGTTCTCTCTACGCCATGTACATTACTGGGTCCAAGCTTCCTGACATCCAGTACCTATATACTAGCCGGTGTCAGAGGAAGGGCCAACAAGTCACCCAAGTCATAGACCGGATATTTAACAGATTCTATCCTTAAGCCATAAGCCTGCTGAACAACTAATCAAATGCCCACCCGGACTATCTACATAGTCTATATAGCATCAAAGTTGTATGGCAGTGCAAATATCCAAACCATGTCTAGCATTCCCCTATATGTTACATGTCAGCAGACTACAAACCATCCTTACAGCTGAGTGAGTGGTGCCAGCTGGTGAAACAGTATATACAAACTTGCCATTGCCCACATGTGCATGGCATTAACAAATATGCAAACAAGGCAGAGGTGGACCACAATCCTGCCATTAGCCTGTTTCATGAAGACGTCAGAACACATTCCACAAATAGAATGATCCTCTTTTTCTGAAGCCAAAATGGATGGGCATTTTTATTTGGGCTGTTGGGAAGAGGTATAGGATGGCATATGGTTTTAGGATATGCAGGCTACGCTAGGGTACAAACTGTGATGAATAAAGTATAAAGTGATCACTTAGCCTACAGGTCTTTTGACAATTTTGAGTATATCTACAACTGAATGCAGTACATTGCACCAGTGCTAGTGGTTAGGGTTGAGCTGGGGTGTGGACACAAAGTGAGGGTTATGGCAATAACAGACTTGGTATGGTAGAGTTCTCCAAATTACTGTCTTGGACCCCCAGACAATTTCCTAGGACATCGGTGGGGGTCTCCCAGGTAACTTCCTTGGATCCCCCAATGCAGACATGGAACAAACCCAAATAACCCCTCTCCACCAAATACTACAAAATACTCCAAATGCTGCACCATTGAGAACTTCTTGATCTGTTTCATCACGGCCTGGTACGTGAATTTCTCTGTCTATGACTGCAAGGCCCTGGTAAAGATGGCCCAGTACATCACTGGGAACGTGATCGCACACATCCAGGCCATCTCCTCGAAACCGTGCCTGAGGGAGCCACGAGTTGTTCAGTCCTTTCAATCAGGGCAGACGGTATGACGTCTGATACCAACAGGCTCAGAGACAGTTTCTATCTACAAGCCATGCTGTGACGACCCTCCCACTCTGCCAAATTGTTTCTCTTTGCTTGTTTTCCTTAGTAGGATGTCGGTGGGTGGAGCCGGGAGGGACGTCAGTGAATGGGACACACCTGGGCTCTAGTGTGTCCTGGGGATAAATACACCTTTCCCCCATTAATTGAGGAGACTCCCTCCATGCAGACACACTGTTGGATTTTGGTTGTGGTATTTTTGTGGCTGTTTTGTTTGTTTACTTTGACACATTTCAACACCCCTCATTATCACATATATGCACGCAACCACTTACTTACTCTACTGACTACTCAAACCATTGTTACTTGTTTATAGTTTACTTTAGTTACTAAATATATTTTTGTTATTCCGTAATCTCCATGTTGTCTCCGACTTTGTTGCGGGCTATGAGCCGGCTTCTGACAACGCTGAACAATTGACCTGGACTGACCACCTGCTCTGATTCTACGCACCTCAGCACACATGCACTCACTTACACACACACACACACACACACACACACACACACACACACACACACACACACACACACACACACACACACACACACACACACACACACACACACACACACACACACACACACACACACACACACACACACACACACACACACACACACACACACCGTATACAGTACCTTGGAAAAGTATTGATCCCTGGTGTTTTTCCTATTTCGTTGCATTACAACCTGTAATTTAAATTGTTTTGTATTTGTATTTCATGTAATGGAGATACACAAAATAGTCCAAATTGGTGAAGTGAAATGAAAAAAATAACTTGTTTAAAAAATAAAGCATTTTAAAAACGAACAAGTGATGCGTGCATATGTTTTCACCCCCTTTGCTATGAAGACCCTAAATAAGACCTGGTGCAACCAATTACCTTCACAAGTCACATAATTTGTTAAATAAAGTCCACCTGTGTGCAATCTAAGTGTCACATGATCTGTCACATGATCTCAGTAAATATACACCTGTCTGAAAATCCCCAGAGTCTGCAACCAAGGAGAAGACCAAGGAGCTCTACAAACTGGTCAGGAACAAAGTTGTGGAGAAGTACAGATCAGGGTTAGGTTATAAAAAAATATCCAAAACTTTGAACATCCCAAGGATCACCATTAAATCCATTATATATTTTTTTAAAGAAAATGGCACCACAACAAACCTGCCAAGAGAGGACTGCCCATCAAAACTCACAGACTAGGCAAGGAGGGCATTAATCAGAGAGGCAACAAAGAGACCAAAGATAACCCTGAAGGAGCTTCAAAGCTCCACTGCGGAGATTGGAGTATCTGTTCATAGGACCACTTTAAACCATACATTCCACAGAGCTGGGCTTTACGGAAGAATGGCCAGAATTTGTTTTTAAATAAGATAAAACATTAGGTGTTCAACAAAGGGCATGTGGGAGACTCCCCAAACACATGGAAGAAGGTACTTTAGTCAGATGAGATTAAATTTGAGCTTTTTGGCCATCATGGAAAATGCTATGTTTGGCGCAAACCCAACACCGCTCATCACTCTGAGAACACCAACAGTGAGGCATGGTGGTGTGAGCATCATGCTGTGGGGATGCTTTTCATCAGCAGAGACTGGGAAACTGGTCAGAATTGGATGAATGATGGATGATGCTAGATACAGGGAAATTCTTGAGGGAAACCTTTTTCAGTCTTCCAGAGATTTGAGACTGGGACGGAGGTTCACCTTCCAACAGGACAATGACCCTAATTATACTGCTAAAGCAACACTCGAGTGGTTTTAGGGGAAACATTTAAAAGGCTTGGAAAGGCCTAGTCAATGCCCAGACCTCAATCGAATTGAGAATCTGTGGTATGACTTAAACATTGCTGTACACCAGTGGAACCCATCCAACTTGAAGTAGTTGGAGCATATTTGCCTTGAAGAATGGGAAAAAATCCCAGTGGCTCGATGTGCCAAGCTTATAGAGACCTACGCCATGATAATTGCAGCTGTAATTGCTGCAAAAGGTTGCTCTTCAAAGTATTGACTTTGGAGGGGTGAATAGTTATGCACGCTCAAGTTTTCTGTTTTTTTTTGTATTATTTCTTGTTTGTTTCACCCAAAAAATATGTTGCGTCTTCAAAGTGGAAGGCATGTTGTGTAAATCAAATGATACAAACCTCCAAAAAGTATTTTCTGTATGGAGGAGTGGGCCAAAATCCCTCCTGCAGTGTGTGCAAACCTGGTCCAGAACTACAGGAAACGTATGATCTCTGTAATTGCAAACAAAGGTTTCTGTACCAAATATTAAGTTCTGCTTTTCTGATGTATCAAATAATTATGTCATGCAATAAAATGCAAATTAATTACTTAAAAATCATACAATGTGAGTTTCTGGATTTTGTTTTAGATTCCGTCTCTCACAGTTGAAGTGTACCTATGATAAAAATTACAGACCTCTACATGCTTTGTAAGTTGGAAAACCTGCAAAATCGGCAGTGTATCAAATACAAATATGTACTAGAGACTCACCTCTTTCCCATAATCTGCCTGAAGCATGTCCCTTAATAACAGTAGTGCTTAATTGTAATCACTTTGTCTGTTTGTCTTGGGATGGATTGCCTCTTTGATTGGAGGAAGTCTAGACCCCAGTCACAGGTCTGGAAAACAGTGGCTGCAACCAGCTCACCAGTGATGGAGACCAAGTGTGCCTCATCAAACACTGTCATACAAACTCAGGGCACAAGATGCCCAGAGGCACAGATCTAGGATCAGATTTGCATCGGCACATCCTAACCAAAACCGTTAGAGGGGAAAAATACACATAACTGACCTAAGACTTGTGTTTAGGGTAAACTTCTTCCTACTCCATGAACCAACTGACCCCCACCACCACCCCTTACAAGTTAAGCCCGATGAGCCAGCCACATCCTGTCATTAGAGTCCTCTATGATCAGTAGAAAATTGCTGAATAGATGGAGACAAGAAGAGAGCTCAATCTGCGTTTGCATCATTAGTCTGTTCAGACAATTACCTGAAGCAGAAAAAGAGCTGAAAAAGAAGAAGTTCATGAACAGGGAAACAACCCACCCACTGGGCACACACTGGTTAAATCAACGTTTCTGTGTCTGAACAAACGTGGAATTGACGTTGAATTGCAGTCTATGCCCAGTGGGCGGTGAGCAAATTTACGTTGAAAATACGTATTTTACTGATGTTGAGGCCAAGATCATATTTGGTTCGAAATGAAAGTTAAAAAGACATATTTTACAAAATTGGAAAATATATATATTTTTTTGGTAATTGTTTCTAAGGCCAAATTTCAACCCTACAATATTTCACTTACAACACCGGTCAAATGATTTAGAACACCTACTCATTCAAGGGTTTTTCTTTATTTTTACTACTTTCTACATTGTAGTTGAAGACATCAAAACTATGAAATAACACATATGGAATCGTGTAGTAACCAAAAAAGTGTTGAACAAATCAAAATATATTTTAGATTCTTCAAATAGCCACCCTTTGCCTTGATGACAGCTTCATACACTCTTGGCATTGTCTCAACCAGCTTCACCTGGAATGTTTTTCTAAAAGTCTTGAAGGAGTTCTCACATATGCTGAGTACTTGTTGGCTGCTTTTCCTTCACCCTCGGTCCGACTCATCCCAAACTTCTGAATTTGGTTGAGGTATGGTGATTGTGGAGGCCATGTCATCTGATGCAGCACTCCATATCACTATCCTTCTTTGTAAAATAGCCCTTACACAGCCTGGAGGTGTGTTGTGTCATTGCCCTGTCAATATATCCTAATAGATATATCCTAATGATATTCCCACTAAGCCAAACACAGTGTGCTTAAACTAATAACACAAAAATTATTGTATTTTCTTTGTCTATATTTAATACATAATTTAAACATTCACAGTGTAGGTTGGAAAATGTATGTGAACCCCTAGGCTAATGACTTCTCCAAAAGATAAGAGCTGATAAAAAGATAAAAGCTGCCCTGCAATATAACAAACACTCACAAAATGTGAGTTTGCTATTCACATGAAGCATTAACTGATGTGAACCATGCCTCGAACAAAAGAGATCTCAGAAGACCTAATATTAAGAATTGTTGACTTGCATAAAGCTGGAAAGGGTTACAAAAGTATCTCTAAAAGCCCTGATGTTCATCAGTCCTCGGTAAGTCAAATTGTCTATAAATGGAGAAAGTTCAGCACTGTTGCTACTCTCCCTAGGATTGGCCATCCTGCAAAGATGACTGCAAGAGCACAGTGCAGAATGCTCAATGAGGTTAAGAAGAACCCTAGAGCGTCAGCTAAAGACTTACAGAAATACCTGGAACATGCTAACATCTCAGTTGACGAGTCCACGATACGTAAAACACTAAATTAGAATGGTGTTCATGGGAGGAAACCACAAAGGAAGCCACAGCTGTCCAGAAAAACATTGCTGCACGTCTGAAGTTCCCAAAAGAGCACCTGGATGTTCCACAGCACTACTGGCAAAATGTTCTGTGGACAGATTAAACTAAAGTTGAGTTGTTTGGAAAGAAGAAACACACAACACTATGTGTTGAGAAAAAAAGGCACAGCACACCAACATCAAACACTCATCCGAACTTTAAAGTATGGTGGAGGGAGCATTATGGTTTGGGCTGCTTTGCTGCCACAGGGCCTGGACATTTGCTATCATTGACTGCTAAATGAATTCCCATGTTTATCAAGACATTTTGCAGGAGAATGTAAGGTTATCTATCTACCAATTGAAGCTCGACAGAAGCTGGGTGACAGGATAATGACCCAAAACACAGTAGCAAATCAACAACAGAATGGCTTTAACTTCTTATGGGCAGGTAGCGTCCCACCTGGCCAACATCCGGTAAAATTGCAGGGAGCGACATTCAAACTATAGAATTATAAATATTTAACTTTAATAAAATCACAAGTGTAATATATCAAAATAAAGCTTATTATTAATCCAGCCGCTGTGTCGGATTTCAAAAAGGCTTTGCGGTGAAAACACACCATGCGATAATCTGAGTAGCGCCCCTCATACAAAACCATGAAAAACATATTTCAACCAGGCAGGTGCGACACAAAAGTCAGAAATAGCTATATAATAAATGCCTTACCTATGATGATCTTCTTCTTTTGGCACTCCAAAAGGTCCCAGTTACATCACAAATGGTCCTTTTGTTTGATAATGTCCTTCTTTATATCCATAAAAACTCAGTTTAGCTGGCGTGCTTCAGTCAATAAAAAAGTTTCCCTCCATCAAAATGCATACAAAATCAATCCCAAACATTACTAATAAACTTCAAACAATGTTTATAATCAAACTTTAGGTACCCTAATACATAAATAAATTATACAATTTAAGACAGAGAATCGTTATTGTCTTTACCAGAGAAAAATACCAAAGAACTCGTTCTCATTCACACGCTTGGAAACACTACTGTCAAAATGGGAGCCACCTAGAAAAATACCATTTCTGGCTCATCTTTCCAAAAACAAGCCTGAAACTTTTTCTAAACACATATAGTGGAAGCCCTAGGAACTGCAACCTAGGAACTTAGTCTTATAATAAAAGTAACAGCTATTGAAAATAGTGGTATGCTGAAATTGTATTTTTTGGGGATGGTTTGTCCTCGGGGTTTCGCCTGCCATGTCAGTTCTGTTATACTCACAGACCCTTTAGAGTGCTTTCTATCCAAATCTACCAAATATATACATATCCTAGCTTCTGGGCCTGTGTAACAGACAGTTTACTTTGGGCACGCTTTTCATCCGGACGTGAAAATACTGCCCCCTACCCAAGTGAGGTTACAGAAGAAAATAAGCCTTCTGGAGTGGCCCAGTCAGAGTCCTGACTTCAACCAAATTGAGATGCTGTGACATGACCTACATAAGGGAAACAAATGGCATTTGCTGTATGATTGATGCGGATCTCCATATTGCAAATGTACGCTCCCTTACTAGATATCCGCAAATGTTTTTAAAATACACCATGGACTCAGGCCATGCCCCAGGACCAGATCTTCTGGGAAGTAATTAAATAAAGTATCTCGGACATTTGGTTTCCACTTTATAAAATTTAAAATGTTGGTCATTTTTCTGCTGTTCCTAAAAATTACACCAGATGGAGAATGGCTGCTTATAGCAAAATGACATGGCCATTTCTGGGATTAAAGGTCAAAAACGAATGTAGAGTGCTAATTTGACCGCTTCACGTCAAAGTCCATGAACCTACGTGTCAGGAAAAAAAGAACCAGCCATTTATCTATCGTCATTTACGAGAAATCATACCATGTACAATTGGTGGTGGTCAAAGAAATGTGTTTTTTTTCTTCAAAAGGTTACAGATCCAGTTGCAGCGTGTTCAGACAAATCCGTTAAGGTGGGTTTCGGAGCTCTATGTGATTTCTGTGATTTTCTGAAATCACACACACACAGTCAATGGGGACACAGAGCCTGCAATAGTTACCTTCGTTCGAACTATCAAAGAACAGTCAGACCTAGAGCTCTGAAACTTTATTTACATGTTCTAGAAATTCAGTCGGTCGTGCACAGTGAGTTGTGTGGCTCTAGAAGGTTCTCCGTTCGAGGAACAGCCTCGTACATTTGCAATGATTTCAATTCATTGTGACCATCGCGAAAATGACGACATTTAGAAAAGTCCCAGAGTCACAAGTCTAAGGTGCATTGAAACCGCATTCAGCCCTCTTTCAGGGACCCCACAGCAAAGTCCGGAAAAAGTTGATATTCAGTACTAATTAAGGTCGCTGCTCGGGCTCCGAAAACTTGTGATTCAGGGGTCGCCTCAGCTAGGCCTAAACATAAACCCGCAGCTAGAACGTAACTATGTGTTTTAACAGAAGGCACTGTGAATTTGGGCCTGCTCTGAAATATGTGATATTTGCCTTCTAAACGAGTTGGACAAAGTGGGTTTGGTGTCAGTTTGTATCCGTTTGGTGTCAGAATGATATCTTATTGACTGATGGATGCTGACTTGCTGGCTGGCATTTGAACATTTTCAAAAAGTTCAAACAGTGATAAATCATCACCAACATGACAGACTGAAATCAACACTGAAATAGTTGGCAAATGGCATCACCGTAGTCTCTAGGCCATGTCGAGTTCAAGAGGATGCCCCACTTGACTGTAGCTCTCTCTGTCTGACCGCAGTGACCGTGCAAAACAGTAGGCCCAAAATTAAGCCTGGCCTAAATTTCAGGTGCTTTTGGGGGACAGTGGCAGAACCGTTAGGGTTAGATGCACAATTCAACCACAGGAACGTTCCTAAGGTCACCCCGATCTGTGAAAGTCTAACCTTGACCGTGTGCCCTTAACAGTGAAAACAGGGTGTTTTCATCTCACAGTTTACAATGACATCTCTCCCCATAGGACTACATTTCCTGCACCCCTAACTTCAACCTGAAGCCTATGTGGGTTATGAATTCATTTCAAACTGTCTTCGATGACAGTCCATCAGGCCACTATGTGGACTATCTGTGTTGATTCTAAGCTTCCTGGAGCAACCGGAAGTGATGAAAATTACCCTAAAAGCGGTTTGATATACCCAACCTGCAGTTTGTGAAAAAACACTCACTCGGTCTGACCGCAGCGACCATGCAAATGAGCAGGCTCAAAATGAAGCCGGGCCTAAATTTCAGGTGCTTTTGGGTGACAACGGCAGAACCGTTAGGTTTTGAAGCACAATTCAACCTCAGGTCCTCCCGATCTGTGCAAGCCTAACCTTGACTGTGTGGTATTAACCCATAAACAGCATTTCCTGTGGTGTACCAAGTTCCTAATGAGTTAATTGTTACATGATGAATTTAATCGAGTAAAACGTAAATGGTGTAGATAAATATTTGGTAAATAGCAATCATCACATTAATGGTAGTCACGTCACGACAGTGGTGATTTTACACAATTACAATCATGGTCTTGAATTGGACTGGTCTCAGTCTTGACTTGGTCTCGAACCCCTTGACCCCCTCCCGGTCTCGGTCTTGCCTCCCTTCCGGTCTTGGTCTTGGTCTTGACTCGGACTCGATTTTCTCCGGTATTGGTCTTCAATTGGTCTCACTTTAGGTGGTCTCGAACATAACACTGAGCTAACCACACCAGCATTACTACCTGCAACATGGTACTTTTGCTAGCTCTCTTCCCTATTCTAGCTAAAAACCTACGGCTCTACGGTCACGGAAGAATACCTACCCGAACTTGAACTGCCCACAAAAAAAGTACTGCATTTGTTGTCATTCACAGAGTAATGACTTGTTTTCATGCACACTTTTTCATTGAGAAATACCACCAAACGTCTTAGTTAGCTGTAAAATTGCACGACTAAGATATCCTCGGTGGTCTATGGTGATAGGTAGGATGGACTGAGGGGTTGGGATTAAAGATGTTTATGTTTGGTAATGTATTATTGTTATGTGACTGCTTGATATAAAAGTACCATGTATGTAAAATGTGTATGCAGAATTTGAATGTAAAATGTATAGATAAAATGTGTATGTAAAATATATATGTAAATTGTATATATGTAGCAGAAAAGCTGCAAAAAAATACAAAAAATATTTGTCTTCTGAAGAGAGGGGTTGTGGAAGGGTTAATAAAAAATACAATCAAAATAAAAGACCTCAGTAAAAACATCAAAATGAATGACACATTTCATGAATTATTATAGATGAATTCAGACTATTTTGAGGAAGCGTGCGCTGGCAACGGTGTCTCAAAATTGACAAACAGTACTATTGCCGCTATAACTTCTTTCTTTTTTGCAAGCACACTCCTTCGGTTCAGCTATCTGAGTTTGGCTAGACGCCAACCGAACTGAAGAAGGCTGATGCCTTAGCCTTACAAGGTGGTTGCTAGCTAGCTAACGTCTACAGTAGCCTTACAGCTGTAGCGTTCATACACAGTGCTCACTTCAGCTAGTAATTAGCCGCAAGGCATCTAATGATCTGGCTTACACCTGTGAAGGCTAATGTACAGCAATGCTGAAAAGCCAGTTACTACTGGCCATCTTGCTTTTCTCCATTAGTACACCTAACGTTCACTTATTTTCGTTGGTTAAACTGAATGGAAACACCTCAGTGCTATGGTCAAAATAGACTCAAGACCGGAGAAACAATGCTATTCATGCGATTGTCTTCAGCTAGCTAGCACCACATTAGCCAAGCTAATAGCCGACGAGGTGAATATTAGCTAGCTAACGACAAAAGTCTCACAGCTAAACGTCGACTAGCACACACTTAAACCGGGTTAAGCAATACTTTCCCCCTGGAGTTATTATGGCCCCTGCAATGGGAAACTAACATGCTAATGCAGCTCTAAACAAGTCCTGCAAATGTACGATTTTACTGAGTACCGGCCTGTACTAATCTTAAGCCACGCTACTAGTCCTCACGGCTAACACCAGCTGGCTAACCAGTCTGGCTATTGCTAGCTTAGATCTTGTATTTAGTTAGCCTAGCATTGAGTGCTTTGTGCTTATTAACAGCGGTGATCCTGTCCACGAGACAGCTTGAAACAGGCTAGCTAACATGACAAGGCTGGCTGTACCACTGCAAAAGCCACAAAAGAACTGTCAATCTCCCTCTGCCTGGGGCTCCATGCAAGATCTCACCTCGTTGGAGTTGCAATGATCATGAGAACGGTGAGGAATCAGCCCAGAACTACATGGGAGGATCTTGTCAATGATCTCAAGGCAGCTGGGACCTGCAGCACCCACATGGTCTCCCTTCTCAAGAAAGCACATATACATGCTCATTTGAATTTTGCCAATGAACATCTGAATGATTCAGAGGACAACTGGGTGAAAGTGTTATGGTCAGATGAGACCAAAATGGAGCTGTTTGGCATCATACTCAACTCGCGTGTTTGGAGGAGGAGGAATACTGCCTATGACCCCAAGAACAACATCCCCACCATCAAACATGGAGGTGGAAACATTATGCTTTGGGGGTGTTTTTCTGCTAAGGGGACAGGACAACTTCACCGCATCAAAGGGGCGATGGATGGGGCCATGTACACTCAAATCTTGGGTGAGAACCTCCTTCCCTCAGCCAGGGCATTGAAAATGGCTCGTGGACGGTTATTCCAGCATGACAATGACCCAAAACACATGGCCAAGGAAACAAAGGAGTGGCTCAAGAAGAAGCACATTATTAAGGTCCTGGAGTGGCCTAGCCAGTCTCCAGACCTTAATCCCATAGAAAATCTCTGGAGGGAGCTAAAGGTTCGAGTTGCCAAACGTCAGCCTCAAAACCTTAATGACTTGGAGAAGATCTGCAAAGAGGAGTGGGACAAAATTCCTCCTGAGATGTGTGCAAACCTGGTGGCAAACTACAAGAAACGTCTGACCTCTGTGATTGCCAAGGGTTTTGCCACCAAGTAATAAAGTCATGTGTTTTGCAGAGGAGTCAAATACTTATTTCCCTCATTAAAATGCAAATCAATTCATAACATTTTTGACATGTGTTTTTCTGGATTTTTGTTGTTGTTCTGTCTCTCACTGTTCAAATAAACCTACCATTAAATTATAGGCTGATAATTTATTTGTTAGTGGGCAAACGTACAAAATCAGCAGGTTATCAAATACTTTTCCCCCACTGTATTGTTTTATGTGAGAGAGGAAGCCAATCCCATCATCGCCATCTCACCCGCTCTTATTATGATAACCTTCCAGCCAACTGGGAGCCCAAGGCTGGTTAGGATACGGAATATTAGGGTAGCACTGTAATTCATGAATCATATGCTGTCTGCCGCTGTTCTTACCTCATTCCCTCTTCTACACCTCTCCCCAACTCATTTTTCTTCCTAATTTTATAATGCACCCCATATGTGCATTGAAGCACAGATTTAACTTGTATTTATAATATTACAATTATCATAATTATAAATCATTTATATATTCACATTATGTACAGTGGGGAGAACAAGTATTTGATATACTGACAATTTTGCAGGTTTTCCTTCTTACAAAGCATGTAGATGTCTGTATTTTTTATCATAGGTACAGTTCAACTGTGAGAGACGGAATCTAAAACAAAAATCAAGAAAATCACATTGTATGATTTTTAAGTAATTAATTAGCATTTTATTGCATGACATAAGTATTTGATACATCAGAAAAGCAGAACTTAATATTTGGTACAGAAACCTTTGTTTTCAATTACAGAGATCATATGTTTCCTGTAGTTCTTGACCAGGTTTGCACACACTGCATCAGGGATTTTGGCCCACTCCTCCATACAGCCCTTCTCCAGATCATTCAGGTTTCGGGGCTGTCACTGGGCAATACAGACTTTCAGCTCCCTCCAAAGATGTTCTATTGGGTTCAGGTCTGGAGAATGGGTAGGCCACTCCAGGACATTGAGATGCTTCTTACGGAGCCACTCCTTAGTTGCCCTGGCTGTGTGTTTTGGGTCGTTGTCATGCTGGAAGACCCAGCCACAACCCATCTTCAATGCTCTTACTGAGGGAAGGAGGTTATTGGACAAGGTCTCGCGATTACATGGCTCCCTCCATCCTCCCCGCAATGCGGTGCAGTCGTCCTGTCCCCTTTGCAGAAAATCATCCCCAAATAATGATGTTTCCACCTCCATGCTTCACAGTTGGGATGGTGTTCTTGGAGTTGTACTCATCATTCTTCTTCCTCCAAACACGGCGAGCAGAGTTTAGACCAAAAGCCCCTATTTTTGTCTCATCAGACCACATAACCTTCTCCAATTCCTCCTCTGGATCATCCAGATGGTCATTGGCAAACTTCTGATGGGCCTGGACATGCGCTGGCTTGAGCAGGGGGACCTCACGTGCGCTGCAGGATTTTAATCCATGACGGCGAAGTGTGTTACTAATGGTTTTCTTTTGAGACTGTGGTCCCAGCTCTCTTCAGGTCATTGACCAGGTCCTGCCATGTAGTTCCTGGCCGATCCCTCACCTTCCTCATGATCATTGATGCCCCACAAGGTGAATTCTTGCATGGAGACCCAGACCGAGGGTGATTGACCGTCAACTTGAACTTCTTCCATTTTCTAATAATTGTGCCAGCAGTTGTTGCCTTCTCACCGAGCTGCTTGCCTATTGTCCTGTAGCCCATCCCAGCCTTTTGCAGGTCTACTATTTTGTCCCTGATGTCCTTACATAGCCCCTTGGTCATGTCCATTGTGGAGAGATTGGAGTCTGTATGATTGAGTGTGTGGACAGGTGTCTTTTATACAGGTAACGAGTTCAAACAGGTGCAGTTAATACAGGTAATGAGTGGAGAACAGGAGGGCTTCTTAAAGAAAAACTAACAGGTCTGTGAGAGCCGGAATTCTTACTGGTTGGTAGATGATCAAGTACTTATGTCATGCAAAAAAATGCAAATTAATTACATAAAAATCATACAATGGGATTTTCTGGATTTACATGCTCTACATGCTTTGTAAGTAGGAAAACCTGCAAAATCGGCAGTGTATCAAAATCGGAAGTGTTCTCCCCACTGTATTTCACATTCTCCACTGGTTGAAATTAAGTATCTCATTGAAATACTGTCCTGTGTCGTCAGATTAATGCAGATGAAGTTTGAGTTTTTTCTATATATATTAATTAAAAATCAGTCAAGTTTCTAGTCTTTTGCATAGTAACAATGTGTAATCATTTATGTCCCAGGAGCAGGAGTGGTAAACACTGATGAAGTGTATAATTGTAATATATACATGCAAACACAGCATCATTCAAATAATGGAGTTTGATATGACTGAAAAATAATTTCTCAGAGATTCATACCTGAACCGCACCTTTATTTGCCAAGGAAGAGTAGATGATCAGTGAATATATTCAATTTACAGGCTACAATGTGGGAATCTCATGTGTCATAATAACTATAGTGCATGTGTATATAGGACTTGCATCCTTGGCACAATAAAGTTATTATATTCTACTTTATCGGTAGGCTTCATTAATGCCATTCAGACTTTAAGTTGATACAAATCAAATCAAATCAAATCAAATTGTATTTGTCACATACACATGGTTAGCAGATGTTAATGCGAGTGTAGCGAAATGCTTGTGCTTCTAGTTCCGACAATGCAGTAATAACCAACAAGTAATCTAACTAACAATTCCTAAACTACTGTCTTATACACAGTGTAAGGGGATAAAGAATATGTACATAAGGATATATGAATGAGTGATGGTACAGAGCATCATAGGCAAGATACAGTAGATGGTATCGAGTACAGTATATACATATAAGATGAGTATGTAAACAAAGTGGCATAGTTAAAGTGGCTAGTGATACATGTATTACATCAGGATGCAGTCGATGATATAGAGTACAGTATATACGTATGCATATGAGATGAATAATGTAGGGTAAGTAACATTATATAAGGTAGCATTGTTTAAAGTGGTTAGTGCTATATTTACATCATTCCCATCAATTCCCGTTATTAAAGTGGCTGGTGTTGAGTCAGTGTCAGTGTGTTGGCAGCGGCCACTCAATGTTAGTGGTGGCTGTTTAAGTCTGATGGCCTTGAGATAGAAGCTGTTTTTCAGTCTCTCGGTCCCAGCTTTGATGCACCTGTACTGACCTCGCCTTCTGGATGATAGCGGGGTGAACAGGCAGTAGCTCGGGTGGTTGATGTCCTTGATGATCTTTTTGGCCTTCCTGTAACATCGGGTGGTGTAGGTGTCCTGGAGGGCAGGTAGTTTGCCCCCGGTGATGCGTTGTGCAGACCTCACTACCCTCTGGAGAGCCTTACGGTTGAGGGCGGAGCAGTTGCCGTACCAGGTGGTGATACAGCCCGCCAGGATGCTCTCGATTGTGCATCTGTAGAAGATTGTGAGTGCTTTTGGTGACAAGCCAAATTTCTTCAGCCTACTGAGGTTGAAGAGGCGCTGCTGCGCCTTCTTCACAATGCTGTCTGTGTGAGTGGACCAATTCAGTTTATCTGTGATGTGTATGCCAAGGAACTTAAAACTTGCTACCCTCTCCACTACTGTTCAATCGATGTGGTTAGGGGGGTGTTCCCTGTGCTGTTTCCTGAAGTCCACAATCATCTCCTTAGTTTTGTTGACATTGAGTGTAAGGTTATTTTCCTGACACCACACTCCGAGGGCCATCACCTCCTCCCTGTAGGCCGTCTCGACGTTGTTGGTAATCAAGCCTACCACTGTTGTGTCGTCCGCAAACTTGATGATTGAGTTGGAGGCATGCGTGGCCACGCAGTCGTGGGTGAACAGGGAGTACAGGAGAGGGCTCAGAACGCACCCTTGTGGGGCCCCAGTGTTGAGGATCAGCGGGGAGGAGATGCTGTTGCCTACCCTCACCACCTGGGGGTGGCCCGTCAGGAAGTCCAGTACCCAGTTGCACAGGGCGGGGTCGAGTCCCAGGGTCTTGAGCTTGATGACGAGCTTGGAGGGTACTATGGTGTTGAATGCCGAGCTGTAGTCGATGAACAGCATTCTCACATACACAGGTATTCCTCTTGTCCAGATGCCATCTGGGCCTGCAGCCTTGCGAGGGTTAACACGTGTAAATGTCTTACTCACCTCGGCTGCAGTGAAGGAGAGACCGCATGTTTTCGTTGCAGGCCGTGTCAGTGGCACTGTATTGTCCTCAAAGCGGGCAAAAAAGTTATTTAGTCTGCCTGGGAGCAAGACATCCTGGTCCGTGACTGGGCTGGATTTCTTCCTGTAGTCCGTGATTGACTGTAGACCCTGCCACATGCCTCTTGTGTCTGAGCCGTTGAATTGAGATTCTACTTTGAGATTCTACTTTCTACTATGATAGCTGAGGTTCATAGATTGGTATGAATATTAGTTCCTAATGTTTTAGGGTCCATACAGATCGGCTACAGAGTGTAGCTAGTTACACATCCATAGGCATACAGTTATTTTTATCCTCCACTACATAATATGCAAGTAAATAGTTAGCTAGATATATTACTTCAGCTGCATTGCAAGGCAAGCTTACACAATTGTACATTCAATTTGCAATAAATGCTTTAGCTAGCTAGATTCTTTACATCCACTGTTTCACAAGACGACAGCCTGGTTTGCTGGTTTTCTCTGGAGTCCCGAAAACAACATGGATTACAAATTCATTCTCCTAACACTAGCTAGCTGGCTAATGTACTGTAGCTAGTCAGATAACTTGCTAAATAGCTATTTGCGTGAATTAACTTCCTGACCAAAAAATATGCACATATGTTTGCCTCTATATTAACTAACAAATCCCTCTCAATTGTACATTTGTTTGCTTGACTTGTTATGGAGTTATAACAACTTACATCTGGTTCCAGTGTAATGTTTTGTCAACCGTCTTTGTTGAAAAACGCCACAAGGCAAGGGTGGCAAAATTCATCACTGCAACCACTCAATATGATTGGTCATATAAAAACCTTGGGACACAAATGCATAATGACTGCTCTAACTCCCCCTTGTGTTGGTCTGGAGCAAGGAAGCCGTGACGCTGGGTACCTCTAAGTCCCGCTGTGCAAGCTCGCAACTTTTGAAGGAGGAACCACTGTACATATTAACTCAATTACCTCAACTAACCTGTGCTTCCACACATTGACTCCGTACCGGTACTGTAACAAAGATGCTGTGAGTTGAGAAGCAGGTGAAACATTAAATAAAACAACAAACATCACAGTAACGCCATTGCATAAACACAGGATCAATACTGACTGGGGAAGGAACCTAAGGGAGTGCCAGATAAAAGGAGGGTAATAAGTGAGGTAATGGAGTCCAGGAGTGCCTCATGATGGTACGCGTAATGATTGATGCCAGGAGTGCGTAATGATGGATCCCAGGACCGGTGGTAGTATACCGGAGACATCAAACGCCGGAGGGTAGCAGCAGGAGATGACGTGACAGGTAGCCCCTTGTATATAGCCTTGCTACTGTTATTTTATTGTTGTTCTTTAATTATTTGCTATCTTTCTATTTTCCTATTTTTTCTTTTTTCTTTCTAGTAGTTATTGAACATTACCAGTTCAGTAAGTTGTAAGGTGCAATCATTGGATGGAGCAAGGGTAGAGTCTCTCTGCTGAAGGAAGTGTTGCAGCGCCTGCAAGACTCCATCCAATGTGTGGGATGTTAGTGTACAAGCTCTCCACATCAAAAGTGGCCAGCAGGGTGCCCTCTGATATCCTTCCTAAGCCCTCGATCAACGAGATCTGTGGCCACCAGACAGATTTTGACAGCAATGCTAAAAAGAAATGAGAGGCTACAAGGACAAAACTATTGATGCTGCAATGATGAGAGAAATTACTAAAAACTCAATCAAGAAGAAAAACAACGCAACTATCTTTTGCACCAAGTACACAAAGTGTTCGGAAAAAATGAAAGCAATCCTGAAAAAGCAATGGCATATTGTATAGTCAGACCAAAAAATCGCACAACTCTTCTGCCATCCGTTTTGTCACCCAACCCCCTTATATCACCCACCACTGCAACCTGTATGCTCTCATTGGCTGGCCCTGGCTACATATTCGTCACCAAACCCACTGGCTAACCTGGTCATCTGTAAATCTATGCTAGTTAAAGCTCTGGATTATCTCAGCTCACAGGTCACAATAACAACACCCACCCGTAGCACACGCTCATCTGGTCATCCCCAAAGCCCAATCCTCATTTGGACGCCTTTCCTTCCAGTTCTCTGCTGCCAATGACTGGAACGAATTGCAAAAATTCCTGAAGCTGGAGACTTATATTTCCCTAACTAACTTTAAACATCAGCTATCTGGGAAGCTTACTGATCGCTGCAGCTGTGCATAGCCCATCTGTAAATAGGCCACCCAATCTACCTACTCATCGACATACTTTTCTGCTCTTTTGCACACCAGTATTTCTACTTGCACATCACAATCTGCTCATCTATCACTCCAGTGTTAATTTGCTAAATTGTAATTAGTCCCCTACTGTGGCCTATGTATTGCCCTACCTCCTCACACCATTTGCACACACTGTATACAGACTTTCTTTTTTTCCTATTGTGTTATTGACTGTATGCTTGTTAATTCCATGTGTAACTCTGTGTTGTTGTTTGTGTCGCATTGCTTTGCTTTATCTTGGCCAGGTCGCAGTTGTAAATGAGAACTTGTTCTCAACTAGCTTACCTGGTTAAATAAAGGTGAAATAAAAAATACCAGTCCTCACTGTCCAAGACCAAGTCAAGACTGAGTACAAATGTATCCAACACAGAGACAATACCGAGACACTCAATATGTGGTCGAGACCATTTTTTTTACTGTTAGAAGTGACTATTCGGGCAGGATTCATATCTTGTAGGATTCCAATTAAAATGTTGTAGGATTCTATGTAACCAAACTGCATTGTTCTAATCAGGAAGTGTGTTTGTAGTATTCTCCATCAGATTCTCTCAGCTAGCGTCAGTGCTCTCGACGTGAGAGCTGGGATTCTTGGAATAGTTCAGACACCTCCGGGTCTCCGTGACTGACTCAGACACTTTAAGAGGGGCTGTTTAACCCTGACTCTGAGGAACAACGGGAAACACATTCTTTACGGGAAAGAGGAGAGGAAAATAGAGGAAATTACAGGCCAAAAGAAAATGACATGACCCAAAAAAAGATAGACGGAGGAGAGAGGGGGGGAGAGAGAGAGAGAGAGAGAGAGAGAGAGAGAGAGAGAGAGAGAGAGAGAGAGAGAGAGAGAGAGAGAGAGAGAGAGAGAGAGAGAGAGAGAGAGAGAGAGAGAGAGAGAGAGAGAGAGAGAGAGAGAGAGAGAGAGAGAGAGAGAGAGAGAGAGAGAGAGAGAGTGGCTGCTTGACCATGACCCTTTTTGATGATATGAGAGGCTGGTTGGTGTTGTGAGTGTCTACGGAGGTGAAACAGACAGAGGTATGAGCTATGATTAACCAGTCCTGTAGACTGACTCCGCTGTTGGAAGGTGACATTCCTTCTACCTCTGGCTCCACATGCCTCCCTTGCAACAGGATGTCCAGAGATTCACTCCCCTCCTCCTCCTTTTCCTCCTCCTCCATCTCCCAGTCTGTGGTGCCAGTCCGTCTGCCATTGGGCCGTTAAGGCTAATGCAACACAGCCTCCGGATCGCGTTTCAGCCCAATATGAACCACCCATACCCCCGCCCCATCGCTCACTCCATCCTTCCACCTACATAACCCCATCTCCTCTCCTCCTCCTTACTGACCAGGCCTGGCCCAGGAAGCACTCGTCCGATCCGAATCGGCAGAAAACGCAGCATCCCAAAGCCACCATTTTGTGTTTTCTGATCCAGGTGGTAAATCATTTATCTGTTTGTTAAAATAGTTTTATGAGAACGGGTTGGATGCTGTTGGTTCTGGAAGAATGGGGGAGGGGATGGAGGGATGATGATCAGAGAGAGAGAAAGAGAGCGAGAGAGAGAGAGAGAGAGAGAGATCAACCTTTGCACTGAAGAGTTTAGCACTGGAGTTCAACAAAAATCTTAAAGATGTTGACGTCATCATTCTGCAGGAGACATGGTGTAAGGCTGACATTGTCACTGACTGTCCCACAGGCTACAGAGAGGTAATTGTGCTATTACAGAAACACAGCTCTGTCAAGAGAGGCAGAGACTCTGGAGGATTGATCATTTGGTACAAATCCGAACTACAAAATCTAATTGATCCCATTAAAATTGATAAATATCACATTTGGTTAAAACTGAAAAAAATAACTTGTACTGACAACAAAAGATGTGTTCCTTTGAGCAATATATACCCCCCCCCCCCCCCTCAGAATCCCCATATTACTCAGAGGAGATCTTCCCCACCCTTGAGGATGAGACGTATCATTTCCAGACCCAGGGAAATATGCTCATCTGTGGGGACACAAATGCGCGTACAGGAACACTACTTGATCTAACGAGCACACAAGGGGACAGCTTTATTACAGGAAATACTGTTTCTAACTGTCTTAATCTCCCCAGCACCGTCAACAAAAACAGAAGGGATCTGTTGCAGTTCTGTAGAAGTCTGGGTCTGTACTTTGTCAATGGTAGGTTACGGGGGGAATCTTTGGGGAGATTCACCTACTGCTCACCTCTTGACCACAGTACAGTAGACTATATGATCACAGACATTGACCCCTTTTCTCTCAGCTCATTCACTGTCAAGCCACTAACACCTTTGTCTGAACACAGCCAAATTACGTTGTTCCTCAAAAGAACAGACATGGAAACAACCACACATTCACAGCCCAGTAAGCTGTGCAACATCAGAAATGCATACAGATGGGTCAAAACAGCACAGACAAATACCAGAAGCAACCTGTAACCAAAATATCCTTTCTGGATACCACATTCACTCACAGTAAAGAAGGCCTCAATCTAGCAGTACAAAACATCAACTATATATTCAGGCAAACAGTAAAAGCACAAATTAAATTGATAAAAAAACAAAACAAAAAAGATCACAGATGACAACTGGTTTGATGCAGATTGTAAAATTATAAGGAAAACACTTAGAACACTATCCAACCAAAAGCACAGAGACCTAAATAATGGTGAATTACGTCTGTGAGACTTAAAATCTCTATAAACGTACACTTAGAACCAAAAACGCACAGTACAAAGCAATCAGCTGACACTAATTGAGGAGTCCATAAACACAAACAGCTTATGGCTGAGGAATTAGCGATACAAAATGGTGACATATGGACAACCCATTTTTGAAACACTCTACAACACCATTCAAATTGACACAAATGCAGAACAATGCCAATATTCATGAGAAGATGAATGTATTAGAAAAAATATAAAGGACAATCCAAATCCATTGGACTCCCCAATTACTGACCAGGAGCTCTATAAGAAACTTCAGGCTCTCAAATTTAGAAAAGCATGCAGACCTGATGGCATCCTAAATGAGATGCTCAAACTCACTAGTGCAAAATTTCAATTGGCTATATTAAAACTGTTTAATTTGATCCTGAGTGTGTTATTTCACTGACATCTGGAATTAAGGACTCATAACCCCAATCTTTAAAAGCAGAGACAAATTTGACCCTAACAATTACAGAGGTATTTGTGTGAACAGTAACCTGGGGAAGGTTTTCTGTAGTATTATCATATTTACACCCTACACACCCTGATAGATAAACATGTCCACCAAAATAATACCAAAATATACGCTTGCTTTATCGACTTCCAAAAGGTATTTGATTCTATTTGGCACACAGGAATGTTCTACAAAGTTATTGAAAGTGGTGTAGGGGGTAAAACATATGACATAATTAAATCAATGTATACTGGCAATACGTGCAGCATTAAAATTGGCAAGAAAATAACAGAATTCTTTAACCAGGGGCGGGGCTTTCGTCAGGGTTGCAACCTGAGCCCTGCACTCTTCAATATTTACACCATCACTATTCTAGAAAAATCCTCAGCCCCTGGTGTTAGTCTCCACAATTCAGAAGTTAAATACCTACTCTTCACAGATGACCTATGCCTGCTGTCACCCACAGCACATGGCCTACAACAGAGCCTGGACCTGCTAGAGCAGTACTGCCAGACCTGGGCCCTGGCAGTAAACCCCCCCAGAAAAACAAAAATAATGATCCAGATCTCAGGGAATTAGAACAAAGTTCTCAATTGGTACAAAATATTTTAGAGTACTGCACACACTACAATTACTTAGGTTTAAAAATAAGCTCAACTGGACACCTTAATGAGGCAGTGAATGAACTGAGAGAGAAAGCACGCAGGGCATTCTACGCCATTAAAAAGCAAATTCAAATTGAAATACCAAGTACAATTTGGCTAAAACTAATTGAATATGTCATTGAACCAATTGCACTTTATGGCAGCAAGGTGTGGGGGCCACTTGCAAAACAAAATTTCATCAAATGTGACAAACACCCCATTGAAACCCTGAATGCAGAGTTCTGTAAGATTATCCTACATGTCCAGAGGAAAACTACAAACAATGCATGCCGGGCATAAAAACTCTTAAAAAACAATTACATTTTGGAAACATCTAAAATACAGTAACCCCCTCTCATATCACTACCAAGCCCTGCAATGCCAAGAGCTGAGCAAAGAAAAGAGTCCCCTCATCCAGCTGGTCCTGGGGCTGAGTTCACAAACCTGTTCTACTAATACACTGAAGCCTCAGGAACAGTACATCCAATCATTCAGGATAAACCAAATTACACTACAGTCAAAACAAAATTATATTGCTTATTGGGAAACAGAGGCATAAACACAAAGCAAAATGCAGTGCTATCTGGCCCTAAATCGACAGTACATTGTGGCTAAATATTTGACCATGGTTACTGATCAAAACCCTAGAAAAACCTTGACAAAGTACAGGCTCAGTGAGCACAGCCTTGCCATTGAGAAGGGTAGACATCGGAAAACCTGGCTCCCTGCAGAGGAAAGGCTGTGCAACCACTGCACAACAGCAGAACCTGAGACGGAGCTGCATTTCCTGACAAAATGTCAAAAATATAAAACAATTAGACAGTGTAATTTCCCCAAATTTGAAACCCTTATTCAAGGTTTCAAAGACCTCTCTGATGAGAGTAGGCTACCCGTCCTGTTGGGGGAGGACACAGAGAGCTGTGGGTTGGCAACGCACTACATTGCTGCCTGCCATAAGTTGAGGGACAGTGTCTGACAGACCAATCAACCTGCACATGTACTCTACTGTATGCTTATTGTTATTGTTGAATGTATGGTTATTTTGATACTTGGTTATTGTTGTCCCATTTTATTTTTATATTGTAAATATCCAAAATAAGCTTTGGCAATATGTACATTGTTACATCATGCCAATAAAGAAAATTGAATTGAAAGAGAAAGAGAAAGAGAAAGAGAAAGAGAAAGAGAAAGAGAAAGAGAAGAGAAAGAGAAAGAGAAAGAGAGAGAGAGAGAGAGAGGAGAGATTTCTCCCTCATGACCCCTTCTTATGTGGTTTCTCTGAGAACGGGCCCCTCAGCCACAGTATTTCCATATAAACCAAAGCAGATTTGGTGAAAGCTCTGAGCTCTTTACTCCAGTTTACCACTGTACTAATTGTTTCACAGTTTCTAGACGACTGCATCTCATGTGTCATCACCTTACTACCTTCATATCACCCAGATGCTTGATATACCACCATGTATATATACCATCATATAACTGTCAGTTCCTATTCTATTCCCATCTGTGACATTCTCACTCTTCCAGAGTGTCATTTCCCTAAACGTACTGTATACCCTTACAAAGTGTATTTCTCTAAAAACCTCTATGAACAATCTCTATGAACAAAAATTGTCAGTAGAATGGCCTGTACTGAAGAGCTCAGTGACCTTCAACCTGGCACCATCATAGGATGCCAGCTTTTCAGCAAGTCAGTTCGTCCAATTCGTGACCTGCTAGAGCTTCCTCGGTCAACTGTAGGTGCTGTTATTGTGAAGTGGAAACATCAAGATAATTGCGTAATTATCGTATTTCGCCGTCCTAACGTAGTCTTCACTAGCCAGCTAGCTAACGTCCACTGATTAGCTGCACTGGAAAAACTATTACACTCAACTGAACGACTTGATTAGTGTAGTGTTAGCTAGCTACATAGCTGTCTTTGCTGTCTTCGTATCTTCGTTCCAAGATAATTGTGTTGTTTAGGTTTAGAGTGTGTAGTCTTAGAGTGATTATCTTAATTTACCGAGGTTAGCTAGCCAGCTATTTGTCGTCCTTAACGTAGGAGACTCTGCTAGCTAGCCAACAGCTAGCCAACGCTAGCCAACGTCTACTGAATAGAACTCAACAACCCGGTCGCATTCACAGGTAGTATCACATTTTCATTTCATTTCATTACAGTACAACGGTTTGATTTGTTTGATCGTAGCTAGCTACATAGCTAGCTACATAGCCGTCTTTGTATCTAAGATAATTGTGTAGTCTAGAGCGATTTTCTAGGTTAGCCAGCCAGCTATTGTCGTTCTTTTAACGCAACGTAACGTAAACAACACTACTAGCTAGCCAGCTAGCCCCCGAATAGCAGCACTGCAGAAACTATTACACTCAACGGAACGACTTGATTAGTGTAGTGTCAACAACGCACCCACTGCCAGCTAGCCTACTTCAGCAGTACTGTATCATTTTAATCATTTTAGTCAATAAGATTCTTGCTACGTAGCTTAACTTTCTGAACATTCGAGACGTGTAGTCCACTTGTCATTCCAATCTCCTTTGCATTAGCGTAGCCTCTTCTGTAGCCTGTCAACTATGTGTCTGTTTATCCCTGTTCTCTCCTCTCTGCACAGACCATACAAACGCTCCACACCGCGTGGCCGCGGCCACCCTAATCTGGTGGTCCCAGCGCGCACGACCAACGTGCAGTTCCAGGTCTCCGGTAGCCTCTGGAACTGCCGATCTGCGGTCAACAAGGCAGAGTTCATCTCAGCCTATGCCTCCCTCCAGTCCCTCGACTTCTTGGCACTAACGGAAACATGGATCACCACAGACAACACTGCTACTCCTACTGCTCTCTCTTCGTCCGCCCACGTGTTCTCGCACACCCCGAGAGCTTCTGGTCAGCGGGGTGGTGGCACCGGGATCCTCATCTCTCCCAAGTGGTCATTCTCTCTTTCTCCCCTTACCCATCTGTCTATCGCCTCCTTTGAATTCCATGCTGTCACAGTTACCAGCCCTTTCAAGCTTAACATCCTTATCATTTATCGCCCTCCAGGTTCCCTCGGAGAGTTCATCAATGAGCTTGATGCCTTGATAAGCTCCTTTCCTGAGGACGGCTCACCTCTCACAGTTCTGGGCGACTTTAACCTCCCCACGTCTACCTTTGACTCATTCCTCTCTGCCTCCTTCTTTCCACTGCTCTCCTCTTTTGACCTCACCCTCTCACCTTCCCCCCCTACTCACAAGGCAGGCAATACGCTCGACCTCATCTTTACTAGATGCTGTTCTTCCACTAACCTCATTGCAACTCCCCTCCAAGTCTCCGACCACTACCTTGTATCCTTTTCCCTCTCGCTCTCATCCAACACCTCCCACACTGCCCCTACTCGGATGGTATCGCGCCGTCCCAACCTTCGCTCTCTCTCCCCCGCTCCTCTCTCCTCTTCCATCCTATCATCTCTTCCCTCCGCTCAAACCTTCTCCAACCTATCTCCTGATTCTGCCTCCTCAACCCTCCTCTCCACCCTCTCTGCATCCTTTGACTCTCTATGTCCCCTATCCTCCAGGCCGGCTCGGTCCTCCCCTCCCGCTCCGTGGCTCGATGACTCATTGCGAGCTCACAGAACAGGGCTCCGGGCAGCCGAGCGGAAATGGAGGAAAACTCGCCTCCCTGCGGACCTGGCATCCTTTCACTCCCTCCTCTCTACATTTTCCTCCTCTGTCTCTGCTGCTAAAGCCACTTTCTACCACGCTAAATTCCAAGCATCTGCCTCTAACCCTAGGAAGCTCTTTGCCACCTTCTCCTCCCTCCTGAATCCTCCTCCCCCCCCTCCTCCCTCTCTGCAGACGACTTCGTCAACCATTTTGAAAAGAAGGTTGACGACATCCGATCCTCGTTTGCTAAGTCAAACGACACCGCTGGTTCTGCTCACACTGCCCTACCCTGTGCTCTGACCTCTTTCTCCCCTCTCTCTCCAGATGAAATCTCGCGTCTTGTGACGGCCGGCCGCCCAACAACCTGCCCGCTTGACCCTATCCCCTCCCCTCTTCTCCAGACCATTTCCCGAGACCTTCTCCCTTACCTCACCTCGCTCATCAACTCATCCCTGACCGCTGGCTACGTCCCTTCCGTCTTCAAGAGAGCGAGAGTTGCACCCCTTCTGAAAAAACCTACACTCGATCCCTCCGATGTCAACAATTACAGACCAGTATCCCTTCTTTCTTTTCTCTCCAAAACTCTTGAACGTGCCGTCCTTGGCCAGCTCTCCCGCTATCTCTCTCTGAATGACCTTCTTGATCCAAATCAGTCAGGTTTCAAGACTAGTCATTCAACTGAGACTGCTCTCCTCTGTATCACGGAGGCGCTCCGCACTGCTAAAGCTAACTCTCTCTCCTCTGCTCTCATCCTTCTAGATCTATCGGCTGCCTTCGATACTGTGAACCATCAGATCCTCCTCTCCACCCTCTCCGAGTTGGGCATCTCCGGCGCGGCCCACGCTTGGATTGCGTCCTACCTGACAGGTCGCTCCTACCAGGTGGTGTGGCGAGAATCTGTCTCCTCACCACGCGCTCTCACCACTGGTGTCCCCCAGGGCTCTGTTCTAGGCCCTCTCCTATTCTCGCTATATACCAAGTCACTTGGCTCTGTCATAACCTCACATGGTCTCTCCCATCATTGCTATGCAGACGACACACAACTAATCTTCTCCTTTCCCCCTTCTGATGACCAGGTGGCGAATCGCATCTCTGCATGTCTGGCAGACATATCAGTGTGGATGACGGATCACCACCTCAAGCTGAACCTCGGCAAGACGGAGCTGCTCTTCCTCCCGGGGAAGGACTGCCCGTTCCATGATCTCGCCATCACGGTTGACAACTCCATTGTGTCCTCCTCCCAGAGCGCTAAGAACCTTGGCGTGATCCTGGACAACACCCTGTCGTTCTCAACCAACATCAAGGCGGTGGCCCGTTTCTGTAGGTTCATGCTCTACAACATCCGCAGAGTACGACCCTGCCTCACACAGGAAGCGGCGCAGGTCCTAATCCAGGCACTTGTCATCTCCCGTCTGGATTACTGCAACTCGCTGTTGGCTGGGCTCCCTGCCTGTGCCATTAAACCCTTCAACTCATCCAGAACGCCACAGCCCGTCTGGTGTTCAACCTTCCCAAGTTCTCTCACGTCACCCCGCTCCTCCGTTCTCTCCACTGGCTTCCAGTTGAAGCTCGCATCCGCTACAAGACCATGGTGCTTGCCTACGGAGCTGTGAGGGGAACGGCACCTCAGTACCTCCAGGCTCTGATCAGGCCCTACACCCAAACAAGGGCACTGCGTTCATCCACCTCTGGCCTGCTCGCCTCCCTACCACTGAGGAAGTACAGCTCCCGCTCAGCCCAGTCAAAACTGTTCGCTGCTCTGGCCCCCCAATGGTGGAACAAACTCCCTCACGATGCCAGGTCAGCGGAGTCAATCACCACCTTCCGGAGACACCTGAAACCCCACCTCTTTAAGGAATACCTAGGATAGGATAAGTATTCCCTCTCACCCCCCCTTTAAGATTTAGATGCACTATTGTAAAGTGACTGTTCCACTGGATGTCATAAGGTGAATGCACCAATTTGTAAGTCGCTCTGGATAAGAGCGTCTGCTAAATGACTTAAATGTAAATGTAAATCTGGGAGCAACAATGGCTCAGCAGTGAAGAGGTAAGCCGCACAATCTCACAGAATGGGACCTCTGAGTGCTGAAGCACGTAGCGCGTAAAAATCGTCTGTCCTCGGTTGCAACACTCACTACCAAGTTTCAAACTGCCTCTGGAAGCAATTTCAGCTCAAGAACTGTTCGTCAGGAGCTTCATGAAATGGGTTTCCATGACTGAGCAGCCGCACACAAGCCTAAGATCACCGTGTGCAATGCCAAGCATCAGCTAGAGTGGTGGAAAGCTTGCGTCATTGGACTTTGGAGCAGTGGAAACGCGTTCTCTGGAGTGATGAATCATGCTTCAACATCAGGCAGGATGATTAAATCTGGGTTTGGCAGATGCCAGGAGAACGCTCCCTGCCCCAAAGCATAGTGCCAACTGTACATTTAGGTGGAGGTGGAATAATGCACTGGGGCTGTTTTTCATGGTTCGGGCTAGGCCCCTTAGTTCCAGTGTAAAGAAGTCTAAATTGTACAGCATACTATCACAATTCTGTGCTTCTAACTTTGTGGAAATAGTTTGGGGAAGGCCTTTTCCTGTTTCAGCATGACAATGCCCACATGCACAAAATGGGGTCCATACAGAAATGGTTTGGGATGAATTGGAACTCAGACTGCGAAACCAGGCCTAATCGCCCAACATCAGTGACCGACCTCAAAAATGTTATTGTGGCTGAATGGAAGCAAGTCCGCGCAGCAATGTTCCAACATCTAGTGGAATGCCTTCCCAGAAGAGTGGGAAGGTTTTAGAGGAATAAGCTTTGCACCGCGTAAGGGTATACAGTACGTTTAGAGAAATGCCACTCTGGGGGAGTGAGAATGTCACAGATGGGAATAGAATAGGACCTGCTGCCATTATAGCCTCCACTCTTCTGCCAATGATTTTGGAATGAGATGTTCGACAAGCACGTAGCATGTAGTGTATGCATGAATTGTTCCAATTGTAATATTCGTTCATCTTGAGACACCGTAGTCAGTATACATTTCCTCAAAATAGTCTAAGATATCTAAGATATCTCATGAAATCTGTCAATGTTTTTGTTGAGGAGATCTTAGTTGCGCAATTTTACATCTAACGAAGATGTTTGGTATAATATTTTCCAAATGAAAAAATGTGCATAAAAATGATTCCTCTCGTTGAATGACAAGAAACACTTAAATGAATAATCCCTTACCATTGATCACAGACGAAGGGGCGTAGACTTTGACTACCGACTTCAGCTTGTCAGCCAAAAAACCCTTGCCGAAGACCAAAACAAATACATGTCATCATAATATGCATGATAATAATATGCATGAACTGTTACGAACTGTTTCGGATGGGAAGCATGTGGACACCTTAAGGTTAATAATTATGTTATGAAATGTATATATGCTTTTTTCATCATTATACAATCAATGTAATTATATGTATGCTTCCTTTGTGAAAGGTGGGAGAACTATTTGTTTTTTAATAATTTGTTTTTAAATAAGCATTTAATTAACAAGATGCTTATATGTTCTACCTGGAACATGTAAGTACACTGAACAGAAATGTAAAAGCAACATATAAAGTGTTGGTCCCATGTTCCACGAGCTGAAATAGAAGTTCCCAGAAATCTTTGTTCCATACGTATTTATTTTTTTCAAATTTTGTGCACAAATTCGTTTACATCCCTGTTAGTGAGCATTTCTCCTTTGCCAAGGTAATTCAGCCACCTGACACGTGTGACATATCAAGAAGCTGATTAAAGATCATGATAATTACACAGGTGCACCTTGTGCTGGGGACAATATAAAGGCCACTCTAAAAAGTACAGTTTTTATGGGGTGATATAGAGCTGATGGAGGAAATTAAACTGGATGTCCGTGTTCAAAACTACACGGTTTCTGGCAGGGGGTATGCGATACCATATCCTCAATTCACGGGGTTGCATTCCCTTTAGACACGGAGGTCTGTCTACTGGGTAACTTTACTAACACCAGTCTTAGTCAAAGCCATACTATAAAGCTAACAGAAATATTGCTAGCGATTGCCAAGAAATGTATTGCCTTGAAATGGAAATTGGATTCCTCCCTGCCAGTTGCAATGTGGCTTTCGGAAGTTAATAGTTGTATCCCTTTGGAGAAAATCACTTACTGCTTGAGGAATAAGTTAAAAACATTTTACAGAATTTGGCAACCTTTTATTGACTATATGGAGAATCTCCCCCCACATCTCATTGATTGAATCTATATATAATCCTCACATAATGGTTCGCACGTAATGTATAATATGTAGCCTACGGCAGGTGTTCCAATATCTTGTTATAATTTTTTTCTTATTGTATGTTTGTATATATAATTATAATTATAATTGGTTTTTTGTTACGCTCGTCTGTTACTGTCACTTTGTCCTACCGTTGTCTAATATCTTTTCACTTTTTGTTTTGAATGTTCTTAATTGGAAAATGCTAAAATGCTAAAATAAAATAAAATAATTTTAAAAAGTACAGTTTTGCCACACAACACAATGCCTCAGATGTCTCAAGTTTTGAGGGTGTGTGCAATTGGCATGCTGATGGCTGGAATATCCACCAGAGCTGTTGCCAGAGAATGTAATGTTCATTTGTTTACCATAAACCACTTCAAATGCTGTTTTAGAGAATTTGACAGTACGTCCAACCGGCATCACAACCGCAGACCACATGTATGGCGTCCTGTGCGAGCGAGCGGTTCACTGATGTCAATTTTGTGAACAGAGTGCCCCATGGTGACGGTGGGGTTATGCTATAAGTAGGCATAAGCTACGGATAATGGACACAATTGCATTTTATCAACAGCAATTTGAATGCACAGATATACCGTGACGAGATCCTGAGGCCCATTGTAAGGCCCATTTCTTTTAATAAGGTGTCTATGACCAGCAGATACATATCTGTATTCCCAGTCATGTGAAATCCATAGACTATGACCTAATTTATTTATTTAAATTGACTGATTTCCTCATATGAACTGTAACTCAGTAAAATCTTTGACGTTATTGCATGTTGCGTTTACATTTTTGTTGGGAAAAGCAGTAGGAGAAGGAGGAGCAGGAAGAGAAAGGGAGAAAGCAGAAGCAGGGGAGGAGAGGATGAGGATGTGGAGGAGAAGGGAGGCGGAGAGGGGAGGAGGAGGAGACAGGATGATAGGAATAGGTGGAGGAGAGTAGAGGAGGATGAAGAAGAGGAGGAGGTGAGGAGTACAAGAGGAGGAGGAGATCAGGAGGAGCAGAGCAGAAGAGGAGGACGAGAAGAGGAGGGAAGGGGACAGGAGGAGGAGGAGGAGGAGGAAGAGGAGTTAATCTACTGTACTTAGTTATTCAGTGGACATTTCTCAACTGTCATTCTCACGATAGCACATTGGTAGTGGTCAGTGACCAATATCAAAGCTAAGCAGTGCGGGTCTTGGTTTTAACCCTGGATGGGATACCAAAGGCATAGTTGTAGATAAAACACCTGTCCAGTAGGAGGTGCTGCCCAATTTAATATTGTGTTTTTCTTTCAGTTAATGTCATGTTTTTTTTAAATATATGTTGACTTATAAAAAGTAATGCAAATCCTATAAGGAAAGCATCTATTTTGTAGAGGTTACATTCTCAGAACATTCATTTTTCTTAGAATATTTATTGACGACTCATATAACTCATGTATGTTGTCTCAAATATGTCTCCATATCTTTGTAGAAAATTCACCACAATCTTGTATTTAATTGTGTATGTCATATAAGCCATATAATTTAACAAATAGACTACTGACATATAAGGAAAAACATACAAAATCTTACCAGATCTATTTTAGATGATGTATTAGATTTTTGTACAAATAATCTTCTTCTGCCATACAAAATTCTCATTTGTGTAACGATGTTTGTCTGAGGAAGAAGGAGTAGACCAAAGCGCAGCGTGGTACGTGTTCATATTTCCTTTAATTAACTGAACACTAAATACAAAAGAACAAGGGAATAAATGAAAACCGAAACAGTCCCGTATGGTGCAATCACTGAAATGGAAAACAACTCCCCACAACCCATAGTGGGAAAACAGGCTGCCTAAGTATGGTTCTCAATCAGAGACAAAATTGACAGCTGCCTCTGTTGGGAACCATACCAGGCCAGACACCTAGAAATATAACACACAGAACAAACATAGAATGCCCACCCCAACTCACGCCCTGACCAAACTAAAATAGAGACATAAAAAAGGAACTAAGGTCAGGACGTGACCATTTGAATTTCATGATCCTTTCCAAATAGGCTAGAACATGTCACACTCATGCCACCTCATGAAATAGACACCTCACATTCATCTGCCAAACACAGTTTCTTGATATATAATTTCCAGGAGGGATGCGTTTTTATTCAGTAGTCTAACAAAACATTGGGTTGATACATTTATTGCTGTAGCCATGTCTCTCCTAGGCTAGTCACCCAGGCTCCTCATTGTCTCACAGCCCCATACCGCCTCTGTAGTGAGCATTTTCTCACAATACAGAGCCTGGGACATTGTCCTTCTGGTCACATGATGTGTGGATTCAATGCTATTACGTCTGAATCCACATGGTTACTTGCTACTAATATGCCATAATTGGGTGTAATGCCTCTACCAGAGTATGTCTTTGGAATAGGCCAAGTCAGCTTCTTCCTCTTCCCTTCTCTCTCTTTTTCTTACTCGTCTCCTCTATTCTTGGCAGTAATTGAGAATCATATTCTTATCTTATTGTAATGTAATGTAACATGAGCTGTGAATATTTGAACATGATACCTCTCTTCCGAGGGTTTCATCCCCGTGTTGTCTGACAGTCTGGGGAATTGAAAGACAGGCAGAGAAGGGCCAATCAGACGATTGGTCGCATCCTAGTAGCCTTTCTTTCGAAACCCTGTCTTGGGCAGAACACCTCCCTGGGCAGAATACGCTCCAAGTTAGCTGGTCCCAGAGTAGTCTGGGTTACCAGCCTCCTCTGTTCTCATCCCAGCTTGCCGGAGTCCAGCTTCTGAATCGTGTGGCTAAACTCTCATTAGCTTAATATTTTGTGCGCCATAGTCAAAGCTGCAGGAGTGTGCTGTGAACAGTGGAAAGGATCACCCTCAAGTCTGACTGTAATTGACTGTAAATGAAAACAAATGGGTAGTGAACTCACCATGCTAGTTTTAAAAGAGAGCAGAATAAAGTACACCAATTTATCTGTGATGGGTTTTGTGAGAAATGTGTTCTGTGCGAGAGCTGTCTTATATTGTCTCCAGGGCCAGGAGTTTTTTCTGACCATGTGACGTGACTTGGAAAAACTGTATAAACAAATTACAATACACTGGAGGTAAATCAAGTGCAACCAATCAGGTGACCTGAGCGATCAGAGAGAATGAGATGACCAATCAGAGTTAACCGCGGGGAACTCCAGATCCTGTCAGAAGGTTCCCTTATAATAAATGGGCTTGTAATCTCTACCTTATTAAGACAAATTTGTGTTAATTTGTTTAGAGACAAGGCCTATTGTACTGAGACTGCATGAAGTGTTGAGAGCAACAATAACAAGGGATGGAATGAAGGTAGATGGATAGAATAATATAACTTTCGCCCCATTGTGAAATACTCCTTCTTGTCATCATGGGGTTTCATCAACCTATATATCACCACCCATATCATGAAAACATTGCTATAGTGCTGACTGGACGACGCCATCCCCTAGCCTAAGTGGACCCAAATCAACACTTTGATTAGCTAAATTCAATAATTGTGGATAAACTACTATAATTGTCAGGATTTGGCCAGGGTTGTTCCGGTTTTTGGTCACTAGATGCCCCCATTGTGCCTTTTGACCTTTTGTTTTCCCTTGATCCCCATTATTATTTGCACCTGTGCCTCGTTTCCCCTGATTGTATTTAAACCCTTTGTTTTCCTCAGTTCTGTGCTCTGTGTTTGTATGTTAGCACCTAGCCCTAATTCTCTGTGAACTCTTGTAGATACCGGTGGACTCTCTTGTGGAATTCTGTTTTTTTTGTTCTTGTTTGTTTGGTTTTTGAGTATCTTTTAAGGCTTTTTGTGCTATTCCTTCCACCTTGTGGATTTACCTTTTTGTCTTGGAGGATTACCTTAGTTCTTGTGGAATTCCTTTTGAGGTTGTGGAGTTACATGTTTTCCTGAAGAACTTCACTTTTTACTTCAATAAATACACCGTCTCAAGTACTGCTGTGTCTGCCTCATCTTCTGGATTCTGCCGACTATTCGTGGCTCAGTTGGTTAAGTGACTGTTTCTCACTCCGGAGACCCGGGTTTGTAACCGGGTCCTGACAATAATGGACTAAAATAAGATAATGAGCAAAAAGAAAAGTGCAAAAGAAAAGTGCAATCAAAGCAGTGGATGCATTTCAAATAGTCTACTTTCCTTGTCCCCCGTCTGAGAGGACTCCTCACTTATCAGTGCTTATGAAAGTGGAAAATATTCTTTATTTACTCATGGCCGCTGTAATATAACTGTTATATCGTTAATATCTATCAAGTCCTTTCACACAAAGTCGTCATGAAGTCAAAGGAGAATAAATGCAAGGAATTATGCTTTTCAAAGTTATTGGGTCACAGAGAGTGACGTTGGAAACAAGCGCGCACTGTGACCCCTTGGGTACAGGAATAGTTCATCCGGCCGAGCCATGGAGTCTCCAGGACCAGACACGATGTGTTTTGGATAAGCAGCACAAGGTCAAAAGGGTAGGATCTAAATTAAAACTTTAAATTAGAGTAGAGCTCTCTCATTAGAGTGTTTTTACACCACAGGGACTTCTTGAGCTAATAACCAGGCAGTCATAGATTGCAGGGGTCTGCATTAGGATGTGTCTCAGCAGAGGGAGAAACAGCCAGCCCTGTAATAAAACAGCTTTGATTACACAGCATCAGGAAAAGGATGCCGTGGTAGAGCTCATTCACAAAGAGAGGGACACGGACACGGAAGGAAGGCAAGAATAGTGTGTGTGCACGTGTGCATGTGTCATCGTGAGGATGGTTCACCTTGGTTTGGAAATTCGTTTGACCTTACTAAAATAAGTTGTCATTATTGGAGTTAATGCACTGACAATCAATGAGAATTTCATCAAATCATAAATTCAGTGAACTTGAAATGACTGACTTTTTTAACTGCCCCCTTAGAGACAGATAATTACGTCCCTTAGAAAAGCTCCAGCAGGCAGGCTGTTGTTGGAAAGAATGCCTTCAAACAGCCCTAACAGCACAGCAACATCTGTTCAATCGCTTCCATTGATAGTAATCACAACTACTGGCAAACTGCTGCATATTATCGCTGGCAATTAGCAAAATATGGAACTTCTAAAACACCCTTTGGCTGTCTTCCCCCCTCTCTCTCGCTCTCTCTCTCTCTCTCTCTCTTCCTATATCTTTCTTTCTCTTTCTTTCTCTTTCAATGGTTTTTGAGGGATTCCTCTGATGTTTATGCCGCCACTTGTTAGCCAAAGTCGGTTGTAGTGAATGCCCATTGAAGGAAACTGTTTTGCCGAATGCCAAAGCCATTGACTGTTCCTTCATATCCTGTCAGATAAGATACCACAAAGGTCTCTCTTTTTTCCTCCGGACCCCAAACCATTCTTAACATCTTGACAGCCTCCTCTCTTACTCCCCCTCGCCTCCTACTCCTCTTCTTAGGCGATAAAGAGAGTTGTAATATCAGGAAGGACACACATTCCTCTGTACGTATTCACAGATCTCAGAGGAGAAGGGGAGAGATGTCATGCAATGTCTCCAGCAGATCAGAAGGGGAGACGGAAAGGAAGGCAGAGAGAGATAAAAGGAGAGGGAGTGGTGAACTTCAAAGAAGGAAGGGAAGAAGCCAAAGAACAAGATAAAGAGTGAGACAGGGAAAGCAAAAGAAGGCAGTCTTGATCAATGGTCTACCAAACATTAAAACACTGTCTCGGGCCTCTCCAAATTAGTTTTGTTTGTATATTGTTGTATATACAATACAGGAAAGCTTCTACGGTCAACATGGATGAAGTGCTGACTGTTAAGTCTCAGAACATACCACACAAAGCAAACACATATAAAAAAAGCATCTGTGCTGTAAATTAGATGATTAGTGTGCACCATGGGAGTCAACAGTAGCACATTTTAGGTGCATCAAATTGATTGTAAATTACATGCATATCAGGACAAAGCTTGAGTGTTCTCAACTCACCATTGTTTCAATACCTCCTTTGTGGCTGCTTTAGGATGGCTAGCTCGAACTCTCAATAAAACATACGCTTGGTATCCAGACACACAATTAGAGATGAAATGGGGCAGCCAAAGTGATACGGCAGTGGGTCCTGGCTTTTTGACATTCTTCTCTAAATGCTGTTGTTTTTGTAAACAAGGTTGTTTGGAAAGGATAGGAAACACCTGTGTACTAGGGCGAGATGTGATCAGGACACTCAGATGCTCTGGAATCTGTCTCTTACTGATAACTACATGTAATGCTGTCAGCATGTCGGACAACCAGTGATCATGGCTATCTACCAGACCTTAGTGTTTGTCTTGGAATGATAATCTTTAGGTTGGTATGTCAATCTGTATCCCTCATTGTCTTGCAGTGTCTTGCCCCTCTTTATTCATCATCCTCCCTCTCTCTCCATCTTTCTCTGGGTGGATGACCCTATATGTCTTCAATATCTTCACAATACCGTCTCTCATATTTGGTATTTATCTATGTATGAGTGTGAACATATAGCATATTTTTTAATTGCTCACCATGCATACAGAAAAAGTGCTTGATGTAAGAGTTCTACAATATACACGATGGCTCCTAACAAAATGACTGGGATGCCTATGTCTTGTGATTAAGCTGCTGCAAACCACACAGCCAAAAGAGAGAAAATATTACATTTACACTCAGAACCAGAGAATGGAAGCCCTGGCAACAACAGTGGCATATTAGAGATTATCCTGAGACAAAATGGCACTAAATATGATTTGTGTTTTGTACACATAACAAACAGAGTTAAGAAAAGTCATTTTAAGGTTGTTCAGCAGACTAAATGCCTCTGACAGCCAGCGAGGTTTATTCACCATAGGACAACAGTTCATGTGTTATTGGTAGGCTACTGTAGTCCAACAATATAATGGGTGCTGCTATGTCCTCAATTGCCCATGAGAATGAGCAAAGAAACCTGTTCAGAAATACAATATGTCCTGTAAATGTTTACATGGACACATAAGACAGCTACAGTTATTGCAAGTCCTTATTTATTTTTAAATTTGATTTATATGACCTTTATTTAACTAGGCAATTCAGTTAAGAACAAATTCTTTTTTACAATGTCGGCCTACCAAAAGGCAAAAGGCCTCCTGCGGGGACAGGGGATAATTTTATTTTAAATGAATAAAAAAAAATATATAGGACAAAACACACATCATTACAAGAGAGACAACACAACACACTAGACCTAAGACAACAACATAGCATGGCAGCAACACAACATGACAGCAACATGGTAGCAACAGAACATGGCAGCAGCACAACATGGTAGCAGCACAAAACATGGTACAAACATTATTGGGCACGGACAACAGCACAAAGGGCAAGAAGGTAGAGAAAACAATACAACACGCAAAGCAGCAACAACTGTCAGTAAGAGGGAATCCTATTTTTAGATATTTCTTTCTTTATTTTATTATATCCTTTTCCTTGTTTCAGGTCAACATCATAAACAAATTGTACATATATTTGAATTCCAAAATGAAACAAAGTAACATAAAACATAACATAACCAACAAACACCAAAACAAAAACAAAACATACAAAAACAATATGAATCATACATCCCCTTTCAGTTATCTGCTCATAATTTTTCATTACTTAAATGTTTTTTTCTCATTAATTCCATTAACCTTATTATTTTTTAATTTTCCTTACATACCTTTAATAATTTGACTGCCACAAATTGTGTGGCTGTAGTGTGTAAAATACCCTTAACAGGGCATAGAGGCCTATACAAGAATATATTTTATACAAGAAAGTGTCCAAGGTCTTGTTGATCCATAAATGCATTGATGTTAATATATTACCTGCAAGATAAGGGAGAAGAGATCGGGAAAAAGGGGTCCCATATTGTATAAAGATCGCCTTCCTTTTTTTGGCAGGTCCATCCACCTATCTAGTGTATGTCTTCATTAACTGCCCTAAGTACAGGTGCAAAGTTGCTATTAGACAGATTGTGATCTTTATTTGAAATGTTTATAGCAACTATTTTCTGTCCAATTGAAAAGGAAGTCATTCAAATTGTTGTTGTCACTCAAGCTCACAAGGGGCATTGATTCTGATTCATTCAAATGTATTTTGTAGCCATAAAAAGAGATAAACCTCTTAATGAAGTCAATAACAATGGGAAAAGAAGGCTTCTGGGTTAGAAATTACTAGAAAAATATCATCTGCATATAGAGATATAATATGAGTTTGTTTTTGAGTCTTGACACTTATAAGACGTTCCTGGGTATGTACAGTATATCCTCTGCCAGGGGCTCTAATACCAAGGAAAATAGCAGAGGTCACATTGAGAAATCCTGGCTTGCCCCTCTACCCAAAAAGAAAGTGGGTGACTGTATTCCATTTGTTATCACAGCGGCCTGAGTGGCATGGTATATCAACTTTATCCGTTAACAAAATTCTCTCCCACTTCAAACCAGTTAAGTACTTTAAATAGGTATTGCCATTCTACTTGGTCTAATGCCTTCTCGGCATCCAATGATAGAGATGATGAGATGATGAGGAGATGCCTGACATTTGTAAATGAATGCCTTTTGCATTATAGTTTGGTCCGACTTTATTAAAGTTGGTAGCAGGCGTTCTAGTCTCCTAGTTAGGAACTTAGATGAGATCTTACTGTCCACATTAATTAGACGGACAGTCCTATAGTTATAGCAATCTTCGCCTGGTTTATGTTTCTTAAGAATGAGAACAATATTTGCATGGTTAAAATTGGGAGGGAGTTCACCCCTGGCAAAGGAGATTGTATACACTCTGAGAAGGGGTTTCGTAATAAAATCTTGACAATTCTTATAAAACTCAGGTCCTGGGGATTTGCCAAGTTTGAATTGCCTCTTGTATTTCTTCTATGGATGTCTCCTTGCATAATAATTATCTGTCTTCCACATGTATCGCCAGGAAAGATTATTGCTGGATTCGGAGCTGTAGAGTGACAGGTAGTAGTCCCTCATAATGGTATTTATTTCCCTAGTGGTGAATCGTTCCATACCTGATTGCTCCTTTATTGATAAGGGTACAGTGTCTGGTGCAGTTGTATTCTTTGACAGTCTTGAGAGTAGTCCATTTGTTTAGCCTGGAAATGAGATTGTCTGTAAACAGTTGGTCTATTATTCATCTCGCAGCTTGTAATTATTTGAAGAGCGGTTTGGAAGAAGTTCTTTTAAATTCGTCTTCAAGTTGAATTACTTTTAACTCTAAGTCCAGCTGCGACATAGGAAATAATATTCCCTCTCATAACTGCCTTGTCTGCTTCCCAAATTATTGAAGGAGATACGTTGGGGATGTCATTATTCTCCATATAGAGATTCCATTGATTATTTAAAAACACAGTGAATTCCAGTGTGTTAAATAGCATAGGGTTTAAATGCCACCTTCTGTTAGATGGATCCCTGTAAGGTGGATACATTACTATGCTGATCTATGAATGGTCCGACAAACACATGATACCGATATCACAAGACTGTGTTCGGTTGGAGAGACATACTGGAGATCTGGTACGTGGAACCGGAACAGGTCTCACCATACTGGGGAGATGCACTGGAAGCCTGGTGCGTGGAGCAGGCACCAGTTACATTTGGCCGTGGAGGCGCACTGGAGGTCTCGAGCGTAGAGCTGGCACAACCCGTCCTGGCTGGATGCCCACTTCCGCCCGGCAAATGCGGGGCGCTGGCACAGAGCGCACCGGCCTGTGAATGCTCACTGGAGACACAGTGCGCATCACTGCATAACACGGTGCCTGATCGGTCACATGCTCCCCACGGTAAGCACGGGAAGTTGGCTCAGGTCTAAACCCTGACTCCGCCAATCTCCCCGTGTGCCCCTCCCAAAAACTTTGGGAGCTGCCTCTCGGGCTTCCATGACAGGGTCTTGTCCCATGCCATAATATCCTCCCCGGTCCAGCTCGTCTCCCAAGTTTGGGCACACTGCTTGGTGTTTTTGTGGTGGGTAATTCTGTCACGTTTACTGTCTTCAAACTCCCTGTCGTAAATGAGCCAAGGCAGAGCGTGCATGTAATTCCACATCTTTAATTGAAGTTAAACCTTCACAAAAACAGGTAAACAGAATCCGAACGTGACGCAACCGTGGAGCACACAAACACTCACAGAAAATAAATTACCCACAAACACAGGTGGGAAAAAGGGTGCCTACGTATGATTCCCAATCAGAGACAACGATAGACAGCTGCCTCTGATTGGGAACCATACCCGGCCAACAAAGAAACAGACAAACTAGAGTGCCCACCCAAATAGAGAAATAAAAAGGCTCTCTAAGGTAAGGGCATGTCAATGGACAAGAACAGAAGTTTAACTAAAGACAATATTTTTGATGGGACAGAGAGAGGGGGGTGCCATGTTGAATTAAAACAATCAGAGGCAGCTGTTTATCATTGTCTCTGATTGGGGATCCTATTTAGGTTGCCATTTCCATTTTGATTTTGTGGGTTATTGTCCATGGTTAGTTGCATGTCAGCACTCGTTATATATAGCTTCACGGTTGTTTTGTAATATTTGTTCAGTGTTCTCTTTCATTAAAGAGGAATGTATTCATATCACGCTGCGCCTTTGTTTCCTCGTTATGACGAACGTGACAACAACACTAAGCAAGTGCCATCACCAAGAAGGTGGCAGCATGAAGACAAAGAAGCTCTCCAAACAGGTCAGGGATAAAGGTGTGGAAAAGTACAGGTCAGGTTTGGGTTATAAAAAAATATCAGAAGCTTTGAACACCATTAAATCCATTATTAAGAAATGGAAAGAAAACGGCACCACAACAAACCAGTCAAGAGAGGGCCACCCAACAAAACTCATGGATCAGGCAAGGAGGGCATTAATCAGAGAGGCAACAAAGAGACCAAAGATAACCCTGAAGGAGCTGCAAAGCTCCACTGCAGAGATTGGAGTACCTGTCCACAGGACCACTTAAAAAAAAAAAAACTTAACTTAACTTAAAAAAAAAAAATATATATATATATATATATAAAAATATATGCCATTTAGCAGACGCTTTTATCCAAAGCGACTTACAGTCATGTGTGCATACATTCTACGTATGGGTGGTCCCGGGGGATCGAACCCACTACCCTGGCGTTACAAGCGCCATGCTCTACCAACTGAGCTACACAGGACCACAAGCCGTACACTCCACAGAGCTGGGCAGTATGGAAGAGTGGCCAGAAAAAATCCATTGATTAAAGAACATAATAAGCAAACATGTTTGGTGTTCACCAAAAGACATGTGGGAGACTCCCCAAACTTATGGTAGAAGGTACTCTGGTCAGATTAGACAAAAATTTAGCTTTTTGGCAATCATGGAAACGCTATGTCTGGCGCAAACCCAACACCTCTCATCACCCCGAGAACAACATCCCCATGTTTTTCATCGACAGGGACTGGGAAACTGCTCAGAATTGAAGGAATGATGGATGGCACTAAATACAGGGAAATTCTTGAGGGGAAACCTTTTTCAGTCTTCCAGAGATTTGAGACTGGGATGGAAATTCACCTTCCAACAGGACAATGACCCTAATTATACTGCTAAAGCAACACTTGAGTGGTTTTAGGGGAAACATTTAAATGTCTTGGAATGGCCTAGTCAAAGCCCAGACCTCAATCCAATTGAGAATCTTTGGTGTGACTTAAACATTGCTGTACACCAGCGGAACCCACCCAACTTGAAGGAGCTGGAATGCGCAAAAAAATCCCAGTGACTAGATGTGCCAAGCTTATAGAGACATACCCCAAGATACTTGATTGCTCTAGAAAGTATTGACTTTGGGGGTTGGTGAATAGTTATGCAAACTCATGTTTTCTGGGTTTTTTTGTGTTATTTCTTGTTTGTGTCACAATAAAAACTATTTTGCATCTTCAGAGTTAAATCAAATGATACAAACACCCCCCAAAAAATATATTTTAATTCCAGGTTGTAAGGCAACAAAATAGGAATAATGCCAAGGGGGGTGAATACTTTCACAAGCCACTGTAATTAGTAGACCAGTGGGACAGAACTGAATGGCATGTTGGAGATTGCGCACTTCACAAAAATTTAGTATTTGTTCAGAACCCCTGCTATCACTATGTTGTGTGATTGTTTGTGAGGGAGACAGTGGAGTGGTTTAGTTTTGAAGTGTGCTGACCATCCTCCTCTAAACATATGTTTAGATTAGATTAAATTAGATGAAAAATTGTTGGAAGGCTGCCAGTGTTGTTTTGGGATTGTCTGTTTTTTTTAAGGTGCCAAAAATGGAAGAGCTCTTCAATTCAGATTTGTTCAGTGCAATGTGATGGTCAAATGCATACATTGAGGAATTTGCTGATAGCAACAAAAGTAGTAAGTATTTTAATATTAATATGTCTGAATCAACATGTCTTTCAGAATAGGACCAAAACTATCCCCAAGGATTGTGGAGGATTTGGTGCTCGGCTAAGAGTTGATGTGACTGTGTAGTCCGAGCCAAGGGAATAGTTTGGTGTTACTGGAGAATTAAGACATCTCTGGGACAGCATCTGACATGTAAGGACATTTTGATTCTATCAACAAATGATCTAAAATATGTTATCAATTGGCTACTTGGGTGGCTACCTAAGAGCGTGACAACTTCACAAATGCTTTCAACATCCACAAATGGGGCAAACCAGTCCCATCACCACCGTCAATGACATAAGGAGAGTGTGTCAAGCGTGATCAGAATTAATACATTTGACTCAGACCAAGTTGACAGTCCAGGGCTGAGTTAGTGTGCATTTTGTCCCATTATTCATGTCAGCTGTGAGGGTGACAGTAATGTGATGTTTCCCACCCACAATGGAGGAACGCAGAAACTGCAACCTCAACACGACCCCATGCAAATGCTGTCATGTGTTCTCAGTCACACTGTAAACCCACAGTGCAGTCACAAAGCACGCAGGCAATTGGGGTTTGGTTCTGAGTAGGGCCCTGAGTTTGTACTGGCTATATGGTCCCATGTGACTGATTTGGTAGAGCAAGATGCTCAAACCCAGGGTTTGGGGTTTGATTCCCACAGGGGACCAGTAAAATAAGAGTGTCTACTAAATTACTAAAATATAAATATATGGATTTGACCAGAAAATTCTGTAGGCCTGTATTTTATCTTTGGCAGGTAGATTATCTTGGTCAGGGCACGTGGATTATGTAGTCAGTCAAACTGTAGGGCCTCAGTTATGAGTATGATTCAACTAGTAAGGACTGTGAGTGAGTATGATCCTGGGAGAAATAAAATGCTGATGTTTTATATTACGGACATAGTCCTTGAAGGTCCGTGTTCACCAAGGAAAGATACAGGGGAAAAAACTGACGGGTATCAGAATATATTGTCTGCATATAGAGGTGAACTTGACCATTGCCTTCCTGTAGGGGTGTTGAGGGTCTGGTGAGTGTTATTTTTGGCACCTCAAGTACCCTCAGATGTTGGTGTGAAAGAATCAACATTTAGACAACATCCTAATATGATGGAGATGACCCAGTGAAGATAACCCAACCTTTGATTTAACCCCCTGCAACTCACTCTGTCTCAGTTTAGCCCACCAGCAGGGTACAAGACAATCCAGTCCATTTACCCCTCACTGAGATCAAAACACCGGAGGCCCACCGTCTCCCTTTTTACTCTATTCTACCAGACTCCAACTTTGTAAAGTCCTCTCACGCATATGAGATTGCGCTCCAACCCCCTCTTTTGTAGGACTTAAAGACTGTCTTTTGATGGCAAAACAAACAGGGGCATTAAGAGGAAGGAGGGTTGGAGGGATGGAGGGAGGGAGGAGGAGAGAATCAAAGGTTTAGGTGAGTGGCGGTTTGGAGGGGGGATGTAGGGATGGGGGGGGCAAGCATTTCCCATTAAGCCCTAATGACTGTTAATGGGACAATGGGGACCCTCAGAGGCCATTACTGTGCCATTGTCTAATAGGATGCTTCCCCTCTGAGTTGAGGAGGCTGCTCTGGGGCTCTGCTCTTTTGATGACACTGTGCTGACCCTAAGCAGGGTGAGGAGTGTCCATGTTTTCCTGGAAAGGGGAGTGAGATAGAGAGGGAGGAAGTAATGTGAAGGGGTAGAGGCATGGGGATCAGCATGGAGCAGTGAGAGAGAGGCGGGGTATTATATTGTCCTATGTGCTAGGAGAGGGCAGGGGGTGAGAGAGACCCACATGTGAAAATTGTTTTTGGGACATGTGTGTGTGAAGGTTCTACATGTTTCTCACACATCCAGTCACATCCAGGGACTAAGTAGAAACAACCCTGCTTAACTTCAGAGGCAAAGCAGCAGTGGGATGCAGGGTGCTATGTTGCTGAAATGAAGGTGCCAAAACGTGCAACTGGAAAAAAGGCAGTGAAAGCAAAGGCTAAAGCATTTTTGTTGCATTCATTTACAATTAGTTTGCTTTCGTATTTAAACAATTATTCCCTTGCAATGTTTTGTTTTGCCATCAATAGTTTGGGTTTGTGTTTTGCTTTCAAAATCATTATATTTTGTTTGCAATACTGAGAATGTTGTTCTCGACTTCAGACGTTTTGCCTGACAGTAATGGCACAAAAGTAACTCACTCACTATAGGATTGCATCATATAACAACACTATTACTCATTAAGGTGTTAAAGTGGCAATCCATAATTGAAACATGGATGCAAAACCTGACCATCCACGATTTTAAAGTTATAGTTTTAAACATGTTTCTAGCCTATACAGTATTTGTTTACATGTATTTTGCCTACAAACAATGGAGTAAATGTGGAGTTTTCTTACATGTGAAACTGCTAATTCGAATTTCACTGTAACATGTGACAAACAATCACATGAAAGTTTTTCATATACAGTACCAGTCAAAAGTTTGGACACACCTACTTATTCAAAGGTTTTTCTTTATTTTTACTATTTTCCACATTGTAGAATAATAGAGAAGACATCAAAACTATAAAATAACACATATGGCAACCCGTAGTAGCCAAAATTGTGAAACATATCAAATATATTTGTGATTTGAGATTCTTCAAAGTAGCCACACTGCCTTGAAGACGGTTTTGCACACTCTTGGCATTCTCTCGACCAGCTTCATAAGGTAGTCACCTGGAATGCTTTTCTTGAAGGCGTTCCCACATATGCTGAGCACTTGGTGGCTGCTTTTCCTTCACTTTACGGTCCAACTCATCCCAAACCATCTCAATTGGGTTTAGGTCGAGTGATTGTGGAGTACAGGTCATCTGATGCAGCACTCTATCACTGTCCTTCTTTATCAAATAGCCCTTACACAGTCTGGAGGTGTGTTTTGGGTCATTGTTCTGTTGAAAAACAAACAATAGTCCCATTAAGCACAAACCAGATGGGATGGTGTATCACTGCAGAATGCTGTGGTAGCAATGCTGCTTAAGTGTGCCTTGAATTCTAAATAAATCACAGACAGTGTCACGAGCAAAGCACCCCCACACCATCTCCTCCTCCATGCTTCATGGTGGGAACCACACATTCGGAGATCTTCCATTCACCTACTCTGCTTCTCACAAAGACATAGCGGTTGGAACCAAAAATCGAAGGTCAGATTTCCACGGGACTAATGTTCATTGCTCATTTGTCTTGGCCCAAGCAAGTCTCTTCTTCTTATTGGTGTCCTTTAGAAGTTGTTTATTTGCAGCAATTTGAGCATGGAGGCCTGATTCACGCAGTCTCCTCTGAGCAGTTGATGTTGAGATGTGTCTGTTACTTGAACTTTGTGAAGCATTTATTTGGGCAGTGATTTAAGGTGCAGTTAATTACAGATTTCTTAGGCAGGTAACTCTAATGAACTTATCATCTGCAGCAGAGGTAACTCTGGGTCTTCCTTTCCTATAGCGGTCCTCATGAGAGCCTGTTTCGTCATAGAGCTTGATGGTTTAGAGGGAGTAGTGAGAGGGAGCAGGTAGCTGAATAGTGGTGGCTATTCAGCAGCCTGATGGTCTGAGGATAGAAAATATTGGGCAGTGTTCCAGTTTTTGCCATACTGATTCTGTACTTAGTGATTGCAGTGGGGAGAACAGGGCATGGCTTGGGTGGCTGGGGTCCCTGATGATCTCCTTGACCTTCCTGCGACATCTGGTGTTGTAGGTGTCCTTTAGGGCAGGCAGTGTGCACCTAACGGTGTGTACGGCAGCACGCATCACCCTCTGAATTGTCTTGCAGTCCGTTTCGTTGAAGTTGCCGTAACAGGCTGTGTTGCAGCCTGACAGTATGATATCGATGGTACTCCTGTAGAACAGGAAGGGAAAGGCCAAATTTCACCAGCATTCTGAGGTTGAAGAGTCACTGTCGTGCCTTCTTCACCACTGTGTCAGTGTGGTTAGGACATTTCAGCTTCTGTGAGATGTGTACGCAAAATAATTTGAAGTTATTGACTGTCTCAACAGCGGCCCAATTGATGAGGGCTGTGGCATGTCCAGCCTGGTTCCTCTTGAATTCCACAATCAGCTCCTTTGTCTTGCAAATGTTGAGGGAGAGGTTGTTTACCTGGCACCACGATATCAGAGTGCCTACCTCCTCCCTGTAGGGTGTCTTGTTGTTGTTGTGTCTTCAGAAAACTTGATGATGCAGTTGGAACTGTGTGAGGCCACGCAGTCGTTGGTATACAGGGAATATAGAAGGTGACAGTGGACGCACCATTGTGGGAATCATGTATTAAGAATCCGTGTCAAGGAGGTAATGTTGCCTACCTTCACCACCTGTATGTGGCCTGTCAGGAAGTCCAGGACCCAGATGCACACGGACGAGTTCAGACCCAGGGCCATGAGCTTTGTAATGAGCGTATAGGGCACTATGGTATTGAAGGCCGAGTTGTAGACAATGAACAGCATCCTCACATATGCATCCTTTTGTCCAAGTGGGTAAGGGCAGTGTACAGTGCAATGGCGAAAGCATTGGCCATGGATCTGTCAGGCGGTAGGTGAATTGGAGAGGGTTGAGTGTGTCAGGGAGAGAGGAGGTGATATGGTCTTTGACTCTCAAAGCACTTCATGATGACGGAAGTGAGTTCTACTGGTTGGTAGTCATTCAGTTCAGTTACTTTTCTTTTCTTTTCTTGGGCACGGGGATGATAGTTGACATCTTGAAGTGGGTGTGTATCGTAGCCTGAGCTAATAAGAGATTGAAAATGCCAGTGAACACAACAGCCAGCTGGTCTGCACATGCTCTGAGGGTTAACACGCTTGAATGACTTGCATACGTCCTCCTTAGTTGAGACCTTGAGTGTATAGCTCATGTTGTCATTGTGGGCTCTTCTCGGCAGCTCAGGGTCATTGCGCTTGAATCATGAGAAAAGGGTGTTTAGCTCCTTTGGTAGGGTGGCGTTGGTGACTGCAATGTGGCTGGCCTTCTTTTTTGTAATCCTTGATCATTAAGAGTTCCTGCCACATACGTCATCTTGATCGATCTGCGTTTGTCCTATTTGTACTGTTTAACCAAACATTTGTCCCCTGTCACCTTGCCCTGTTTATAAGCAGAATCTCTCTCTTTCAGTTTTCCTACAAGGCTGCCTTCAATCCACGGTTTTTGATTTAGGAACATTTTGAAAGACATTATCAGTATCACATCATCTATGCATCCCCCCCACCCCCCACCCCCTCAACAGTTACTGAGTCAGCGTATTAATTGAAGCAATCTCCAGAGGCGAACATATTCCAGTCCAAGTGATTGGTTGGACTAATTCTGTACAGCCCTGAACACCGGAACTTCCCTCTTGAGTTTGTGTTTATAGGTGGGGAAAAGCAAGATTGAGTCATGGTTGGATTTGCCGAAAGAAGGACAGGTGAGGGCCTTATACCCATGTCGATAAAGGCGCTCAGCAGTGGTTGAGAGTCTAATTTCTGGGAGTTAGATAGTCAACGTGTTAGTAATAATTTAGTAGCTCGGTTCTCAAATGACTTTTGTTAAATTATACGACAGGAAGTAAGAGAGAGAAAAAGTGTGAGAGAGAAGGAGGGACGGAAGAGCAATATGGAGAAGGGGTGTGAGAGGGGATGTGGTCATTCAGACAGACTAATCTCCTGTTGTTCGAAGGGATTTTATAGTTTCATTTCCAAAACTCTGTTATCAAACAGAAAGTCCATAGACACCTATTTCCCGTTTAAGGGGGTAGTTCTCTATGTCTCCTGTGAGCATACTGAATTAGCTATGGGCACCAGAAATGTCTACACACGCATTGCATTATTGACTATTCACACTTCTTCTGGCGTTCCACAAATGTGTCTGTGTCATGGATGGATATTAACTATATGGTGCCATTGAGTCAGCTGTTCTAAACATTGACACTCCAAAAGTCTACTCCATTGGAACAGTATATAACAGCGTATCTTTCATTTTTACTGAGCAATTTGTCTTTACTCTGTCAGTGTAGGATGTTCCTCCGTAGCTCCATTTGCAATTATTCTTATCTCAAGTTTCAAGTTTTTTACTCATATGTAGTACAGGATACACATCTTATACACCGTATAATGAAATGCTTACTTGCTGGTTCCTTTTCAACAATGCAACAATAATAAGAGATAATATAAGATAAGAATACTAACATAAAGTAAATGGCTCAGTAGAAGAATATTTTAGCATAAATATAATACAGGAAAGCAAGATTATATTGCAATATGTATTACAATATGTATCATGAGAAAGGGGGGACTCGTTTAACTTTATTAATATTGAGTCATTTATACACTGAGTATACAAAACATTAAAAACACCTACTCTTTCCATGACATAGACTGACCAGGTGAATCCAGGTGAATGCTATGATCCCTTATTGATGTCACTTATTATTGTTAAATCCACTTCAATCGGTTTAGATTAAGGGGAGGAGACAGGTTAAATAAGGATTTTTAAGCCTTGAGACAATTGAGACATATATTGTAGATTGCGTGCCATTCAGATGGAGAATGGGCAAGACAAAAGATTGAAGTACCTTTGAACGGGATATGGTAGTAGGTGCTGGGTTTTTCACACTCAACAGTTATTTGTGTGTATCAAGAATGGTCCACCACCCAAAAACATCCAGCCAACTTGACACAACTATGGGAAGCATTGGAGTCAACATGGGCCAGCATCCCTGTGGAACGCTTTCGACACCTTGTAGAGTCCATACCCCGATGAATTGAGGCTGTTCTGAGGCTAAAAGGAGGGGGGGGTGCAACTCAATATTAGGAAGGTGTTCCTAATGTTCGGTACACTCAGTGTACGTGTGAAACGACGTTGCACAAAGTGGTTGTGGCTCGGGGACACTTTATAGAGCAGAATTCAGGCAAGCTTTTTGGCTGCTAACAGAAGAGGTTCTGGATCAGGGGTAATGTAGAATCGGCATTTATATTCCCGGCTGTAATGTTGCCCCGCTGGTTCATCTGTTTACTGTATTTGTCTGGCACAGAGGGAATATTGGGAATTTTGGCTTATTATTTGTATTAACAATGGGCAGATTGTTTGTTTGCAGTGAATGGGACCAAGCTGTGGCCGAGCTGGAATATCGGGCACATCAGGAAGAAAGAGTTGACCGAGGGAATCCACTTGAAGAACGCAGGTGTATGAGACATTCAAAACTGGACACTTGCCAAGATAGCACTTTAGGGTAGACAGGCTGACTTCACTTGCTGTCATGAATCAGAAAGACATAAAAGAAGGATCAAGTGCAATGCAAATGTGTTCATAGGAAATGTTTTGTTCAAATTATATTGTATGACTTGTAGTTTCTTTTCAAGACATGCATGCTCCTTATTCTAACTTCAGACCTCAATGCAATCCAATTATTTGACAGAAAGGGGTCCACAAATCACTAGAATATTCACAATTCCCTCCATTTCCAAGTACTGCATGTCGTGATAAATATCCTTTAGCATGACATCATCAGAGTAGGCCAGACCTGAGACCGCAGAGGACTTGTCGGCCACAGATAGATGGAACACCAGCCTGGACCAAACCAGACACTCTTAGAACCTATGAATGTTATTTGGCTGTCCCCATAGGAGAACCCTTTGAAGAATCCTTTTTGGTTCCAGGTAAGAATATAGGAGAGCCAGCCCAGCGTCAGAGCAGCGTTCTTGGGGTAGGACAGAGAGATGCCGTGCCTTCTGGACACCACATGAGGAGCATTGCAGACATCACTGTGACTAAGACAAACAGATTGGGAAGAAATACATATGATGAGAAATATATTATCTTCTGTAGGGTTCAATGGAACCAATTGACTCAGATTTGCCACATCAATACATTAGTCAACATGATGCATCACTGTAACATAACTCAAATAAACCATACATCCATTTGAGCAAATATGTCAATACTACTAATTAGTTATTACTAGTATATTGGCAATGTATTGACTTTTTGGGGAAAGTGTAGGTCCCATCATGGCCTTTGGGGAACAAGAGCAATCAACAACACTGACTCACCAGGTGAGGTCAGTCTACGACACACCAGCCAACTTCCTCACCGTGTGAAAGACTCCATAGTAGTTTGTATACGTCATCCAGAATTTGAATCAGTAGCAACCAAATGTTTTCAAATGAGTTGCTCAAACACACAAAGCATTGTATAGTATGGCGTGTACCATTTTAATGACCAATTTCCCAGCGATAGGGAGATTTCCACCGTTGCTCAATCTCTCAGATAGTCACTGCAATTACTTCACAAAGATGAATAGTGTGCATTGTGCCTCTCTATAGCGCAAACGGTTGCCAGCACCCAACCGTATGATGACACCTTCCTGAAAAAATGTTTTGTTAAGAACTTGTTTTGATCAGGATCCACATTCCGCAGATACATGCCCCTTTCATGTGACAGAATAACAGGTATTACGCATGTGTACACAGCCTCATCTCTTTGGCCTTTTATCTGTGATGAGTGTCACTGTACATTTGTTTAAACAGCCCAGCCTTGTCAGGGATGTTTGGATTCCCACTTAGAGTAATAATGAAAGTTACACTGTGTACTCTAGCATAGAAAAAGTCTGTGATTATCAGATCGTAACATGAGATATGAGGTTTGAATACTGCTTGATAATAAATGCAAGTACGCAGGGTGTTATTGTAACTCAATAAATATTTGGAAAATGTAAAAATGGTTTTCTGAACACACAAACATACCTCAAAAGACATAACAATTATGGCTATCATCATCAGTGGTATGACGTTATGGTAAATTGACATTTCAGTGCACTTGATGAACAGGAGCATTTCTGTGATTTTCTCGATAAGATCAATTTATGAAGAGTTTATTTCCAAAATGCTATATCCAACCCCATGCCATGATTAGATGGTGAAAAAACACACTAATCTCTTTCATAATTTCAATAACCTTTTACTACAGTGGGCTAAATCAGGGTCACACAGACCGTTTCTTGGTAGTCTTAAACATATCTACATACACGTTTTTTCATTTAAACGTGTTAACCCTCGCAAGGCTGCAGGCCCAGACGGCATCCCCAGCCGCGCCCTCAGAGCATGCGCAGACCAGCTGGCCGGTGTGTTTACGGACATATTCAATCAATCCCTATACCAGTCTGCTCTTCCCACATGCTTCAAGAGGGCCACCATTGTTCCTGTTCCCAAGAAAGCTAAGGTAACTGAGCTAAACGACTACCGCCCCGTAGCACTCACTTCCGTCATCATGAAGTGCTTTGAGAGACTAGTCAAGGACCATATCACCTTCACCCTACCTGACACCCTAGACCCACTCCAATTTGCTTACCGCCCAAATAGGTCCACAGACGATGCAATCTCAACCACACTGCACACTGCCCTAACCCACCTGGACAAGAGGAATACCTATGTGAGAATGCTGTTCATCGACTACAGCTCGGCATTCAACACCATAGTACCCTCCAAGCTCGTCATCAAGCTCGAGACCCTGGGTCTCGACCCTGCCCTGTGCAACTGGGTACTGGACTTCCTGACGGGCCGCCCCCAGGTGGTGAGGGTAGGCAACAACATCTCCTCCCCGCTGATCCTCAACACGGGGGCCCCACAAGGGTGCGTTATGAGCCCTCTCCTGTACTCCCTGTTCACCCACGACTGCGTGGCCACGCACGCCTCCAACTCAATCATCAAGTTTGCGGACGACACAACAGTGGTAGGCTTGATTACCAACAACGACGAGACGGCCTACAGGGAGGAGGTGAGGGCCCTCGGAGTGTGGTGTCAGGAAAATAACCTCACACTCAACGTTAACAAAACTAAGGAGATGATTGTGGACTTCAGGAAACAGCAGAGGGAACACCCCCCTATCCACATCGATGGAACAGTAGTGGAGAGGGTAGCTAGTTTTAAGTTCCTTGGCATACACATCACAGACAAACTGAATTGGTCCACTCACACTGACAGCGTCGTGAAGAAGGCGCAGCAGCGCCTCTTCAACCTCAGGAGGCTGAAGAAATTTGGCTTGTCACCAAAAGCACTCACACTCTTCTACAGATGCACAATCGAGAGCATCCTGGCGGGCTGTATCACCGCCTGGTACGGCAACTGCTCCGCCCTCAACCGTAAGGCTCTCCAGAGCGAAGTGAGGACTGCACAACGCATCACCGGGGGCAAACTACCTGCCCTCCAGGACACCTACATCACCCGTTGTTACAGGAAGGCCATAAAGATCATCAAGGACATCAACCACCCGAACCACTGCCTGTTCACCCCGCTATCATCCAGAAGGCGAGGTCAGTACAGGTGCATCAAAGCTGGGACCAAGAGACTGAAAAACAGCTTCTATCTCAAGGCCATCAGACTGTTAAACAGTCACCACTAACATTGAGTGGCTACTGCCAACACACTGTCATTGACACTGACCCAACTCCAGCCATTTTAATAATGGGAATTGATGGGAAATGATGTAAATATATCACTAGCCACTTTAAACAATGCTACCTTATATAATGTTACTTACCCTACATTATTCATCTCATATGCATATGTATATACTCTACTCTACATCATCGACTGCATCCTTATGTAATACATGTATCACTAGCCACTTTAACTATGCCACTTTGTTTACTTTGTCTACACACTCATCTCATATGTATATACTGTACTCGATACCATCTACTGTATGCTGCTCTGTACCATCACTCATTCATATATCCTTATGTACATATTCCTTATCCCCTTACACTGTGTATAAGACAGTAGTTTTGGAATTGTTAGTTAGATTACTTGTTGGTTATCACTGCATTGTCGGAACTAGAAGCACAAGCATTTCGCTACACTCGCATTAACATCTGCTAACCATGTGTATGTGACAAATACAATTTGATTTGATTTGATTTGATTTGATTGACACAAAAGTATACACCTCACACACATGGTTATGGGCTTACAAAAAATAAGACACCTGTTGTCACGCCCTGACCTTAGATATTTATGTCTTCTATATATTTTGTTTAGGTCAGGGTGTGACTATGGGGGGTACTCTATGTTTTTGTATGTCTAGGGTTTTGTATGGCTATGTTGGCCTGATATGGCTCCCAATCAGAGACAGCTGTTTATCGTTGTCTCTGATTGGGGATCATTTTTAGGCAGCCCTTTTTTCCACTTTCTGGTGTGGAACCTTGTCTATAGTTAGGTGCCTGTGTGCACACTACTAGCTTCACGTTTCGTTCAGTTGTTTGTTGTTTTGTTTTGGTGAGTTTCAGTTCATTAAAAATATGTGGAACTCTATTCACGCTGCGCCTTGGTCTCACTCATACGACGATCGTGACACCTGTAACATGTCAGATATAAAGTTGAAAAGTATTCCATTTTGAGTTTGCATCCTAATATTAAACTTGATATACATCACAGAATTCAGAAAAAATAACAAAACCATATGGCATAGAAACACCATATTTATTAATTATACAATTATGAAAAATATTAATAACATTGCACCCATGAGGCCACTAGAACATTTCACTTTAGCAAATGGCTACACAATAAAGGCTAATTTACCAACATTTCTGAAACTGGATATATAGCGTTTTGGATTGTAACTCTTCCTATGTTATGTTAATATTTACAGATAACACAATGTCATAATAGAGACATCTCAAAGCCCTAGAAGTATTGCATTGCAGGGGTTGCTCCAACACAGAGCCGGAAGTATGGGCTTTTAGTCCGACTCAAGAGGTGTGCATACCATGCACCGTTTCCGAGTATATTACTTGTAATGTTCAGTGCCTGGACAATAAAGTTGACGAACGGAGGGCGAGGATCTCCTTCCAGTGAAACATCAGGGACTATAACAAACTCTGTTTCACAGAATCATGGCTCTTCTCCGGATATACTGTCCCTGTCCATCCATACAGCCAACAGGGTTCTTTGTACATCGCACAGCTGGAAGGAGGAAGTTTTATCAACACATCGTCTTTGCTACTCGCTCATCAGGAATTCTTGACAATTGCTACTTCCCCTTTCGAGACAGCTACACGGCCCTTCCCACCCTCCCTTCAGCAAATCAGATTATGCCTCCCATCTGCTCCTCCCTTCCTATAGGCAGAAATTTAAACAGGTAGTACCCGTGGTAAGGATTGTTTAACGTTGGCCTGATCAATCAGAATCTATACTTCAAGATTGTTTTGATGACGTGGACTGGGATATGTTCTGGGATACCTCTGAGAATAACATTGACATATACACTGACTCAGTGACTGAGTTCATCAGGAAGTGCACAGAGGATGTTGTTCCCACTGTGATTAGAACTTAGTCAAATCAAAAAACGTGGAAGCTAACCATTGCATTTAACCTCAACAAGGTGACTTGGAACATGGACAATGACAGTCCAGCTATGCCCTGGAAAGGCAATCAAACAGGCAAACATATCAGTACAGACAAAGTGGAGCCACAATTCAACGTTTCAGACATGAGACGTATGTGGCAGGGACTCCAGACATTCACAGATATTAACTTCTCTAGGGTAGGGGGAAGCATTTGGAATTTTGGATGAAAAGTATGCCCAAATTAAACTTCCTTCTACTCAGATATGCATATAATTAGTAGATTTGGATAGAAAACACTCTAAAGTTTCCAAAACTGTTTGAAACTACTGATACCGGATCTGGGAGAATTGTCATCAATTACACTAATTAGCATAGCGCAACAGTCAAAAAATATTACTCGAAAATATTCATATTCATGAAATCACAAGTGAAATATAGTGAAACACAGTTTAGCCTTTTGTTAATCACCCTGTCATCTCAGATTTTGAAATTATGCTTTACAGCCAAAGCAAGACAAGCGTTTGTGTAAGTTTATCGATAGCCTAGCATAGCATTATGTCCAGCTAGCAGCAGGAAGCTTGGTCACGAAAATCAGAAAAGCAATCAAATTAACCGTTTACATTTGATGATCTTCGGATGTTTTCACTGAGGAGACTCCCAGTTAGATAGCAAATGTTCCTTTTGTTCCATAAAGATTATTTTTATACCCAAAATACCTCCGTTTGTTGGTCACGTTATGTTGAGAAATCCACCGGAAATAGCGCTCACGACAACGGCGAACAAAAAATATATATATCCATAATATCGACAGAAACATGGCAAAGTTTTTTATAATCAATCCTCAAGGTGTTTTTCAAATATCTATTTGATAATATATCAACCGGGACAATTGGCTTTTCAGTAGGAGCGAGAGGAAAAATGACTACCTCTGTCTTTTACGCAAGAATCACTCTGAGAGCCTTCAGCTGGCCACTTACGCAATGTAGTCGTTTACGCTCATTCTTCAACATAAAGGCGTGAAACTATATCAAAATGCTGTAGACACCTTAGGGAATACATAGAAAAAGGAATCTGGTTGATATCCCTTTCAATGGCCAATAGGGGTGCATAGGAACACGGTTTCAAAATAAGAGGCACTTCCTGTTTGGATTTTCATCAGGGTTTCGCCTGCAATATCCGTTCTGTTATACTCACAGACAATATTTTGACAGTGTTGGAAACTTTAGAGTGTGTCTATCCTAAGCTGTCAATTATATGCATTATATCCTTTATTTTTTTTCCCAAAAATAAAAATAGTGCCCCCTAGTTTCAAGAATGTCTGTGAGTATAACCGAACTGATTTGGCAGGTGAAAACCTGAGAAAAATCTATTCAGGAAGTAAGATTTACTTTTTTTTCTGTTCAATGCCATTACAGTATGCATTGACTTAGGGGTCAATTTGCATTTCCTATGCCTTCCACTGGATGTCAACAGTCTTTAGAATTTTTTTCTGGCTTGTATTCTGAAAAAATGAGTGAGTAAGAGCAGTCTGAATGAGTGGACCCTGCCGTGTCACAGAACTTTTTCATGCGCCCGACCAGAGAGAGTGCGTGACTGCGTTTGAGTGACTGCTCCACTTATTCCAGCCAGGATGGGTTGTGCCCACAACGAGGGTCCCCATGCTGGGGCCAGAAACAAGGGTCCCCAGTCTGGGGCCCGCAGAGAGGTTCCCCAGTCCGGTCAGTGGCGAGGGTCCCTGCCCCAGAGGCGCCACCAAAGTGGGATGAGCCAGAGGTGGAGCGGAGTCTACGTCCTGCACCAGAGCCGCCACGGCAGATAGATGCCCACCCAGACCCTCCCCTATAGGTTTTATGTCTCTGTTTGGTCAGGGTGTGATTTGGGTGGGCATTCTATGTTCTGATTTCTATGTTTTGGCCGGGTATGGTTCTCAATCAGGGACAGCTGTCTATCGTTGTCTCTGATTGGGAATCATCCTTAGGCAGACTTTTCCCTTCTGTCATTGTGGGAAGTTGACATTGTTAGAGGCATCATAGCCTAAGTTAAGCTTCACGGTCGTTTCTTTGTTTTGTTGGCGACATTTACCTAATAAACAGAAATGTACGTTCATCACGCTGCGCTTTCGTCCACTTATTCCTTCCAGGAAGACGGCCGTGACACCCATCACTGAATGGCCACGTATGTCTCCAACTCAATCATGACGTTTGCAGATGACACAACAGTGGTAGGCCTGATTACCAACAATGGAAATAACCTCTCCCTCAACGTCAACAAAATGAAGGAGCTGATTGTGGACTTCAGGAAACAGCAGAGGGAGTACGCACCCATGCACATCGACAGGGCCGCAGTAGAGAGGGTGAAAAGCTGCATGTTCCTCGGCATGCACATCAATGACAACCTGAAATGGTCCATCCACACAGACAGAGTATTGAAGAAGGCATCACAGTGCCTCTTGAGAGCATCCTGTAGGGCTGGTATGGTAACTGCACCGTCCACAACCTCAGGGCTCTCCAGAGGGTGATGCAGTCAGCCCAACGCATCACCGGGGTACACTGCCTAACCTCCAGGTCATCTACAGAACTTGCTGTGACAGAAAGGCCAAGAAGATCATCAAGGACCTGGCCACCCGATCCATGGCCTGTTCACCCCGTTACAATTTAGAAGGCAGAGACAGTAGAGGTGCATCAAAGATGGCACAGAGAGACTGCAAGAAGAGACCAGCTTATTCATTGAAATAACAGCAAAGAGAGGTATGTGTATCTGTTTAGATAGCTAGCTGTTGTGTAGCTATCTGTCTTTGTGAATTGTTCAAAACGTATTTGGAATGAGGACAGCAATTACAGTTGCTTGCAATAAGGTGATGTCCTGCAATACGGTATTACTCTTGCCGTATGCTGTGTGTGACAGTACAATGTATTTATTTTGCTAAATAGCTACGTCATAATGTCGGAGTCCATCCATATCATCTTGGCTCCACACATTTCAAGGCTGCGTTGAAACAATGACTTTACAATGACCCAAAACCAGCTCAGTTAATCCCTATCATTGTGACAACGAGTCATCATAATGTAGCATCAAATGCACATTATCCTAGGGTCATTGGCAGACACAATGCAAGTAACTTAATTCATGTCCCCCTAATTGCCCTGAGTACCTCTGTTGATCCTACAGCTATCGTATGCAGTAATCATGAGCCTATGAACCGGTGTTACACTCTTAGCACTGAGGCAGTGTGCCCTAGTAGGAAGACCACCTTGTGCAGCTCACCCTGCAATTTCAGCTCCAATATACAGTGCCTTGCGAAAGTTTTCGGCCCCCTTGAACTTTGCGACCTTTTGCCACATTTCATGCTTCAAACATAAAGATATAAAACTGTATTTTTTGTGAAGAATCAACATCAAGTGGGACACAATCATGAAGTGGAACGACATTTATTGGATATTTCAAACTTTTTTAACAAATCAAAAACTGAAAAATGGGCGTGCAAAATTTATTTTACAGCACTTTTGAAATGTACAGCGACAGAATTCAAAACACGGGCCGTTCTTACAGTGTAGTCCCTGTACCAGTCAGAACCGTATGATAAATAAATGGGGCATATAAACAGACAATGAAAGTTCTCGCAATATTTCATGATTATAGATATACATTGTACATAATTACAACTAGCGTTGCATCGAACATGACATACTGCAAAAGTAATATTGCAGGACTGCACATTATTGCAGGTGTACTCGCTATCTGTCCTCATTCAATGCTGCAAGAGTAATTTAGTTGAACATTCTTATGAGAACCACTGCCTGACCCAATCAGATGATAGTTAATCAACCCAATCAACTATATTATCTCCACCTATGCTATGGTGGGTTGATATGTGTCCCATTGACCCGAGTGGGCATGAATTTATAGTAAAAATCTGCAATATATGTGTTTAAGATCTATCATGTTGCAGATCCGCAGGCGAGCACCCACTATCTGGATCCGGTGCCAGTCAACTGAGTGGTGGGACCACTGTGTTTCAAAAATTAAAGACACCCAATAGATCAATAACTACCGCATGTCTGCAGAGTCTTTCCAGTTCTTTTAAGCGAGTGGAATGCTAACCCCAGAGAATGGAGCATTTCAGCAGCCTGCAGTGCCACTTCCGGAGACGATGGGGGCTAAAGCAAACACAGTGCGTGATGGACTCTTGGAACACTTTAACAACTAGGTACATCAGTGTGGATTACACAGGATTGCTATTTATTGCTAAAACGAAGGCTGGTGCTCTCTGGTGTGTAGGCAGGCAAAATAAAGAGAAAATTACCATTAGGCAAATAAACACCTCGTTTAATAACAGATTTTCTCTTTTTTCTTTCTTTGTGATTTTCTCCCTCCTCTCAAAGACACCCAGCCCCACGAACACCCTCTGGACAACAAAGCACCTGGACCAACAAGAGAACTATTAGCATGACAGACAAAGTCTGGGCCCAGTTTACCAAAAAAGCATCTTAAGGTTCAGTGTTAGGTTCCTATTGCTCTAAAATGAACTTAGCCTTAAGATGTTTTTGGGAAACCAGGCACTGGTCCATAACCTCAGTGGTTCTCTCCCTTTCTTTCTTACAGTATGCCCATCACATGAATTTACCCTTGGGGATTAATAAAGTACATAATATACTCCCTTATGTTAGACGTCTGTTAATTTAATTTTTTACCTGTGAATAGCCAACTACACAATTGTATCTTCTATTGTTGACCAATGTTTGATTGTTGTTTATTAAATCCAGTAGCGGTGCATGGGTAAAATCACTGGGGAAGCCAAGCCCCCCCAAAAAGCCATATTACAAGCTATGTGTTGTGATAATTGCGTTGTTTGCTCTATAATTCAAATGCCTTGTGACCGTGATATATAGGCAGAAGGCCGAGACAGTAAGAAGACAGTGTTTCATCACAAAACCGGAGAGCAACCTCTTTCCGGTGAAGTCCATATTGCATGTAACAAAAAGTTACATTACCTACAGCATGGTCAAACAAGTTAATGTTTCCGACATTTCCGGACTATTAAACAACTATTGATTTAGAACCACACAGAGTTACCACAAGTCGAGCTGCTTCCACTATTCCAGTACCATTTCAACTTCATCCTTTCAACATCATCAAATCACCTATGCTCAATGGTTCTGATTTGTGTGTGTGTGTGTGCGTGTGCGTAAATTCTTGCAAGTAGAAAATACATGTTGACTCACCCTGATTGTTGACAAATGCCAATGCCATCCTCCTCTGTTTCATGTTGAAGAAACACTACACACTTTTATTTTTTGCTGTCAGAGGCTACCTGGCTAAAATGCATGCTCGCTGGCCTAACTTCCTTTCATGGGCAACGTTAGCTAGTTAACATTAGCCTTCTACATCTAGCTACATATTGAACTTCCATCCTCTTAGGCTAGGGGCACAATGTTTGAATTTATGGTTAGATCAGAATCTCCATTATAATCATTGGCCTGTACGGTGAATTAAGTAAAACCACAAGTTCAAATCTCCATCCAACGCTAATTTAGGAAAGGGCTAATTTTAACTAGCTAGCTATCTAGCCACCGAAGGACAACAACACAACGAGCTGCAACAATTCAAGTTGTGTCTGTAATGATGTATGCTCTCAATGCCCTGTGATAGGTGTGAAGCAATATCCAAACTGGCTTCCTTTGACACTTTTTTTTGGTGACCACGTACAGTTTAGCTCAACACTGTTTTAAATTCAATATACGGTAATTGAAAGCCCCACTCACAATAATTTTGGTGCAGTAGAAAGTATTTTACATAGATCTTCAGCCAGTTTATTTTATTCCAGTTTAGTCTAGTTGCATGTCTGCTGCTGGTGTCTAATGTCCTTTTATGGCCTGGACAAAATGTCCAAGTACAGCTATGAGAGTGCAGTGTTTGTTTTCCAACCATATATTGTCTCATCAAAATCACATAATCTTATCCAGCAAAGGCCAGTGTGGGGCCTACCAGATCTACCAACCAGATACACCAAATGATGCAAATGATAGAAGTCTTATAAGTATATATATATCAAAATCAAATCAAATGTATTTATATAGCCCTTCGTACATCAGCTGATATCTCAAAGTGCTGTACAGAAACCCAGCCTAAAACCCCAAACAGCAAGCAATGCAGGTGTAGAAGCACGGTGGCTAGGAAAAACTCCCTAGAAAGGCCTAAACCTAGGAAGAAACCTAGAGAGGAACCAGGCTATGTGGGGTGGCCAGTCGTCTTCTGGCGGTGCCGGGTGGAGATTATAACAGAACATGGCCAAGATGTTCAAATGTTCATAAATGACCAGCATGGTTGAATAATAATAAGGCAGAACAGTTGAAACTGGAGCAGCAGCACGGTCAGGTGGACTGGGGACAGCAAGGAGTCATCATGTCAGGTAGTCCTGGGGCATGGTCCTAGGGCTCAGGTCCTCCGAGAGAGAGAAAGAAAGAGAGAAGGAGAGAATTAGAGAACGCACACTTAGATTCACACAGGACACCGAATAGGACAGGAGATGTACTCTAGATATAACAAACTGACCCCAGCCCCCCGACACATAAACTACTGCAGCATAAATACTGGAGGCTGAGACAGGAGGTGTCAGGAGACACTGTGGCCCCATCCGAGGACACCCCCGGACAGGCCCAAACAGGAAGGATATAACCCCACCCACTTTGCCAAAGCACAGCCCCCACACCACTAGAGGGATATCTTCAACCACCAACTTACCATCCTGAGACAAGGCTGACTATAGCCCACAAAGATCTCCGCCATGGCACAACCCAAGGGGGGGGGCAACCCAGACAGGATGACCACATCAGTGAATCAACCCACTCAAGTGACGCACCCCTTCCAGGGACGGCATGAGAGAGCCCCAGTAAGCCAGTGACTCAGCCCCTGTAATAGGGTTAGAGGCAGAGAATCCCAGTAGAAAGAGGGGAACTGGCCAGGCAGAGACAGCAAGGGCGGTTCGTTGCTCCAGAGCCTTTCCGTTCACCTTCCCACTCCTGGGCCAGACTACACTCAATCATATGACACTCTGAAGAGATGAGTCTTCAGTAAAGACTTAAAGGTTGAGACCGAGTTTGCGTCTCTGACATGGGTAGGCAGACCGTTCCATAAAAATGGAGCTCTATAGGAGAAAGCCATTCCTCCAGCTGTTTGCTTAGAAATTCTAGGGACAATTAGGAGGCCTGCGTCTTGTGACTGTAGTGTACGTGTAGGTATGTACGGCAGGACCAAATCAGAGAGATAGGTAGGAGAAAGCCCATATATATAAATTCATGAATCCAAACCTACTCCTTGAATAATATTTAGGAACATAACCCTGCCATGACAAAAGCCCTCTGTGGATTTGATTGCCCACTCCTGTTGAAGACAGCTAAATTGTGTGATTAGGGTTAAACACGTGAACAGGACAATCAATTGACATTGAACTGTTTACCAAACGAGAATGGACCCTTGGTGCCTCGGGGTGCCGGGCTCAGGTGTTGCAGGAGCATTTATTGTATTGATGGATTCTGGACATCTGGGGGTGCAGGCCTCTGAGGTTGTGGCTTCACCATTCAATCACACAGCTTCCTCTGATTCCATAGGTTCAGGAATGCCCTCTAAAAAAAAATGTGTTTTTCTAATGTAAATTTGGATACCCCGGCTAATGTCAAAAATTTAGCTAAGCCTTCCATGGATGTTTAAATGACACGTTTTGGACCCTGGTTCATGTCTCGCACAGTGCTCACTCTCACACACTGCAGCTAGCTACCCTAAAGACATTGGTAGCTAGCTAGATAGTAATTTGGCTAAAAACAATGTATTAGCATTCTGATAATCGCTGCTCTGCGTTATCAGGGCTTCAAATATCATTGTCGGTGATGTCAAATCCAGCATTCCCAGACTAGACATCACTGGTCTGTAGCCAAACACAGCATTGAATCTTTTACGACTAACGTAGCCAATATTTTTGGGAAGATCTTCTCATTCCTGGTGGAAGTTGCCTCTGGATGCTGGTGTCTGCCCAGATGCTCAAAAGTGCTTAGACATCTCCAACTGACCAACTTGTTGCTTCCATTATTCGTTTTTTTTGGATTTAGTGTTATTAATTTGTGCAGCTGTACTGTTCGTGGTCAGATTTCACCTTCTCTTTTAAAACATGGAGTCAGTGACTTGTACATGAGTATTTACAACACTGGGACGTCTTTGCATTGCATGAGACCAATCATTGAGTACAGAAATGTGTAAACCCACACACCGGCCTACTTGGTTTGAGGTCAGTACCAGATACCAAACGAGGCTGTATATCCCACTTGGTTACAGGAATCAAGCAGGCCATGGGCAAATGGAAATTAAATAGGAACCTTGATATTCACTGCACGGCCCTGCAGTAGAAAAGTGCCATTAGTGACTGTCATGGTACTCAACCCTGCACCTTAGAGACGGCTGCCCCATGTACATAGTCATTGAACACGGGTCACTTTAGTAATGTTTACATACTGTTTTACAGTCAAGGCTCATCATACATAACTACTGCTGTACACCATTATATACATATATATTTATATTTCGGGCTCCGACATTTCTCATTCTAATATTTCTGCATTTCTTAATTTCTTTCTTTTTATTTTGGGGATTTGCACATATTGTTTTGTATTGTAAGGTATTACTAGATTGTTGGAGCTAGGAGCATAAGCATTTTGCTACACCCACGATAACATCTGCTAAATATGTGTACGCGACCAATACAATTTGATAACATTTTTATTTGATTTTGCTAATACGAAGACCCCCCCCCTTCTTGAAAATGCCTGTGGGATGTAGGAATGTGTGGTTAGCCAAGTGGCTCTACAGTGCTCTACAGTGCCTCTACAGAGTGGCTCTACAAGTGGCTCTACAGAGACACTGATTCCAAGACTCCCAGAAAACATGCTGTAGCTGATGCTGTAGCATTATGATGACGACACAGAAATGGACAGTAATTTAAAGGAGATATGGGCTACATACTGTAGGCCAACATCTTCTTGTTAAAAAAAATCTGTGTGTTAGTCCACCCAAGCGCCTGTTATTCTGCCAACTGCCATGTACTACCCGGGGTTGGGTGCTACATATGTGGTGGATATGATGAATTTCCCCCATACAATATAAAGCACTCAAAGGCCCAGTGCACTCAAAAAACTGATTCTTCTGTGTTTTATATATATTTCCACACTATGAATTTGGAATAATACTGTGAAATTGTGAAAATTATGATAATGCCCTTTTAGTGTAAGAGCCGTTTGAAAAGACAGTTTGAAAAGATTCAGCCTGTTTTGGTGTGATGGACTTTTGGTTCTATTTTTGATGCTTGATGCGCTACATGTCCCACCTCTCTCAAATCGTCATTGGTTTTTAGGAGCATATACCCACGTGGTTGATTGTGAGGTGGACACTCCAGTCGGTGGTGATAATGCACCTTAAAGTTGGTTGCCAACCGTCATATAAAGACAGAAGAAGAAGACTGAAGGAGGAGAGATTACTAGAAACTAAATAGGGTTACCCTTTACTCTGTGGATGAATTGTCGGAGTAGAGGACCTTGTGCATTTCAGTTAAAATAACAACCCAATGTTTGTGTCCCAGGACAAATTAGCTGACTAGACATTCCCGGTCTAGTCAGCATGTTGAAATCAAGAACAACAACAGAAACATAGCATCACTTAATTCGACAAACTGAATCAAACAGGCCTGAGGCTGAGCCATGCTTCAGGCTGCCACTCACACAGACAGAACCCACACGGATAATACCACCAGCAACAGCAACAACAACAACCACAACCACACTGCTTACACAACCTATGGTAGCCTAACACCATCACTATCACACTATCTCCAAAAGTGACAACAGTGACACATCAAAGGATGTGAGTGTGATGCTGAAAGGACAGCGATGGTCAAATGTAGCACACTCCATGGTTGACAGGACACTTTTTGTAACACACATATGGCTGATAAAAAGACAGCAGTCACACACAGCATTATGTTAAAGAATAAGCACTTGGAGATAATAAGTCAGTAGGTTCCAATCGTAAGAATACAAAAACATAACTATTAGGCTAAGCGTTTCCCAATCGAAATGTTTACTATTACTTTAGCAACGGTCATCAAAATTGTTTTGGTTTTAAAAACAATTCTAATAAATGCAATATTTGAACAATTGTTTTTATCAATCAGATATTGGAATTATAGCACGTAAAACATTGAACTGGCACGGACAAATTGTGAATGGAGTTCAGGGATTTTAGTAGGAATTCAGGTTTTCAATTTATTGTCAAATGTCACTTTTCTATTTTTAGAATGCACTCACAATGTCATCAGAAAATACAAATTGTGTTACAGCATGAATTCTAAATGGATTAAATTGAAATGTTGTGTCACGTCTACACACAATACCCCGTAATGTAAAAGGGGAATTATGCTATTAGAATTTTTTACAAATTAATAAAAAATGAAAAGCTGAAATGTTTTGAGTCAATAAGTATTCAACCCCTTTGTAATGGCAAATCTAAATATATTCAGAAGTAAACATGTGATTAACAAGTGACAAAATAAGATGCATGGACATACTCTGTGTGTAATAATAGTGTTTAACATGATTTTTGAATGACTACCTCATCTCTGTACCCCACTCATACAATTATCTGTAAGGTCCCTCAGTCGAGCAGTGAATTTCAAAAACAGATTCAACCACAGGGATGTTTTTCAATGACGTGCAAAGAAGGGCACCTATTCTTCATGGGTAAACATTTCAAAAGTAGACACTGAATATCCCTTTGAGGATGGTGAAGTTATTAATTACACTTTGGATGGTGTATCGATACACCCAGTCACTACAAAGATACAGGTGTCCTTCCTAACTAATTTGCCGGATAAGAAGAAAACCACTCAGGGATTTCACCATGAGGTCCAATGGTGACGTTAAAACAGTTACAGAGTTTAATGGCTGTGATAGAAGAAAACTGAGGATGAATCAACAACAATGTAATTACTGCACAATACTAACTGAAAAGAAGGAATCCTGAACAGAATTTAAAAAAAAAACATGCATCCTTTTCACAATAAGGCATTAAAACTGCAAAAGAATGTGACAAAATGTTTTACTTTATGTGCTGCACACAAAGCGTTATTTTTAGGGCAAATCCAACAACACATTACTGAAGTGGCTGCATCATTTAATGTGTCTACTTGTAATCGGCAAGGAGTAGGGAGTTTTTTTATATATAAAAAGAAACGGAATAGAGCTAAGCATAGCCAAAATTTGCGAGTTAAACCTGGTTCATTCTGCTTTCCAACAGACACTGGGAGGCAAGTTCAATAAGCAGGACAATAACCTAAAACGCAATGCCAAATATACACTGGAGGTGCTTACCAAGACGAAATTGAATGTTCCTTAGTGGCCTAGTTACAGTTTTGACTTAAATCAGCTTAAAAATCTATGGCAAGACTTGAAAATGGCTGTGTAGCAATGATCAACAACCGACTTGACAGTTTGAAGAATAAAAAATAAAAACAATCTGCATATATTATACAATCCAGGTGTGCACAACTCTCAGATTGCACCTTTTTAGTGTAAGAGCTGTTTGAAAATACTGCCTGAAATTTCTCCCTGTTTTGGTGAGATTGATTTTTTTGGCCTGCCTGGTGAATTAGTTAATAGACCAATAAGAAAGAGAGTTCCAAACCTCTGCAAATAACAGCTTGTTTTCGTTTTCCCCTCTTCACTCAGACCACTCACAGGTAGTCTTACTAAAATTCTTGCTTGAGAAATTGCTCTTTCCTAAGAAGCATTTTTTGTTTCATTTTGACATTTTTTATTGAAAACAATCAGAGTGAGGTACTTAATTGTTACCCAGATATGATTTGATATATAGATAAAAAATTAGCTGCATTGGACCTTTAAGTCGCTCTGGATGAGAGCATCTGCTAAATGACTAAAATGTCAAATGTAAATGTTTAAAATACAGATTTCATATTGCTGTATTAAATTGTTATTACAAATACAAATAGTATATATTGATGTCACAAATGTAGCATTTTTACAGTTCTTTATTAAAAATGTAGTTATTTGTAACATTTGACTGTTTAAAACCTAGCAGTGCTACTTATGGCGGATATATGGCATTTAGCAAAAAAACATTATTATTTGTCTCTCTGAAATTTCTGCCATTTAACAACCTCATGTCATGATTAGATAGTGAAAAAACACAACAATTTACCTAATATACCAACATTTTTTTAAATAGATATAAAGTGTTTTAGAGTCAAACTCATCATATTTTGATGGCTTTCTTTCATTGATCCTTAATATTCTGAACCCATTCTCTCAATAAATTATATTGAGTCTGAACATTTTAACTTAGGGTACACCGTATTAAAAGTGATGGCTTTAGATGTATGTACTGAAAACCCTATTGAATCAAAACTCTAAATGTATTACATATGCTTAAGGGAGCCACTCCCAAAGAGCTTGTTGCACACCTGCGTAAGGTAAAGGTACGTCTGAATACCAAATACTTAGAAGTGCTTAAATCAAAATGCATAGGAAAGGAATACATTTCCTTTGTCTTAATCGGGCCCATACTGCATGAACACCATCCTTCTTTAACCATCATACTGTATATGGCTGTGACATAAAATGTTGCAGGGGGGGCCACTTTGCATGATCAGAAATCAAATGTTTCTCTTTGTCAGCCTTTGATCCAAATCACTGGGATATCAACAAAATAATTGGTCTGCTATTCTGGGACAGAAGACACAGTCATTCCCTTACCATCATGTGATACACTTCGTCCTAATTAGAGATACACAGGTAGAATTTGGTGATATAATACACAATATGACCAAAAGTATGTGGACACCTGCTCATCGAACATCTCATTCCAAAATCATATTTTTGGTTACTGAAAATATATTTCATAGTGATTTAGATGGTACAACGATTCTCTACACTACACTTTGTCACATAAACTGAAATTAGGCGAATTATTAGAATTGTAGCAACCAATAAATGGTGAAGCAAATTCTATATATTGTACCTTTTAACTTGTATTTTGTATTGCGCAAAGGAGAATTTAACTACAACAATTCAGTTTGATGGAAACACATGTATGGTGGGAAAATATGCATGTAGTTTCCATGCAGATTTTAGAATATTCACATGAAAATCTGTTGCCAATTAAATGAAAACGTAGCTATTGACTCTTTTCATTTGATATGGCCGCTTGTCATTAGATACAGTGGTATTGTATTTGTAGTGCCCTGCTATAGTGCTCCTGTCTGTAAAGAACTAGGTGTTGTTTTTACAGAAAGCCATGCATGGCCCAAGGACTGTCTCACCACTATGACATTTCTCCTATGGTCAAGCCCCCCACATTGTCACAAAGGTATGATGTTTTGTGATGTGATATTTTGATGTGATGTGTGTGTGTGTGTGTGTGTGTGTGTGTGTGTGTGTGTGTGTGTGTGTGTGTGTGTGTGTGTGTGTGTGTGTGTGTGTGTGTGTGTGTGTGTGTGTGTGTGTGTGTGTGTGTGTGTGTGTGTGTGTGTGTGTGTGTGTGTGTGTGTGTGTGTGTGTGTGTGTGTGTGTGTGCGTGCGTGCGTGCGTGTGTGCGTGTGTGTGCGCGTGTGGTGGGAAGAGCTATAGGAAGACGGGCTTATTGTAATGGCTGGAATGGAATAAAAGCAACTGAGTCAAACATATTGTTTCCATATGTGTATTGTGTTTGATGTCGTTCCATTCCAGCCATTACAATGAGGCCGTCCTCCTATAACACCCCCCACCAGCCTCCACTAGTGTGTATGTGTAAAAACCATGACCAGGATATCTGGGTCAAACATTTAAACTTTCCATCTAGTCCTGACCACTAATTTTTTGTTGCCCGTGTTAGGTGTTAAATTCCACCAAGAGCATGACTGAATAACTCCATTGCTTCCCAAAAGGTGTGGTTGCAAGCTTGTGTAATGGGGTAGAGCCGTCTACCTATTTAGAACGCACACTTGTTGGTTTGCCTGTGCCAGTTGTATGCAATTTTTTATTAAGGGCATGGCCTTTTGTCTGAAAGCCTTCCTGTTTTGGTCAAACAGTGGATCCTCGTACTATGTGCTGGTTGGGGTGCCTTGGGAGGACAGTAGTGGTGAAGTATGAGAAATAAGAATAATTGTAAATGTAGTGGGGTTTTTTAGTCGTTGGTGCCCATATTCCAACTAGACCTGCTCTCCTTCTCCCTGGGCACATTCTCCGTGAATGTTGCAACACATTACTATTGTCTGATTGAATATGTGAGTGAAACGTATAAACCCAGTGATATTTGTTTTTTAGGACAGTTTTATGGAGCTCCTGGAGCTGAAGTAGCATGGAAATCATGTAGGCCTATGGCGACTGCCTTGTGACGTGGAAATTATATAATTTCCATGCTCCATTTCTTGATGCAAAGAACACGTGTTTAGTTTAGTCCCGAGGACTGTTTTAGTTGACCTAATACAGGAATAGTATTTCATGTATTTCCCCCACGTTACAATTGGAATGCTAAAAACATTTCCTACCCTGTCTTTGGAGAGCTTGACTGAACCATTAAGCTGTTGGACATCATATTTGGGATGGATATTCAAACATTGTTGGCATATGGGTTGATTTGTACCTTTCTCCTGGATCACAGTATCAAATACCAGTTTATTGTTCGATGGCCATTGTAACAGCCAGACAAGCTTTGTGCTTGTAGAGCTCGAGCAGCCACTTACAACATGGGTCAGGTAATTAGAATGTTTTATTTAAACAAATATCTTTACACTTTGCAAGTAAACAAAAAATACATTTACATTACACAGGAAATAACAGTATAAATCATTGTGTACACATTTACAATATTGGAAATTAACTATGCAGCACCAAGTTATTTATAATACAGGTGTAGACAGAATTCAAATTCTCAGTTAACTGCCACCTCCAGTATAGTATTTACAATACAGTAATTTACTGCAATCAAAGTTAAGTTTCATTAAAAGAAACAAAACAACTCTGCCATTTTTGATGACACGTATCGATCTTTCCTATACACATCCAATGACAACTTCTTTATTTTGCATTCTCCAGCATCAGGGGGAATTGTATTGGTCCATCGCATCCCTCTGGGCGCATCACTTTTCTCCGGAACCCATTTTTCCTTTCCAGTTGTGTTCTGTGCATGTCAGCGTCTCTGACATCTGTCAGATGTGTGTTGGTTGTGGGAAGTGTGTACGTTCAAGACTGTGTGTCAGCATCTGAGGCAGTGTGAATGTCCCGGATGTGTGTCAGCGTCTCTGGCAGGTATGCAGGTTCCGCACTGCCGTCCTGCTGACTCCGGTGTCTTTCTCTCCTCTCTCTAGTCTGCATGAGAGGCCACCTCCACAGTCGCAGCGCTGGAAGAGCTCCAGGCCATGGCCGCCTTTCCTACGGTGATGCGTGCACATCTGGCCCTCCGTCAGCACCGGCTTACAGATACGAGACCAGAAGTGGCGTGCACAGCACAGACCCTCAGAGCAGTCGGAGGACCTTAGGCAGTTGTCACCTTCCCGACCTAGAGAGAAGGAATATGAAGGGTTCTGTTGGAAAGGCCTCATAGTTTCCTTTCAATCCCCTTGGCTTTGTGTTTTTATGGTAACTTATTCATTGGGGACTGGTGGGAAGGACAAATCTATAGGATCTTTATGGGTGGTACTGGATAATGTGTGTGCATGTGTAATGCACACCTACCTTTTACAGAATGTTGACCTTGGGGCAGAGGCAGTCTCTTGCCATAGTGTTCCATGGTGTTGTTCTGCCTATTCTCAACACTGGTAGTGACTGCGGTTTCAGCATCTTGATCACTGGCCTGACAAACACCTGAGGAAAAAGGCACACGTTATCATACAGTCACTTCAGTTGAACACAAGTAAAGTTTTTAAGATGATTACAATATCTCACGATTTCCCATCTTTCTCACCATAAGTGTATTTTATTTTATCTTACTACCACATTAAACGCAAATACATCGAAGGTCTCGCATGGATTAAAAGTGTGATGATCTGAAAATGGTTGTAAAAACAAACATGTTGCGTTTGCATATGTTGAGCTCACCATTGATGCAGCGCTTCCCGGCGCAGCACATAGAATCTCTTGCGCACCGCTTCCGGGTCTTTCGGCATGGGAGACACGCGCCTCGGATACCGTTGCAGAATTCATCGGCCCCACACTCAGCATTGTATGTGCAAGTAGGCTAACATAAAAAAATCAATATTAACTTTAATTGGAACACAATTGCAAAACGCATTTCAGTAAAAGCGTAGGTAAGGTAAAGTGCCCAATAAGCGCTCAGGCATAGGTTAGTGTTGGTATTACGCACAGCTGCAAGAGCGTAATAGTGCAGTTGCTTACCTGCAAAGTGTCCACGACTGCCTTCTGTCCGTCATTACCTGAAGAAGAAGGACGTGGGCTCCGGCTAACCGTGTCAGTGACACCGGGCAAATTCTTGATGGCATTAGAGTTCAGTAAAACAGCCCCAGCGTAAGCATCCCCAAGGTATCCAAACAGCGTGAGATATATGGCCATAAAACGACCAAATGGCAGATTAGGCATACTTCTTTAAGTAAATGATCGGTTTTATGAATTTAAAAAATGAATAAAAAATTCGTCAAATGTAGGGTATTTTAAAAAGTCCGCAAAGTCTTGAATCCTACCACAGTCTCAATAGTATGTTAGTGGGGTATTTTGAGGTATCCTGACGCACGGCTCTGCGATGTTCTCTTTATACATGAAGATCTATTTGCATTCCCGCCCCTTCAAGCGCACAACAAAGGTGTCGGGTGGAATTCCAAATGCGCTTATTAAACTCCCGAGCTCTACTGTACGGAAATGGCCAACACGTGATGGACGAAATCGTTTCCAGCGTTCGTTTCAGAATGTTTCAGTGATCAACAAGTCTCTTGTGATTTCGTCCATCACGTGCATACACGGAGACCTCCTTTAAACGGTATAGGATTCCATTAGAATAGCCTACAGCTCAAAAAAAACTCCTGGCTTATTATGGCACTGCAAAGATAACTCATTTTGGTTCTGGGAATGTTCTCTGAAGGTGTGGGAACGTTCACTGAACATTGCACCAATGTTCCCTAAAGGAACACGCTTTTCTTAAAGTTCTTTGAACTTTCTCTTTTGGTTGTATGGAGGTAGCAGAGAACGTTCTGGGAACGTTCTCTGGAGGTTAAAGTAGAACACTCCCAGGATTACACAATTAAATATGAACAAAGGTGTATAGCGATGTAGGTCAAAATACCGTGGGTTATGTGGATTTCAGCGTGGCTAAAATGTGGTCAAAGTTACAAAAATGGGTACTAAAGATTCAGACAGCCATAGGGTTGCGAAAACTTTTAATAAATTACTAGATTTCCCAGAAATACTGGTAATCCAAATGGGATTTCAGGAAAACAAGGGATTTTATTGAAAGTTCAAGAATTTTGCAACCCTGGAAAGACATACAGTGCCTTGCGAAAATATTCGGCCCCCTTGAACTTTGCGACCTTTTGCCACATTTCAGGCTTCAAACATAAAGATATAAAACTGCATTTTTTTGTGAAGAAGCAACAACAGGTGGGACACAATCATGAAGTGGAACGACATTTATTGGATATTTCAAACTTTTTTAACAAATCAAAAACTGAAAAATTGGGCGTGCAAAATTATTCAGCCCCTTTACTTTCAGTGCAGCAAACTCTCTCCAGAAGTTCAGTGAGGATCTCTGAATGATCCAATGTTGACCTAAATGACTAATGATGATAAATACAATCCACCTGTGTGTAATCAAGTCTTGTATAAATGCACCTGCACTGTGATAGTCTCAGAGGTCCGTTAAAAGCGCAGAGAGCATCATGAAGAACAAGGAACACACCAGGCATGAGATACTGTTGTGAAAAAGTTTAAAGCCGGATTTGGATACAAAAATATTTCCCAAGCTTTAAACATCCCAAGGAGCACTGTGCAAGTGATAATCAGACCACTGCAAATCTACCAAGACCTGGCCGTCCCTCTAAACTTTCAGCTCATACAAGGAGAAGACTGATCAGAGATGCAGCCAAGAGGCCCATGATTACTCTGGATGAACTGCAGAGATCTACAGCTGAGGTGGGAGACTCTGTCCATAGGACAACAATCAGTCGTATATTGCACAAATCTGGCCTTTATGGAAGAGTGGCAAGAAGAAAGCCATTTCTTAAAGATATCCATAAAAAGTGTCGTTTAAAGTTTGCCACAAGCCACCTGGGAGACACACCAAACATGTGGAAGAAGGTGCTCTGGTCAGATGAAACCAAAATTGAACTTTTTGGCAACAATGCAAAACATTATGTTTGGCGTAAAAGCAACACAGCTCATCACCCTGAACACACCATCCCCACTGTCAAACATGGTGGTGGCAGCATCATGGTTTGGGCATGCTTTTCTTCAGCAGGGACAGAGAAGATGGTTACAATTGATGGGAAGATGGATGGAGCCAAATACAGGACCATTCTGGAAGAAAACCTGATGGAGTGGTGGCCTCCTCCAGACTCTTGCAGAGGTCTTCCAACTCCTCCTTGGTCCTACAAGGTATATGCAGGACTTCATCTGGCAGGTCTTGCTCTTCAGCAGCTAGCATCTGTCACTGAAGTGCAAAAGTTCCACCTGGTTCTCAATAACACGGTTGTTTGGAATCCTGCAATAGTTTTAAGTCGAGTACAAAGGGTATAGTAGAAATCAATAGTCAAACTCATTGAAATGTTTTTCTATGCTTAGTGAATAATAATTTCACCATAAAATCCTCATGCCCTTGTCAAAATACACACAAAAAAGTAGTGTCTATGATACTTTTATGCAGTAGGTCTTAAAACCTCTTAAGGTTTCAATTTTCACCTAAAATAACATACCCAAATCTAACTGCCTGTAGCTCAGGACCTGAAGCAATGATATGCATATTCTTGATACCATTTGAAAGGAAAAACTTTGAAGTTTGTGGAAATGTGAAATTAATGTGGGGTCATATAACACATTAGATCTGGTAAATGATAATACAAAGACAAAAACACATGTTTTTGTATTTGTTTTGTACTATCAGCTTTGAAATGCAAGAGAAAGGCCATAATGTATTATTCCAGCCCATGCGCAATGTAGATTTGGCCACCTGATGGCAATAGTGTATGTGCAAAGTTTTAGACTGATCCAATGAACCATTGCATATCTGTTCCAAATGTTGTATGAAGACTGCCCAAATGTGCCTAATTGGTTTATTAATACATTTTCAAATTCATAATTGTGCACTCTCCTCAAACAATAGCATGGCATTCTTTCACTGTAATAGCTATTGTAAATTGGACAGTGCAGTTAGATTAACAAAAATGTAAGTTTTCTGCCCATATCAGAAATGTCTATGTCCTGGGATTTTTTTTGTGTTACTTCCTCATGCTAATCACATTAGCCTACGTTAGCTCAACGGTCCCGCGGGGGGACACCGATCCCATAGAAGTTAATTAACCTAAACACATGTGGCAACTCTTGTAAAAAATCTTTATAAACACTGTATAGACCAAAGCATGGTTAAACAATTTTGATATGATGGATGGACAGTCCTTGTATCCATAGCTCTGTCTAGGAATTTGAGAGTGGTTACATTTCTCCATCCCTCAGCTTTTTATCACTTTGTTATTGTTTCTATTAAGGATTCTAGCTTTAATCTAACAAGAAACATTATAATTTGACTTAATATGTATGCTTCAGTGTTTATTTACTGTCACAGAGAACATGTCCTCCTCTTCTGGGTGGAGAGACTTTGGGACTGTGTTGTGGTATGGTTAGGTGGAGAGATGTCTTTGAGACTAAATTAATCACATGTTAACAATAACATATGTCTAATGTATGTGACACTTCATTTGCAAGTTCTCCTTTCAAAAGTATGGCCCAAGTCCAAATCAACCCCATTTGGTAATAATTGCAATTGTCCCTTTGATAGGCTAGGTGGAAGTTTAAACATATTGTTTAGACCCATCAAATAATCTCAGATATCCACAAGTGCACAGGGTATGGGGGTCAATTTGTGATTGGGCCTATGACAACAAAAATAAGGTCCATTGTTTCGATGTGAATGTTTCAGTGCTATCAAGTCATTAGAGGTTGAGTAGGTGTTCACTTGTTCAATTGTGTCTCACAATTTCTCCATCTGTAAAAAACAAAAAATGGTAGCTAGGAGATTGGATAAATTGACTAGTAGATGTAGGAGCAATCCATTTTCGTGAACGGGTGGTGTACCTAAGTAAAGTAAACCTACTCACCTTTGACTAGTAGACTTCTGGACAAAATGGATCTCCAAATGTCACGAAGAATCAGAAACAGATTAATCAGAAAAAATGAAACCAGAAAGTATTATGAATGAATTGTTCTTTATTTGATAACATTTCTCAGTGTGACTGATTCTCCTGCTACCCCTACCTCAGGCTTCCAGTGGGGAGACATGAAGTCAACCTACCCCCACCCCCTCCCCATCTTGTACTTCTGAGTGGGAGATCTGCCTAGCTCACAAAGTAGAATCAGGGCGCCCACTCCGACAAGGTTAATTCCCACACGGCGACATGATATCATGTGATGTGCAAATGAGCGATAGAAAACCGATTGCGAAAATGTCACCATTCCGATTGTTTTTTGTGCGGGCACCCGGTGCCACCCCCTGGCAAGATGACGCCCTGTGCGGCTGCCCATGTCGCCTATACCTAAATTAGCCACTGGGCTCCAGTTAACTTAAATAAAGAAGGTTTTATGTCTTAAAGAATAGTTGTTTTCTTTAGTATTTCTTAGACAAGAAGATACAACATGGTACCAGGAGTGACAGAACTCCCCTTTGACTTGTCCATCATTGAGTTTTGTTCAACAATGCAGAACGGCACCAAGAGGCTACACATCAACTAACTAACATAGCTAACTAGCCACTGGGTTATAACGAAACTGAGATCAAAAATAACCATGCCGGAGCTAACGGAGTGTGCAGTGCATGTAGCTAGTCGTGTTGCAGTGCTTGCTGGCTACAACATGGTGCAACTAAAGCCTCCAACATAATTGAAACTTAAAGGCAACGTTGAAGAGCAATGGAAGAGGTTCAAACCGTGTTTCACCCTCTACTTGACAGCGGAGATAGGAGTGAGTGAAAAAGACGACGCACAGAAGATTACACTGTTTTTCATTAGCTGGCTCGGACGCCATTGATGTCTACAACAGCTTTCAGCTAACGGATGAGGAGCAAGCAGATTATGAACTAGTATTAGCAATAGTTCAGTGTTTTTTTACTACCAGAAGAAACAAGGTTTTGCCTGTATGTATCTATGCATGGAGCATAATATAGGCAATTCAATTTAAAAAAAAAATCTTATTTTCACTAATGGCTTAGGAACAGTGGGTTAACTGCCTTGTTCACGGGCAAAATAACACATTTTTACCTTGTCAGCTCGGGATTCGATCTTGCAACCTTTCAGTTTCAAGTCTAACTCTCTAACCATACGTCTACCTGCCGACCCATATATGATCTGATATACCATGGTTTTCAGCCAATCCGCACTCTTGGCTCAAACTACCCAGTTTATAATGCCAAAAACATATTGCCTAGCTGAACATGAATTGGTGCTATTACTAATAGTTCAGTTCGGTGCTTTACCTTTAGGTGTAAAATAATATGGGTTAACAAGAACCCTTTTTGAACAGTTTAAAAGATCACAGAGAGGTGATCATGACACGCTGTTAGGCCTGTCCAACTGGGTACAGACGTCAATTGAACATCTTCCAAGTTGGTTCAATATAATTTCATTGAAATCACGTGGACATTATGTTGATTCAACCAGTTTTCCCAGTGGGATGTCTCATAAGTCAATTCCTTCTCTTCAAATAAAGGCCACACTTAGAATAAAATGTCAGCCTAGAGGGCATGTCAATTGGTCTCATTGTCACTGCCATTTGAATTACTTACTAACCAGATGAAACATATCTTAAAAGTGGTAGGTCCTTCTGTCATAGGCTTATACAGGTCACTTTCAATTGAATCTAATCTACAATTGGCTTAACAGCAAGATGCTCCCTCTTGTGGCTGTGGGTGTGTCCTTCTTTGTATTATAGACTTGGTAGTCTTGTTTTGAATAGCAAATCGTCATTCACCTTTAGTTTGGCGACAGGAAGGAAAGACACTTAGAAAAACACTATGGAAATATATTTTGTCTTTACTCTTTAAAGAGTGGTCATGAGGCTGAATTTGCAGTAGAAACACAACAACCACAAGGAAAATATATCAGGCTAGTCAAATTGTAACTGTTGGGGACACACAAATCTGTGAAAATTAAAGCAGTAAGTGTTTGGAAAAAGATGAATGACAAAGTGATGTACAAGACACTGAAATGTTTGCTATGTTATCTATGGGTCCCAGCATTATGACAACAATAGTGTTTAAAATAACTAATGAAGGCCTACCCACTGGGCAGACACTAGTTGAATCATTTGTTGAAATGATGTGGAAACAACGTGGAATATCAATTGAATTGATGTCTGTGCCCAGTGTGTAGGCTATGTGCTCTTATCAGTGGCATATGATATGGATTATGTGTGGGGACTATGTGCCCCCCCGCCCCCCACAAGTTTGGACACACCTACTCATTCCAGTTTTAAAAAAATATATATTTTACTGTTTTCTACATTGTAGAATAATAGTGAAGTCATCAAAACTATGAAATAACACATATGGAATCATGTAGTAACCAAAAAAGTGTTAAATCAAACTATATTTTATTTTTGACATTATTCAAATTAGCCACCCTTTGCCTTGACGACAGCGTTACACACGCTTGGCATTCTCTCAACCAGCTTCACCCGGAAGGCTTTTCCAATAGTCTTGAAGGAGTTCCCACATATGCTGAGCACTTGTTGGCTGCTTTTCCTTCACTCTGCGGTCCAACTCTTCCCAAACCATCTCAATTGGGTTTTGGCCTCAGATGAGGCCAGGTCATCTGATGCAGCACTCCATCACTCTCCTTCTTGATCTATGAAATGAAATTATGAAATAACACATGGAATCATGTAGAAAGAAAAATACTGTTAAACAAATCAAAATTCTTGTTAAATTTGAGATTCTTCAAAGTAGCCACCCTTTGCCTTGATGACAGGTATACACACTCTTGGCATTCTCTCAACCAGCTTCATGAGGTAGTCACTTATATGCATTTCAATTAACAGGTGTGCCTTTTATTTCCTTATTATTATTTATTTTTCTCCTTCTTAATGCATTTGAGCCAATCAGTTGTGTTGTGACAAGGTAGGGGTGGTATATAGAAGATTGCCCTATTTGGAAATATACCAAGTCCATATGTGACCCGTTTCAGGAAACAAGTCACAACTTCACAGGAGAGCCATTTGAACGTAAAATGTTTTTTGGGGCAAAATGCGTTTTTTGGCAAATGCATTCTCGAACATGTGAACGTTCATGTGGCTTAATAAAACTTTTATGCCATCTGTAAATACGAATAAAGTTGTTAAATTACAAGCCTAGTTGGTTTAGCAAAAGAAAGGGACAGGAACCTTGCCGCTAGCCATGATTGGCTGAGATAATGAGTTGTTTGGACATGCCGAGAGATTAGTTTCAGATTGTTCTGCGGTGTAGCATCTTGTGTCTATAAAATGAGCTGCTCATTATGCGTAGATAATCCTTTCCACTGCAGTTTTTTGAAAGATAAAACATTAGCAATGGAGAACTGCAAATATGTTGCTTCTCAATAACATTCCTGCTCTGAATTTATCATGCGCTATCGACAAAGCCGGTCAGTGGGAAAAAGTTGTGGTGGGCTACTTTCTGGAGGACTCTCTTTGACTCTGAAAATGAATCAGAGAGTGAGGAAATCCCTGATTTAGGTAAAAACATTTTCATTGAAGAAGACATCGTAGAGTCTTCTGAAGACAGTGATGGGGAAGAAACGTCGATCAACAGTGGGAAGAAGTTGACCGTTTTGAAATCAGTGGAATATCTGTGCAAACTAAACAGAAACGACACAGGACGTTTTATTTAATGAAACCCATGGATGAAAGCTTCTGCCATGAAGCTTTCATCCATGTATACGGGTGAGTCTCGCTACAGTTTCACATATTATAAATTTCTAATTTTGTCAGAAAGTTGTTTTCATTACAAGTTAACTTGTTATGGCAGGGGGCAGTATTGAGTTGGATGAATGAGGTGCCCAGAGTAAACTGCCTGCTACTCAGGCCCAGTTGCTAATATATGCATATGATTAGATTTGATGATCCGATTTGGATAGAAAACACTCTGAAGTTTCTAAAACGGTTTGAATGATGTCTGAGAATATAACAGAACTCATATGGCAGGCAAAAACCTGAGAAGAAATCCACTCTTTGCCTATCAAATATACAGTGTCTATGGGGTAAAATTGCACTTCCTAAGGCTTCCACTCGATGTCAACAGTCTTTAGAACCTTGTTTGATACTTCTACTGTGAGGAGGGGGGGAATGAGAGGGGTTTAAGTCAGAGGTCTGCCAGAGAGGCATGAGCTGACCATGCGCGTTCATGTGAGAGTTAGCTTGAGTTCCATTGCATTTCTGAAGACAAAGGAATTCTCCGGTTGGTACATTATTGAAGATTTATTTACATTTACATTTAAGACATGTTTCTACGAACTGTAATATAACTTTTTTGACTTTTCGTCTGAACTAATCAATCGCGCATTGAGCATTTGGATTACTGGGCTAAAAGTGTGAACAAAAATGAGGTTTTTGGACATAAATAAGGGACTTTGTCATGCAGGTGAAAGAGGACCCAAAAGCGACTTAACAGAAACAGAGTTTATTAAAGTCCAAAACGGAATAACAGAAATCCTCTAGACTTGTAGAGGGGAAACAACTGGAGAAGCGGCCACAGACTGCAGGTCGCTTCGGGTAGGCGCAGGCCGTAGTCGACTGAGACACCTGCTCACACGCAGCATCTGATGAAGGCACAAAACACGACAGGACAGGGTGATACACAATCACGGCAAAAACACGACAGGACAGGGCGAAACGCAATCACAGCATGGTGAATACAATACAAGGAACCGACGGGACAGGAACGGATCACAAAGGAATAAATAGGGACTCTAATCAGGGGAAAGGATCGGGAACAGGTGTGGGAAGACTAAATGATGATTAGGGGAATAGGAACAGCTGGGAGCAGGAACGGAACGACAGAGAGAAGAGAGAGCGAGAGAGTGAGAGAGGGAGGGGGAGAGAGAGGGATAGAAGGAGGGAAAGAACCAAACAAGACCAGCAGAGGGAAACGAATAGCATGGGGAGCACAGGGACAAGACATGACAATAAATGACAAACATGACAGTACCCCCCACTCACCGAGCGCCTCCTGGCGCACTCGAGGAGGAATCCTGGCGGCAACGGAGGAAATCATCGATGAGCGAACGGTCCAGCACGTCCCGAGACGGAACCCAACTCCTCTCCTCAGGACCGTAACCCTCCCAATCCACTAGGTATTGGTGACCCCGTCCCGAGAACGCATGTCCATAATCTTATGTACCTTGTAAATAGGTGCGCTCTCGACAAGGACGGGAGGGGGAGGGAAGACGAACGGGGGTGCGAAGAAAGGGCTTAACACAGGAGACATGGAAGACAGGATGGACGCGACGAAGATGTCGCGGAAATCGCACAGCGACAGGATTGACGACCTGGGAGACACGGAACGGACAATGAACCATGGAGTCAACTTACGAGAAGCTGTCGTAAGAGGAAGGTTGCGAGTGGAAAGCCACACTCTCTGGCCGCAACAATACCTTGGACTCTTAATCCTGCGTTTATTGGCGGCTCTCACCGTCTGTGCCCTGTAACGGCAAAGTGCAGACCTCACCCTCCTCCAGGTGCGCTCACAACGTTGGACAAACGCTTGAGCGGAGGGAACGCTGGACTCGGCAAGCTGGGATGAGAACAGAGGAGGCTGGTAACCCAGACTACTCTGAAACGGAGATAACCCGGTAGCAGACGAAGGAAGCGAATTGTGAGCGTATTCTGCCCAGGGGAGCTGTTCTGCCCAAGACGCAGGGTTTCTGAAAGAAAGGCTGCGTAGTATGCGACCAATCGTCTGATTGGCCCTCTCTGCTTGACCGTTAGACTGGGGATGAAACCCGGAAGAGAGACTGACGGACGCACCAATCAAACGACAGAACTCCCTCCAAAACTGTGACGTGAATTGCGGGCCTCTGTCTGAAACGGCGTCTAACGGGAGGCCATGAATTCTGAATACATTCTCAATAATGATTTGTGCCGTCTCCTTAGCGGAAGGAAGTTTAGCGAGGGGAATGAAATGTGCCGCCTTAGAGAACCTATCGACAACCGTCAGAATCACAGTCTTCCCCGCAGACAAAGGCAGACCGGTAATGAAGTCTAAGGCAATGTGAGACCATGGTCGAGAAGGAATGGGGAGCGGTCTGAGACGACCGGCAGGAGGAGAGTTACCCGACTTAGTCTGCGCGCAGTCCGAACAAGCAGCCACGAAACGGCGCGTGTCACGCTCCTGAGTCGGCCACCAAAGCGCTGGCGAATAGACGCAAGAGTGCCTCGAACACCGGGATGACCAGCTAACTTGGCAGAGTGAGCCCACTGAAGAACAGCCAGACGAGTGGAAACAGGAACGAAAAGGAGGTTACTAGGACAAGCGCGCGGCGACGCAGTGTGCGTGAGTGCTTGCTTAACCTGTCTTTCAATTCCCCAGACTGTTAACCCGACAACACGCCCATAAGGAAGAATCCCCTCGGGATCAGTAGAAGCCACAGAAGAACTAAACAGACGGGATAAGGCATCAGGCTTGGTGTTCTTGCTACCCGGACGGTAAGAAATCACAAACTCGAAACGAGCGAAAAACAACGCCCAACGAGCTTGACGGGCATTAAGTCGTTTGGCAGAACGGATGTACTCAAGGTTCTTATGGTCTGTCCAAACGACAAAGGAACGGTCGCCCTCCAACCACTGTCGCCATTCGCCTAGGGCTAAGCGGATGGCGAGCAGTTCACGGTTACCCACATCATAGTTGCGCTCAGATGGCGACAGGCGATGAGAAAAATAAGCGCAAGGATGAACCTTATCGTCAGACTGGAAGCGCTGGGATAGGATGGCTCCCACGCCTACCTCTGAAGCGTCAACCTCGACAATGAATTGTCTAGTGACGTCAGGAGTAACGAGGATAGGAGCGGACGTAAAACGTTCTTTTAGAAGATCAAAAGCTCCCTGGGCGGAACCGGACCACTTAAAACACGTCTTGACAGAAGTAAGAGCTGTGAGAGGGGCAGCAACTTGACCGAAATTACGATTACGATAGAAATTAGCGAAACCTAAAAAGCGCTGCAACTCGACACGTGACCTTGGAACGGGCCAATCACTGACAGCTTGGACCTTAGCGGAATCCATCTGAATGCCTTCAGCGGAAATAACGGAACCGAGAAAAGTAACGGAGGAGACATGAAAAGAGCACTTCTCAGCCTTTACGTAGAGACAATTCTCTAAAAGGCGCTGTAGAACACGTCGAACGTGCTGAACATGAATCTCGAGTGACGGAGAAAAAATCAGGATATCGTCAAGATAGACAAAAACAAAAATGTTCAGCATGTCTCTCAGAACATCATTAACTAATGCCTGAAAAACAGCTGGCGCATTGGCGAGACCGAACGGCAGAACCCGGTACTCAAAATGCCCTAACGGAGTGTTAAACGCCGTTTTCCACTCGTCCCCCTCTCTGATGCGCACGAGATGGTAAGCGTTACGAAGGTCCAACTTAGTAAAGCACCTGGCTCCCTGCAGAATCTCGAAGGCTGATGACATAAGGGGAAGCGGATAACGATTCTTAACCGTTATGTCATTCAGCCCTCGATAATCCACGCAGGGGCGCAGAGTACCGTCCTTCTTCTTAACAAAAAGAACCCCGCCCCGGCCGGAGAAGAAGAAGGCACTATGGTACCGGCGTCAAGAGACACAGACAAATAATCCTCGAGAGCCTTACGTTCGGGAGCCGACAGAGAGTATAGTCTACCTCGAGGAGGAGTGGTCCCCGGAAGGAGATCAATACTACAATCATACGACCGGTGAGGAGGAAGGGAGTTGGCTCGGGACCGACTGAAGACCGTGCGCAGATCATGATATTCCTCCGGCACTCCTGTCAAATCGCCAGGTTCCTCCTGAGAAGTAGGGACAGAAGAAATGGGAGGGATGGCAGACATTAAACACTTCACATGACAAGAAACGTTCCAGGATAAGATAGAATTACTAGACCAATTAATAGAAGGATTATGACATACAAGCCAGGGATGACCCAAAACAACAGGTGTAAACGGTGAACGGAAAATCAAAAAAGAAATAGTCTCACTGTGGTTACCAGATACTGTGAGAGTTAAAGGTAGTGTCTCAAATTTGATACTGGGAAGATGACTACCATCTAAGGCAAACATGGGCGTAGGCCTGTCTAACGGTCCGAAAGGAATGTTATGTTTCCGAGCCCATGCTTCGTCCATGAAACAACCCTCAGCCCCAGAGTCAATCAAAGCACTGCATGTAGCACCCGAACCGGTCCAGCGTAGATGGACCGACATAGTAGTACAAGATCTAGATGAAGGGACCTGAGTAGTAGCGCTCACCAGTAGCCCTCCGCTTACTGATGGGCTCTGGCCTCTTACTGGACATGAATTAACAAAATGTCCAGCAACTCCGCAATAGAGGCACAGGCGGTTGGTGATCCTCCGTTCCCTCTCCTTATTCGAGATGCGAATCCCTCCCAGCTGCATGGGCTCAGTCTCAAAGCCAGAGGAGGGAGATGGTTGCGATGCGGAGCAGGGAAACACCGTTGATGCGAGCTCTCTTCCACGAGCCCGGTGACGAAGATCTACCCGTCGTTCTATGCGGATGGCGAGAGCAATCAAAGAGTCCACATCTGAAGGAACCTCCCGGGAGAGAATCTCATCCTTAACCACTGCGTGGAGTCCCTCCAGAAAACGAGCGAGCAGCGCCGGCTCGTTCCACTCACTAGAGGCAGCAAGTGCGAAACTCAATGGAATAATCCGTTATGGACCGTTCACCTTGGCATAAGGAAGCCAGGGCCCTAGAAGCCTCCCCACCAAAAACTGAACGGTCAAAAACCCGAATCATCTCCTCTTTAAAGTTCTGGAATCTGTTAGAGCAATCAGCCCTTGCCTCCCAGATAGCTGTGCCCCATTCTCGAGCCCGGCCAGTAAGGAGTGAAATGACGTAAGCAACCCGAGCTCTCTCTCTAGAGTATGTGTGGGGTTGGAGAGAGAACACAATCTCACACTGCGTGAGAAAGGAGCGGCACTCAGTGGGCTGCCCGGAGTAGCAAGGTGGGTTATTAACCCTAGGTTCTGGAGGCTCGGCAGGCCAGGGAGTAACAGGTGGCACGATTTAGACTCTGGAACTGTCCAGAGAGGTCGGAAACCTGAGCGGCCAGGTTCTCCACGGCATGGCGAGCAGCAGACAATTCCTGCTCGTGTCTGCCGAGCATGGCTCCTTGGATCTCGACGGCAGTGTAACGAGCGTCTGAAGTCGCTGGGTCCATTCCTTGGTCGGTTCCTTCTGTCATGCAGGTGAAAGAGGACCCAAAAGCGACTTAACAGAAACAGAGTTTATTAAAGTCCAAAACGGAATAACAGAAATCCTCTAGACTTGTAGAGGGGAAACAACTGGAGAAGCGGCCACAGACTGCAGGTCGCTCGGGTAGGCGCAGGCCGTAGTCGACTGAGACACCTGCTCACACGCAGCATCTGATGAAGGCACAAAACACGACAGGACAGGGTGATACACAATCACGGCAAAAACACGACAGGACAGGGCGAAACGCAATCACAGCATGGTGAATACAATACAAGGAACCGACGGGACAGGAACGGATCACAAAGGAATAAATAGGGACTCTAATCAGGGGAAAGGATCGGGAACAGGTGTGGGAAGACTAAATGATGATTAGGGGAATAGGAACAGCTGGGAGCAGGAACGGAACGACAGAGAGAAGAGAGAGCGAGAGAGTGAGAGAGGGAGGGGGAGAGAGAGGGATAGAAGGAGGGAAAGAACCAAACAAGACCAGCAGAGGGAAACGAATAGCATGGGGAGCACAGGGACAAGACATGACAATAAATGACAAACATGACAGACTTTAACGAACAAATCAAACATTTATTGTGGAACTGGGATTCCTGGGAGTGCAATTTGATGAAGATCATCAAAGGTAAGTGAATATTTATAATGTTATTTCTGACTTCTGTTGACTCCACAACATGGTGGATATCTGTATGGCTTGATTTGTTTTCTGAGCGCTGTACTCAGATTATTGCATGGTGTGCTTTTTCGGGAAAGCTTTTTTGAAATCTGACACAGCGGTCAGATTAAGGAGAAGTGTATCTATAATTCCATGCATAATAGCTGTATCTTTTGTAAATATTTATTATGTAAATTGATGTGGCTCTCTGAAAAATCACTGGATGTTTTGGAACTACTAAATATAACGCGCCAATGTAAACTCAGATTTTTGTATATGAACTTTATCGAACAAAACATACATGTATTGTGTAAGATGAAGTCCTATGAGTGTCATCTGATGAAGATCATCAAAGGTTAGTGATTCATTTTATCTCTATTTCTGCTTTTTGTGACTCCTCTCTATGGCTGGAAAAATGGCTGTGTTTTTCTGTGACCAGGTGCAGACCTAACATAATCGTTTGGTGTGCTTTCATCGTAAATCCTTTTTGAAATCGGACACTGTGGTGGGATTAACAAAAGTTTATCCTTAAAATGGTATAAAATACTTATATGTTTGAGGAATTTTAATTATGAGATTTCTGTTGTTTTGAATTTGGTGCCCTGCACTTTCACTGGCTGTTGTGATCACGTTAGCAGGATTCAAGTCATAAAGCTTGCTGTTAGCTAGCTAGCTGAAATTTGATGGCTGGCTTGCTAGCTAACATTTAACCTATTTGGTTAACTTTAGCTAGCTATGACAATCAGTTTATATTGTTAGTAACGTTACTCTATGGATTGGGATTATAGTTCACTGTTTAGCTAGCTAGCTAATGTTAACATTACATGTTTAAACAAAAGATCCCAAGTTAAAGCTTGTTATAAGCTAGCAAATGTTAGCTGATGTTAGCTGGCTGGCTGGTTAGCTAAAATTACATGTATGTAACTGTGTGTAACGTTAATGATGTTTTCTCAGAATGCCATTGCTAGTTATAGCCTAATGTTACCTAGCTAACTAGCTAACCTATTTGGTTAATTTTAGCTAGCTATGACAATCGGTTTATATTGCTAGTACTCTATGGATAGGAATTATGGTTAATTGTTTAACTGGCTAGTTAGCTAGCTAGCTACCTGTCTAAACAAAATACCCCAAGTTAAAGCTTGCTGTTAGCTAGCTAGCTAACGATAGATGGCTGGATACGTGTATGAACTGTGTGTAGTGATGTTATCTCAGAATGCCATTTCGTGTCTATTGTATAATAACGCTAAAATATTTGTACCTGAAATGTGTCTTTCAGCATCAGTAGAACATGTCTGACTCTCCTCCCCCAGTTATACAAGGAGAATGGTCTAATGCCTCCCATCAAAAAGAGAGCTGGCTCAAGCAAGCACAGGTTAAACCTGAAGCATGAGGATTTGCAGCGAGTGGTGAACTTCATCAACTATGCAGAGGACAATGCAATAGTATTACCAGGACGCCACCCAGGACACAAACACTTGGTGGATGGTTCTGCCATCCTAGGTGACAAAAGCAGCAGTGTGGCGTCTCTACACAAAATCGATGACAACACTTGGTATTTAAAGCATAAAAAAGTTTTTATTATTTAATTGACCTCCAACATGATTGGCACTACTTATATTGATCTCACATGATTTCTTCCTTCAGGAATCTGTGGAGAAAATTGCTGCCCCACATCTCAAGCACTAAGCCCAAGACAGACCTGTGCTGGCAGTGCCAGAAGAACAACTATTAGGCCTTCAGATCTTCCAATCTGCCAGACACTGTTAAGTCAGCCAAGCTGAAGAAGCAAGAACAGTATCTCCTGCTTGTTCAGAGTGAGCGGTCTGCCTTCAAGAAGATGGTTGCTGAATGCAAGACCACCTGTCAAGATCTGCAGTTGTCTCTGGGGGCCCCTACTGAACCATCAAGCAAAGACATCAGGATGCATTACCACTTTTGTTTTGCTCAACAAGTAAGCAACATTTCCTCCTGTATACTGATTGAGGACATAGATGGATAGATATATATAAACATTTGAGTGTACTGTACATCTATGTATATGGGAGGCAGGCAAATACCTTTCACTGAGTTGTGTAAAGACAGACTGACAGGGGGGAGACAATTAATTGCACTATCCTGCTGACCCTATGCAGCCAGGTCCCATCTAATATTTAACTCCTCGGAAGTGTGGCTTGCTTTTGTCTGCTGTGAAGGAATATCACAACAAGTCAACTACTTGACTGATGAAGGCATGTCATCCAGCAAAGGCAGTAGCACAGTCATCAACTACATGCACCATTTCTTCACCAACTACGGAGTTGCGGAAACACATGTGGACCTGAATAATAACTGCTGAAGCCAAAACAAGAACAAGTTTGTGCTATGGTATTGTGCCTGGCGTACCATGCACAAGCTCCACCACAGTCTGGACCTTCACTTCCTGTTCACAGGCCACACCAAGTTTGCCATTGTCTGGTGCTTCAGCCTCACCAAGCTGCGCTTCAGAAAGACCAGAGTGAACACTTTGTCTTAGACTGCTGGTGTTGTGGAGAACAGCACTGTGACAGGGGTCAACATCCCACAGCTGATTGGACTGGATGATGGTAAAGTGCTGGTGGAAAGCTATGGCTGGCAACAACACCTGACTCTGTACTTCTGGCTGCTGCTACAGATTAAGCAGTACCAGCACTTCAGGTGAATATCATTTTCATTGCATTGTATGAGGTTTTTCTTCTTATCTAAACTTGGGAGGTGAATTGATGTTGTGCAAGGTTGTAATGTCTTCTACATTTTTTGTTGTTTCCTATTTTACAGCTTAAATGCTCTGGGGCCTGGTGTTGTCGCCAAGGAGAGTTCAGACTCAGTTGGGGCCAGCTTCTGCGTAACGCTGACATCCTTCCTCCCATAGATGGTCTGCCTGTACAAGCACCACCTGGACTGGACACGACTAGACAAACGTATATTTTTGTGAAGATCGGGGAGTTTTGCGACGAAGAGGCTATGGACATGACAAGCTCTGCACCAAAGTAAAGGGCAGGACAGAAACAGGCTCTCCGAATATAGATTCCCTTGTTCATGCGTGGTTCGGACGGACCAGTCATCAGCACTTTCTGCAGTGCGTCTATTCAAATGACTCTCTCCTAATACGTTGCTGCTACTTTTTTTATCCTGCTGCTCAGCCACTTTACCCATGATGGTATGCATATAACTACCCCCTATATCAATGATATTGCTATTGCTATTTTTGTTGTACATACTGTATATTTTATTTATATTGACACTATTTCTGCTACTGCTACTATTTAAGTAATCATTTGGCCCTATCTTCTGTAGAGACCCATCCACTTAGCAAGATGTGTGACTGGGGGTTATAACATTTCCTTCACATGACCCATCAATTTAGACAAGTGTGTCTGGGTAAGCGTCATCTAATATTTAGAAAATATTTTTATCTGGACACTTTCTGTTTACCTGGAATTTATCCTTATGGATGCTACTACTTTTACCACTCTTAGTCTTAATCTTTACTACACTACTCACTGTTTAGCATGACCTTACATGTGAATCCTTAAAGAAATGGGCGGGGCTGGCTTAAGAGGGTGTGAACAATGCTGAACGAGTGTAGACAAAGGAGAGCTCTCCAGTAGGTACCACAATATTCAAAGGCCATTTTCTCAAAAGTGAGTTTACAAGTTTATTTTTACTTTCAAAGCAAAATTACTTTCCCATTGTTCCTGAAAAATGCAGTCTATGATATACCATTTTGTAGCATTGAGTCTCTACTTTTATCCAATGTTAAAAATACAATTTCAAATTTGCTACATGAGACCAATTTCAGCTGGTCGGTCACATATTATGGCAAGAATAGCTGAAATAAGCAAAACAAAAGACAGTTCATCATAACTTTAAGACATGAAGGTCAGTCAATCCGGAAACTTTCAAGAACTTAGAATGTTTCTTCAAGTTCAGTCTGGCTCATAGACCCATAGTTACCTCTGCTGGAGAGGATGAGTTCATTAGAGTTAACTGGATCTCAGATTGCAGCCCAAATAAATGCTTCACAAAGTTCAAGTAACCGACACATTGCAACATAAACTGTTCAGAGGAGACTAAGGCCTTGAATCATGCCTTCAAGGTCTAATTACTGCAAAGAAACCACTACTAAAGGACACCAATAAGATCAAGAGACTTGCTTGGTTCAAGAAACATGAGCGATGAACATTAGACCGGTGGAAACCGGTGGTTCCAACCACCGTCTCACTTTGTGAGAGTAGGTGAGAGTAGGTGATGATCCCTGCATGTGTGGTTCCCACCGTGAAGCATGGAGGAGGAGGTGTGATTGTGTGGGGGTGATTTATTTAGAATTCAAGGCACACTTAACCAGCATGGCTAGCACAGCATTCTGCAGCGATACACCATCCCATATGGGTTGCGCTTAGTGGGACTATCATTTGTTTTTCAACCGGACAATGACCCAAAACACACCTCCAGACTGTGTTAGGGCCATTTGACCAAGGAAAGTGATGGAGTGTTGCATCAGATGGCCTCTACAATCACCCAACTTCAACCCAATTGATATGGTTTGGGATGAGTTGGACCGCAGAGTGAAGGAAAAGCAGCCAACAAGTGCTCAGCATACAGTATGTGGGAACTCCTTCAAGACTGTTGGAAAAGCCTTCCAGGTGAAGCTGGTTGAGAGAATGCCAAGAGTGTGCAAAGCTGTCATCAAGTCAAAGTGTGGCTACTTTGAAGAATATCAAAAATAAAATATATTTTAATTTGTTTAATACTTTTTTGGTTACTACATGATTCCATGTGTTATTTCATAGTTTTGAAGTCTTCACTATTATTCTACAATGTAGAAAACAGTAAAAGATAAAGAAAAACTATTGAATGAGTAGGTGTGTTCAAACTTTTGACTGCTGCTGAATATATATATATATAAAATGGTGCAATTTCGAAATTGGGTAGTGTATCATCAGTTCCTCTTGTCAAGTTCGTCATTGCATACCTGGGATGTTCCCCTATGCTGGAAGGGGGGACCACAGTGAAAATGTTAGGGAACCCCTTGTCTACAGTGTTTTGTTTATTTAAGTGTTAAATATTTGGAAAAGATCAAAATCAGCCATCTAGGAGGAGATGGTGTAACAACAGATTTGAGTCGCTTACTGTTCATGCAGTTTTGAAACGATGAGATGATGTTAATTGGGATTCCATTGATTGAAGACACTTGCATTGTTATACTGATGACTCATGAGTACTGGTGTCGGACAGTGAGTGACAACTGCATGTGTAGAGATAATGATGAATGAATGATTGGCATTACTCATTAAACATAACCATGTTGGTTGTACAGTACACCAACTGTTTTTAAGGGCTAGGTGTCCCACGGACAACTTCCGGTGAAACTGGAAGGTGCGCAATTCAAATAAATAATCATACAAATTATGGATATTAAACATTTAGGTACATACAAGGGTTTTATATTGGTTGAAAGCTTAAATTCTTGTTAATCTCTGATTTGCAGCAGCTATTATAGCGTAAGCATGCTATGCGATTGTTTGAGGACGGCGCCCCACATCAAAATATCTTTCCACCGGCACAGGTTTCATAAATTCACAAATAGCGATGAAATATTTCACTTACTTTTTCAAAATCTTCCTCTGATTTGTCATCCAAAGGGTCCCAGCTATAACATTTAAGGTTGTTTTGTTTGATAAAATCCTTATTTATATCCCAAAAAGTCAGTTTAGTTTGCGCCTTCGATTTGAGTAATCCACTCGTTCAACATGCAGAGAAAGGAATCTGAAAATCTACCCCTAAACTTTGTTTCAACAAGTCAAAATACATTTATATTTACTCCTCAGATACCCTAAAATGTAATCAAACTATGATATTTCTAACAGAAAGAAGTATGTTCAATAGGATTTTAGCAGGTGTGTCCTTTCTTCATGGCGCGCGAAACACAAATTTCCAAGACAGTGTCCCTGTACTGAAACTGTATTTCTTATTTGTTTTGGAAGTTACAAGCCTGAAACCTGGGAGCTAGAATTGAGTAAGCCCTTATAATTGCCATTGTAAGAGCATGGTCTCTCTCAAAAAAATATTATGGTTGGTTTTTCTTTGGATTTTCTCCTACCATATCTATTGTGTTATATTATCCTACATTATTTTAATATTTCTACAAATTTCAAAGTGTTTCCTGTCCAATGGTATCAATTATATGCATATCCTGGTTTCAGGGCCTGAACAAAGTAAACTTACTTTGATCAGGTCATTCAGGCGGAAATTGAGAAAATAGGGTCCTAGCCCTAAGAAGTTTTTAAACAGATTATCAAAACAACACAATTCTCCTAAATAAACAAAGCAAGTGCATTACAATGTAATCCAACACTTAAATATCAATACACAGAAACAATATACAGTGCTCATAATATTGTATCCATTCATATTTAATACAGCACCTATATTTACAGTACAGTAGAAACGACAGCACTGAAGGCATTAAAACCCCATTAAAAGTGGTAAATTAAACTATTGTGGAGTGAAAATATGACTTAACCAATTGAAGGGATGGTATTTATATTGATTGGATAGCAGCTACATGATGACAGAGCAACTCAGAGGATGAGGATGTCAATACATAAGGTTGATGTGTAGCTAAGCCTAAAACAAATGTAGTGGATGTTTAAATTACATCTTTATTAACTATTCGTCCTATGCCTGTGAAATAAAAGTTGATCTGAGTATCTTAGTTATTGTTGTTGGTTAAATTAGTTCATAACTGCGTAATTACAAATTGCTTTCAAGAAATGAAGAATTAATATGTGAAAGGTCACAATTTTTCTATCAGAAACACAGAACAGAAATTGTGTTTTTTAAGGTAAGTACAGTAGCTGTTATATACATTGTACATGCATGAGTAAAGTAGATGGGTGTAGCAGCTGTGTATGTGTGAGATTGTAACTTCATATAATATGTACATATACACTGGCTTGCGAAAGTATTCACTCCCCTTGGCATTTTTCCTATTTTGTTGCCTTACAACCTGGAAATAAAATAGATTTTGGGGGAGGTTGTATCATTTGATTTACACAAATGCACAAAGTTACACAAATTTACACAAATGCCTACCACTTTGCAGATGCAAAATATTTTTTATTGTGAAACAAACAAGAAATAAGACAAAAAACTGAAAACTTGAGCGTGCATAACTTTTCACCCTCCCCCAAAGTCAATAAATTGTAGAGCCATCTTTTGCAGTGATTACAGCTGCAAGTCCTGGGGTATGTCTCTATATAGCTTGGCACATCTAGCCACTTAGATTATTGCCCATTCTTCAATGCAAAACTGCTCCAGCTCCTTAAAGTTGGATGGCTTCCACTGGTGTACAGCAATCTTTAAGCCATACCACATATTCTCAATTGGATTGAGGTCTGGGCTTTGACTAGGCCATTCCAAGACATTTAAATCTTTCTCCTTAAACCACTTGAGTGTTGCTTTAGGAGTATGCTTAGGGTCATTGTCATGGTGGAAGGTGAACCTCTGTCCCAGTCTCAAATCTCTGGAAGACTGATACAGGTTTCCCCTCAAAATTGTCCCTGTATTTAGCGCCATCCATCATTCCTTCAATTCTGACAAGTTTCCCAGCCCCTGCTGATGAAAAACATCCCTACAGCATGATGCTGCCACCACCATGCTTCACTGTGGAGATGGTGTTCTCGGGGTGATGAGAGGTGTTGGGTTTGCACCAGACATAATGTTTTACTTGATGGCCAAAAAGCTCAATTTTGTCTAATCTGACCAGAGTACCTTCTTCCATATGTTTGGAGAGTCTCCCACATGCCTTTTGGCAAACACCAAACATGTTTGCTTATTTTCTTCTTTAAGCAATGGATTTTTTCTGGCCACTCTTCCGTACAGCCCAGCTGTGTGGAGTGTACATCTTGAAGTGGTCCTACGGACATATACTCCAATCTCCGATCTGGAGCTTTGCAGCAGGGTTATCTTTGGTCTTTGGTCTCTTTGTTGCCTCTCTGATTAATTCCCTCATTGCTTGAGTTTTGGTGGGTGGCCCTCTCTTGACTGGTTTGGTGTGGTGCCATAATCTTTTCATATATGAATAATGGATTTCATGGTGCTCCGTGGGATGTTCAAAGATTCTGATGTTTTTTTTTTATAAACCAACCCTGATCTGTCATGTTTTGTCTTATATTGTCTTGTCATTTTGCTTTTCCTTTGTCCCTGACCTGTTTGGCTCCCAGAGCATATTCCTAATCAATCATTTAGTCTTCATGGTGCCTCAGATGCTGCGTGGTGAGCAGGTGTCTGAGTCTGCTACGGTCAAGTGCCTTGCAACCTGCAGTTTATTTGGTGGGGCCCCTTGTTTACTGGTGTTCATGGTGCCGCTTGCTTGGTGGGGCCCCTTGTTTACTGGTGTTGTGGAATCTGGGGCCTTTCAGAACAGGTGTATATAGATTAGATTGCACACAGGTGGACTTTATTTAACTAATTATGTGACCTCTAATTATGTGCATGCACAACTTTTCCATTTTTAATTTTTTAATTCTTTAAACAAGTTATTTTTTTCATTTCAGTTCACCGATTTGGACTATTTTGTGTATGTCCATTACATGAAATCAAAATTAAAATCCACAGGTTGTAATGCAACAAAATAGGGATAACGCCAAGGGGATGAAAACCTCTGCAAGGCACTATACTCTGTCTGTGTCTAAAAGTAATATTAAGAACAGTAACATTCAGGTTCATCATGAGCACTTGGTACCTGTTTGACTTGTCAGACTCAGTGGTAAGATCCTGTTTCCCTATTGAGGAGGCCCACATACCAGTGATGTACTGTAGGTAAGCCAAACCTCGTGGACCAGCTACAGTAATAGGAGTCTTTAGAGAAAACAGGGTGCAGAGAGAAAGCCTTCCAAACATGGACCCAGCCTGCCCAGCTCGTCTGTCTGTCCAACCTTTTAGGAGCAGTGCAGCTACGTGGCAGCAACAGAAAACTAATATTCCACCCTATACTAAATTTGACTTGTTTTAAAGGTTCTTGTAGTGTTCTTACACTCACATACTCTCATATACAAGTTACTGACAAAATCATGGGAACACTTGAATAAATGAAGGATGCAAAGTATATTGAAACCAGGTGCTTCCACACAGGTGTGGTCCCTGAGATAATTAAGCAATTAAAATCCCGTCATTCTTAGGGTCATGTATATAAATGCTGGGGAGGACATTATTTTGCAGACCATGGCTATGCCCCCATAGGATGACAATGCCCCCATCCACAGGGCATGACTGGTCATTGACTGGTTTGATAAGCATGAAAATGATGTAAACTATATTTATTTATTTTTATTTAGCTAGGCAAGTCAGTTAAGAACAAATTCTTATTTACAATGATGGCCTACACCGGCCAAACACGGACGACGCTCGGCCAATTGTGCACCGCCCTATGGGACTCAAATCACGTCCGGTTGTGATACAGCCTGGATTCTAAACCGGGTGACTGTAGTGACACCTCTAGCACTGAGATGCAGTGCCTTAGACCGCTGCGCCACTCGGGACATGGTTGTCTCAGTCACCAGATCTCAACGCAATTGAACACTTATGTGAGATTCTGGAGCATTTTCCACCACCATCAACAAAACCCCATATTATGGAATTTTTCGTAGAAGAATGATGTCACATCCCTCCAACAGACACTTGTGGAATCAATGCCAAGGTGCATTGAAGCTGTTCTGGCTTGTTGTAGACCAACACCCTATTAAGACACTTTATGTTGGTGTTTCCTTTATTTTGGGATGTATATTGTACATACTCTCATTCTCACACACCCTCTCTGCTAAATAAATAGGCATTGTTTTAGCTCCAGGACTTGCCTCGTGTGTTTCTGTGTGAGTTTGGTTTGGTGTGTGTGTGTGTGTGTGTGTGTGTGTGTGTGTGTGTGTGTGTGTGTGTGTGTGTGTGTGTGTGTGTGTGTGTGTGTGTGTGTGTGTGTGTGTGTGTGTGTGTGTGTGTGTGTGTGTGTGTGTGTGTGTGTGTGTGTGTGTGTGTGTGTGTGTGCGTGTGTGCGCATGTGTGTGTGTGTTTGTGTATTTGCTTGCATGTGCATATGTGTGAGAACCCTGCGAAAGTACTATGGTCATTACATGCTAGTGCCAGAGCCACATGTAGCAAATACATATTGCTGACCCAGGGCGTTTTTTTGTCCTCTTCCTCTACTCCCCTCTCCACTTCCCCTCTCTCCACTCTCCACAGTCTTTAGAATTCAGCTATATCCTGAAGTTGGCGTCCAGGCCAATGACATAAGATAATTTGGTTTTGGGGGTGGGGGTGACATTTTAAAAATCGTTGTCCCAGCCAGAATTGTCATCTGGGGGTGGGTCTTCCTTGTCCTCTGGGAAGTTGTCAAAGTTACTCGTGTCCATTGGTGATATCACCTGATTGACAGAAAAAGACAGACAGTATTGAGCCACTTGAAACCCTGAAGAAAGCAGCTTGTTGATGAAATGTTGGTTTGTGACTTACATTAGGGATGACAGGGGGTGTCAGCGTTCCTTTTCTGAGACCTTCCCAGTTAAAGCCCTCAAACCATCTGGAAATGTATAGAAATTGTTAAAGAAACTGTCCAGTGAAAATCTCTAATGTTGCTGACAAAGCATAAATAAAATAAAAAAATATAATCCCACCTCAAACTTCTATCTCAAACAGACTGTTTAAAAAAATGCTTTCTATTTCCTCATAGAGGATGATGTCATTCTCCTGAGGAGGATGAGCTGGCCAAACAGCTGTCTACTTGCATTAATATTGCTAAAGACTGGTATACGCCAACACCATTCTGTTTTCTGGGCTACGCCCACACCATTCCAAAAAAGAAAAATTGCTTTTTAACATACTTAGTTTCTATTTTTCTAGAAGGAAAACTATTTAACTCATCTTGTAATTAATTACAGGTCATATCTCATAGAAATCTGGAAACACTAAATAGTTACTTTAAATATATAAATGTGGGAAGATGAGTAGAATAATATGGCTATCCATGAACTTACTTGTGCTTTTGGATGTCTTTGACACCGTTTTTCAAGTTTCCTAGTCTTTCCGAAGGATTGTCCCTAAAATGGACACATCATCATTAATACTCTTGTTAACACTAAAATTACATTAAACAGTAATTGTTGAGGGTGGACAAAATGGTCTGCGACTCACCTGCATAGTTTTTTTATTAAGTTGGCAGCGTTTTTGGTGATCTTCTTTGGAAATTCGATCATGTCAATGCCCCTCAAGATGATGTTATATGTCTTCATGGGATCAGGGCCAGAGAAGGGAGGGCTGGAAGACAGGGGTGGAGATAGACACTCACATGTATACCTTTCTCAGTTAGCATCTGGCCTTCCACTTCCATTGAAGATGATCAGGTTTGTCTGTACCTGCCGGTGAGGAGCTCAAACATGAGGATTCCTAGAGACCAGTAGTCAGCTGAAATGTCATGGCCTTTGTTCAGAATGATCTCTGGTGCCACGTATTCTGGTGTTCCACAGAACGTCCACGTTTTCTTCCCAAACTCGATCTTCTTGGCAAAGCCAAAGTCCACCTATACAAAGGACATGTGAAATACATTCTTAAGAGGTAACCTGCAGTGTTAATCGTTCAAAGGGTTAGAGGTTTAGGTCATCAAGCTTTGAATCCACAATGTTGTGTGTCTCTTACTAGCTTGGCATAGCCCTTGTGGTCCAGTATAAGGTTCTCTGGTTTAAGGTCTCTGTAGATGATGCCTTTGGAATGTAGGTAGGCGAATGCTTCCACCACACACGCTGTGTAGAACCTTGTGGTTGAATCCTCAAACGAACCCCTGGAAAAGGAAGTGACAATGACCTCTTTAAAATAAGTCACATTTTTGACAGGCACACATCGGCCAGATCTTCCATAGTCTCACTGAAACACATATGGGCACAATGACATTAGTTTAAATATTGACCATTTAAGGCTCACCGGTCTCTAAGAATGGTCCACAGCTCTCCTCCCAGACAAGCCTCCATCAGCATGTAGAGGTACTTACTGTCCTTAAACGTCCTGTACAGTCTGAATACAAAACACAGAGGGTGTGTCCTCTGTAGGATTGACTGTGAATGAAAAGTGTGTCTGTGGAAAGGCGTTGCATGCATGTCTCTACCTGACAATGAAGTCAGAGTGGGCCTCCTGCATGATGAGTTTCTCAGAGCGGATATGGTCTTGCTGCCGCGTGTCCACAATGTGACGCTTCTTCAGGATCTTCATGGCAAACGTCTTCACCTCATCACTTTTCAGCTGAACCTGTCGACACAGGAGAGAGGAGAGCTCTGTCAGCTCTAAGCAATGGTTAAATTAAACATCAATGCAATACAATGTACAGTGCCTTCAGAAACTATTCAGACCCCTTGACTCTTTCCACATTTTGTTGTGTTACAGCCTTATTCTAAAATGGATTAAATAGATGTTTTTCCTCAGCAATCTACACACAATACGCCATAATGACAAAGTGAAAACAGGTTGTTAGAAATACCTTATTTACATAAGTATTCAGACTCTACGTTGAGCTCAGGTGCATCCTGTTTCCATTGATCATCCTTGAGATGATTCTACAACTTCATTGTAGTCCACCTGTGGTAAATTCAATTGATTGAACATGAGTTTGAAAGGCACACACCTGTCTATATAAGGTCCCACAGTTGACAGTGCATGTCATAGCAAAAACCATGCCATGAGGTTGAAGGAATTGTCCATAAAGACAAGATTGTGCTGAGGCACAGATCTGGGTAAGGGACGGCAAAAAAATTATGCGGCATTGAAGGTCCACAAGAACACAGTGGCCTCCATCGTTCTTAAATGGAAGAAGTTTGGAACGACCAAGACCCTTACTAGAGCTGGCCGCCCGACCAAACTGTGCAATCGGGGAAGAAGGGCCTTGGTCAGGGAGGAGACCAAGAACCAGATGGTCACTCTGACAGAGCTGGACACATGATCATTGTCAGCACCCCAAATACATGTGTGCGAAGCTTGTAGCGTCATACACAAGAAGATTTGATGCTGTAATCGCTGCCAAAGGTGCTTCAATAAAGTACTGAGTAAAGGGTCTAACTACTTCTGTAAATGTCATATTTCAGTTTTTTATATTCTATAAACTAGCAAAGCTTTCTAAAACCCTGTTTTTCTTTGTCATTATGGGATATTGTGTAGATTGTGTTGATTGTGTTGATGAGGGGGGACAATTATATGTAATCAATTTTAGAATAAGGCTGTAACGTAACAAAATGTGGAAAAGTCAAGGGGTCTGAATACTTTCCAATGGCACTGTAAAGTGGCAGCTTAGCCTCTTACGCTTCCAAGTGTGGACGTCCCACACTCTTCACTAAAGTAGATTCCAGAAGAGTGAACAATCCCTTTACAAGTCAGAATGTTAAATAAACTTCATTTGAACTTTGCCATTTGTCCACTAAATCCGTCGTTATGCCGTTGGAAATGTGAAACAAAATATCCACAGGAAAGTGTCATTAAACCGACTTCTAAATACAGAAGGTTTGTTTGTTCACCTGAGGTAGGCACACACATTGTAAATATATGCTTGCGATGCATGTATACTAATCAAGCACATGCAGGTGTTTGCACGGTTTTGCGCATGTGCCAGGTAACAGAGATCTCAATGGTAGTAACAGCATTAAAAAAAGTTGGTTTAATTATACTTTTCTGTGGATATTTTCTCTCATATTTTTTGCATAAGGACCACCCACATGGACAACTGGCAGAGGAAGTTCAAATGACAGTTTATTCAACATTCAACACAGGTCTATATAAGGCACCTTTCGTAAAGCTATAGCTTGATATTAGGTCAGGAGACCTGCAATTGGCAGCTGTGGTTCCTACCAGCTCTACACGGCCAAAGCCACCAACCCCCAGTGTGTCGATGATGTTGAAGTCAACCAGATTGAGGTTGGAGAAGAAAGAATTCTCTGCTTCGTACCTACAGGTAAAGACAAGGACATGTTAATTCAATTGAACTGTCACCCTCCCCTCATCCAAGACACAGGGCCATTTTCCACATGCCCAGTCGCCGATATCCCCAACTCCCAGTGTCTTCTCTTGTTTATTGTTTAATCCAGTGGACCTTATCAGCTCAATGGTGTGATTGGGAGAATCAGTACATATATAGGCCCGAGACCTCAGGATAAAAGGTTTCTGGGTCAACCAAACCAGAGGATCTTCAACACCTTCGGTCTCTGTTCCCTGAGAAATTAAGCTAATTGATTGCACACAAAATTGTCATTTGAATTTATAGGATACATATAATTTTCAATAAATATAGTACCTAACATCCTATTTGGACCAAAAAAAACAAATCGAACAATGAGTAAGACATTAGGAATCCAAAGAAATGGTCCTAATTCCTTGTGAATTTGTTTTTTTCCCATGTTCAGAGAAATTAATAATTGAATATGTTGGGTTTCTGTCCCATCCTACATCCTGATATTACCAGGTTCGTCTGACCACTAGATGGTGCTGTTCCTGCTATTAGGTGATACAAAACGTATAGTTTGAAGAATCCTTTGAATGTTAAAGGGATTTTCACTGAAATTTCAAATTGCATATTATTTCCTTACCATGTAAGAAGTCTATGGACAAGGTATTACATGCGTTGGTTTTGTTCACTTCCCCACTACCCCACCCCACAAATGGTACCTATATTAGCATTTTCAGGCTTCATATCCAAATCATCTATAAGTAACATTAATTGTGTTACAAAATGCATTTTATTAAGATACTTTAGGATGATTTGAACATGAAGCGTGAAAATGCTAAAATACAGTAGGTACCATTGACTTGCATTGATTTGTGCCACAAGTGCTAAAAAGTTAGCATCTGAAACAGTGACCCAAAAAAACAAAGCATAGGTTGCTGTCATACCTTGCCAATAGTCTGCTAACAGGGTTAGTAAACCAATGTCATTTTGTAATTTGGGTGAACTATCCCTTAAACATTGAGGAGTTTGGGGGGATTCTTAAAAAAAAAAATAGCAGGAACAGCACCATCTAGTGGTCAGACAAACCTGGTAATATCAGGATGTAGGATGGGATATAAACCCAACAACTTTAATTACTCATTTCTCTGAACAGGGGGAAAAAACATCACCAAAATCACTGGGAACACATTACATAGGATGCTGAAACACTACTCTGAGCCGCAGCTCAATACTACTTGTATGGATCCTGAGTGTCGTAGTGGCCTAACGCACTGCATCACAGTGCTAGAGAAGTCACTACAGACCCGTGTTCGATCCCGGGCTGTATTACAACCTCCCGTGATTGGGAGTTGCATAGGGCAGAGCACAATTGGCCCAGAGTCGTCCGGGTTAAGGAAGGGGGGGTTTGGCCGGGGTAGGCTGTCATTGTAAATAAGAATTTGTTTTTAACTGACTTGCCTAGTCAAAGAAAGGTTGAATATTTGATTTTTATTTCTATATTTTTTTAATATGCTATGAATCCTATAAATTAAAATGGCCAATTTGGATGTAATCAATGAGCTTTATTTTCCAGGGATCAAATTTAATTTCAACAAAATAATGTTGCAGCAAGCTATTTCAGAACAATCTGAGATGGTGGTTGTCAAAATCCTCTTCCTTGTGCTTTTTGAGGTAGAACTACCCAGTTGTCTCCTCTCCCTGTCAAGAGTGTCACAAGTCAAGGGGTGATGGTTGAGGCCAGGAATTTTTCCTGACCAAGTGCCCTGAGGAGGGATGCGCAATAGCTCAATTCAGCCCTACCTCAGTCAATAGCTCATTTGATGTTGTAAGACTAGTTAATGGCCACTAGATGGCAAACTTGTACCATTACATTCACAGGTAAAAGACTGCAACAGCTAAACCAAACTATTATTTCTGCAGTTGAGAATGAAAGTAAGAATAAATTCATTAACATGTGTAGAATTGCAGAGAATTGCAGATATTCTGAAAAACAATTAGTTATTCTATACAAGTGTGATGAAACAAATACATGCACCCCCCTGTTTCTGTTTCTAGACAAATTCATTTTGAGAGATGAGATCTTTTATGACATACAACAATAGAACACAACATTTTGTATTGTATACAACAACCTTCAGTCCAACTGCACAACCTGGGATGGAATTATTCTGAAAGACATTAACAATGTATCATATTGAACATGATACAACATATTGTCCAGTAGGTTTCAGGACAGACTCCATTCACTGTCAGTCTCAAACGGAGGCCTCATGACAGTGACCAACACCAGTCTCTCTCTCCATTATCAACCTTTTTCCAGGAAGTAAGCATAACAGTGAACAGTTATTTTGATTTATACTTCCCCCAAAAATACATTTCAGTTTGAGAGGCTGACATTTCAAATGTACCATACACTATGAGGTACACAAAATAACTGTATGTAAGGTTTACGAAAACAGATTTAAATTTCCCATACTGACTTTCAACAAAGAACGAAATACTACCAAAAGAGTTCCCAAAGCTGTCATGAAACCATGTTTAATCCACAGTTTATGGTTTAAACCACGGTTTTTGTTTCTCCTCAATTTGTCTCACAAGATTACCCTGTTCTGAGCTGGCATCCTTTTATGCCAACAACAACACACCACAGCACCAAGGTGCCCCTTTACTATGGTGCCTGGTGTCTGGTGCTATGCTCCTGCTTCCACGGTTACAGATGACAGATTGGTTCCTCCAAGGGGTGCGGTAGAGGTCACAACTTTCACTTCCTGGTCTGTCACCAGAGAATTGCGTTGTTTTGTAACAGACCTTAGGTCGACCAAACCTCAAAGCCAAGTAAGGCCAGCTATCAAAATGAGTAAATAAATGCGATTTACCTCGCCTTGACCTCAGCATCCTCACAGCCTTTACTGGACACCTCCTCCAACCCTCCAATCAGGTGCTTGAATGAGCTGCAGCACAGGAATTGAAACAGTGTTTGTGAGAAATGTTATATGTGTTCAAGACATTGATCCCATTCCATTGAAGAAGCTGTTATATCTTGATATATACTGTATGTATTGTTGCCTCTTTAAGTAATCACACCAGTTGTCTAAATGACAAAAACATTGCTAATTGGTGTTTTGGTCCATTAACTGTGGCATAACAGCCCCTTGGTATTTGTGATTGATAGCACATACTTAATAAGCAGGTATCTAAAGATATCCCTATATAGATAGACACTTATTCTCCATATGACTCATCTAGTGCAGCAGTGTATTGCATATTTATAGTACATATGAAACCTTTATGAATGTTCAATAAACCTTTATAAGGTTGTTGTTTGAAGTGATAACCACTTGGTCTCACTTTACAAGACCCCAAGACCATCTGTTTACCTTATAATAACCGGATCCCTACACATATCATCTCTATTTGGATGTGCTTGAAACCTCGACCCATAAATCATTAAGCTAATACACATGAATATGAAGATGATGCATAATATTGATAACAAATGATTGAAATTGAGATGTTTACAGCTGAAACACCAGCTGACAACCCTGGCTGACAAGGTTAAATCTTCTTCCCAAAAATACACACAGGAGCGCACACGCATGCAAGCACGCACATCTGTGCTGGAATTTCCTTCTCACCATTATCCCTTGACTCTTATTCTTTTTCTCTTTTCTTCCCTCTCTTCCCTCTCCTTCCTTCCAGAAAAATAGCAGGCTGCCTGCCACCCGTAACCTCTCCCTCACTCTGGCTCCAAACCAACATATATGGTAACATATATGGTAAGCTGGCTATTTGAGGTGAGAGAGCATTTGGAGTCACAGACAGAGAGACAGAACATAATAATCACCACTCTCATTCAGATGACTCACTCACTAAGACACAGGGTTGCCCATTAGAGGCCTACTCCATTACAGGGGCTCAACTGATATCACCCAGCCTTGCTCTTGCATTACAGCAAACTCATATCCTGCATGATGTTAGTGGTGACACAATGACAGACCATGATTTAATAATGAGACCTTGTTTAACTGAAAGCCAACGCCTGCACACCCGCGGGAAAATGTCATTAGCATCATAAAAAAATCCCCATCAAAATCCATCTGTTTAAACTAAAGGTGATTTTTTACATGGGCTGCATCTCAATCTACCGCATCCACTAATGGCGGCCTGCCGCATCTGCATGGAAGGTGGCCAAGCTATTGCATTGTTTATCAGACCATGAGACATCCCGAGAGACTGTCTTTTCACGAAAACGCCTGTAGCGTCCGAGAAGTTTGGGCTAAACACTAAAATGACCCCTCTATGGAAAGGTGAGACTCTCACGAACACGTACATGTTTTGACCTAGGGCACCCACAAGCCTCACAAGACTCGTCTGATGGTAGCCCGGTTCCTGTTTAAAAAATTGATAGAAGTACAGTATACGTGGATGTAGTTTAGTGTCCCAATTATTGTTTTTTTTTACATGGGTAAAAAAAGAAAATCCTGATCTTTCTCACATCTCTCAGATATAGGACACTCAAAAACGTTGACTATATGCTTTTCCATGGATGAATCTGTTATGCAGTACATATCTATTGGATAATAGCAGTAAGGCCAAATTCAATGTTTCATCAAATAATGTTTTAATTATTTTTTTAAATGATACCTAAAGGGGTCCTAAAATTCAAGAACAAAAAGATAAATGGTACGACCATTTAATTCCATATGTTCGCTTAGTAGAACCCCCACAGCTTAGACTCTCAATGAATAATGCCACTTACTGTACATATCTTGTAGATCAACATTCATTTATTTTGAAATAATGTGATTAATTCAATAAGTGGTCCTGTATGGTTCAGTTGGTAGAGCATGGTGTTGGCAATGTCAGGATTGTGGGTTTGATTCCCAGGGCCACTGATACAAAGAATGTATGCACGCATGACTGTAAGTCACTTTGGATAACAGTGTCTGCTAAATGGCATTTGCTATGTGATATTGTAGACCAAATTATCAAAAGAATTTCAGAATACAAAAGTAGGTACTGAGGATGTTTTGAACACTCACTCTCTGTCAATGACCAGACATGTCACGGTCTCTGCAGCGATGACGTTTGCTGATCTGATGTCCTCCCTGGAACACACATACATCATTAGTAACACACATTACACAGAATACAGCAGCACTTTATTTGATCAAACATTAAAGACTTGGATTATGTTTCAAATGAAAAATAGTTATTACACAATAAAAAACAATTTGTTCCTAATTTTGATAAATCATTAAAAAAACAGCTTTACAATCAATATCATTTATAATTTGACACATAAAAAAACACAGACTTTCCCATAGAAACATTTCATCATATAATTATAAAGCTTTGTTTTGACAAATACATGGACATCAGCGACAGGTAATGGTAACAAAAGTATAACCAGTTTCACTCTGTATCATCAATATCCTCTTCTTCCGAGGATTTATCTGCCCAGTCGCTCTCAGAGTCTTAGTCATCCCTGGACTCTAAAGCCATCTAGACTAGGTCCTCACACACAGACTGTATCACTGTGCACAGTCAAATCTACACTTGTTGCTGTCCATGCAAGCTGTCTACACACACTTGCAGATCTCAGAGTCAAGTGATACCACTCTAAGACACAATGAAACCTATTCTACTTCATCCAAATTCATAACAGGAAAACCCTGTTGCCAAAAGACGAGCATACACTAAATACAGTAAAAAACAAGAATGTAATCAAGCTCTACTCCAGACCGGTGAGAATGCATACCACCATTAGAGCTGTTGACATGTCAGTGAAGTCACACTCTAGTGTCGCACTCTAGTGTCAAAGCAGGGGAGGAATGACCCATATGTATTCGCAGCTACGCAACTTATTTCACATGGACCAAGGTGACAAGTCCTCCTCATGCCATCCAGCCTCCTTATACACCCCCCCACCACCACCACCACCCACTTTCCAAACATACACACACACACACACACACACACACACACACACACACACACACACACACACACACACACACACACACACACACACACACACACACACACACACACACACACACACACACACACACACACACACACACACACACACACACACACACACACACACACACACACACACACTCCCTATCTGAAAAGGTCACAGCTGCTGGAAACGAAAGGGTTTCTCCAGTGGAAAAGAGAGGAGAGGAGAGGAGAGGAAAATAGTCAATCATTTCGGAGTGCTGGGGTAAATATGGGGTAAAGAGAGATGGGGCTTTTCTCACATGGGTATGCACAAGGCATGTGGAGGAGGGAGGCTGAAGGGGTAGGAGGAGGATATTAAGTGAACCAAATCCAGTCCCTGAGTGGTACATACTAGTACCTGCCTAAACACCTGCTCAGTGTGAATTGTGACTATGTGCCAAATATAGCCCCTATGCCATTGTGGTACTGTTGTCAACAGTGTTTTGGCAGATACACCTGTCTCAAAAGGACTGGGTACATTTATTGGTCCTTTTCCATGTTGAAGAAAATGCACACAAACACACACACATGCACACACATGATATCCCTGTGAGTCCCTTATTGCTTTCTATCTCAGACAATGAACAGAGCCCTTTACCCTAACTACTACATACACACAGAGACTAAGCTGCCAGCTGTGCTAATTTGCCTCATAAAAAGGTATTATTTACACACCATGGTGATTCCTTTTCATTAAGACACCAACAACCCAATACAGCCCGGCGGGTGGGATAGAAATCGTGGACCTTAGTGGATCCTGTTCATTTATTTTGTTGCTGTCAAATTGTTGATACTGACAACCGTAGTTGAATAACAATTTCTGCTGTCTGTTTTTAACCTCTTCAAATCATTTATTTGCATCTTCACATTTGCTTGTAAAAAAAAGAGCGAGAGAGACACAGAGTGAGAGAGAGAGGGACATAGAACGAGAGAGCGAGAGAGGGAGAGAGAGAGAAAGAGAGAGACAGAGAGAGAGAGCAGCTGCATGTTTCTGAAATGTCCTTTAGAGCAGCACAGCAGAGAGCCGGCCGGCGGTGTTCATTTACATTTGAACGTTTTAATTCAACTGGTAATTGGATGGTGCTCCGGTGTCCCAAGGAGGGGTTTATGGAAATACAGACTGGGGTGGGGTCTGAGACCAGCAACAATCAAATTGTTTCCATTTTCTGTCAACGAAACCACACTCTTTAAAAATCTCTCATCCTCTACTGACACTCCAATCCACCCACACACATGAATGCACTCACACACACACACACACACACACACACACACACACACACACACACACACACACACACACACACACACACACACACACACACACACACACACACACACACACACACACACACACACACACACACACACACACACACACACACACACACACACACACACACACACACACACACCCGAAGGAAGGACAGAACGGTGCAGCATAGAACACATTGTCTGAACTGTTGATGAATCTAGACCTCAAATGGGAGCTCAATGGTAAGAAGAATATGACATCAGATATTGTGCTGACCTATCAGGGACACAAAAAAAGTGTTTCCCTTTTCCTAGAACATCTATTAACGAGATGAATGTACATGATACACTCTCTTCCTAGGTTATAGTATCAAATCAAACGTTATTTTTTTTTAAAAAGTAAGAGTTCAGCGAAACACGCAAAGTCAAGTTTTTAAGAAAAGCCTCTGTTACGTAGGCTCTGAGTGTGTATTCCTGTGCGAGGGGGCACCTTGAAGGCATAAACAGTGCTGAGTCAGTGGAGGATGATCTCACGACTTCTGCCGAAGTCGTTACCTCTCCTTGTTCGGGCGGTGCTCGGCGTTCAACGTCACCGGTCTTCTAGCCATCATTGATCCTTTTTTCATTTTCCATTGGTTTTGTCTTGTCTTCCCACACACCTGTTTTCAATCCCATTCATTACCTGTTGTGTATTTAACCCTCTGTTTCCCCTCATGTCTTTGTCAGAGATTGATTTGTTGTCAGTGTAGTGTGATTGTTTGTATAGGTGCGCGTCGGGTCTTCGTACCCATGTTTTGTTTGTGCATTTATTGTTATGGAGCATACTCGTGGAACTTTATTAAAAGACTCCATATTTAAACTCCATTTGACTCTCCTGCGCCTGACTTCCCTGCCACCTATTACACCTATGCGTGACAGATGATCTGAAAGTTAGTCGACTCAAAGACACCTATCAATGGTTGGTTGCAGTCGGCTTAGAGCCGTCCTAACACTGAAATGATCACAGTGGGGATTGATGCGGTCTGTAGGGGCGATGGGCCAGGGTGACTGTGGGTTCTGTGTGAAACACGGTACTTGGTGAAGCCCTACTGGAGAAATAAAAACCTTGTTCAGAAAAGTGTCTAAGTGACCCTCAGAAGTGGTGAAATCCAATTATTTTAAATATGCAGCCAGGTATGCCCTGGGATACTCTGTGTGAGTGTTTTATAAAAGTGTTCTGTGTGGACGCGGTAGGTTGACTCTGTGTGGGTAACCTTTCAATTATGTTCTGTGTGAGTGGTCTGACCAATCCTGTGTGGATGGCTATTTAGTAATGTTCTGAGTGAGTATTTGATCAATCCTGATGATCATGAAAGGTTTGTGTGAGCCTGAGATAAATAATAATAAGTAGATAAGTTAACTTCTTCGAGATAGGGGGCAATCTTTTAATTTTTGGATAAAAAACGTTCCCGTTATAAACAAGATATTTTGTCACGAAAAGATGCTTTGGAAAGAAAAAACTCTGACGTTTCCAAAACTGCAAAGATATTATCTGTGAGTGCCCCAGAACTAATGCTACAGGCGAAACCAAGATGAAATTTCATACAGGAAATGCCCCAGATTCTGAAAGCGCTGTGTTCCAATGTCTCCTTATATGGCTGTGAATGCGCCAGGAATGAGCATGCACTTTCTGTCGTTTCCCCAAGTTGTCTGCAGCATTGTGACGTATTTGTAGGCATATCATTGGAAGATTGACCATAAGAGAATACATTTACCAGGTGTCCGCCCGGTGTCCTGCGTCAGAATTATTGCGTAATCTCCAGGTCCATTTCTTCAAAGGAGAAACCAAACTGCCACGAATGATTTATCATCGATAGATATGTGAAAAACACCTTGAGGATTGATTCTAAACAACGTTTGCCATGTTTCTGTCGATATTATGGAGTTAATTTGGAAAAAAAGTTTGCGTTGTAATGACTTAATTTTCTTTTTTTTTCTTACCCAAACGTGATGAACAAATAATTTTGGGAAAAACGGAACATTTGCTATCTAACTGAGAGTCTCCTCATTGAAAACATCTAAAGTTCTTCAATGGTAAATTATTTTATTTGAATGCTTTTCTTGTTTTTGTGAAAATGTTGCATGCTGAAGGCCAGGCTTAATGCTATGCTAAGCTATCAATACTCTTACACACATGATTGTTTAGCTATGGTTCAAAAGCATATTTTGAAAATCTGAGATGACAGTGTTGTTAACAAAAGGCTATTTTCATTTCCCTAAAAGATCCATATAGCACGCACGATCGATTTTGTATTTCCACTCGTTCAATTGCAAAAAAAGGAATCTGCGAAAATCTCAACCTAAACATTGTTTGAACGAGTCAAATCACGTTCATATCTATTCCTCATAGATCCTAGAAGGTAACAAGACTTCACTATTTCATTAGGGTTTGTAGTATATCCTATATGACACCATATTTGGTCAGAGAGCGATGCCTACATGGTACGCCGATGACGTAGGCGGTAATTCACTTGAAAGGCTGTATCTTTGTCAAATATATTTACATGGTTGCCCAGCTCATTGGCTATGTCGTAAAATGTAGGTATTAACCTTGTACGACAGCATGATTTTCATTTTGGACAATGATTATAAGGATATTCAGAGTTATGAACACTGGTTGTTTGCAAATGTTGAACTTATAATATGGCTACAAATACTTGGAAAGCTAAATCAAGGTCCAAGTATACAGATTTGACGATATTCTTGCAGAAAAATTGAATTTGAATGCAAATGTCTCCTTCACAATTTGTCCAAATGGACTTCACACTAAGTCTTGTAGGTCAGTCATTCTTCAAGTTACACATCTGAAATTTTGCACATACACTGCTGCCATCTTGTGGACACTAAAACCAGAGTGATGGCTGGAACGATGACCTTTCTCTTGCATTTCAAAGATGGTGGTAGAAAGAGACTGGTTGTTTTTTCTTTGTATTTTCTTCAACCAGATCTACTGTGTTATATTCTCCTACATTCAATTCACATTTCCACAACCTTCAAAGTGTTTCCTTTCAAATGGTACCAATAATATGCATATCCTTGCTTCAGGGCCTGAGCTACAGGCAGTTAGATTCGGGTATGTCATTTAGGCGAAAATTGAAAAAAAGGTGGCTATCCCTAAGAGGTTTTAAGTGTGTTTGGGAACAGTACTGTGTGAATGTGATATGAGAGCTGTGTGAGCGTGGTAATAAGTTGGTTAATAAGTGTTGATAAAATGTTGTTTTGGGATTCCATCCATCACTGCCCATTACATAATATCTCCGGGTGGTATTGAGAGAGGGATGCTATTTTAGAAAGTAGAGGCAAGTCTATAATTTCTGGAAGTCGGGAGAATGTGAAGAGCATTTTTCCTATGACCAGCAAGGCAGTGTCTGGGAACCTTCCAGGTTTTTTTCCACTGGGAGATTTCTGAGCCAATGAATTGGTTGATGTGAGTACCTAAGAATTTCTAACATTCTATATGAATTCTGTGAAGATATGGAAATATGATAAATTGTATGTGTGTATAATCGACTACTAGAGATTTGATAAAGTAATACTGGGATGCGATGCAACTTAAACAACCCATACGTAGACGTATGTAGGTTTTGTGTCCCTTTAATGGATCATTTGATATAGATGAGGTTTAAGCATTATTAAACTGTCTTCAAAGTCTGGGCAATTGTCTCAGAAACTGATTGGAGTGTGTCCACTTTTGGTTAACTTACCCTAACGATGTAACTATAAAACGCTTATTGGATTTTCTCCATCCGGGCACTATATTTGAAATAGAACTGCCCTAAAGGCCCAGTATGAGAGGAGTTGCTATATTTATTGAATAAAACGTTTTCCATAAAGTTAGAGCGAATTAAGATGGAATCTCGACCTAACTTATAAGGTCGTACAAAGCCTAGGTTATCCATCAAACTAATCATTGTGGAGTTAATGTGATGTAGTAAAGTAATTGAAATGTGTTACATAAGAAAACATAATCCGCTTTTATTAAAAAGTGCAATATCTGTTAAGATCTGTTTCCTAGTCAATGAACTCGTTGACTGCTAATCTCGTTGACTGCGGGTTTTAGCCAGCCGGTTAATTTTCAACCGCAGTCCCTGGTCAGGTTATTAAAAACAATTACAATAACAATGCAGACTATCAACGAACAGTAAGCACACGCGGAGCAACATAGAAAAAGCAACACATAGCATGCAAAAAGCAACAAAACAAAATACATAAAAGCAACAAGGTGTTTCCACACCTCAAAACATGGAAAGTAGCAATACACAGCTAGGGATTATTTTCACTAGTCTGATTGGCCTCTAGCCATGTCTTCATGTTTGTTTTAAGGTGTGATAGGTTGTACAGTTGTGTGTGTCTGATGGCAGGGCTTTCCAGACATGGGAAGCTCTTACAGAGAAAGCAGGCTGACTAAAGGTGCTTTTCCTTAAGGGAACTTTACAGTCACCTCCCATGGCAGACTTGTGGATCTTCTGCCATAGGTTTATGTTTTCTGTTTAACAAAAGTACTGAGTGGAGGGGGAGCCAGGCCATTTAGGATCTTGAATACAAGACATGCGTCCAACTCATGAGCTCATGCTTCCTGAGGATGTAACAGTGATGATGGCTAATGGGCTTCCTATCAAGCACTATTTGTAGACAGACTGAATGGACTTTAATGTTGTACAGCAAGCTTGGGCCCAACTAGTCAAGCAGTATGTTAAGTTGGGGAGTATCATAGATTTGAAGTACAGTTTTGCTACCTCTGTAGTCAAACAAATTTGTATATTTCGTAAATTTGCTAGGTTGAATCTGGTTATTTGAGTTACCTTTTTCACCTGCTTTTTAAAAGAGAGGTTGAAATCAAGTATGATGCCAAGATACTTAAAATACTTAAAATAGGATACCACCTGGAATTTCTCCGCTTACACATAGATATCTGGCTCATTGGCATCAGTCGCCCTCTTTGTGAGGAACATGCAGACTGTTTTGTTTTTCACATTGAGATGCAAACTTGAGTCACTGAGCCATTTGGTAACCTGGACCATTACAGTCGTGAGTTATTGTGCAGTTATTGGCAGATTTTTTTTATGGAATATCTACACAGGCATACAGAGGCCCACTTTCAGCAACCATCACTCATGTGTTCCAATGGCACGTTGTGTTGTGGGGGGGCTTGGTCAAATGGTTTATATTGGGGTATCAGGTTAATTGTAGAGGTCTACACACTGCTAAAATTATAGTAATTTAGATTAAGAATGCATTAGGATACTGATCTGTAATTATAATCATTATAGGAAAGTTAATACTGGAAATATAGGATTATTATACTGTATGTGAATATAAATGTACATTCTGCCAATGCCGATGTGTGTTAAATTGAGGGTTTTGAGGGTTTTGAGTGATTGGACCTATCACTGAGCAATGTCATCCTAATTTTTGGTAGGGTAATTAATTGGATTTTGATTATGATTTGGAAACTGAATAGTTTTTAAAACTGAATGATTGGTTTGAGTTTAGTATGTTAATAACAACACGAGTGAAGCAATTAATGTATGGATTGATTGTTTTGATTACTGTTGGAACTAAAGATGTTGACACTATTCTCAGCATGCCCTGGTGAATGGGGAGGGGAACTCTGATCCAGAGAGTGAAACTGATCCTAATCTATTTGATCTATAGGCATTGACGTGTAAATAGTAGAATCATGATGCTTGTCTTGGGTCATGTTCATTAGGCACCAACAGAATACATTTTACTTAAACCAGGAGTCACTACCTGGATTTGTTCAATAAGATATGCTAATTCTAGTTTCTGGGATGGAAATAGTTATTTCCACCATGCTGATCCATTGGAGTGTAATAGATAACTAAAGCTTATTTATTATTAAACTCCATTGTGGAATGCACTGCATTATGCATTAAATATTTGATTTTCACCATCTATGAAGATATTGCCTTGAATCGTATAAACTATATGCATATTTTGTTTTTCTTCATGGGCTTGTGCAGGTGACTGTTTATCATGACCTCCCCAGACAAATTGGTAATTTCCTTTTAGTTTGAGAGGACTCTCAAAATGGGGGAATGTGAGAGAAACTACAAGATTATGTTATAATACTGTTATTGCATCAAATTGTTGTTTTATGCAACAGAATAAGGGGTTGTTAGAACACACATCAGTGTATGTTCTACTGAGGATGGGCCTCTGCGAGATTTAACACTGACAGAAGATTTATGATGTCTTTGGGTGATAAACCTAAAGAGACCGCATTCCATAGCATGAGTTAATGTGTCTGTTCTATAAGGTACCAAGGAGAGAAGAATTCGGGGCCCAGACCCTGGTCTCTACACAATGAGAACAGTTTTTACAGCAGATGCTGTCTGCTGTGAATTATAAGTATCTTTCATACAAATCTTAACCTTGGAACCCATTTCATACATCTGTTTTTTGTCTTGAAAACTGAAGGGGGTGTATCTTAGATATAAAAGACCTTTCTACCTTTGTCTCAGGGCTCTCAACGAAGCATCTGAGGGTGATTCGTCAACCAGCCATCATTATCACAAAGCACTCAATCGATTCACTTTATCTGTGTGTGCTGTAGTGACCTGCTCCCTTATTAATAGGTTAATAAATATTTAGTTTAACCTTTTGCGTGTAGGGGGCAGTATTTTCGTTTTTGGCTAAAAAAACATACCCATTTGAAACTGCCTATTTCTCAGCCCCAGAAACTAGAATATGCATATAATTGTCAGATTAGGATAGAAAACATTCTAACGTTTCCAAAACTGTAAAAATATTGTCTGTGAGTATAACAGAACTGATATTGCAGGCGAAAGCCTGAGGAAAAGCCAATCAGGAAGTGCCTTTTATTTTGAAACTTCTCTGTTCCTATGCATGCCTATCCTCCATTTAAAGAGATATCAACCAGATGATTCCTTTTTTCTATGGCTTCCCTAAGGTGTCAACAGTCTTTAGCCATAGTTTCAGGCTTTTATTTTGAAAAATGAGCGTGAAGGATCACATTGGGTAATTGGATAGGTGGTGGCTCTCAGAGTGAGTTTTGCACAACTGAGTAGAGCGGCCAATGTTTCTCCCGCTGTTATTGAAAAAGCCTCACACTCTGTTGATGTATTATTGAATGCATATTTTAAAAACAACTTGAGGATTGATTATAAAAAAGTTTGACATGTTTCTGTGGACATTATGGATATTATTTGGAATATACGTCTGCATTGTAGTGACCGCTCTTTCCTGTGGATTTCTGAACATAACGCGACAAACAAACGTCGGTATTTTGGGTATAAAAAAATAATCTTTATGGAACAAAAGGAACATTTGATGAGTAACTGGGAGTCTCGTGAGTGAAAACATCTGAAGATCATCAAAGGTTAAAACAAAAATTGATTGCTTTTAGGATTTTCGTGACCTAGCTACTTAATGCTTAGTGTACATAATGTTATGTTATGCTATCGATAAACTTACACAAACACTTTTATTGCTTTCGGTGTAAAGCATAATTTCAAAATCTGAGACAACATGTGGATTAACAAAAGGCTAAGCTGTGTTTTGCAATATTGCACTTGTGATATCATGAATTTGAATATTTTTTTGTAATATTATTTGACTGTGGCACTATGCTATTCAGCGGTTGCTGATGACAATTTTCCCGGTACCGGGATGGGTAGTGTCAAGAAAGTATAACTCTGATTTGTGTGATAAATTTGTCTCTCCTAATTTGATAGTAAAGAAATTAACAACAACTATTTTTCTAATATCTCTCAGATATAGGACACACACTACAGAACAAACTTTGTTTAGATTTTGGGGGGGGACTATCTGTTGTTCCATGTAGTGAGTCTACTATTCAATGCATTTGTATGGGCTAATAGCAGTAAGGTCAAATATACAATACCAGTCAAAAGTTTGGACACAACTACTCATTCCTGGGTTTTTCTTTATTTAGACTATTTTATACATTGTAGAATAATAGTGATGACTTCAAAACTATGAAATAACACATATGAATCATGTGGTAACCAAAAGAAAAATTAAACCAATCAAAATATAGTTTAGATTTTAGATTCTTCAAAGTAGCCACCCTTTGACTTGATGACAGCTTTGCACACTCTTGACCTTCTCACAACCAGTTTGAGGAGGTAGTCACCTGGAATGCTTTTTCAACAGTCATGAAGGAGTTCCCACATATGTTGAGCACTTGTTGGCTGCTTTTCCTTCACTCTGTGATCCAACTCATCCCAAACATCTCAATTGGGTTGAGGATGGGTGACTGTGGAGGCCAGGTCATCTGATGCAGCACTCAGCACTCTCCTTCTTGGTCAAATAGCCCTTACAAAGACTGGAGGTGTGATTTGGGTCATTGTGCTGTTGAAAAACAAATGATAGTCCCACTAAACGCAAACCATATGGGATGGCATATCGCTGAAGAATGCTGTGGTAGCCATGTTGGTCAAGTGTGCCTTGAATTCTAAATAAATCACAGACAGTGTCACCAGCTAAGCAACCCCACACCATCACTCCTCCTCCTCCATGCTTCACGGTAGGAACCACACATGTGGAGATCATCCGTTCACCTACTCTGCGTCTCACAAAGACACGACGGTTGGGACCAAAAATCTAAAATTTGGACTCATCAGACCAAAGGACAGATTTCCACCGGTCTAATGTCCATTGCTCATGTTTCTTGGTCCAAGCAAGTCTCTTCTTCTTAATGGTGTCCTTTAGTAGTGGTTTCACACAGTCTCCTCTGAACAGTTGATGTTGACATGTGTCTGAACTCTGTTAAGCATTTATTTGTGCTCCAATCAGAGGTGTAGTTAATTGCCTATTTCTGAGGCTGGTAAACTCTAATGAACTTATCCTCTGCAGCAGAGGTAACTCTGGGTCTTCATTTCCTGTGGTCTTCATTTCCTGTGGAGGTCCTCATGAGAGCCTGTTTCCTCATAGCGCTTGATGGTTTTTGTGACTGCACTTTAAGAAAAATGTAAAGTTCCTGACATTTTTTCGATTGACTGACCTTCATGTCTTAAAGTAATGATGGATTGTCTTTCCTTAAAGTAATGATGGATTGTCTTTCCTTATTTGAGCTATTCTTGCCATAATATGGACTTGGTCACAACACATATGACTGGCTCAAACGCATCCAGGTGACTACTTCATGAAGCTGGTTGAGAAAATTCCAAGAGTGTGCAAAGCTGTCAATAAGGCAAAGTTTTGTATGTGTGAGCATATGTAGTGTGTGTGTGTGTGTGTGTGTGTGTGTGTGTGTGTGTGTGTGTGTGTGTGTGTGTGTGTGTGTGTGTGTGTGTGTGTGTGTGTGTGTGTGTGTGTGTGTGTGTGTGTGTGTGTGTGTGTGTGTGTGTGTGTGTGTGTGTGTGTGTGTGTGTAGGATGTTTGAGTGTGTGAGTAGAGTCCCGTGAGTGTGCATAGAAGCAGTGCAAAAAAGTCGGTGCAATTTTCTTTGCTATTCACCACTTCACTATTTCACAATTTATTTATTGTAAAATAAGATTAAATTGAACACTTTTGGTGTTTACACATGTATTTGTTTGATTTACAACTCTGGTACATACATGTGCCTAGAGTAAAAATGCCATTCAACTAGTTTTGAAAAGAAAAAAAAAACAGAACATTCTGAAAAAAAACAGAGGGTGCCAATAGTGCAAGTGTGCCAATAGATTTGGTTCTCAAGGCACTTCACATTGTGTCAGGAGGGAGATTCATGAGATGCATGTGGTTAATGGGGAGAATGCACACAACATGCTATCTCGTCACAATTATGAAATAATGCATCTCTTAGCATTCATTGCCACAGAGCAGCTATCAAGGAGAAAGAAGAAGAGGGAAAGAGATTGAAAGGGAGCGACAGAGGGTAGAGGTAGAGAGAGAAAGAAAGATAGATTAAGGAAAGAGAGGGAGGGAGGTAAAGAGAAAAAAGAGAGGAGGGCAAGGAGAGGGAGAGAGAGGTGTGGGTAGAGGGTTTATCAGTCTTACCCCTGCAGGGCCTTCTCTCCAAACCAGTCTCCTTTCCCCATGCTGCGGAGGTAGACAGGATCCCCGTTGGACTTGTCTTCCCTGGTCACATTCACCTGGACACAGGGGTGTGGGTACCAGTTTAAATCCATGAGGGGGAGTGAGCAATCACACATTCTGAGGGAAGGAACCTACGGGACAGACTCAATCTCAGCCATCAATGTGATAAGCCGTGCGCTACACTGTACATAAAACCCTTCTGTAATGTACATTTCTGTAACTGTACGGTTCACTAATCAGTACATTATTAAACATCAGAGTGAGGCTGATGTAGAGCAGGGGGTGATGGACATCTCTGTGCATGCTAAATCTTTCTACATTTTATATGGACATCTTGGTGCTATGGTCTGTGAGGAGCCACTGACCAGGTCATTAGCTAGCTGACAACTGAGAAATGGATGTCCAAGATAAAGAAGGTCGTTTGGCTTAATTAAGGCCTCTCTCTTTATTCATTAGCCTGTTGTATTCAGGTATGACATCACGTCCTCCAGGAATACATAATCACTCTGAATAAATCTAAAGGACAGTGCGATAATTCAACTTGTAATATGATCTGGAGGACAGAAAGGGAAAGGAAGAGCCAGGAAAAGAAACAGAGGGATTGAGAGAGAGAAGGATAGATGAATGTGGACAGGGAAGGATAATGGGATAATGGGAGAGAGAGAGAGAGAGAGAGAGAGAGAGAGAGAGAGAGAGAGAGAGAGAGAGAGAGAGAGAGAGAGAGAGAGAGAGAGAGAGAGAGAGAGAGAGAGAGAGAGAGAGAGAGAGATATGTTTGTTCTACTAGTAGAGACAGACAGATACAGTACATCTTGATCATTTGAATAGGGTGAGTTGTTGACCTTATTTGGCTCCTTGGTTGGGACAGAAAGTGACATGTCTTGCTGAGAGCTCTGGATCTCTACCACCATCTCTAACCACTTTCAGTACTGCACCAGACCACACAACACATGACTGGTTGATCAATATTGCGGTGTCTGATAATTTGCTTTCTAATTATGTTAATGATGATGATGATCATAGCAGTGACAATCCATGTTTTTCATTAAAGACGAAAAATAATAATGTCTTAATAATTACATTTACATTACATTTAAGTCATTTAGCAGACGCTCTTATCCAGAGCGACTTACAAATTGGTGCATTCACCTTATGACATCCAGTGGAACAGCCACTTTACAATAGTGCATCTAAATATTTTAAGGGGGGGGTGAGAAGGATTACTTTATCCTATCCTAGGTATTCCTTAAAGAGGTGGGGTTTCAGGTGTCTCCGGAAGGTGGTGATTGACTCCGCTGTCCTGGCGTCGTGAGGGAGTTTGTTCCACCATTGGGGAGCCAGAACAGCGAACAGTTTTGACTGGGCTGAGCGGGAACTGTACTTCCTCAGTGGCAGGGAAGCGAGCAGGCCAGAGGTGGATGAACGCAGTGCCCTTATTTGGGTGTAGGGCCTGATCAGAGCCTGGAGGTACTGAGGTGCCGTTCCCCTCACAGCTCCGTAGGCAAGCACCATGGTCTTGTAGCGGATGCGAGCTTCAACTGGAAGCCAGTGGAGAGAGCGGAGGAGCGGGGTGACGTGAGAGAACTTGGGAAGGTTGAACACTAGACGGGCTGCGGCGTTCTGGATGAGTTGTAGGGGTTTAATGGCACAGGCAGGGAGCCCAGCCAACAGCGAGTTGCAGTAATCCAGACGGGAGATGACAAGTGCCTGGATTAGGACCTGCGCCGCTTCCTGTGTGAGGCAGGGTCGTACTCTGCGGATGTTGTAGAGCATGAACCTACAGGAACGGGCCACCGCCTTGATGTTAGTTGAGAACGACAGGGTGTTGTCCAGGATCACGCCAAGGTTCTTAGCGCTCTGGGAGGAGGACACAATGGAGTTGTCAACCGTGATGGCGAGATCATGGAACGGGCAGTCCTTCCCCGGGAGGAAGAGCAGCTCCGTCTTGCCGAAGTTCAGCTTGAGGTGGTGATCCGTCATCCACACTGATATGTCTGCCAGACATGCAGAGATGCGTTTCGCCACCTGGTCATCAGAAGGGGGAAAGGAGAAGATTAATTGTGTGTCGTCTGCATAGCAATGATAGGAGAGACCATGTGAGGTTATGACAGAGCCAAGTGACTTGGTGTATAGCGAGAATAGGAGAGGGCCTAGAACAGAGCCCTGGGGGACACCAGTGGTGAGAGCGCGTGGTGAGGAGACAGATTCTCGCCACGCCACCTGGTAGGAGCGACCTGTCAGGTAGGACGCAATCCAAGCGTGGGCCGCGCCGGAGATGCCCAACTCGGAGAGGGTGGAGAGGAGGATCTGATGGTTCACAGTATCGAAGGCAGCCGATAGGTCTAGAAGGATGAGAGCAGAGGAGAGAGAGTTAGCTTTAGCGGTGCGGAGCGCCTCCGTGATACAGAGAAGAGCAGTCTCAGTTGAATGACTAGTCTTGAAACCTGACTGATTTGGATCAAGAAGGTCATTCTGAGAGAGATAGCGGGAGAGCTGACCAAGGACGGCACGTTCAAGAGTTTTGGAGAGAAAAGAAACAAGGGATACTGGTCTGTAGTTGTTGACATCGGAGGGATTGAGTGTAGGTTTTTTCAGAAGGGGTGCAACTCTCGCTCTCTTGAAGACGGAAGGGACGTAGCCAGCGGTCAGGGATAAGTTGATGAGCGAGGTGAGGTAAGGGAGAAGGTCTCCGGAAATGGTCTGGAGAAGAGAGGAGGGGATAGGGTCGAACGGGCAGGTTGTTGGGCGACCGGCCGTCACAAGATGCGAGATTTCATCTGGAGAGAGAGGGAAGAAAGAGGTCAGAGTACAGGGTAGGGCAGTGTGAGCAGAACCAGCGGTGTCGTTTGACTTAGCAAATGAGGATCGGATGTCGTCGACCTTCTTTTCAAAATGGTTGACGAAGTCATCTGCAGAGAGGGAGGAGGGGGGGGAGGATTCAGGAGGAAGGAGAAGGTGGCAAAGAGCTTCCTAGGGTTAGAGGCAGATGCTTGGAATTTAGAGTGGTAGAAAGTGGCTTTAGCAGCAGAGACAGAGGAGGAAAATGTAGAGAGGAGGGAGTGAAAGGATGCCAGGTCCGCAGGGAGGCGAGTTTTCCTCCATTTCTGCTCGGCTGCCCGGAGCCCTGTTCTGTGAGCTCGCAATGAGTCGTCAAGCCACGGAGCGGGAGGGGAGGACTGAGCCGGCCTGGAAGATAGGGGACATAGAGAGTCAAAGGATGCAGAAAGGGAGGAGAGGAGGGTTGAGGAGGCAGAATCAGGAGATAGGTTGGAGAAGGTTTGAGCAGAGGGAAGAGATAATAATAATAATGACAATGATAACAATGAGGATGATGATGGCCTCACCATTCCCTTACTGATGATAAAGAAGGTGTCTCCTGTGGCTCCCTGTCTGATGATGTACTCTCCATTCTCATAGTGTGTCTGTAATGAAAGAGGAGAGCGGGGAAGAGAAATGAGAAGGATGAGTCACCGAAAACACGTCTCTCAACTCCCTCTGTCTAATACATCCTATCGCCCTATGGGTGAGACACTTTGACACCTGGCCTTGGTGAAAATGTTTTTCCTCTGGATTGGATCTTAGTTATGTTAGAGCTTCAATCTGATCTTGTTGCCTTATAGAAAGCAGAGGTTGGTTTAAAATTTGTACTTGCGGGCAACACTAAATACATTGTTCTCTAATTCTCACCAAAATGTTTCAGATGGACTATACATTTATTAATTGGATGGTTCTCCCATCGATCGGGTTCTCGCCTATAAATATCTGGGCATTTGGATTGACAAAGATTTAATGTTTATTAAGAAACATACGGATGCGCTAGTTAAAAAGTAAAAATTTTAAGAGGGCTTCTTTCTTAGAAATAGCAGGAAGCAGATTGTACTTTCAAATTTCCTGCCAGTCCTTGACTATGGTGACATCATTTACCAGCAGCAGCCACTATTCCTAAAACTTTAGATGCTGTCTATTATAGCGCCCTTCGCTATATCACAGGTGACAGTTTTAATACTCATTACTGCATCAATAGGTTGGCTGGTCCTCATTGAAATCCCATAGATCACTTCATTACTCCCTTTTTGTGTACAAAGCTCTACTACACAAGCTTCCAACTTACCTAACTTTGTTGATAAAGTATAAAAGACTGAGCAACCATACCCGCTCGCAGGGTTGGCTAACTCTTGAAGTCCCACTGGTCTCAACCAATTTAAGTAAATCCTCCTTTAGTTTTAGTGCCCCCTAATGTTGGAAGAACCTGCAAAATTCCTTGCATCTTGATTCCTTGCCTAAATATCTACTGACCCATAGCACTCACGTCTGTAGCCATGAAGTGCTTTGAAATGCTGGTCATGGCTCACATCAACACCATTATCGAAGAAACCCTAGACCCACTCTAATTTGCATTCCGCCCTAACATATCCACAGATGATGCAATCTGTATTGCACTCCACACTGCTCTTTCCCACCAGGACAAAAGGAACACTTGTGTTAGAGTGCTATTCATTTACTACAGCTCAGCGTTCAACACCATATTTCCCTTAAAGCTCATCAGTAAGCTAAGGACCCTGGGACTAAACACCTCCCTCTGCAAATGGATCCTGGACTTCCTGACGTGCCTCCCCCAGGTGGTAAGAGTAGATAACAACAAATACCACCATGATCCTCAACACAGGAGCCCCTCAGGGGTGCGTGCTCAGTCCCCTCCTACATGCTCAGTCCCCTCCTGTGCTCCCTGTTCACACACAGCCAGGCACGACTCCAACACCATCATTAAGTTTGCAGATGACACAACAGTGGTAGGCCTGATCACCGACAACGACTAAACAGCCTATAGGGAGTACTTCAAAGAAAACGTTCCCGTTTTAAACAAGATATTTTGTCATGAAAAGATGCTCGACTATGCATATAATCGACAGCTTTGGAAAGAAAACACTCTGACGTTTCCAAAACTGCAAAGATATTGTCTGGAATTGCCACAGAACTGATGTTACAGAAAAAAACAGATAAAAATACAATCAGGAAGTGCCACATTTTTTGAAACCGCCTCATGGCAATGACTCCTTATATGGCTGTGGAGGAGCTAGGAGTCAGCTTACCTTTTCCACGTTTTCCCCAAGGTGTCTGCAGCATTGTGACGTATTTGTAGTCATATCATTGGAAGATTGACCCTATTGACTACATTTACCAGGTGGTCGCTTGGTGTCCTCCGTTGCAATTATTGCGTAATCTCCAGCTGCAAGTACTTTTCCGTTTGCTACTGAGGAGAAACCCAACTGCCACGAAGGATTTATCATCGAATAGATATGTGAAAAACACCTTGAGGATGATTCTACACAACTTTTGCCATGTTTCTGTCAATATTATGGAGTTAATTTGGAAAAAAGTTCGGCGTTGTAGTGAATGAATTTGAAAAAATATTTCTTAGCCAAAAGTGATGAACAAAACGGAGCGATTTCTCCTACACAAATAATATTTTTGGAAAAAATGAACATTTGCTATCTAACTGAGAGTCTCCTCATTGAAAACATCCGAAGTTCTTCAAAGGTAAATTATTTTATTTGAATGCTTTTCTTGTTTTTGTGAAAATGGTGCCTGCTGAATGCTAGGCTTAATGCTATGCTAGGCTATCAATACTCTTACACAAATGTTTGTGTAGCTTTGGTTGAAAAGCATATTTTGAAAATATGTTGTTAACAAAAGGCTAAGCTTGTGTTTCAATATATTTATTTCATTTCATTTGCGATTTTCATGAATGGGAAACGTTGCTTTATGGTAATGTGCTTGAGGCTATGATTACGCTCCCGGATACAGGATTGCTCGTCGCTAGAGGTTAAATGACTCCTTCAAGAATTTGAATTCCATTTCAATTGTATGTGCTGTTGCATTATTAGATTAGATTAAAATTAATTAAACTTCATTGGACAAGTACAAGTACAGTGCAACGTAATGCAGTTAGCATTAGACCAGAAGTGCATATAAAAGAGTACAATTTTTTTTACCAGAGAAACAATTAAGACAATGTTAAGACAATGTATAATGTTAATACCTGTTGGGGACACCCGTTCCCAGCTGGGACCTCCCCCCCACACCCTCAGCTGGAATGTGGCGCATGGAACGCAAAAATATTCCTAAAAATATTTAACCTCCACACATTAACAAGTCCAATAGCTCAAATGAAAGATAAACAAGTTGTTTATCTACCCAGCAAGTCTGATTTCTAAAATGTTTTACGGCGAAAACATAGCACATATTTATGTCAAACCACCACCGCAGACATAGCTCATTTGCATAGCCAAGTAGGAAAAAATATGCAATCAACAAACGCAGGATTAAAAGAAAAATCATTTCACTAACCTTTTGAAATCTTCAACAGATGACATGTTACACAGTACATTCATTTTTTTTCAATAATCTGCAATATATATCCATAAATCTCTGTTTACAATGACGCATCGTTCAAAAAATGCTACTAAAATGTCAGGAGAAATGACGATAGCTCCGGCAGATAACGTCAGCTAACAAGGAATACACATCATAAACTTTGACTAAATATGCATGTTCTACATATGTATAGGAAGATACACTTCTTCTAAATGCAATCGCTGTGTTACATTTATTTTTAACGTTACAGGTTGCGTTCACTAGGCTATACTAGGAGTCGGCGCTCCAAATGTAGCATTCTGGCTCCTCTATCTTGGAGTCCACAGAAACCCAAATTTACCACATAAATATTCTCTTACCTTTGCTGTTCTTCCATCAAAAGACCTGGAGGGGATTATACTTATCAAAACAGCGTTTAGTTTTCAAGTCTGCGTCTTTCCGTTCTCAAAAACTACACATTTCGGTCAAAATGTAGCCAAAAGTCAAGTGGATGCGCACCAAAACGTCGAACTTACATATTATATGTCGAGTAAACTTGTCAAACTAACTTCATAATCAAGCTTTAACATGTTATAAAGGTGTACAGCAATTGTGAGGACGAACAGAAACTCAGGCATCGTTCAATGATCTTGGAAAAAAAGACAGGACTTGACCAGAGCGGGCATAAAAGTGACCTGTTTTTTCGCGTGACCGAGAGCTTTCGGCATGCTCAAACTCCCGTGAGTGCGCGATTCTCACAATGAGAAGCCCCATTGAAAGCAGGGATCGCGCTGAACACGTAGGAACTGTTCCCAGAGCTGTAACTGTTTGGGAAGGGTGTTTGCGATGACGTCAACTTTGGGCCAACTTTTATCATGACAAGAGATAGTTTGGGAGAATGCATGCCCTGACAGTTCTGCTTTACATAGAGACAAAATGTAAATGGTTTTAGAAGCTTTAGAGTGTTTTCTATTCGATAATAGTTTTTATATGCATATATTAGCAACTTTTGACAAAAATGTATCCTGTTTAATAAGGGCACCAAATTCCTCCAGTAGGGGCAGTAAACAGCCCTAGCACTGACAGGTTAATTGGGATGTATACATGTGCAATGAAGGCAAATGGCAAGTAGAAATGGGCAAATTGAAAGTGTAAGGAGGCATGCAACTGAAATACAGGGATAGCAGCAATGAGGTTAGACATGTACAACTGAATAATGTACTTAACCTGTTGAGTGTAGGGGGCTGTATTTTGATGTTTGGATGAAAAACATACCCAAATAAAACTGCCTATTTCTCAGGCCCAGAATCTAGAATATGCATATAATTGTCAGATTATGATAGAAAACACAAGTTTCCAAAACGGTCAAAATATTGTCTGTGAGTATAACAAAACTCATATTGCAGGCAAAAACCTGAGGAAAATCCAACCCAGATGTACTGTTTTTCCTGAAAGGTCTCTGTTCCATTGCCTGCCTTCGCTCCATTTAAAGGGATATCAACCAGATTCCCTTTCCCATGGCTTTCCCATGGTGTGAACAGTCTTTAGACAAAGTTTCTGGCTTTTATTTTGAAAAATGAGCGAGACAGATCACATCGAGTCATTGGATGGCTGGGTGTCAGCAGCGTTTTGCATGCGCAACAGCTTGGAGCAGACATTTTCTCTCTCTCTCCTATTGAAGGAGCTACAGTCCCGGTTGAAATATTATCGATTATATATTGTAAAAACAACCTGAGGATTGATTATTAAAAACGTTTTACATGTTTCTACGAATTTTACGGATACTATATCGAATTTTCGTCTGTGGATTTCTGAACATAACGCGCCAACCAAATGGAGGTATTTTGGATATAAAAGTAATCTTTATGGAACAAAAGGAACATTTATTGTGTAACTGGGAGTCTCGTGAGTGCAAACATCCGAAGATCATCATAGGTAAGTGATTCATTTTATTGCTTTTCTGACTTTCGTGACCAATCTACTTGGCTGCTAGCTGTTTGTAATGCCCTTACATAAACGCTTGTTATGCTTTCGCAGAAAAGCATTTTTGAAATCTGACACGCCAGGTGGATTAATTGTCCCTATCAGTTATGAAAATTAAATATTTTTTGTAATTTAATTTGATTTCGCTCTGCAATTCAGCGGATGTTGACGAAAATGATCCCGGTAACGGGATGAGTGCATCAAGAAGTTTAATCAGACTTTGACTCACGGACACACAAAGAGAGCACTAGGCAGGTGGATGGGACATATATTTTGGGTGTATTTTACCCCTTTTTTCTCACCCCTACAGACTCAGGAGAGGCGAAGGTCGAGAGTCATGCGTCCTCCGAAACACAACCCTGCCAAGCCGCACTGATTTTTGACACACTGCTCTCTTAACCCTTAAGCCAGCCGCACCACTGTGTCAGCTTGCAGGCGCCCGGCCTGCCACAAGGAGTTGCTAGAGCGCGATGGGACAAGGAAATCCAAAATCCCAAACACAGATGATGCTGGTCCAATTGTGTGCCGCCTCATGGGTCTCCCGGTAACGGCCAGCTGTGACACAGCCTGGGATCGAACCCGGGTCTGTAGTGACACCCAAAGCACTGCAATGCAGTGACCTCTGCGCCACTCGGGAGGACCTAACACACTGCATTTTCAAACAGAAGTAAACAGGGTTCATGACTCGTGCAATAACATCTACCTCATACTCAACATCAACAAAACAATATATCTGCTCATTGATTTCTGGAGGAAGGCAGACCCAGTGAGCCACCTAGTCCTGGGGGGGGTGAACAGCCATAGAGAGTGGTGAGTTTTAAGTACCTGGGAACCATTATGGACAGCACACTATGTTTTAATGCCAACACTCATAACATCAATAAAATATGCCAACAACGACTCGACCTCCTGCACAGACTGAGACAACTGAATATCAACACCCAGATACTCTCCAGCTACTACACCTGACATGTAGAGAGTGTGCTGACTTTCTGTTTCCTGGTCTGCTACTGTGGGCTGTCAGTGGCTAATAAGGATACTAAGGATATCCTCAGGAGGACTGTGAACCTGGGGTCCAAACTCTGCGGGCTGCAGTGCAGAGGGCTTCTGAGCCTCTATGATAAACAAGCAAGGGAAAAGGCCAAACGACCCCACACACAATCTTGCCCAATGTTTTCAGCTGCTGCCCTCTGGAAGGAGATTGTTCAGTAAGGATGGAAGCAAGGCAAGTTTCATTACATCAGCCATTGGGCTGCTGAACAGTGGGACATAGGACAGATGCAGGCCCAATACATGGTCGGACAATAGGCTGCAGAGACTGAATATGTGGAAATGTAAATGTGTGACTTGTGTACTAACATTCCAGTTTTCCGTACTGCATGTAATATATTGTATTGTGTTTGGTATTTGTATGTTGACATCACAGAAGGATTTTCCATGTAAATAGACGGTAAAGTACATTTTATCGCATGCAGTATATCAACATCATATAACGCATCCAGAATACCTAGTTGTTCAGAACTCTCAAACCTGCCTCCAGCATAGTGAGAACATCATCCCCAACTATAGTTATTTATTCTCCGTTCAAGTAACACACTGTTGTATCCATAGAAATGTGTAGCCGTGGAAAACACCTTTGTTGTGCGTCACAGTCTTTCAACAGAGGTCCTACCTCTTCAAGGACATCAGCTAGCTTGCTTAGAATCTCCTCCGGAAGTTCATGGAACGTCGGAACGCTGCAGGAGGAAAATATTCAGAAAGTCAGTGTAGAAGGAAGAATAGTGATTCACACTGTATTGCATATTACAGGGTGTTGCCGCTAATGGTCACATTTATCGGAACGTAATGATATATCGGCAGCTACACAGTCAATAGGTTAACCTGAATAGAGTTTCTGTTCATCCCGCTCTCACAGTTTACATCATTTTGGATAATGTATATTCCAGAAATAAACTTTAGAAATACACTGTAATCCTGTATGTACAGTATATACACGCATACACACGCTGACTGACGTTGAAAAGGATGTTTGTTCTGTGCGTTTCCTGGCAGTCCTCTGAATCCTATTTGCTCGTTATCGACATGGACCGAAGAAAATGGACCAATGCTTATCAGAGGAGAAAGCAAATAACCCAGGCATTGGAACAAAGGCCTTTATCTCCCCATATCATCTCTCTGTTTCTCCATCTCCCCATCCCTCTCATTTCCCATGCTTTATTACAGTAATCTGAACCATATCGCCTCAGCACTGACTCATGGTGCAGACTTTCCTACATGGATCCCGGCAAGAAAATGGCTGGTCAGATGGTTCACTACTATGGGAAACGTGACCGAGCCATGAAACAGTCAGCGCAAACAAAAAGCATGTGTTATGGATAGTTCTGTATCTAACAACTTAATTGGGTTGTAATAAAATGTTTAATTCTATCATGTTCTTTGCAGGTTAGGTTAAGAACTGTTACAGTGGAATAGGATGGTGTGTATGTGAAGATGTACATGTGCATAGCTTAGCCTCCAGTCTTCTTAGATGTGAATGTGAACTGTCTGATCTTGAGTGCTGCTGATTTTCACTCCTCCTGGCCCTTAATTGATAAATTAAGGTCATTTATTGGATGGATATCTGGGTTACCCAGGTGTAATCAATCTCTCCTGTTCTCCTGTTCCCAAGTTTTTGTTTTCTAGTCTTCCTGGTTCTGACATTTCTGCCTGTCCTGAGCCTGCCTGCCATTCTGTCCCTGATTGACCCGGCCTTGGATTACGAACCTCTACCTGCCCTCGACCCGCCCTTTGCCTTCCCCCTTTGTTACAATAATAAATATTCTGAGAACCAAACTATCTTCCTCCTGTGTCTGCATCTGGGTCATATCCAGAGTCATGATAATTGGACTATTTTGAATATCATCGCTGCTAGTTTAAAGGCTTTTGAAAAAGCTAACATAAGTTGCTTTTGTGACAGATGGGAGTAATAATACATAGCATATGCTGCAATCTTCAGCTGGCTCCTCGTTCCTATATTAAATAGATAAAAAAATATATATTAATGCTTAATTGAGAATTTATGTGTGGTTGAAATTTGGCCATAGAATCAATTACCAAAACAATACGTATATGTTTACCATCGGTGAATTATGTCTCTTCAACTTTAATTCAGAACCGAAAATGTACCTGATTTCAACGTCCGGAAAATATCTATTTTATATCTATTTTGCTTACTGGGATGTTGCCGGTACTGAATTTATATGCAGTGATCACAGGTTTAATTTGAAACATCTTTTATTCCTTTGTAACAATTATTAGCACATTGCAAACATTGTTCTGCAGTTTCAGAGAGACTGATACACATTTTGATATTAAGTTTAGTAGAGATCGTCTGTGTGGAAGGGGAAAAATTATCTCAAGACTCATCAAGACTCATGTTCTGTGAGTCAGTTGTTAAAGATATGCTCTGGAACTTTGGCGACTACTAAGAATTGTTAAAACCTCCCACTTTGGGCTAGATATGTCAATGTGTAGGTCATACATGCATATAATCTATTATCAGAATTACTGTCTTACCTCAAATAGTGACAAAATCCCTAGTTTGAAAGCAACTGTTTTTCTGAAAGCTGTGCTGGGCCAGCCCCCTTGCAATTTGAGTTCCAGCCAATGAGCTTCAGCCCCTTACCATTTGAGTGACAGCTAGCAAGATGCACACACATCAGAGTGAGAGAGAGAGCAATGTCGTGGTGCACATACTGTATGTAATTTACAGATGTCGGATCTTAATTTGATAACTTCTTGTTGCTAAGAATTTTCCTGTACAGCAGGAAATGCAAACTGGAAATGTATTCAAGGGTTCTAACAAGGCTTCTAAAGTCTGTAATTCCACCTTAAATGTCAGACTTGACTTGCACAAACAAAAGAAGTATAACCTTCCCCCCAAAAAAATGTCCATTAAGTATAATCCACATAATAATTTCATATTTCCTGTTGCTGGAGGATTATTTTCCTGCTGTAGCAAACTGGCCCAAATTAAGATCCTACATCTGTAGTACGCTATTTTCGGGGACAGAAGTAACCTATTTAAATTACGAACGTTTTCAAGTGCAACTTTAGTAACAATGGTTTTGGGAAACAGCTCAGATATTTAATGATGCTCCCACAAAGGATTTAATGTTGAATTTAGCCTTAAGATGCTTTTGGGAAACCAGGCCCAGAGCTACACACCACTGCAGTCTATCTAAAAAAACTTTAACATGATCAATCATTTCACATTCTTAGCTATCTCAACTCTGATAGTCCAGGCGCCTACAGCTATCTAAACGCTGTTCCTGTTGAGATAGGGGATCAGCAATAGCTCTCTTGCCATCCAAGTGACACTTTGCAGGCAACACAACTCATGAAAGCAGGGGGATTGGCTGGGGTCTCAGTTTCTCCTGAGCTCCAGAGTGTAATTAAACAGAGCTAAGAAAAATACCTTCCAGATTAGACACACAGAGGCACACATACTCCCCCTCTTTCTATCCCTCTCCTTGCAGAAGTTTTAAATTAATATCCCTCTTCTATGTACAGGGAGGACGAATGTCTAATTTCATTGCAGATATAAAAATGCATAAAGGTTGACTCATAGAGACAGTTGGTTTACCGTAATCTGACTGCTCTTTAATAATATTTTATTAGCTGAACTGTCTACAAGCAGAGCTTCTTGGGATCTAAAATCCATATAGTGAACTACAACAATAGCAAAATGACTTGTCCTCCCGGGGTATAAAGATCAAAAATATAGCAAGCTAACTTCAACAATAATTACGAGAAAAGTAGGAAGTCCGTAATAAAGAACCAGCTGTAAATTTAACTCGTTTTGAACCAAGAAATATGGATTTGTATCTGAACATGTATGAAAGTTAGCTTGTTGACCTATCAATCCTGCTTTCAGAAATATCTGCTTCAAACACACACCTGCCTTACCTGCCACGATACACGCTCCACTCAGTCTGAGTCTCAAAAATGACTTTAGATTGAGAACAAAATATACCCCCAAACTACTTTATCTGGTCAGAAAGGTATCTCTGGTACAGTACACTACAGTACATCTCCATTATGATGGCAGTATAGAAAGAGCTGAGGAGGCTCTCTACCTTCCTTGGCTGCCCTTGCAATGTCACCTATTGAGGGCATCTCCTTTTCCAGTGAAAGGCTGACTGGTTTCCTGCTTTCACTTTACCTGGCTGCCACTAGAACTCAGACAGGAGCAGGTGAGAGAGAATACTGTGTGATTCATGAGGCCTTTGTTCTAAGTAAATAAAATCTGTAAACCTCTGAGTGGTGGTGGGCCCAGCAGGGTATTTCTGAGAACCTCTCATTGAATGAAAATGATTTATGCAATTAAACATTTGAACTACGGGAAACAGATTAACTCCGCATGAATAAAACCCATCGAAAGGAAATGTCATTCCATTTTCACATAATATCAACAACAAAAAAGTAGAGCGATAGAAAGAAAAACGTCAGATAGTAAAAGACAGAACAGGTGGACAATCCGATGGACAGACAGAGGGACAGACAGAGGGACATAGAGGGAAAACAGTGAAGGCAGTACACTTCCAAGGCATCTCGTACCTCCTGTATGATGTATATAACACTCTCTTCTCCCTCCCTTCTCCCTCCATCTTTTGAAGAGGACTTGTTTTATTCCACACTGTGTGTGGGTGCAACAATATGATTCTATCTGCCTTTAATATGTTAATAGGCTTCCCCATATTCAGCTCATTTCCTCTGCAAACCCTATGCTAATGTCAACATCAGATGGAGAAGAAAGAGAGCAGGAAGAAGGGATGTCTATTTTTTTCCGGTACAGTGGGTGCTTACTTACTTGCGTGGGATTTCAATGGTAAATCTCTACAATATAGCCAACCCTTGTACTGTAGTAGTATCTAGTATCTGTAGTAGTATCTATCTTTCTGTTCCTCACCTTTTTAAAAACTCCATGTATTCAGTGTGCTTGATTAGGCCCGTCCTCATCATAATAGTCTGAAAGCATTGTCGGTCGATGGCCCATAACTTCACATTGGTGAGAGCTGGAGAGGGAGAAGAGAGGAGTGTTTAGAATAGTCAGGGAGAAACATGGATTGCAGGGCATTTTCACAATAAAATGAGTTATATTATTAACCAGGTATCTACTTGGACATCCCCTAAGATCCCCACAGCAGAAAGGCTACATAGTATAACAGGAGAATCATTAGCATGACATTCATCAATGATGAATGGATCCATTCCAATGTATCCAATTCTGTTAAAGGTCCCAAAAGCACACACATCCCTGGGTCGCTCGCCTTTTAAGTTTGCTGCAGCTAATGACTGGAACGAGCTGCAACAAACACTCAACCTGAACAGTTTTATCTCAATCTCTTCATTCAAAGACTCAATCATGGACACTCTTACTGCCAATTGTGGCTGCTTTGCGTGATGTATTGTTGTCTCTATCTTCTTGCCCTTTGTGCTGTTGTCTGTGCCCAATAATAATCTACTGTGACCAACTGCTCCAGCACATCCACTCTCTACGCAAGGATACGGTGTAGAGATGCATAGTACTGGAAAGATCTGCTGATGTGACAATACTGGTCAAATGAAGATCCTATATCTGTATATAATCTAGACATCATATAGATGATATTTCTATGGCATACCAAGAAAAGTAAACCTGGAACTGCAACTCTCACTGGTCATGTCCAGCATGGACTCTCTCTCTCACACACACACACACACACACACACACACACACACACACACACACACACACACACACACACACACACACACACACACACACACACACACACACACACACACACACACACACACACACACACACACACACACACACACACACACACACACACACACACAGCTGTCACTAAGAGAGTGATGCAATGATATAGGCATCCCGAGATATGACTTGACATTGTGGTCCTTCTGTAGCTCAGTTGGTAGAGCATGGCGCTTGTAACGCCAGGGTAGTGGGTTCGATCCCCGGGACCACCCATACGTAGAATGTATGCACACATGACTGTAAGTCGCTTTGGATAAAAGCGTCTGCTAAATGGCATATATTATTATTTATTATATTATAATGTTTGTACCATCTTTTGTGCTGCTACCTTGCTGCGTTGTCATGTGTTGCTGCCTTGCTATGCTGTTGTCTTAGGTCTCTCTTTATGTAGTGATGTGTTGTCTCTTTTGTCGTGATGTATGTTTTGTCCTATATTTATTTATTTATTTTTAAATTATTTTTAATCCCAGCCCCAGTCACCGCAGGAGGCCTTTTGCCTTTTGGTAGGCCATCATTGTAAATAAGTATTTGTTCTTAACTGACTTGCCTAGTTAAATAAAGGTTGAATAAAATGTTTTTAAAAATTTGGGGCTGAGCCTGTCCATTCATGTTTATCTGTTTTGGTTATGACATGTCTACTTGGTTGTCTGTGACACTGTGACACTGAATCATCCACTCCTAATCTCATACAGTAGGTTTTCAAACACACACACACACACACAAACCTCATATTCATGGACAAACATACACTTGTGGGCAGGCAAGATAACAGACACATAAACCCAACCATGAGAACACCCACACACCTCCCAGGAGCTAAACTTGAGCCCAGTGTTAGCCATGTCTTCTAACACAGGAGAGCACAGGAAAGATTTTGTCATTACACATGCAGGCTCTGCAGCCCTCGTACCAACTAATGAGGAAGGAGACCGCAACAAACACTCTGTATCCTTCTTTCAGCACTAAATAACTAAAACACTGAGGCTGGGTCCATTTCCAAAAACCTACTTCTCTTGTGCCTAGATAACTCACACACATGGAGCTGAAACACTGGTTAAATGGACGCAATATAGCAGATGAGGATTTCACAGCCTAGCAAAAGGGCTTCGTGAAATGACCTCGTCACAATATTGCTTTCAGCTTTCCAGTGCTATCAGGCTGTCTACTGCATGAAATCAAAGGCAGATGAAACCCAGTGGGCAAAGACATCAATTCAATGTCTATTACACGTTGGTTCAACGTAATTTAATTGAAATGATTGATTCAACCAGTTTGTGCCCAGTGAGATGGGAGCATGTTTTTGTAAAAGGATTGCTAGGGAAGAGACTGCCATTCCATACCTCTAAAACCCAAGCCTCAGGGAAGAGGGCTAGAAAAGCTTTTGGAGTAACACTCCTGTTAGGCCCTAAAGCAACAACTATTAAAGAGGAGAGACGTGATGGTATAAACACAGACCCAACAGAGTACTACGTCGGTAAGTGGACAATTCACAGGTTATGCAGAAATCAGATATTGAGAGGCCTGGAGAGCATTGCAGTGAGGAAAAACGTGAGTTATTTGGAGACTAAATTGCAGTGAGACTTAGGGAGCTAGTTAGCCTGCAGTGTGTGTAGATTAATGTCTTAATGCTTGTGAGCCGTTGGCCATTAGCTTGACAGCTTAACACAGGGGCAAATTAAAGCCACTCCAGGCCCTGGGTAGACAGACAGGCAGGGAAGGAGGTGGAATGGTAAGGGGCTTGAGACGTGTGGGAGTCTGATAGTGAGGGAATTATGTTGAAGTGGACTGAGAATACATGCATATGAAGTACCCCACATAAATCAGCACACACATAAACGTGTGTTGATCTCTAAGTACACAGACACACACACACAAGCACACAGTCACACACACACACACACACACACACACACACACACACACACACACACACACACACACACACACACACACACACACACACACACACACACACACACACACACACACACACACACACACACACACACACACACACACACACACACACACACACACACACACACCTGGGATCTCATAATCCCTTATAGAAATTGGAACAGCACTATTGCTAACACAAAAAAGGTGTGTGATCAAGTCTGCTACTGTCTTCATCGTACAAAGGACAAGTCACATCAGGATTTATGTACCCACAGCATACAGAGTGTGATCTCACCTCAATTTGGTGTCATTAACAGTCTCTGCTTCTACCTTGTCCTTGACAGAAAAGCTCTGCCTGTCTGTCCAATACTTGCACTGCCAAAATCCTTCCACTCGCCCATACATTTCTTCCCCACTTCCCTTATCCAAAAGCGGCAGTACTGATAGTCTGTAGTTGTTTCCCCTCCCCTTTCTTGAACTGTCCCACTAGCTCTTGGGTAGGTTCTTGTTATTATCCTAGCAGGTAAAAGTGCAGTGATGCAACCATCACTCAAAAGCACCTGTTGAGAGGACATCTGTGAGTCATATTAGACAACTATCTAACATTATCTGTCTCAGACAGATTGTTTTTATTTTTTGTTTCACTGGAATTGTGTCACATAACAATGGTGTTGGCAGTGATGGTCATTGCTTCAGGAGCCTTGGTGCTCCAACTATTAACAACGAGAAACACTGACATATCAATCACGGTAAAACCCCATGAAATTGCCATCGGTTGGAAGAGTCTCTCCTGCCCAAGTGTGATGGGCTCCCCTGGCCCCGCCATTACTATGCAGTCCTCCTCTCCCGTCCAGCCAACACTAATATTTAAAGCTATTGATCGATTGAGCTGTTGATTGTGATCTCCTCAGTCTGTGAGTAATAAAGGATCAGTTGATTTGCCTTGTGTCACTCAGCGACAGAAAGGCTTTGCTAAATCCCTTGTACAGCAGCTAAGGCCAGAGCTCTGCTTGTCAGGGGCTGGAGAGAATATATCACAGAGCAAAAGAGGATTGAACAAGTTACTACACCTAAAGTCACCAGAAAAAAAGTATTTGAATATCTTTACTTCTGAATGTATGTAACAACATTACATTTTCAGGTGGGTTTAGGGCTGTTGCGGTGACCGTATTAACGCCACACCAGCAGTCATGAATTGAGTCACAGTAATCTCCTCTTATGCACTAAGGACATGCATTGGTGGTGCCACACTCACCGTTAGGCTTAATTTTTTGATGATCAATTTGAAGAAAGAAATTCAACAACATGTTGAATCTGAGTGAAAAACATAGTCATTGCGGATGTTTTTTTCTAAGCCAGACACAAGGAAGTGGATGGTACTTTCTAAGGTGATGAATAATTCAAGGAATTTAAGACGTTTCATGTAGAACACCCATACGTATATTAGAGCTTACTCATACTAAGCCCGAAAAAAACACTGGTTACCTTATGCTATGCTCCAAACTTTCTATCCATGAGTATATAACATTTTATGAAATTGACCATATTAAATTATCATTGTAATTGTGCACACACTGATGTCAGACATGTACCTACCCCAGTGCTCTGTTGCTGATGACTGAGATGAATGCAGGAGCAGATTTCAGGAGCAGGACAAGACACCCTCTTTGTGACTGATGACTGTCATAAGGTCATGTACGTGATAGGCCTATTTGACTTATATGATTATGATGGTCATAATGTTTCTTGACAGTGTCATAAAGTGTATTTTCTTAGTCCAAGTAAAGTGACACAGGATGGTCATAATGCTTCATATAGTGTATTTCCTGCAAGTTATTCAAACATGACTGTAAATAATTCATTACAACAACAACAAAGGATTTAACTCTAAATCATATTATTTATTCAAATGTGTTTTTCCCTGCCAAAAAGTTTCCTTTCATTTGAAACTGCTAAAGAAAGCTGAAAACTAAAACTTCATACCAAATATATTATGGCAATAAGCAAATATTTTCACACACTCAAATACATTACAATCCCATTTTCTCAATGTTTTCATAACATAGATAAAGCTAGCTCTCAACTATTAATGTATTGTAGCTAGCTATCTAAGTTAGGTATTTGTTTAGCTAACATTAGCTAAACTAGCACTTAAAATGGTGTTCTGCAAAACAACTAAATACACCCATTCCTTGTTGAGGCAACAACAGTACATCTGATTCACTCTATATATACAGTGCTAATTGTAAAAATGTATTATAGAAGAGGACTATGTATTATATGTATAAAAAAAACAATAACAAGAACTAGCTAGCTATGGTAGGCTAGCTAGCACCTGATGCTGAGCTGGCTAACATTAATGTTAGCAGTTAGCATGTGACTGCTCGAAACACATTCCATAAAAATGTACTTTGGAAAATATGTATCATTAGAGTGATGCATATGTACTCATGTAAATACAGTTAATACGAGCCATCATTTGTAAAAGAACAAATAAAAATTAAGATGCACTATGCAGAAATTGCTCGGGATATGTGACCAAACAAGCAAGTATAGTGTAGAGAATCATTGTATCATCTAACCGCTGTGAAATATTTTGTCCATAACCTAAAATATTGTATTTTCGGCTGTTCGAAGCTTGTGGACAAAACTGAAAGTAAAAGACGCAAACACAACACTTAAGCATGGGAAGCATAGAAATAGTGAACATAGACCAGATCTACCACTCCTTAGACTCGCTTTCAATGAGAATGACAGATCTATGTCACATTTCTATGTGAATTTGGTCAGGTTGCACAAAAAGTTACATATTGCAGCTTTACGAAAATACATTTAGTCTGAGACACTGTTTTGTCTCATTGACATACATACTAAGTTAGCTAGCTTTGCTTGGCTATACTCGTATGAAGGAGAAAATCGCATTCATCTTTATTATAAACATGTTGTCTCTAGATTTCAAAAACTAAACCATGCTTACAAATGTTACAAACTTGAAAACAGGAGGAATAAGGAGACACAGACAATTTGCATTTTTCCTCTGTGCTTCTCATCCTGACATTCTTCCGACATACGAGGCGAGGCGCACACCTGCAGCTAACAGTTATAATGTCTTCCACTATTGCTAGTACTAAGTATACACCTAGCTTTATTAAAGCAAAACGATGTAGAACTACATTAATAATGTTGTGAACAAACAAACTTTGATTCCAAAATACGGAAACTTATAGAATCAATCACAGGACATTTGTTCTTGTTGTAAGGGTAATAATATAAGCCAGATAGTAGATTACCATATGCCTGTCATAAGTCCCTAAGAGGATGTTTTTTCATGCTCCTGCATTCATCCCAGTCATCAGTGACAGAGTATTGGGCTAGGCACATGTTTGGTATCAATGTGTGTACAATTACAATGCTAATAAATTTGCCAATTTTAGGAAATGTTATATAATATACTATTTACAAGTAGAATGGAATGGTTTGCCTTGTGTGGTAGGATTTGTGAGCTTTGACACGCCTATGTAGGTGTCATAAGAAAACATAACATGTTGCTATATATGTCACAATACCTGTAAATATATGTCTCATCACAGTGTTGTGACTATGTTATGACAGGTTATGTCAGCTCTTATGACATATTATGCCTGAACTTGTTATGATACTAGGTGTCAAATAAAGTGTTACCGCTGACCCATTACCTCTCCCTCCTTCATTCCTTTCTCGGGCACGCAGAGATAGGGGCTAGCTGTCAACAGTTTACATGTCATTTCTTTTGGGTAACAGACATATACAACAAAATGTACAATGTGGACCCAGAGGATATAACTTGAAAGCATTAATTAAAACGTTTGATCCAAAGTGGTCCTCGATGGTAAATACATGAACACATATAATGATCAAGAAGGCAAGACCAAATTACAAACAACCATAAATACATTCATTTATATTGGCATCCTAAAGTGGCACTATTCACTGCACTTTTCCCTAATCTTAAAAATCAACCATGTTAATTTCACGTTAAAACAATCTATTAATTGCACATCATACCTATCCTTGATATAAATACACCCGACCAATAGTGGGGGGCACAAAGGGCAGTGGAGTGATTTATCTTACTTAGACAACCTTGTCCAAATGAAAACCTTTTCCTGCTTTTTAAAGACATTTTTACTTTCTATTCGCTTGATCTCCAAGGGGAGGATATTCCATAGACAAATGCCTGTATAGAAAAATGTGCTCCTTGCAGTATTGTTTACTCTTGGGATTTTACGAGACATAACACTAGCTCTGGTATTGTAACTTTGTTGGTTATAGACCATATCAATGTGGTTTTTCATATAACCTGGGGCACGATCATTTAAGATGTCAAACATATGATTAAGTTTAAGTTGGTCCACTCTGGACTCCAAAGGCAACAAGTCACCTCCCGGAACTTCTGCATTGCTATGATAACATTATTTTGTATGACCTGCATTCTGTTTTCAGCTTTTTTGATAGCCCACTATACCAAGCAGAGCAGGCATAATCAAAATGACACTGATTCAAGGTTGAGACAAGCAGTTTCTTAACTTAATATCTAGTCATAAGACATAAAAGTGCCCATTTTATTTGCCATTTCAGAGCTAATTTTAGCAGCAGTCAGCTCTCCAGAAAGAAATTTATCTCGGGACACACCAAGATAAATTACACTTGTTCTGAAAAAACCTACACTCGATCCCTCCGATGTCAACAACTACAGACCAGTATCCCTTCTTTCTTTTCTCTCCAAAACTCTTGAACGTGCCGTCCTTGGTCAGCTCTCCCGCTATCTCTCTCAGAATGACCTTCTTGATCCAAATCAGTCAGGTTTCAAGACTAGTCATTCAACTGAGACTGCTCTTCTCTGTATCACGGAGGCGCTCCGCACCGCTAAAGCTAACTCTCTCTCCTCTGCTCTCTTTCAGGTGGCGTGGCGAGAATCTGTCTCCTCACCACGCGCTCTCACCACTGGTGTCGCCCAGGGCTCTGTTCTAGGCCCTCTCCTATTCTCACTATACACCAAGTCACTTGGCTCTGTCATAACCTCACATGGTCTCTCCTATCATTGCTATGCAGACGACACACAATTAATCTTCTCCTTTCCCCCTTCTGATGACCAGGTGGCGAATCGCATCTCTGCATGTCTGGCAGACATATCAGTGTGGATGACGGATCACCACCTCAAGCTGAACTTCGGCAAGACGGAGCTGCTCTTCCTCCCGGGGAAGGACTGCCCGTTCCATGATCTCGCCATCACGGTTGACAACTCCATTGTGTCCTCCTCCCAGAGCGCTAAGAACCTTGGCGTGATCCTGGACAACAAACTGTCGTTCTCAACTAACATCAAGGCGGTGGCCCGTTCCTGTAGGTTCATGCTCTACAACATCCGCAGAGTACGACCCTGCCTCACACAGGAAGCGGCGCAGGTCCTAATCCAGGCACTTGTCATCTCCCGTCTGGATTACTGCAACTCGCTGTTGGCTGGGCTCCCTGCCTGTGCCATTAAACCCCTACAACTCATCCAGAACGCCGCAGCCCATCTAGTGTTCAACCTTCCCAAGTTCTCTCACGTCACCCCGCTCCTCCGCTCTCTCCACTGGCTTCCAGTTGAAGCTCGCATCCGCTACAAGACCATGGTGCTTGCCTACGGAGCTGTGAGGGGAACGGCACCTCAGTACCTCCAGGCTCTGATCAGGCCCTACACCCAAATAAGGGCACTGCGTTCATCCACCTCTGGCCTGCTCGCCTCCCTACCACTGAGGAAGTACAGTTCCCGCTCAGCTCAGTCAAAACTGTTCGCTGCTCTGGCTCCCCAATGGTGGAACAAACTCCCTCACGACGCCAGGACAGCGGAGTCAATCACCACCTTCCGGAGACACCTGAAACCCCACCTCTTTAAGGAATACCTAGGATAGGATAAAGTAATCCTTCTCACCCCCCTTAAAATACTTAGATGCACTATTGTAAAGTGGTTGTTCCACTGGATGTCATAAGGTGAATGCACCAATTTGTAAGTCGCTCTGGATAAGAGCGTCTGCTAAATGACTTAAATGTAAATGTTTTAGATTCAATCTCCTTGCCTGCACAGTTTACCTTTATCTTGTCAGCCCTAAGGAATCTACGTTTTGTTCCAAGCGAAATCGATTCAGTTGTAGCGACAATTTGTTGTCAGTCAACCAATCTCTAACAAAATGCAATTCCTTACTCTGGGTCTCCTCTATGTAAACTGTATCCTTTCCCAATACTAGTATGGCTGAATCATCAGCATAAAGAAGGAGTTGCACTTTACTGTATCTGGCATATCATTGACGTATATAAGTTGGATCTCGGCAGTACTCCACATGATATTTCTTTGGCCTCTGACAGAACATCACCAACATTACATACTTGTGTTCTGTTGGTCAGATCAGACCTAAACCAATTCACTGATACATCATTAAGCCCCAATCATTTCAGTTTCATCAGGAGAATATCATGGTCCACAGTATCAAAAGCTTTCTGCAAGTCTAACATGACCATACCTCTATAGTTCCCCTTCTCACTTTCCTGCTTAATGTGGTCAAAAAGGTGGATAAGGCAAGTATCAGTGGAATGACGTGTTCTAAAGCCAGACTGGAGTTCATAAAGACGTGTGGGCTCGAGAAGGTATCCCTCAAGTTGAGTAAAAACTTTGTTCACACCCACTTTAAGGGTTGATCCGAGCTAACCTGCTAGCTACTTCCGGACACAAGTAAGAGAACAGCTCACTGAACATCATTTGCCTTAGCAGAGCTGGTTAGGTTGTTATGCTATCCAGAGCGTTGGTGACTGCAACTGTACTGTCAGATTGTCCGTTTGTAAATTCAGAGTGTTTCGCTCTCAGAGCGCTCAGAGCGCACACTGGACGCTCTGGGCGATGAGTAGGGTTGATCTGAACGTTCTGACCTCACAACTGCAGTCAACCACCCAATCTAATTAGCTAACATTGGCGAACTTACTAGCTACTTATAGACACAAATGAGAGAACACCCCACTGTGACCATTTTACTCATCCTAGCAAAGCCGGTTAGACTGTTTTCGTATTATCCAGAGTGTTGGTGACTGTATCTGTGCTGCCGGGCAACAATTTTTGCCGACGTTTAGTGGCCATATTCAACAGTGTTGAGCGTCCGTAAATTCATCAGGTATACTGTGCTCTGGCACACTCAGACAAGAGTGCTCTGAATTCGGAGTAGATGGCTATACTGAATTTATGAACGTACCCAAAATTGTTACTTGCATAGTGGAGTCTTTTGTTCAGACATGTAGCTAGCTAGGTAAACAATGAACCATAATCCCAACTCATGATGTTACTACCCTGCATGAATCTGCAGGTTGCTAACCAACCAGGTTCAATGTTAGCTAGCTAACATTAGGCTATAGCTAGCCAAGCAAATGGCTCTGAGATACGAATAATAAGATCATACATGTAATGTTAGATAGCGAGCCAGTCAGCTAACACTAGCTAGCTAGCTAACAGTACACTATAACTTCAAATGAAACCACTTCCTGACCAAATTAGAAATGTGTAATATCTGAAAATGTAGCTAGCTAGACTATCTTAGCTGTATACATCATTCATGGATAGACGCATCTCCTGTCGGATGACAGCTAGTTTGAAGATGTAATCTGGAGACAGGTGTTTTCTCCATCTCCTTAGCCATCATACTCTAATTCCACTGGTGTCATGAATGTCCTGTGAGGATCCAAAATGAGTCAGATCAGGTTTGCAATAAATAAACTTAAACCAGACCCCCTCTGACCCGCAGGAGGAGGGAATTGGTGTGAGGGGTTGAAACCTCAAGTCCTGTTCTAAATTAAAGGAGTGAAGATCCAGGTTCTCACTCTCCAAATTCACAAAGGACTGTGCTTTGTCTAAAGAGACATTTTCCCTCTGAAACTCTTAACACATTCTAAAGTGAATACTGGAACAATAGAATGTGGGGAATGGTCGGAGGAGACGCAAAGACCACTAATGTCATATGTGATGTCATTAAAAATGTTACAAAGGAAATACTGTAACTTTAAAAGTATACACACTATGTGTGAAGTGTCCATACTCTACATTGTGTATGAAATATGAAAAATTATGTTTTTGTTAAGAGAGGGATGTGATCGTAGAAACTATAAGAGGAAATGTGTTTCTAGAATTTTGTACAGGTGAGTAGTCACCTTGATTGAGGTCTGAGCTCGAGCAGCCTCATGAGTAAACATCTCAGACCAGAGAGACGTTTTAGCTGCAGCTCACGTCCAAAGTGGTTCAAACTCTGAAATCTCAACACGAGTTAGAGACAATAATGTCACCTCCCGGACAATCACTGGTGTGGCTTATTAGCTGTCCTAAGTAAAGTATCTAGAAAAGTGCATTTAAGTGGGACCATTCTACTACTCTTCAAACCATCCTATTCTACTACTCTTCTCAAATCACCATAATCTACTACTCTCATCACTCATGGGAACCAATGGCGACACGGCTGGTGAGCATATCTTCAAAGGAGGATCTTCAAGAGTGAACAACAGTAGAAGACGGGGGACGGACATTTTTGGACAATGCCGCGGAATGGCCAAACACAAGCATGCCGCGGAAAGGCCCAACATCCTTCCTAAGAAGGCCTGGTTCCCGACACAGATGCACTGCGAACAAAGATATTTACACGTAAATATATGAATGATTTCTGACTCCAAACGGATGGTGGTTCGTGTGGAAAGTACATGACTACTGTGAGAGTAGTTTCTAAAATGAATCAATGATAAGTGTCTCTTTCTCTCTCTCTCTCTCTCCATCTCCTTTGTAACAATTTTATGTTGTGTCAGTTGGCTAGGGACCTTTTTCTAATGTATTAAGTGTGTATGTTTATCCTGTGTTATCATTTAGTTAGCTAGTAAATAAATAATGAAGTCAATTTGTGTAGTACTGAATTATAAGTAAGGCTGGGGGTTTTGCAGATGCAGGAGGTTATGACTGTTCAGAATTATGATATGATAGGTGGTTAATGATTAATACTTTGACTGTTTTATGAATGTGATAGGTAAAGACCTGTAGAGTTTAATTCGGGAGATGGTAACTCTTTAAACAACCACTCTCGTGGTGCCCCAAATCATAATGAGTTAATTGTTACATGATTAATTTAATTGAGTAACAATTAAACATAGTTAGTTGATTAGATAAGAAAGTCACGACACAGGGCATTTACAGGTGTACTTTTCTTGGGTGATAAGTGCACATTTGTATTAAAATCGGCAAGCAGAATACATTCCCTTTCAGCCAATACATTGTGAGCGCAGCACCTCGATTCAAGTAAATCATAGAAATGATTCTTCATAGGAGGCCGATAGCTCACACCAGCAAGTATAAGACGACATTTAGGAAGACGTATATCTACCCATGCAATCTCAAGACCATCTATTTCAGATCTGAAAGAGTGTTGAAATGAACATCATTCCTCGTAAAAACACACACGCTGCCACCGTTTCCGTTTCAGTCGATTCTATGAATGCTATAACCCGGTATCTCAACCTCATTGTCATCAACTGACCCATCGAGCCATGTCTCATAGAGTATATTTCTTTTTAAAATGGTCTTGGGTGAGTGTAAGAATATTTCAAAGATAAATACACAATGCAGAGGACTAGAGGTCAAGAGGGAATTAACGATCAATGGAAATAGTGTTTTTTCTGTAATAGGGAATTCATGATTAATGAGTCAGAAACATTGAGGGAATTTCATAGCTACATGGCAAGTTCTCATTGGCCCAAATTGTCTTTACACTGAGCCTGAAATAGGATAATTATCTGGCCTCTGGCCCAATTTTATTGCCAGGAATTCAAATTGGTCAACCACAGGCTAGGGTTGGGGGTATAAAACTACACCCTGTCTCTGTGTTCTGTGGAGAGAATCACTGAGGACAGGGGAGAATGAACATCTGCAGTTAAAGTCGGAAGTTTACATACACCTTAGCCAAATATTTAAACTCAGTTTTGAACAATTCCTGACATTTAATCCGTAAAAATTCCCGGTCTTAGGCCAGTTAGGATCACCACTTTATTTTAAGAATGTGAAATGTCAGAAGAATAGTAGAGGGAATGATTTATTTCAAATTTTATTTATTTCGTCACATTCCCAGTGAGTCGGAAGTTTACATACACTCAATTAGTATTTGGTAGTATTGCCTTTAATTGTTTAACTTGGGTAAAACGTTTCGAGTAGCCTTCCACAAGCTTCCCACAATAAGTTCGGTGAATTTTGGCCCATTTCTCCTGACAGAGCTGGTGTAACTGAGTCATGTTTGTAGGCCTCCTTGCTCATACACACTTTTTCAGTTCTGCCCACAATTTTCTATAGGATTGAGGTCCGGGCTTTGTGATGGCCAATCCAATACCTTGACTTTGTTGTCCTTTTTGCCACAACTTTGGAAGCATGTTTGGGGTCATTGGCCATTTGGAAGACCCATTTGCGACCAAGATTTAACTTCCTGACTGATGTCTTGAAATGTTACTTCAATATATCCACATAATTCTCCTGCCTCATGATGCCAACTATTTTATGAAGTGCACCAGTCCCTCCTGCAGCAAAGCACCCCCACAACATGATGCTGCCACCCCCATGATTCATGGTTGGGATGGTGTTCTTCGGCTTGCAAGCCTCCCCCTTCTTACTCCAAACATAACAATGATAATTATGGCCAGACAGTTCCATTTTTATTTCATCAGACCAGAGGACATTTCTCCAAAAAGTGCGATCTTTTTAGCAAATGTATTAAATGTATTACATTTTAGCAAATGTATTAAAAATGTAAAAATGAAATATCACATTTACATAAGTATTCAGATCCTTTAAATCAAATTGTATTTGTTATATGAGCCGAATACAAAATATAGACCATACAGTGAAATGAGACCCTTTACTCAGTACTTTGTTGAAGCAACTTTGGCAGCGATTGCAGCCTGTATTTGGGAGTTACTCCCATTCTTTTTAGCAGATCCTCTCATGCTCTGTCAGGTTGGATGAGGATAGTTGCTGCACAGCTATTTACAGGTCTCTCCAGAGTTGTTTGATTAAGTTGAAGTCCGGGCTCTGGCTGGGCCATTCAAGGCCATTCAGAGACTTGTCCCGAAACCACTGCTGCGTTGTCTTGTCTGTGTGCTTAGGGTCATTGTCCTGTTGGAAGGTAAACCTTCTCCCCAGTCTGAGGTCCTGAGCACTATGGAACAGGTTTTCATCAAGGATCTCTCTGCACTTTGCCTCGATCCTGACTAGTCTCCCATTCCCTGCCACTGAAAAACATCCCCACAGCACGATGTTGCCACCACCATGCTTTACCATAGGGATAGTGCCAGGTTTCCTCCAGATGTGACGCTTGGTATTCAAGCCAAAGTGTTCAATATTTGTATTTATTTTACCTTTATTTATCTGGGCAAGTCAGTTAAGAACAAATTCTTATTTTACAATGACTGTCTACCCCCTAACCCAGACGACGCTTGGCCAACTGTGCGGCACACTATGGGACTATCGATCACAGCAGGTTGTGTTACAGCCCGGGATCGACACCAGGGTCTGTAGTGATGCCTCTAGCACTGAGATGCAGTGCCTTAGAACGCTGCACCACTCAGGAGCCCAGATAATCTTTAGGTGCCTTTTGGCAAACTCCAAGCGGGCTGTTATGTGCCTTTTATTGAGAAGTGGCTTCCGTCTGGCCACTCTACCATAAAGGACTGAGAGATGGTTGTCCTTCTGGAAGGTTCTCCGATCTCCACAAAGAAACTCTAGAGGTCTGTCAGAGTGACCATCAGGTTCTTGTTACATTTACATTTACATTTAAGTCATTTAGCAGACGCTCTTATCCAGAGCGACTTACAAATTGGTGCATTCACCTTATGACATCCAGTGGAACAGCCACTTTACAATAGTGCATCTAAATATTTTAAGGGGGGGGGTGAGAAGGATTACTTTACCCTATCCTAGGTATTCCTTAAAGAGGTGGGGTTTCAGGTGTCTCCGGAAGGTGGTGATTGACTCCGCTGTCCTGGCGTCGTGAGGGAGTTTGTTCCACCATTGGGGAGCCAGAGCAGCGAACAGTTTTGACTGGGCTGAGCGGGAACTGTACTTCCTCAGTGGCAGGGAAGCGAGCAGGCCAGAGGTGGATGAACGCAGTGCCCTTATTTGGGTGTAGGGCCTGATCAGAGCCTGGAGGTACTGAGGTGCCGTTCCCCTCACAGCTCCGTAGGCAAGCACCATGGTCTTGTAGCGGATGCGAGCTTCAACTGGAAGCCAGTGGAGAGAGCGGAGGAGCGGGGTGACGTGAGAGAACTTGGGAAGGTTGAACACTAGACGGGCTGCGGCGTTCTGGATGAGTTGTAGGGGTTTAATGGCACAGGCAGGGAGCCCAGCCAACAGCGAGTTGCAGTAATCCAGACGGGAGATGACAAGTGCCTGGATTAGGACCTGCGCCGCTTCCTGTGTGAGGCAGGGTCGTACTCTGCGGATGTTGTAGAGCATGAACCTACAGGAACGGGCCACCGCCTTGATGTTAGTTGAGAACGACAGGGTGTTGTCCAGGATCACGCCAAGGTTCTTAGCGCTCTGGGAGGAGGACACAATGGAGTTGTCAACCGTGATGGCGAGATCATGGAACGGGCAGTCCTTCCCCGGGAGGAAGAGCAGCTCCGTCTTGCCGAAGTTCAGCTTGAGGTGGTGATCCGTCATCCACACTGATATGTCTGCCAGACATGCAGAGATGCGATTCGCCACCTGGTCATCAGAAGGGGGAAAGGAGAAGATTAATTGTGTGTCGTCTGCATAGCAATGATAGGAGAGACCATGTGAGGTTATGACAGAGCCAAGTGACTTGGTGTATAGCGAGAATAGGAGAGGGCCTAGAACAGAGCCCTGGGGGACACCAGTGGTGAGAGCGCGTGGTGAGGAGACAGATTCTCGCCACGCCACCTGGTAGGAGCGACCTGTCAGGTAGGACGCAATCCCAGCGTGGGCCGCGCCGGAGATGCCCAACTCGGAGAGGGTGGAGAGGAGGATCTGATGGTTCACAGTATCGAAGGCATCCGATAGGTCTAGAAGGATGAGAGCAGAGGAGAGAGAGTTAGCTTTAGCGGTGCGGAGCGCCTCCGTGATACAGAGAAGAGCAGTCTCAGTTGAATGACTAGTCTTGAAACCTGACTGATTTGGATCAAGAAGGTCATTCTGAGAGAGATAGCGGGAGAGCTGACCAAGGACGGCACGTTCAAGAGTTTTGGAGAGAAAAGAAAGAAGGGATACTGGTCTGTAGTTGTTGACATCGGAGGGATCGAGTGTAGGTTTTTTCAGAAGGGGTGCAACTCTCGCTCTCTTGAAGACGGAAGGGACGTAGCCAGCGGTCAGGGATAAGTTGATGAGCGAGGTGAGGTAAGGGAGAAGGTCTCCGGAAATGGTCTGGAGAAGAGAGGAGGGGATAGGGTCGAGCGGGCAGGTTGTTGGGCGGCCGGCCGTCACAAGACGCGAGATTTCATCTGGAGAGAGAGGGGACACCTACCTGACCAAGGTCCTTCTCCCCCGATTGCTCAGTTACCTTATGTATGTGTCTTTTCCTGTGGTTGTCTTTGTTCCCGCGGCCAGCTCTAGAAATAGTCTTGGTGGATCCAAAATTCTTCCATTTAAGAATGGAACTGTGTTCTTGGAGACCTTCAATGCTGCAGAAATGTTTTAGTACCCCAGCCCAGATGTCTGCCTTGACACAGTCCTTGGAGCTCTACAGACGACTCCGTCGACCTCATGGCTTAGTTTTTGCTCTGACATGCACAGTGAACTGTGGAACCTTATATATAAAGTTGTGTGCCTTTCCAAATCATATCCAATCAATTGAATTTACCACAGACAGACTCCAATCAAGTTTTAGAAACATCTCATGGATGATCAATGGAAACAGGATGCCTCTGAGCTCAATTCCGAGTCTCATAGTAAAGGGTCTGAATACTTACAGTGGGGAGAACAAGTATTTGATACACTGCCGATTTTGCAGGTTTTCCTTCTTACAAAGCATTTAGAGGTCTGTCATTTTTATCATAGGTACACTTCAACTGTGAGAGATGGAATCTAAAACAAAAATACAGAAAATCACATTGTATGATTTTTAAGTAATTAATTTGCATTTTATTGCATGACATAAGTATTTGATACATCAGAAAAGCAGAACTTAATATTTGGTACAGAAACCTTTGTTTGCAATTACAGAGATCATACGTTTCCTGTAGTTCTTGACCAAGGTTGCACACACTGCAGCAGGGATTTTGGCCCACTCCTTCATACAGACCTTCTCCAGATCCTTCAGGTTTCGCAGATGTCGCTGGGCAATACGGACATTCAGCTTCCTCCAAAGATGTTCTATTGGGTTCAGGTCTGGAGACTGGCTAGGCCACTCCAGGACCTTGAGATGCTTCTTACGGAGCCACTCCTTAGTTGCCCTGGCTGTGTGTTTCGGGTCGTTGTCATGCTGGAAGACCCAGCCACAACCCATCTTCAATGCTCTTACTGAGGGAAAGAAGTTGTTGGCCAAGATCTCGCGATACATGGCCCCATCCATATTCCCCTCAATACGGTGCAGTCGTCCTGTCTCCTTTGCAGAAAAGCATCCCCAAAGAATGATGTTTCCACCTCCATGCTTCAAGGTTGGGATGAGTTCTTGGGGTTGTACTCATCCTTCTTCTTCCTCCAAACACGGTGAGTGGAGTTTAGACCAAAAAGCTCTATTTTTGTCTCATCAGACCACATGACCTTCTCCCATTCCTCCTCTGGATCATCCAGATGGTCATTGCAAACTTCTGATGGGCCTGGACATGCGCTGGCTTGAGCAGGGGGGACCTGGCGTGCGCTGCAGGATTTTAATCCATGACGTCATAGTGTGTTACTAATGGTTTTCTTTGAGACTGTGGTCCCAGCTCTCTTCAGGTCATTGACCAGGTCCTGCCGTGTAGTTCTGGGCTGATCCCTCACCTTCCTCATGATCATTGATGCCCCACGAGGTGAGATCTTGCATGGAGCCCCAGACCGAGGGTGATTGACCGTCATCTTGAACTTCTTCCATTTTCTAATAATTGCGCCAACAGTTGTTGCCTTCTCACCAAGCTGCTTGCCTATTTTCCTGTAGCCCATCCCAGCCTTATGCAGGTCTACAATTTTACTCCTGATGTCCTTATACAGCTCTCTGGTCTTGGCCATTGTGGAGAGGTTGGAGTCTGTTTGATTGAGTGTGTATTTTATACAGGTAACGAGTTCAAACAGGTGCAGTTAATACAGGTAATGAGTGGAGAACAGGAGGGATTCTTAAAGGAAAACTAACAGGTCTGTGATAGCTGGAATTCTTACTGGTTGGTAGGTGATCAAATACTTATGTCATGCAATAAAATGCAAATGAATTACTTAAAATCATACAATGTAATTTTCTGGATTTTTGTTTTAGATTCCGTCTCTCACAGTTGAAGTGTACCTATGATAAAAAATACAGACCTATACATGCTTTGTAAGTCGGAAAACCTGCAAAATCAGCAGTGTATTAAATACTTGTTCTCCCTCTGTATGTTACAAATGTATTTTTATTTTTGTTTTTTATTTTTAATGCCTTTGCAACAATTTCAAAAAAACAGTTTTCACTTTGTTATGATGGGGTATTGTGTATAGATTGCTGAATAAAAAAAAAAATATGTAACCCATTTTAGAATGAGGCTGTAACGTAAGAAAAATTCAAGGAGTCTGAATACTTTTCGAAGTCACTGTAAATATCATGGGGCTGTCCATGGTACTGATGTATGTGTGTGTGTGTGTGTGTGTGTGTGTGTGTGTGTGTGTGTGTGTGTGTGTGTGTGTGTGTGTGTGTGTGTGTGTGTGTGTGTGTGTGTGTGTGTGTGTGTGTGTGTGTGTGTGTGTGTGTGTGTGTGTGTGTGTGTGTGTGTGTGTGTGTGTGTGTGCGTGTGTGTATATTAGCGTGCACAAATTACTGTATTATGTGACTTGTTTAGCAAATTTTTACTCCTGAACTTATTTATGCTTACTATAACAAAGGGGTTGAATATATAGTATATATATATTTCAACCAACCCACTCCAATAACATATGGTCCGGCCCTTTTAAAGATAAAATATGAATATCCAATTTTTGCAAGTTTTAAATCACACATCAACATAGTGTTGGGTCACGGAACTAAACATATTGGGTGGGAGTCCCTTGAACTATTCATCTCTTGTCAAATACTCTGGTGTGCTACAAAGTGTAATGAAGTTGAAAATAACTCTAGTATCTTTTATACACAGTCCCTCACTGGTCCCGTATGGCTCAGCTTGGCTTTGAAAAGCTGCATGGTACCAGCACTATAATGAGTTGTGACAAATGCCCCTCCAATCAGTTTCACGGGAACAAAGACAACCACAGGAAAAGACACATACATAAGGTACTTTGTGAATGAAGTCCCATAGTCCTGTACTATCCAATGGAGGGAGACCAATACAGTGAAAAGAGACACACAGGATACAACTGCATCTGAAAAACACATCTGAAAAAGAGCTCCTACAAAGGGTGGATGACAATTGTTCATATCTGTCTCAAAGGACCATGAAAAAAAGTGCCACCTTTCAGCGGTCTCATTAGGGGAAAAAGACCAGAGTTCCTGGATATAGAGGCCACATAGTTTATGAGCCTAGACTCATAGGCACTGCTTTCTGAAGAAGAAAAGGAGAGTTAGAAAGTTTTACTTTGTAAGAGGGCTCTGGGTTTTCTACATCAGCCGTACCCCACTATTATAATGGAGGATCGAATGACCGTATATGTCTTACTATGTTTCTCTGATTAACACTCTTCGAAAGAAAAGTTCCAAAAATGTTATTTGGCTGTCCCTATATGATAACCCTATTTGGTTCCAGCTTAGAACCCTTTTGGCTTCCACATAGAACCCTCTGTAGACAGCAGCTGTATGTGTATAATATCACTAAGGAAGCCAAGTCAGTAAAAAAGCCATATTACAATTTATGTTGTGAAGTTTGCGTTGTTTGCTCTATAACCCATTTGTTCATATGCCACTGTGATATACATTAAGGCGTTGACAACAAAAAGACAACAGTCACACAGTGGCAGAATAAATTCAACTACACGTATGTTTGCTTCATCACAAAACCGGAGCAACATCGATCCAGTGAAGTCCACAAAGCAAATGTCACATGTAACAAATAGTTCTCTGACCTGCTGCATAGTCAATCAAGGTTTGAACAGTTTACTAAACAACTACTGATTTAGAACCACAGAGTTACCGCAAGTCAGCACAAAGATAACAGGAGCACTGCCTTCGCTCTTCCAGAACCATTTCAACTTAAACATTTAAACATCAACAAATCTACCAAGCTATATACTGTATGCTTAGTTTAATTCATTCAAAACATATGGAAAGATATCAAAAACAATTCTCTGTTGAAGGCCAATACGTAAAGCTTAATAAAAAGCCGTGCAAGAGCAGTGTGCGGGTTTCTTATTTTTTCTCATCTTAGTTTAATATACTGAAAACAAATTTAAAGACATCCAAAACAATTCTGTCCAATCAGTATTTCTAAATATAATGTGGCCTTCCATGGTACTGATGTGTGTGTGTGTGTGTGTGTGTGTGTGTGTGTGTGTGTGTGTGTGTGTGTGTGTGTGTGTGTGTGTGTGTGTGTGTGTGTGTGTGTGTGTGTGTGTGTGTGTGTGTGTGTGTGTGTGTGTGTGTGTGTGTGTGTGTGTGTGTGTGTGTGTGTGTGTGTGTGTGTGTGTGTGTGTGTGTGTGTGTGTGCGTGCGTGCACAAGTTTTTAAAAGAAATGGCTCACCCTACTTGTAGACTAGTTGAACGCTAATGCAATCCTCCTCTCTTTCATGTTGGCAAAATGATCTATGGCTCTGTCGTACAGTCAGCTTTAAGTTTTTGTTGTGATATACTACCTAGCTAAAATGCTTGCTAGCCTGACTTCCTTGCATGGGTAACAATGAACCAGCTAAGTTAGTTAGCTAGTTAATGTGAGCCTACTAGGCTACATATTCAACTTCAATCGTTTCAGGCCAGTGCCACAATTGATGAATTAATGGTTAGATCAGAATCGGCGTCATAACCATTGGCCTGTACAGAGAATGAATTCAAAACCAAGTCCAAATCCCCATCTCCATCCATGGCTTAGGAAAAGTCAGATTTAGCAAGCTAGCTATTGCAGGACATCAACACAAGCAGACCAGAAACTGACACATTTTTCTAATAATGATGATGTTTTGCTTAGGATGTGATTTGATTGGTGTTAACCCAAATTCAAACTGGCCTCCATTGGGGAGATTTTTGTTGCTCATGGAAAACTAACAGTTGAGCTCAGCTAATCCTTTTTATCAAGGGAGGCCAAATGCTTGCTGGCATCAATCAATCAAATGCTAGGGTGGCAACATGTCATACGCCTTTGTTCCAGACATTATCAGATACTTCGGCTACACATTCTGAGACAGAGGGGCGCAGTGAAAAGACAGAAAATTATTAAAACACAGAGAGACGCAAGAGACAATATGTATTTATTATTTATTTTTGGGGAAGCCTGGCTTCCCACAGAACTATCTGTAGAAAGGGTTCTACATGGAACCCAAATGGGTTCTTCAAAGGGTTATCCTATTGGGAGAGTTGAAGAACCCTTTAAGATTCTAAGGTTCTAGCTCCTTTCGTACCTCTCTACCCCCCTCCGCGCTCTCTCTTCCAAATGTTTCTCTCTCCATCCCTCCCTCTGGAGGCCAATTTCCCCTCATCAAACTCTATAATTATATCACTGTCGCATGGAAAGGCAAATGTGTTGGAATACTGAAGGAACATTAATTAACACCTGTCTTTATCTAAACTTTCTCAGCAGTGGTTATTAGGGTATTAGCTACTCTGATAATTATTATGAAGCCCTTTCTATAATTAACCTGAGGTTAGTTTGGTAGCTCTGAGAGGACGGGAGGGCTTGTCTGTCTCAACTGCTGCTGCTGGGCACAAACTTTGGTCGGAACACACAGTGAGAAGTGACATGCTGTTGTACTATTGCAGTGTGTGACATTGAAGAGATTCAAACACACATAATATACTCAGTTTATTAGGTACACCAATCTAATACCGGGTCGGACCACCCTTTCCCTCCAGAACAGAGTTCTTGAAAACATTTCTTAATTAGTATCAAGGGACCTAACCTGTGCCAGGAAAACATTCGCCACACCATTACACCACCGCCACCGGCCTGTACCGTTGACACCTGGCAGGATGGGGCCATGGATTTATGTTCCTTATGCCAAGTCCTGACAACTCGATATAAGGACGGTGTTCCTAATGTTTTGTATACTTAGTGTCACTGTTGTTATATGTGTATCCTCATTCACGCTTGACTTCAGTCACTGTTACTCTACCCACAAGCAAGCACACAAGGCCCTCCATTGTCCCCCATTAGGCAAATCACATCATAAATCTATACTCCAGGTTCTTGTTTACAAATCGAAGCTCAAACAGGAACTACCCGTGAATCGCTCCGTTGAGAAATGCTCTTCAGAATCGGAGATTATGCAACAGGACTGATTTGCTAGCATTGATTGAAATATATTCCCGAGACTCAGCCGATAACATCGACGAGCTAACCACCTCGGTCACTGGCTTCATTAGGAAATGCTTCGGCGACGTTGTCGCCACAGTGAAGGTTCACTGCATCCCCAATTAAAAGTTATGGATTAACATAGAGGACAGGGTTACCACACACAAGGCTATTGCAGACAACCCTGAGCTTACGGCTAAAGACTTACGGCTAAACACGTACAAGATGTCCCGCTACGACCTTAAAAGAGTCATCAAACAAGCGAAAGGACAATATAGGAATAAGGTGGAATCATATTACATAGGCTCTGATGCCCGCCGCATGTGGCAGGGGCTACAGTCCATTGAGGATTACAAAGGAAGACCCAGCCGTGATCTGCCCGATGATGCCTCTCTACCAGACGAACTCCATGCTTTTTATGCACGCCTCGGCAATAACAACACAGTGCTGCGCGTGAGGGCCGGCGCTGACCCAGAGGACTGGGTGATCTCGCTCTCTGAGGCCGACGTGAGTAAGGCCTTTAATCAGGTCCAAACTCGCAAGGACGCAGGTCCGGACGGTATTCCAAGGTGCTTTCTCAGAGCATTAGCAGAACAGCTGGCACCAATATTCACTGTCATTTTCAATCTCTCCTTGTCTCAGTCTGTAATCCCCACATGTCCTAAACTGACCACCATCATTCCTGCTCCCAACAACTCTAAGGCTTCATGCCACAATGACTACCGTCCTGTAGCACTCATCTGTAATCCTGAAGTGCTGGTTATGGCACACATTAACTCCATCATCCCAGAAACCCTAGACCCACTCCAAATTGCATACCACCCCACCAAATAATAGATGATGGAATCTCAATTGCACCACCAAAATCAGAGGAATACTTATGTGAGAATGTTATTCATTGACTCCACCTCAGCGTTCAACACCATTGTCCTCTCTAAACTCATCACCAAGCTTAGGACCCTGGGACTGAACAGCTCCCTCTGCAACTGGATCCTGGACTTCCTGACAGGCCAACCCCAGGTGTTGAGGGTAGGAAACATCACCTCCGCCACGCTGACCCTTAACACTGGGGCCCCACAGTGGCGTGTACTTAGTTCCCTCCTATACTCCCTGTTCACGCACGACTACGTGGCCAAGCATGACTCATACACTATCATCAAGTTTGCTGATGACACAAAGGTGGTAGGCCTTATCAGTGGCGACAATGAGACAGCCTACAGGGAGGAAGTCAGTGACCTGGCAGTGTGGTGCTGGGACAACAACCTCTCCCTCAGTGACACCAAGAAGCTGATTGTGTACTACAGGTAACAGGGGGACAAGCATGCCCTCATTCACTTTGAAGGTGCTACAGTCGAGTGGGTCTAGAGCTTCAAGTTCTTCGGTGTCCAAATCACTAAGGACTTAAAATGGTCCACACATGTGCATAGTTGTGAAGAAGGCGTGACAGCGCCTCTTCCTCCTCAGGAGGTGGAAAAGGTTTGGCATGGACCCTCAAACCCTCAAAACGTTCTACAACTGTACCATTGAGAGCATTGTGACTGGCTGCATCACTGCTTGGTATGGCAACAGCACCGCCTTTAATCACATGGTGCTACAAAGGGTGGTGCGGAAATAAACAGAAAACTTGAGCGTGCATACCTATCCCCCCCCAATGTCATACTTTGTAGAACCACCTTTTGCAGCAATTACAGCTGCAAGTCTCTTGAGATATGTTTCTATGAGTTGGCACATCTAGCCACTTACATTTTTGCCCATTCTTCAAGGCAAAACTGCTCCAGCTCCTTCAAGCTGGATGGGTTTCCATGGTTACACACACACACACACACATCATATAAACTGCTTCTACTCTGTTATTCTTATATCTGCCTAGTCACCTTACGGACATACAGTACAAATCTACCTCCATCGCTGCACATTGTAAATGTGGCATTGGAACTGATCCTGTATACATTGCCTTCAGAAAGTATTCATAACCCTTGTATTTTTCCACAGCTTGTTGTGTTACAGCTTGAATTCAAAATGGAATAAATGTATATATTTCTTCTCATACATCGACACACAATACCTAATAATGACAGTGAAAACGTGATTCAATTTTTTTTCTCACATTTATTGAAAATGAAATACAGAAATTTCTCATTTACCTAATTATTCACACCCCTGAGACAATACTTTGCAGAAGCACCTTTGGCAGCGATTACAGCTGTGAGTCTTCCGGGTAAGTCTATAAGAGCTTTCCACACCTGGATTGTGCAACATTTGCCCATTATTCTTTTTAAAGCTCTGTAAAATTGGTTGTTGATCATTGCTAGGCAACTATTTTCAAGTCTTGCCATAGATTTTCAAGTAGATTTAAGTCAAAACTGTAACTCAGCCACTCAGGAACATTCACTGACTTCTTGGTAAGCAACTCCAGTGTAGATGTGGCCTTTTAGGTGTGTTTTAGGTTACTGTCCTGCTGAAAGGTGAATTAATCTCCCAGTGTCTGGTGGAATGCAGACTGAACCAGGTTTTTCTCTAGGATTTTGCATGTGGCTCCATTCTATTAATATTTTTTTTTCTTAACGATTACAAACATACCCATAACATGATGCAGCCACCAGTATGCTTGAAAATATGAGTGATACTCAGTAATGTGATGTATTATATTTGCCCCAAACATAACACTTTGTGACTTTCTTGGCCACATGTTTGCAGTATTACTTTAGTGACTTGTTACAGTTTCAGCTTTGATAATGGAAATACCTTTTAGACAAGGAAAAGGCTTCCTGGTATGGTAAAGTTGGGGGAAAACGTTTTAGTATGAAAGGGATATCATCAGTCTTGTCTCAGGGGAGCATCTTACAGGGCATTTTACCATAGGGCCAATGGTTTGTCTGAGAGCCGTGGGCTGTAAAAGACTAAGAGGCTTAATCTCCCCAAAGTCATTAATAACTCACGTCTTATTTGATTACATCTGCATGAGTTCTTTGGAGTGCGAGACAGGCCATTTCGACCAGGCGAAGTAGGACAGAGCACAAAACAAAACAACATATTTCGAAAAAACGGAAGCATCTTACTAAAGATGCACGCTGAAATATGGGTTATAGCCTCAAAGAAGGGATTGACTATTTGTTGAAAAAGATGGATGGTAAATCTTGAACTGCAAGAATGTGTATTAAGATTAGTTTGTGACCAGAAACTAACGTGTGACCTGTGATATACTGTATATGCATAGCTCCCACTTTCATGCATTGGTGTCAGTGGTAGTTTTATGGGAATAAATGATGCTCTTAAACTTAATCATAATTTTTAAATGTACTTGTTACGTTATAACACATGACTGAGTAACTAAATCAGACGCAAGAGCCAAACATTATCTCATAGCTGCCAATGTTCTCCCCATGTGGGAGAGAGGAATTCATGTCCCTGCAGTGGGGCAGCTGCTAGAGAATATAAACCATTGTTCTTCATCCTAGCTACCACCCACATCCACCAACCTCACCAGGTTCAGAATACAAAACAGTACCCTTCAACACAACATCACATCACATCTGTAGCTCAGTGGTCCTTCTGTAGCTCAGTTGGTAGAGCATGGCGCTTGTAACGCCAGGGTAGTGGGTTCGATCCCCGGGACCACCCATACGTAGAATGTATGCACACATGACTGTAAGTCGCTTTGGATAAAAGCGTCTGCTAAATGGCATATATATATATATATATATACATCAAACTTTTTCTATACCAAAATTACAATTCTACATACCGCACAATACATCAAGCTACCCAGGTGATAATGTATGCCGGAGAGTACAAACAAGCTAGCTGTTAAAAAAGTTATTTGTTTGGTAATGGTAAAACTGTTCACTCAAACCAGTGCTAATGTTTGCAAAAAATACAGGGAAGTATTTCGCCTGAGCTGAAGTAATTCTGGCTTGCCCAGTAGACATTTTTGTCACACAATGATGGTCCTACTCTATCAAACTAGTGACCGGGTGTCTATGGTAAGGCCTGTTTTTGTTTTTATTGTAGATTGAAATATTGCACCCTTAAAACAAATCTTACAATATGAAACAAAAGGAAATTAAACTAGACACTCATCGTTTTCTCACAGTGCAGGAGATGTTTTGATTTACATCCTGGAAACTACTATAGCAGTTGTCAGTGTTTGATTGAACAGGGCTTTGAGAGGTTTATGTGACCCTAGTCTATGCGTCATGGTGGAGAAATGGCTTCAACAACCCCCTCTATAATATTAACAAGGCCTCCTCTAAGCCTGTACTCATCATATAACTTTGGATATGTTTGGACGTTCACCATAAACATTTCCCCATTAACAGGCAGAAACTACAGTAGTTCCCAGCATAATCTGTGATTGCAGGTTTGTAATGTTATTCATGTACCAGGTATAATATTACGACATGACATGTGCGGACATGATTGTTTTGTTTTACATTGTACAGTGTCACGACTCCTACCGAAGGTGGCTCCCCTTCCTGTTCGGGTGGCACTCGGCAGTCGTTGTCACTGGCCTACTAGCTTCCACTGATCCTTTTCCCCCTTTCTGTTTATTGGTTTCACCTGTTTTGTGTTTAGGCTGATTAGTCGGGCTATGTTAACCAGTAGGCCCGCCTGCTCTTTGTGTGGGATTGTTTCTGTGACTAGTGTGCACGTTTGAAGTTAACGTGTTTCCCATTTTGTGGGTTTTTGCTGGACTGTTTAAGTCCCTGTGTTTGGGGCATTTGTTTTGTGTGCGCCCTGTGTTTCGTGGGGTGGCTTATGTTCGCCATTTGTGCATTAAATAGCACTACCCTGAAAGTTCAACAACTCAAGCCGGGGAATATTCTAAACATAGGCTAAACCTCACCACCAGTAGCCTTAAACCTACAGTTCTTCGTAATTGTTTATACACTTAAACTGGCCCATGAGGCACAATGACCCAAACCTTTCAATAGTAATTATTTTATTAGAACCATACACCAAATCTGCAATACTACTGGCACATGCTCTGCTTAACACTCAATTTGCAATTCTATAACAAACATTTGGCAAAACGCAAATATTGGAGAACAATTACCAGACAGGACACGGGAGTACAGTTCAGTGTGGTTTAGCCAAAACATCTCATGCCCTACAGCCCCCGGGCCAATAGTGCGCGCGTGCAATTCCTATTAGGCAACAGCATAGTAACCAATATAGACATAGATCACCGATACTACAAACACAACACACAATACTCTACATTTGGCACAACCTTCACAACTAAAATCTTGAGTACTTCTGTGTTTGGAGAACAATGGAAACTAACTTGGCAGAGAGAGGTAAAGGTGGAGTGGAGGGGGGTTAGAGGTAGAGGTGAAGTTGGAGATGGATTAAGACCAAGAACAAGGAGAGTAATCTCTGATGAAATTCGGGCGACTGTGGTGGATCATGTTGTCAACCATGGTTTGACATTAAGAGGGGCAAAATGTGCAGCCCAATCTGAACCACTTCACTGTAGCATCCATCATCCAGAGGTTCCAAAATGAGAATAGGTATGTACTGCAGACAATGGACCTATCTACTACTTGTACTTCACAGTAGTACAACATAAAGCAAAGTAAAGACTGTAGTTTCCAATTCACACTGTAAGGGGAAACAAAGTAAACCGATTTAATATATTACTGTATGTATGAAATTCCGAGCTCTACTACTTTGTAACATGTTTATCCTGTATACTGTATTACTGTAGTGTTTACTGTACTGTATGCTATTTGTTTTTTTTAACTGAAAGAAGACTACCACGTGGTGGTAGAAAGCATCTATTTACAGAGGAACAGGAGGCTGCCATTGTGCAAATGTGACCGACCGGCTCGATTCATTCTTAAGTAGCAAAACGATGTGTTTTTATTTTATTTTTTTACATTGGATTAAAGGAGAGACTCCGGCCTAGAAATTGATGTATCATACACTACAGTTGAGGAACAATGGGAAAGTAATTCTGCTTTGAAAATGTATAAACTTGTAACCTCACTTTTGAGAAAATGGCCGTTGAATGTTATTGGTACACCTACTGGAGAGCTCTTCTTTGTCTACACCCATTCAGCATTGTTCACACCCGCTTAAGCTTTAGCCGCACCCATCTCCTTAACTTCTTAAGGTATAGGGGGCAGCATTTTCACTTTTGGATAAATAGCGTGCCCAATTTCAACTTCCTATTACTCATGCCAAGAATAAGATATGCACATTATTAGTAAATTTGGATAGAAAACACTGAAGTTTCTAAAATTGTTTGAATCATGTCTGTGAGTATAACAGAACTTATGTAGCAGGCAAATCCTCGAGGTCTAACCATTCAGATTTTTTTTTGAGTTCTCTGTCTGTTCAGTGGCTTCTCATTGGGAAACTATATTTCTTAGGAACTTGTTTTCAGTCCCAACCGCTTCCGCTGGATGTCACCAGTCTTTGGAATTTGGTTGTGGCTATTTCTTTGTGCAATGATGACGTACGGCCATCTAGGAACTGCGTAACACTGTTGAGAGTTGGGCAAGACTTGAAAAGTAGCTTGGTTTGTTGTCTTCCTGTATTGAACACAGATAGACCCGTCTTCAATTTGATCGATTATTAACGTGTAAAAATACCTAAAGTTGTATTACAAAAGTAGTTTGAAATATTTTGGCAAAGTTTACAGGCAACTTTTGAAATATTTTGTAGTGACGTTGTGCAATTTGGAAGCTGTTTTTTTCTGGATCAAACGCGCCAAATAAATGGACATTTTGGATATATATGGACGGAATTCATCGAACAAAAGGACCAATTGTGATGTTTATGGGACATATTGGAGTGCCAACAAAAGAAGCTCGTCAAAGGTAATGCATGTTTTATATTTTATTTCTGCGTTTTGTGTAGCGCCTGCAGGGTTGAAATATGCTACCCTCTTTGTTTACTGTTGTGCTATCATCAGATAATAGCTTCTTATGTTTCTGCCGAAAAGCCTTTTTAAAATCTGACATGTTGGCTGGATTCACAACGAGTGTAGCTTTAATTTAGTATCTTACATGTGTGATTTAATGAAAGTTTGATTTTTGACATCATTTTATTTGAATTTGCCACGCTGCATTTTCCCTGGCTTTTAGCCAAGTGGGACGCAAGCGTCCCCTATACCATAAGAAGTTAACTTCTTCGAGATAGGGGTCGCTCTTTTAATTTTTGGATAAAAAACGTTCCCGTTTTAAACAAGATATTTTGTCACGAAAGGATGCTCGACTATGCATGTAAATTGACAGCTTTGGAATGAAAAAACTCTGATGTTTCCAAAATTGCAAAGATATTATCTGTGAGTGCCCCAGAACTAATGCTACAGGCGAAACCAAGATGAAATGTCATACAGGAAATGGTCCAGATTTTGAATGCGCTGTGTTCCAATGTCTCCTTATATGGATGTGAACGTGCCAGGAATGAGCCTGCACTTTCTGTCGTTTCCCCAAGGTGTCTGCAGCATTGTGACGTATTTGTAGGCATATCATTGGAAGATTGACCATAAGAGACTATATTTACCAGGTGTCTGCCCGGTGTCCTCCGTCGAAATTATTGCGTAATCTCCAGCTCCATGCGCGATTCCATTTTCTTCAGAGGAGAAAGTCATCTGCCACGAATGATTTATCATCGATAGATATGTGAAAAACACCTTGAGGATTGATACTAAACAACGTTTGCCATGTTTCTGTCGATATTATGGAGTTAATTTGGAAAAAAGTTTGCGTTGTAATGACTTAATTTTTGTTTTTTTTCTTACCCAAACGTGATGAACAAAACGGAGCGATTTGTCCTACACAAATAATATTTTTGGAAAAACTGAACATTTGCTATCTAACTGAGAGTCTCCTCATTGAAAACATCTGAAGTTCTTCAAAGGTAAATTATTTTATTTGAATGCTTTTCTTGTTTTTGTGAAAATGGTGCATGCTGAATGCTAGGCTTAATGCTATGCTAGCTATCAATACTCTTACACAAATGCTTGTTTAGCTATGGTTCAAAAGCATATTTTGAAAATCTGAGATGACAGTGTTGTTAACAAAAGGCTAAGCTTGAGAGCAAATATATTTATTTCATTTCATTTGCAATTTTCATGAATAGTTAACGTTGCGTTATGGTAATGAGCTTGAGGCTATAAATAGGATCCCGGATACGGGATTGCTCGTCGCAAGAGGTTAACCGGTTAAGACTCTAGGGGCAGTATTTCATTTTTGGATAAAAAGACGTGCCCGTTTTTAGCGCAATATTTTGTCACGAAAAGATGCTCGACTATGCTTGGAATTGATAGTTTTGGAAAGAAGACACTCTGACGATTCCAGAACTGCAAAGATTTTCACTGTGAGTGCCTTAGAACAAAACCTACAGGCAAAACCAAGATGTTTGAGCGACCAGGAAATCAACAGGATTTCTGATGGCACGTTTTCCATGATCGCCTTATATGGCTGTGAATGCGACAGGAATGAACGGACACTTCCTATCGTTTCCCCAAGGTGTCTGCAGCATTGTGACGTATTTGTAGGCATATCATTGGAAGATTGACCATAAGAGACTACATTTACCAGGGGTCCCGCACGGTGTCTGTGTGGAAATTGGTGCGCAAAGTCACCTACCAGTATTTTTCCATCCGAATCTGAGAACAATGCAGGCTTCCAGGAATGGCATTTCAATGAAGAGATATATGACAAAACACCTTGAGGATGGATTCAAACAACGTTTTCCATGTTTCAGTCGATATTATGGAGTTAATTCGGAAAAAGATTTGAGTGTAGGTGACTGAATTTTCGGTTAGTTTCGGTAGCCAAATGCATAGTAACAAAACGGAACGTTGTGTCCTACACAAGCATCTTTCAGGAAAAACTGGACATCTGCTATGTAACTGAGAGTCTCCTCATTGAAACATCTGAAGTTCTTCAAAGGTAAATTATTTTATTTGATCCCTTTGCTGGTTTTTGTGAATATGTTGCGTGCTAAATGCTAACGCTAAATGCTAAGCTAGCTATCACCACTCTTACACAAATTATTGATTTTCTCTGGTTCTAAAGCATATTTTGAAAATCTGAGACGACAGGATTGTTAAGAAAAGGATAAGCTTGAGGATAGGCATATTTATTTCATTTCATTTGCGATTTTTAGAAATCGCTAACGTTGCGTTATGGTAATGAGCTTGAGGCTATGATTACGCTACCGAATACGGTGTGGGTAGGACTAACAGGTTAAATCATACCACATATTCTCAATTGAATTGAGGTCTGGACTTTTGTTACACGGAGTGGAACAGGGAAACCCAAGATCAGACTCAGATGAGGAGACTGGGATGAAGAAACCTAGGTATTTATTGAAACATAGGGGGAAGATGGAGTGCAGGTGGGTTGTAGGAAACCACCTGCGGAGGCTGAGTCTGGAGCGAGAGAGGTTGGGACAGGGTAAGCAGGTCAGGAGGGGAATCCAAAGTAGCAGTAGAATGGGGAATCCAGGGCAGAGTAGTAGGATGAGGAGACGTGGGACTGGAGATAGGCAACAGAGTCAAAGCGAAGAGAACTGTAGAGGAGAGGAAAACCATGTCAGGCAAGGAAAAAGGGAACAACAGCATAACAGGATCTACATAGTAACAAACGGATAGAAAAGTAGACTGGTTGAGCAGAGATTACGATCTGTCAGTGTGGAAGTGGCAGGACTGAGTATTTGTAGAGGTCTTGATTATGGAACCGGTTGCAGCTGCTCTGACTCCAGCACACCTGTATCCACCCACACAATCACACACAGATAGAGAGGGAGAGAGCACTGTGGGAGTGGCGGCAGGTTGTTCACCCAAGTTATTTTAAGAAGCTTGTAGAAGGCTAGCCAAAACATTTGACCCAAGTTAAACAATTTAAAGGCAATGCTATCAAATGCTAATTGAGTATATGTAAACTTCTGACCCACTGGGAATGTGATGAAAGAAATAAAAGCTTAAATAAATCATTCTCTCTACTACTATTCTGACATTTCACATTCTTAAAAAAAGTGGTGATCCTAACTTACCTAAGACAGGGAATTTTACGAGGATTAAATGTCTGGAATTATGAAAAACTGAGTTTAAACGTAGTTGGCTAAGGTGTATGTAAACTTCCGACTTCAACTGTAGTTTCCTCAAACGAGTCAGAAATGGTAGTTGAAAATAATGCTATAAGACTGCGAGAAATCCAACAACAGATGATTAAAAACCACTCCATATTCCATAACATCAGAGAGAGCTTATCAACCAAAGCCTGCATCCTTAAGAAACACCATCTCCGGATGTCAATCTACCCATTTGATAGGAATTCCCAAAGAGTGAAGGATAAATGGCACGAATATGTGCAAGTAAGTAATGTACTAGCATTAGACTCTTGAAACCTTAGAAACGCATTGATGTTGCCAGTAAACTTTACTATTAAACAATTATAGTGTTTACTGTCATTTCAGAAAATCATGTAGTTGGATGCAAGTCCCATCCCTCGGGAACTCATATTCATAGATGCAGTTGGATTCAATTTAGCGAAGATGAGCAGGAGAAGGAACATCATTGGTCAATGCTCCATCATTTAGGTACCTGGCCAGCGTGGGGGAAATGTCACCATATGCACAGCTATGAGCCACAATGGGGTCCTCCACCACCATGCCACCCTTGGACCATACAACACTGACCATATCCTTAATTTCATGAACACATCTTGTTCAGCCAGAGCAGAGAGGTCCAGGTGATCCTGAGCAGAAAATGTGTGTTCTAATTTGGGACAACGTGAGTTTCCATCGGGATACTCATTTCCGCAACGGGTTTGATGACCATCCCAGGTTTTCAAACCCACTGAGGAGTTGTTTTCAGCATGGCGGTGGAAGGTGTATGATTGCAAACCCCATGAACATATGGCCCTTCCCAAGGAAATGGAGGAGGCCCGTGGTCACATTACAGCAGAGTCCTGTCAGGGATGGAAAACTGCAATAAAATAATTTATAATCCTTGTCTCCAGTGACATTGGTGAGACAACAGGCCTTTTCGTGATTACTCACAACTTGAAATAGACATCACCTGAATTCTCTCAAATGGATGATTTGGAGAAAATGAGAGTAAAGTCAATGTCTGATTTATTTTGGGGAATTGCATTGTGTGTAGGAATACACTAGGGTCATATGTTAACAGGTTAGAAGTCAGGAGGCTGCTGAGAGACAATGGCTCATAATAATGTCTAGAACGGCGCAAATGCATAGTCACCTTAACTCTACCTACATGTACATATTACCTCAATTTTCTCTGTGAATATCAATGATGTCGCTCTTGCTGCAGGTGATTCTCTGATCCACCTCCACGCAGACGACACCATTCTGTATACATCTGGGCTTTCTTCGGACACTGTGTTAAAACTTGTTCAGGATAGGGGGCGGTATTTCCCCTTTGGATGAATTGCGTGCCCATAGTAAACTGCATAAAAATCTGTCCTAAATTGCTAATATATGCAAATGATTATTATTATTGGATAGAAAACACTCTGAAGCTTCTGAAACCGTTTGAATTATGTCTGTGAGTATAACAGAACTCACAGGGCAGGCAAGCTTCCAAACTAGTTTTGAGATCCTGAAAGTTGGGGCAACACTTCCTATGTCTTCCACTAGATGTCCTCATTCAGTAGAGCGTTTAATTGTGCAAATGCTGTGAACTTTGACCCAATGAGGCGAAAAACTTTTGAGTGTTGCGAGGATTTCCATGTGCTTTAGGGCGCGCTTTGGGCACAGAGCTTCCTTTGTTCCAGCTAGCCCTAGATGAACTAGGATTGTCCAGTTGGAATGCCATTAGTTTTGTACGTTTATAACATCCTAAAGCTTGATTCTGCACTTAGTTTGACCAGTTTAGTCGACCTATAATATGTAATTTGGAAGTTTTGATGCGCAATTATTCTGGACCAGAAGTAATTTTTGGGGCATTTGAGCTGAAAGTAGAATTATATGCTACTACATGGACACTAGAATTGAAACAAAACAATGTATTGGGTAAGTATGACTCCTTCCACTACATTCTGATCGAAGACCATCAAAGGTAAGGGAATATTTATGTTGTCATTTTGTATTTCTGTTGACTCCACATAGCGGAGAAATATTGTTACGTCTGAGCGCCGTCTCAGGTTATTGCATAGTCAACTAATTCTGTAACGTTAAAAACAAATCTGACACAGTGGTTGCATTAAGAACCAGTGTATCTTTCTAACTATATGTAGAACATGTATCTTTAGTCAAAGTTTATGATGAGTATTTCTGTTATCTGGCGTAGCTTTCTATAATTTCTCCGGACATTTCTGATAATATTATGAACATGGCGTCAATGTAAACCGTGATTTATGGATATAAAATCCATATTATCGAACAAAACATAAATGTACTGTGTAACATGTCATATGACTGTCACCTGATGAAGATTTTCAAAAGGTTAGTCAATTATTTATTTTTTAATCCTGCTTTTATAAGTTTATATTTTCTGAGACAAAATGGCTGCCTCTTGTCTTTGTTTCGGTGGTGGTCTAATATAAATATGTGCTGTGTTTTCGCCGTAAAACATTTAAAAAATCTGACATGCTGGGTAGATGAACAAGGTGTTTATCTTTCATTTGAGGTATTGGACTTGTTAATGTGTGGAGGTTAAATATTTCTAAGAATATTTTTGCTTTCCCTGCGCCACCATTTCAGCTGAACGGGGGGGGGGGGGGGGGTGGCGAACCCCTCGCGTTAACGAGTTTCAACGCCAACACTCCTTCCGTGGCCTCCAACTGCTCTTAAATGCTAGTAAAACGAAATGCATGCTCTTCAACCGATCGCTGCCCGCACCTGCACGCCCGAATAGCATCACTACTCTGGACGGTTCCAACTTAGATTATGTGGACAACTATAAATACCTAGGTGTCTGGCTAGACTGTAAACTCTCCTTCCAGACTCACATTAAGCATCTCCAATCCAAAGTTAAATCTAGAACCAGCTTCCTATTTCACAACAAAGCCTCCTTCACTCATGCTGCCAAACATACCCTCGTAAAACTGACTATCCTACAGATCCTTGACTTCGGCGATGTCATTTACAAAATAGCCTCCAACACTCTACTCAGCAAATTGGATGCAGTCTATCACAGTGCCATACGTTTTGTCACCAAAGCCCCATATACTACCCTGTATGCTCTCGTTGGCTGGTCCTCGCTACATAATCGTGACCAAACCCACTGGCTCCACGTCATCTATAAGTCTTTGTTAGGTTAAGCTCCACCTTATCTCAGCTCACTGGTCACCATAGCAACACCCACCCTAGCATGAGTTCCAGTAGGTATATTTCACTGGTCATCCCCAAAGCCAACACCTCCTTTGTCCGCCTTTCCTTTCAGTTCTCTGCTGCCAATGACTGGAACAAATTGCAAAAATCACTGAAGTTGGAGACTTATATCTCCCTCACTAACTTTAAGCGTCAGCTGTCAGAGCAGCTTACCAATCGCTGCAGCTGTACACAGACCATCTGTAATTAGCCCATCCAACCAACCAACCAACCACCAACCTTTATCCCCATATTTTTTTTCCTGCTCTTTTGCACACCAGTATTTCTACCTGCACATCCTCATCTGCACATATATCACTCCAGTGTGAATTACTAAATTGTAATTACTTCGCCACCATTGGCCTATTTATTGTCTTACCTTACTTCATTTGCACACACTGTACACAGATTTTTCTATTGTGTCATTGACTGTATGATTGTTTATCCCATGTGTAACTCTGTGTTGTTTTTGTCGCACTGCTTTGCTTTATCTTTGCCAGGTCGAAGTTGTAAATAAGAACTTGTTCTCAACTGGCCTACCTGGTTAAATAAAGGTGAAATGAAATGTTTAAAATGACCTTGACTAGCCGGTGCCCCCGCACATTGACTCTGTACCAGTACTCCCTGTATATAGCCTTGTTATAGTTATTTTACATCTGCTGTTTAATAAATGTGTTACTTTTATATATTATATTCTATTTTTTACTGAACATGTATTTTTTCTTAAAACATCTTAAAGAATTGTTGGTTAAAGGGCTTGTAAGTAAGCATTTCACTGTAAGGTCTACACGTGTTGTATTCGGCATGTGAAAAATAATTTGTATTTTGATTTGATTTTCATTTGAAATGGAATGGCATCAAACACCTAGAAACCCTGTGTTTGATGTATTTGATACCATTCCACCAATTCCGCTCCAGTCATTACCACAAGCCCATTCTCCCCAATTAACGTGCCACCAACCTCCTGTGGTGTTTGTGTGGTTCAAGAAGAGGCTTTCAAATCAAAAGAAAACAGGAAATAATAGGGAACGATGTGGAGAGAAAATCACTACTTTTATAAATTAAGTCTGCTCCTAGAAGAAGAATGATGTTCCTCAATAAACGTTATTATATTTTTAAATGGATTGATTGATACTTTTAATTTAAACGATCTCCTTAACTTTGATCTGAGTGTTTAAAATTAAACAGCCTTTTCAGCCAGTTTCAGTCTTCTCTTCTCTCTGCTATATTTCTATTTAATGCTGCTGCTTTACAAAGCCTCAAATTGTGAGTTCAATGGTCAGGGGAAATTGTGTTAAAAATAACTACCTTTTCAATTCTCAATTGAAACAGAGGACAATGACAAAGCTTTGTTGCTGTTATGATTCTGCTTCCCGCTAGTTTAGAATGCAGAGACAATATTGTCCTTCCACCATAGACTGTTTCCTTCGAAGATAAATGTTAATTGTTTATTTTCCACATCATTACATAAAACCACCCAGAAAATCATTCTCCACCGAGGAAATTACTATTGGCGTGGCCTGATACATTTCAGTCTGGTCATTCTGAGAAAATCCTATAGAAGAAATGAATTTTCACCTCTATTCATCATTTGGTGAGTACATTTTATTATTTAACCTTTATGTAACAAGGAAAGTCAGTTAAGAAGATTTACAATGACAGCCTACCCCGGCCAAACCTGAACCCAGACGACGCTGGGCCAATTTTGCGCCGCCCTATGGTACTCCAAATCACGGCCGGTTGTGATACAGCCTGGAATCAAACCAGGGTCTGTAGTGACGCCTCTAGCAATGAGATGTCTTAGCTCCCGAGTGGCGCAGCGGTCTACAGCATGCTCATATCTGCTTACACATCTCCCTAACTCATTATTTTGTCTGTCACAATTGACTTAGTTTTGTCACATTGTTGATAGCCTGTGTCACAGAGCAGGGCTGATGAAATGAAAGGGACATTGTTTCCAAGCCCTTACAGAAAAACCACATGATTTCAAATGCAAAATTGCATGATTTCACATGGAATTTCACGTGAAAGTGTGTGAAAACATGTTTTTGGAGCACATGTGATCACATTTTCACATGTAGTTTAATGTTATCACATGTTGCTTTACACATTGTCACGTAATCACATTAACTTCACATAATATCACATGTGATCAAATGAAAACATATTTTTGGAACACTTCACATGTTATCACATGAAATGTATGAGTTTTTTCTGTAAGGGAAGTCCTTGCAGCAGGAGACTGTCTGGACTGTCTGTCTGTCCATCATCTTAAGAGATCAAACTGCTTCAACATTAAAACATCAGATGATGAATACAACTATTTATTTATTGATAAAGATTTTTTTAAATCCCCAAAAGCTTTAAACCGTTGCTACCACAACTGGTTTATGCATCTCTGTTGCCAAAGAATATTTGATTCCTGAGTTGCACTTTGGAACCACATCAAGGTCCCAGCACCTTCCTGAAAGAGCCTCAAAATGTACCAAACATTTCAGAGGCAGATATACATGGAGCCTACTGCAGAATTATTTTGACTACTCTGGCTCTAGATGTAATGTCTGTGAGCATCTTAACAATATGCATAATTCCTCCTTCCTCTTTCACCTCTGATAACCATAACAAATTAGCTGCTGTGTCTTTGTGGAACGCTGCAGCTGAATGTCATAAATGTGTCCCCTGACAGCTCAGGGATGGCATTTCCTGCTGAGGGAAAATGGAACAAACATCAAAACACTGGTCTATGAAACAGTGACAATCTATAGCTGGAGGACTCCTGATTTCTCCAGGATTGACAAATATACTTTTTGTCTTAATCTTTTGTTGTCTAGTACTGTCTTTTTACTAGCCAAGGCCATCTACTTTAAGTGTTGTCTGTCTTCCCAGTAGCCTAGTTGGTGTGTAAACAGCTGACTGCTCATAACTTGCAGATGATTGTTGACACATCAACCAGGATTAAGGGGCATGGCAATTTGTGACTGTTGCTGTTTTTCTAATCAGTGGCTGTATTGGAGGGTGAGTGCTTTCTTCTCTCCTAGGCAATCAGCAATTAGTACCGTGAGACGTACCCTTCACCACTGCTAGGCAATTAGCAATTAGTGTTAGTACTTCAGTCTCCCTTGTTTTCTCAGCGGCAGCTGTAAGAGGTGATCGTGTCGCTGAAATAAAGATGGTTCTGCCAAGATATTAGAGAAAGAAAAGAGAGGAAGACTCCACTCTCTCACTTTGAATCTCATTTTGCTCTTTTGTAGCTTTGTTAACTCTGTGTGTTTTCGATACAGGTTTGTTCTTCTTCCTGTAGGCTTTACAGATGCTCCACACCACACTGCTACCCTTCACATTTAGTGTACCTTGAACACACAATCAATGTGGAAATCCTGATCTCTGGCAAAGTTTGGAACTGCCGATCTGCAGTGAAGAACTCGAGTTAATCTCAGCCTATCATGCCCTTTAGTCCCTAGACTTTTTGGCCCTGATGGAAAAATTGATCACCCCAGAGAAGACTGCTAGTCCATCTGCTCTGGCTTCATTTGACCACGTGTTCTCTCATAGTCCGAATACATCTGGTCGTCGCGGTGGTGGTACAGGGATCTTAATTTCTCTTAAGTGGAGTTTTCTCTTTTCTCCCTCACCTGTCCATCTCCTCATTTGAATTCCATGCTGTCACTGTCACTTGTCCACTATTTCTTAACATTGTCATCTATCGCCGACAACGTACATTAGAGTTTCTCAGAGTGGTTGACACCCTGATAAGCAAATTTCCTGACGATGGCTCACCCCTCTACATACCGGGTTACTTCAACCTCCCAATGTCTGCCTTGGATAAAAACAATTATACAACTATTTCTTTCCCCTACTTGCCTCTTGACCTTATGCTTTCCCAGTCCCCTCCCTCTCACTAGTCAGACAATACACAATCTTCCCTCTCTCTCCCACTTCTCTCTCCTCTACCAAACTATCATCTCTTGTTTCTGCTGAAGCCTTCTCCATCCTGTCTCCTGATTTTACCTCTTCGACCCTACTGTCCTCCCTTTCTGCATCCTATGACTCTCATTGGCCGGCTCAGTTCTCCCCTACTGCTCCGTGGCTGAGTAACTCATTGCAAGCTTACAGAGCAGGGCTGAGAGAAAATGAAGGCAAACTAAACTTCTGTTGCTATAGCCACTTTCTAACCCTAGGAAATGATCCTCCACAATCCTCTATCCGCTGCCTTTGACACATGAACCATCAGATCCTTGTATCCACACACTCAGGGCTGGGTGTCTCAGGCTCTGCACACTCTTGTATTGAATCATACATGGCAGGCCGCTCCTAGCAGGTGACCTGGAGAGGATCTGTGTCTGCACCACGTACTCTCACTACTAGTGTCCCCCATGGCTTGATTCTAGTTCCTCTTCTCTCTATACACCAAGTCACTCGGCTCCATCATATCCTCACAGGGTCTCTCCTATCATTGCTATGCAGATGACACTACTACTTTCCATCTTCCCCCTTTTCTCACATTCCTATTGTGACGTTGTATCTCAGTACGTCACATCAATACACGACATCCCCCCTTTTACTTGGATATGAACTTCAATGTCAACCTGACATCCACAACAGCACTTTATCTGTATAGCAACCTTTATGTTATCAATAAACATTTGAAATCTGTTTAATGTCTTATTTCTGTTCTAATGGACTTTCCTTTTCTTGTAACAAAACCTTCTGCACTTTTCCACAACTCAAACATTGAGTCTTCGCATGAGTCCTTTTAGATTTCGCATTTTTCAGTTTATACTGGTTTTCACTTATTTAAGTACGGGATAATTATTTAATGACAAAGTTTGTTAACTTCCGTGGCGGTTTAATTTGTCTGAGGCCTGACTGGCTTGGGTGTCTGTGGTGATCCTTCACAGAGGTTCTCTGGTTTGGATTATATGTACGGTCTCAGATTAGGACTCTGTTTCAGTCTCTTTCAGTTGTGTGTTGTCCTTTGATTGTGGATCCGGCTCAAAAATATATACCTCTTCACGACTGTTGTATTCCTTGAATACCTGGCTCCAGTTGGAGATTGAACAACCACATTGTTTCCCTCTTTATTGATCAGTGTGTGATATCTTGTTGTGAACTTGTCTGTTTTGTCCTGTTTTAGGAGAACCTGATCGCCGACGTCCACCTTTACGACGGTTGTCTGCATAGGTCTTGGATTTCCCTTTCTGCTCGCCGATGTTACTCCAAATATGAGTCTTTTTATATCTGTATGAAAACATGATGCACCGTCTCATATTTAGCATCTGTATTCATGTTTTTGCTTACAGTCAGCTTTGAAATCAGCATATCTTGCATTATGAGGGGAAGGGGGATACCTAGTCAGTTGTCCAACTGAATGTATTCAACTGAACTGTGTCTTCCGCATTTAACCCAACCCCTCTGAATCAGAGAGTTGCAGGGGGCTGCCTTAATCAACATCCACAGTGCCCGTTGAACTGACTTGCTCAGGGGTAGAACGACAGATTTTTACCTTGTTAGCTCAGGGATTTGATCCAGCAACCTTCTGGTTACTGGCCCAACACTCCAACCACTAGGCTACCTGCTGCCCTTGTACTCCCATGCATGGCGGCCATTTGCACTTAAATTCTTTCACATTGTGCGGCTAGCTCGAGTGACAGCCTAATATTAGCCCACGGTCCTCCAATAGTTTTTGGCACACATTCTGAATTACAATTGCTCATTATTGCATCTCTAATGTGATTGTCCTCATCTCCAGCAAAGTCAGTCTTTAGCTGCTTGCCTAAGATGAGTAACAAATTGCTGAACTGTCTCACCAGTTTTCTGTGTCAGTTGATAAAATGTCTGTCCCGCAAACTCTGTGTTCACCTGTGGCATGAAATATGGGTTTTAACGCTGCCACAGCCCTGACATAGTCCGTTGGTTCTCCAGTGTCTGCGAGTGTGGAGAAATTGTCCTGCACATCTGTCCCAGCTTAATGTAAAAGCAAAGCTCTCCTCCGTTGTTTTGTAACCGCATCAACATCACTGGACAGTATTGATCCTTTACCATTCGCGAACAGCTCAAAAGCCGTCAACCACAAGGTCCAGCGTGGCCCTAGTGTAGTGGGCTCATTGCAGCAGTCACACTTTGGCACAGTGTTTTCCATTTCGACAACACTAACTCACTTTTAAGATTTAACTGTCATTTTCAAACATCCTCATCGCCATTGTTCTATTCTATACTGATAACTCGTGCTAAGTTAAGATATTACATAGAATTAAATCAACCAGCCTCTGAGGTAAATTTCATGTCTTTACTCATCACAGTCCGTGTAATCCCCTCACATTCCTTCAGGATGTCACCACATCAGTTTGTCACATTAATCCACGACAGTACCATCAACAACTTATCCAGAATGCTGCAGTTCCGCCTGCATCCACTACAAGACCATGGTACTTGCCTACAAAGCAGCAAGAGGAACTGCCCTTCCCTACCTTCAGGCTGCTCAAGCCCTACACACCAACCTGAGTACTCCGTTCTGCCACTTCTGGTCACTTGGCCCTCCCACCCCTATGGGAGGGCAGGTAGCACTCAGCCCAGTCCAAGCCCTTCTCTGTCCTGGCACTCTTATGGTGGAACCAGCTTCCCCCTGAAGCTAGGACAGCAGAGTCCCTGCTCATCTTCTGAAAACATTTGAACCCTACCTCTTCCTGTCAATTGAATCATTGGTAATGTGTGAGGTAGATTCTCAAAAAAATCTGCAGTTGATTTGGCATTATAGGAGGACTAAGGTTGTGGAGGAACGTGTTTTTGGTAATCCAACAAAGTGCACTCTTTGAAAATCAGGATGGACAGCCTACTTAAACAAGCATAATGAAGTATATGAATTATGAATAATGAAAAAGCATGATGCATGATGGCAAAAACCTAAAATATTTCAAAGTACACTCAGTAGACCATTTAAAACCCCTTTATTCATAGGCGACTTGGCTAATGGCCAGGATAAAATTATACACCTATGCGTTGCTGATAAACCAGCCTTGATTAAGGGGAGGGTAGTCTGTTCTTGGTTTTGAATCAAATTAAAGAAGTAGACGGGGGGACAATAGTTTTATGCTTCTAAAGGCAAGATTCACAGGCACAAAAATCACATCTCTCTTCCATGGGCACTGTGCATAATGGCTGGATAGCCTGCAGTTCCGCAGTCAAATTCCATGCCATTATCAACTGTTAACGTTAGGACCTGCTTTTTGTGGGTCTTAACGTCACATTATCGCAAATTTATCACTTTTGCACTTGCTTTTAAGTACACATCTCAGATATTGCCACCCCTCCCATCTTAGCATGAGTGAGATGTTGTTAGACAGGTAAATTGCCAAACCTGGCGTTAGGGCTGGAAAATACCTGGGCACCAGTTTTTACATGGCTAAATTACAAACTAATGTGCGTTTGACACTTGCACCTCCTTACAGTTGAAAATAGAGCCCTTAGTATAGTTGGGTCAGATAGGGCATCCTTCTCTACTCAGAAACACCAATCACTCTTACTAAAAAGCTTCCTATCTCAGCAGGGGCCCAGCGTTCAACATCTGTAAGCCTAGATGGGAAATAGCTCATTAAGACGAGCAACCAACCATGGTTCAAAATCACTGTGAAAAAAAGCCAAATAAGAAATGTTTTTGTGGGAACTCTTGTTTCAAGGGTGTGACTCAAAATACATTGTCCATCCGGTTTAGCTGTTCTCGTGGACACCGACAGCTTAGTCTAAAAAAGGATACCCGCACAAAGTCACGCACACACTAGTGATGCGCGGGTTGACTCATAACCCGCAGTCCCCATGGTTATATCCGCAAGGCGGACGGGTTTAGGGTCGTCAAATATTGTGTGGATGAAGGGCAGGTAGATGAAGGCTTGACTAAAGATAAAACATCCATAAATGTATCATTCTTGTGAAATGTATTTACATTAGTCCCTAAACTTCAGGGTGGCAGGTAGCCTAGTGGTTAGAGTGTTGGACAAGTAACTGAAAAGTTGCTGAAATCGAATCCCTGAGCAAGGTAAAAATCTGTACAAAACAGTTAATCCAATGTTCCCCGGTAAGCAGTCATTGTAAATAAGAATTTGTTCTTAACTGACTTGCCTAGTTAAGTAAAGGGCCAAATGCTTTTGGGAACTGGCAAAAAAAGGTTACTCAATCCACAGAGGCAAAAATGGCAATGTTGGAGTTTAATTCAATAAGAGAAAAGCTGCAATATGAGAATTGAAAATAAAGAGAAAGGAAGACCAGGAAAGTAATGTTTTATGGAAGATTTGGTGAAGTGGTAAAAGAGGATGAGAGCAGTGACATGTTATATGTGGTGATTGAGGCGCAATACAAATTTGAAAGTCACGGCTGGGACATCAAATAGGCCTATGGCCCGTCAAGGGAACTGTAGTCTACTTTTCAGATGGGTTATATAAAAACTGAAATCTGAACACTGACTGTAGGTCTATAACCTCTCACACAGCCTTAATATTAACTCCTGCAAAATTAAGCATTTCTTGCAGTAAAACGATATACCAAATGTAGGAAAATTTTTGTCTCGGGAACAGGAGTGGAGAAATCTGATTTTCTTCAGCATCTTTAGAGAATGTGAAAGCTCAGTTAGATACCATCTGTAGAGGTGCCATCTTTATCAGCATCATAAAAGCTGATAGTATTTCAACCATATAAAATATGCATCCACGCCGAACCAAAATCTTATCCGGAACATTTTGGGTCGTTTTCACAGCTTTCTATTTTCGCATTTTCTCCCTGGTCCCTAATGTCTTTGGTCCGTGAAAGATGACAGAGATTTACAAATGTAAACTAAGTTGAAGCATTTATTACATCGATTTATGACATTACTCTGGTGACAAAGGGTTTATTTAGACTTCTATGGCAACATATAATGACATAAGAGAAGATACATGTATCTAATTACAGATAAGTTGACTAACAATAGCCTACAAAAATGTCAGAAATTATTTTGTCTGAAGTTGAATCTTAATGATCACTCATGTTATTTTCAATAGTTTTCTTTTACCATGCCTATGTTCGTATTGACAGAAATTACCATAAAAAATGTCCATTAAAACATTTTTGTTAAGATGCAGAGCTATTCTCACACTGAATTCCTGGAGCTTTCTATTTCTCTCTCTTCACCTTCCTCACTTTTCATCTCGTTCTCTTTCTGCATTCCTCTCTCATCTCTCATTTGAATTTACCTCTATCTCTTTCTGTATGCCTGCAGCTCTCTGCCTCCTCTATTTCCTTTTCTCTCTCTTTCAAGGGCAGACACTCCAACTCTATAAAGACTCTTGTTTGTGGTGATATGAGATGTGTGTGACAAGTGGAGACGCAAATACACAGCACACCTCCTCCTGGGGGTACAAGTGCTCTCCTCTCACTGCCTCCCTCTGTTCTGAGTGCCCTCATCTCCACAGACAGTCCCTGTCTAAAGACTAGTACATGTTCAGTCACATTGTGGGAGAAAAAAACATTAGTTCTAATCATTTTAAACAGCACTTACTTCCTATATAATTATATGAAAATAATATACATCAGGATGAAGAGAAAACCCCAATCACATAAGCATTTCCATATACAATATATTAGTGGAAATGTAATCGAGCAGGACACATAGTCAGTTGATGTCTGCTTTAAACCAGTTGAAACCATGCTTTAGCTTAAATGGGCAATCCGCAGTTGAAACGATAACAAAGCATGACCCTGCCTCTTGGTAAAAAGCTGAGAGATGATGCTGGAGAAATGAAACCGCTCTCATATTCATAGTGCTATTCATGAAAGGACTGACAGTCTAATATATACAGAATATATACAGTACCCGGTCAAAAGTTTGGATACACCTACTCATTCAAGGGTTTTTCTTTATTTTTACTATATTCTACATTGTAGAATAATAGTGAAAACATCAACTATGAAATAACATTCACAGTGTAGGTTGGGAAAAGTATGTGAACCCCTAGGCTAATGACTTCTCCAAAAGATAAGAGCTGATAAAAGCTGCCCTGAAATATAAAAAACACTCACAAAATGTGAGTTTGCTATTCACATGAAGCATTGCCTGATGTGAACCATGCCTCGAACAAAAGAGATCTCAGAAGACCTAAGATTAAGAATTGTTGACTTGCATAAAGCTGGAAATGGTTACAAAAGTATCTCTAAAAGCCTTGATGTTCAGCAGTCCACGGTAAGACAAATTGTCTATAAATGGAGAAAGTTCAGCACTGTTGCTACTCTCCCTAGGATTGGCCGTCCTGGAAAGATGACTGCAAGAGCACAGCGCAGAATGCTCAATGAGGTTAAGAAGAATCCTAGAACGTCAGCTAAAGCCTTACAGAAATATCTGGAACATACTAACATCTCAGTTGACAAGTCTACGATACGTAAAACACTAAACAAGAATGGTGTTCATGGGAGGAAACCACAGAGGAAGCCACAGCTGTCCAAAAAAACATAGCTGTACATATGAAGTTCCCAAAAGAGCACCTGGATGTTCCACAGCACTACTGGCAAAATATTCTGTGGACAGATTAAACTAAAGTTGAGTTGTTTGGAAAGAAGGAACACACAACACTCCAACTATGTGTGGATAAAAACAGGCACAGCACACCAACATCAAAACCTCATCCCAACTTTAAAGTATGGTGGAGGGAGCATTTTGGTTTGGGCTGCTTTGCTGCCACAGGGCCTGGACAGATTGCTATCATTGACGGCAAAATGAATTCCCATGTTTATCAAGACATTTTGCAGGAGAATGTAATGTTATCTGTCCGCCAATTGAAGCTCGACAGAAGTTGGGCGATGCAACAGGACAACGACCCAAAACACAGTAGCAAATCAACAACAGAAAGGCATTAATTTCTTATGGGCAGGTAGCGTCCCACCTGGCCAACATCCGGTGAAATTGCAGAGCGCAAAATTCAAACTACAGAATTATAAATATTTAACGTTCATAAAATCACAAGTGTAATACATCGAAATAAAGCTTAACTTCTTGTTAATCCAGCTGCTCAGTCAGATTGCAAAAAAGCTTCACGGCGAAAGCACACCATGGGATTATCTGAGGACAGCGCCCTGCATACAAAAAAATTAAAAACATATGTCAACCAGGCAGGTGAGACACAAAATTCAGAAATAGCTATATAATAAATGCCTTACCTTTGATGATCATCTTCTGATGGCACTCCAAAAGGTCCCAGTTACATCACAAATGGTCCTTTTGTTCGATAATGTCCTTTATATCCATAAAAACTCAGTTTAGCAGAGTTTAGTTAGTTTCCCAGAAAACAAAATGCATACAAAATGAATCCCAAACATTACTAATAAACTTCAAACAATGTGTATAATCCAACCTTAGGTACCCTAATATGTAAATAAACAATACAATTTAAGACTGAGAATCGTTATTGTCTTTACCGGAGAAAAATACCAAAGAACGCGCTCTCATTCACACGCTTGGAAACACTACAGCCAAAATGGGAGCGACCTAGAAAAACTACCATTTCTGGCTCATTTTTCCAAAACCCAGCCTGAAGCTCTTTCTAAAGACTGTTGACATCTAGTGAAATCCCTAGGAACTGCAACCTGGGAAAAGTGACACCCATTGAAAATGGTGATAGGCTGAAATTATTTTTTTGGGGGGGATGGTTTGTCCTCGGGGTTTCGCCTGCCATATCAGTTCTGTTATACCCACAGACCTTATTTTAACAGTTTTAGAAATTGTTGAGTGTTTTCTTTCCACATCTACCAATATATATGCATATCTTAGCTTATGGGCCTGTGTAACAGACAGTTTACTTTGGGTGCACTTTTCATCAAGACGTGAAAATTCTGCCCTGTACCCAAGTGAGGTTAACTTCTTGGATATAGGGGGCACTCTTTTAATTTATGGATAAAAACCGTTCCCGTTTTAAACAAGATATTTTGTCACGAGAAGATGCTCGACTATGCATATAATTGACAGCTTTGGAAATAAAACACTCTGACATTTCCAAAACTGCAAAGATATTGTCTGTGAGTGCCACAGAACTAATGCTACAGGCGAAACCAATATGAAATTTCATACAGGAAGTGCCCCAGATTTTGAATGCGCTGTGTTCCAATGTCTCCTTATATGGCTGTGTATGGGTCACGAATGAGCTTAGACTTTATGTCGTTTCCCCAAGGTGTCGACAGCATTGTGACGTATTTGTAGGCAAATCATTGGAAGATTGACCTTAAGAGACTACATCTACCAGGTGGCCGCTCGGTGTCCTTTGTTGCAATTATTGAGTAATCTCCAGCTGCATGTATTTTTCATTTGCTTTGAGGAGAAACACAGCTGCAGTCTCTACAACGCCGAACTTTTTACCAAATTAGCTCCATAATATCAACAGAAACATGGCAAACGTTGTTTATAATCAATCCTCAACGTTTTTTTGTAATATCTATTCGATAATATATCCGTCGGGACAATTAGTTTTTCAGTAGGACCGATTGGAGTAATGGCTACCTCTGTATTTTACGCGAGAATCTCTCTCGGAGCCACCATGTGACCACTTACGCAATGTGGCCGCCTACGGCTATTCTTCAACATAAATGCGTAAAACTACATCACAATGCTGTAGACGCCTTGGGGAATACGTAGAAAGTGTAAGCTCGTTGATTGCACATTCACAGCTCAATAAGGACTCATTGGAGCGCAGCGCTTTCAAAACCTGGGGCAGTTCCGGATTGGATTTATCTCAGGCTTTCGCCTGCAACATCAGTTCTGTTATACTCACAGACAATATCTTTACAGTTTTGGAAACGTTAGAGTATTTTCTATCCAAAGCTGTCAATTATATGCATATTCTAGCATCTTGTAGTGAGAATATATACTGTTTAAAACTGGAACTTCTTTTTCCAAAAATGAAAATACTGCCCCTAGAGTCGCAACAGGTTAATCCAACCGCAGTAACAGATTTTTAAAATGCTTTTTGGCGAAAGCAATCCTTACGATAATCTGACAACAGTGCACCACACGCACAAGTATTACTAGCGTTTTCCAACCAAGTATTAGCGTCACAAAAGTCAGAAATAGTAATAAAATAATCAATTACCTTTGTTGATCTTCTTTTTTGGCAATACAAAAGGTCCAATCTTCACAATAAATGGTTGTTTTGTTCGATTAAATCCATTTTTACAGCATAACATGACACATTTTGTAAACGGCTTCAACTTTCAACTTTCAACGAAACATTCAATAAAATTACTCACACTACATTTACGTTTATCTAGTCATGGTTGGTTTCATTGTAATCCTCTGTTTGTTAGTAACACAACCATACTTGATGGTTCTTTTTACGGGGCGTATTGACCGAAAGGAACTGATTTGAACACACCAAACAATGACCTCCTGCTTGCCAATGATATCACCAGTGCTTCTTTGAATGACTGTATATCTGCCCAATCACCACTGATCGTCTTGAAATCTCGCTTGGTAGATAGCCAATGGGCTGAGGTATACAGCAAAATCTAATTTTTATATCCGGGAAGACCAGCTCTTAAACGAAAGTTGAGTGTACCACAGCCATTCACCATTGTAATTTCTACCCGAAGGAGCCACTTTGTTTGCACGAAGCAGTATTGAGTCGAGATCATTTTCTGATATTTTATTGAAAGAATTATGGCGAGTAAATCTGGAAAATCAAAGGCATATAGTATACAGATCTACAAGATATTATTGACAAGATTGATAGAGAAAGTGAGTTAGAGAGTTAACCTCATTAGGGTAGGGGGCAGCAATCGGAATTTTGGATGAAAAGCATGCCCAAATTAAACGGCCTGCTACTCGGGCCCAGAAGATATGATATGCATATATATACAACTGGTAGATTTGGATAGAAAACACTCTTAAGGTTTCCACAACTGTTAAAATAGTGCCTGTGATTATAACAGAACTGATTTAGCAGGCGAAAACCTGAGAAAAATTCATTCAGGAAGTAGTGTTCTATTCAATGCCATTACAGTATCCATTGACTTAGGACTCCATTTGCAGTTTCTATGTCTTCCACTAGATGTCAACAGTCTTTAGAAATCGTTTCAGGCTTGAATTCTTATAAATGAGGGAGTAAGACCAGTCTGAACGAGTGGACCCTAACATGACACAGAGTTTTTTCAGGCGCATGTGCATTTCTTGTTTACCTTTTATATTGACGACACTATTGTCCGGTTGAAATATTATAGATCATTTAGGCTAAAAGAACTACCTGAGGATTGAATATAAAGATTGTTTGACATGTTTCTATGAACTTTACGGATTTTTTTGTCTGATTGTTGACTGAGTTTGAGCCTGTGGATTACTGAAGAAAACACGCTAACAAAACTGAGGTTTTTGGATATAAAGAGACTTCATCGAACAAAAGGAACATTTATTGAGTAAATGAATGTCTTCTGATTTCCACCATATGAAGATCATCAAAGGTAAGGGATTAATTTTATTTCTATTTCTGAGTTTTGTAACGCTTCTGCTTGGCTGGTTACTGTTTGTAATAATTTGTCAACTGGGCTATGTTCTGGGCTAGGTATGCTTTCACCTTCTGCCCCCTCTACCTCTGTCCCTTCTGCTCCAACCAGTGGTGTTTACCTGCCCAGATTCAGCTCTGCAGGCATGAATGTGCCTCAGGGCAAAAAGGGCACAGTGGGGAGGCGTCGATGTGCACTTTGTCACAGGAAATGCCCCATCACCTGCGCCACCTGTTCAGTAACCCTCTGCTCTACAGCAGAAAGAGACTGCTATTGGGCATGGCATCAGAAGCACAATATTGTGTAGAGGACTGAGGGTGTTCACAATATTGTACAATATACATTGAATGTGTGTTGATAGTTACCCTTGTTATTTTACATTTTTTTTCATATTTTCATATTTTTAATATAAAAAAAATTGGAGGGGTATGTTAGAATGCTCTGAAACTTTTTTCAAATACTGTTGCCATCTTATGTTCTTCATTCAAATCATCCCCAGCATCCTATCTGTATGTTTGGCGGTTTTTGTTCAGTTGAAAGGTGATGCAGCAACAATTAAAACAGAAAATGTATGTTTATTTCCTTGTATTTTCTTCTACCATCTATGGTGTTACATTCTCCTACATTCAATTCACATTTCCACAAAATGCAGAGTGTTTCCTTTCAAATGATATCAAGAATATTCATATCCTTGCTTCTGGGCCTGAGCTACAGACAGTTAGATTTGGGTATGTCTTCAGGCGGAAATTGAGAGGGGGGGGGGTGGTATCCTTAAGAAGTTTTTAAAGGTCAAACACAAAAGTAGAGCGCTAATTTGACCGCTTCAAGGCACAGTAAATGAACCTACGGTGTCAGGAAAAAAGAACCAGCCATTTATCTATCGTAATTTACGAGAAATCGTACCATGTACAATTGGTGATGGTCAAATAAATGTGTTTTTCTTTCAAAGGGTTACAGATCCAGTTGTGGCGTGTTCAGACAAATCCGTTAAGGTGGGTTTCGGAGCTCTACGTGATTTCTGTGATTGTCTTTGATTTTCTGAAATCACACACACACACACAGTCAATGGGGAGTGAAACAGTGAGGGGCTTAAAGACACAAAGAGCCTGCAATAGTTACCTGCGTTCGAACTATGAAAGAACCGTCAGACCTAGAGCTCTGAAACTATATATACATGGTCTAGGAATTAAGTTGGTCATGCACAGTGAGTTATGTGGCTCTAGAAGATTCTCCGTCCGAGGAACAGCCTTGTACATTTGCAATGATTTCAATTCATTTTGACCATCGCGAATATGTCGACATTTAGAAAAGTCCCAGAGTCACAAGTCTAAGGTGCATTGAAACCGCCTCGGCCCATAGATACGGACCTTAAAGTTTCTGTCCGATAGCTCTTTTAGGGACCCCATAACAAAGCCCGGAAAAAGTGAATTTTCAGCACTAATTAAGGTTGCTACTGGGGCACCGAATGACCTATCGAGCCAAAACTCGGGATTCAGGGTCGCCTCAACTAGGCCTAAACACAATGCTGGAACTGGACCCGCAGCTAGAACATAACTACGTGTATTAAGTTTTTATTATGGTTTAAACAGAAGGCACTGTGAATTTTGCACCTGCTCTGAAATGTGACATTTGGCTTCTAAACGAGTTGGACAAAGTGGGTTTGGTGTCAGTTTGTATCAGTTTGGTGTCAAATCAAATCAAATTTTCAGAATGATATCTTATTGACTGATGGATGCTGACTTGCTGGCTGACATTTGTACATTTGCAATAAGTTCAAATCAATCTCAGAACAACAGCAAAGGACCTTGTAAATATGCTGGAGGAAACTGGTACAAAAGTATCAATATCCACAGTCAAATGAGTCCTTTATCAACATAACCTGAAAGGCCGCTCAGCAAGGAAGATGCCACTGCTCCAAAACTGCCATAAAAAAAGCCAGACTACGGTTTGCAACTGCACATGGGGACAAAGATCGTACTTTTTGGAGAAATGTCCTCTGGTCTGATGAAACAAAAATAGAACTGTTGGCCATAATTACCATTGTTATGTTTGGAGGAAAAAGGAGGAAGCTTGCAAGCCGAAGAACACCATCACAATAGTGAACCACAGCGTTGGCAGCATCATGTTATGGGGGTGTTTGCAGCAGGAGGGTCTGGTGCACTTCACAAAATAGATGGCATCATGAGGAGGGACAATTATGTGTATATATTGAAGCAACATCAAGACATCAGTCAGGAAGTTAAAGCTTGGTCGCAAATGGGTCTTCCAAATGGACAATGACCCCAACCAAGCACACTTCCAAAGCTGTGTCAAAATTGCTTAAGGACAACAAAGTCAAGGTATTGGAGTGGCCATCACAAAGCCCTGACCTCAATCCTATAGAAACTTTGTGGGCAGAACTGAAAAAGCATGTGCGAGCAAGGAGGCCTACAAACCTGACTCAGTTACACCAGCTCTGTCAGGAGGAATAGGACAAAATTCACCCAACTTATTGTGGGAGGCTTGTGGAAGGCTACCCAAAATGTTTGATGTAGTTGGCTAAGGTGTATTGTTACGGATACAGTTATCCTGTGTGTGTGTGTATCCTGTGTGTGTGTTTCTTTTCTCTCCTTCTCCCCTCACAGGTGAAAACCATCACTCCCCAATCAGTCAACAATCAATCATCAATCAGAAGACACACCTCCTCCTACTTCCTATCCTATCACAGTTCCTTCCCCATGGTTTAAAAACCCCATCATTTGTTTGTTCTAAAGCTCAATCTCTAGCTCAATCTCTAGCTCAATCTCTCTGTAAATGCCATGTCTGTAGGTCTCTGTGTTTCACTCTCGCTTTGTGTCTTAACCTCTCTTTTGTTTAAGCACCTCATAGCACTTTGTCATCACCTGTGAGTATTGTTTTTGGTTATGGTGTTTGTTTGTTGCTGGTGGGAAAAAGGGGAAACCAAGACAAGTCGCCCATGGGCATACACTTCCCATAGGTGAACTTTGTTAAATACACTAGGTAGAACTGGGCGGACCACCCACTGTATTTTTGGTTAGTTAGTTAGTTATTGTTAAAGTAGGCTAGTCTAGCTTAGGGGGTGTTTTTGTATATTTATTGTTTCTTTCCTTGGGTCCAGCTCAGCCCCTTTTCCTGCTCCCCCCATTACCGTGTGTTTATAAATAAACCTAGAGTTTGACGGTAGATTTCTGTTGTCGTGGTTATTTCGTGCACACTTTTACTTTGTCACAATACTAATTTGCATGAGTTATGTTACGGGTCTCATTACCATCCCCCCTAGACTGTCGGGCCAAAAGGGATTCGTAACATGTATGTAAACTTCAGACTTCAACTATATATTCTTATTCCTTCCCTTTACTTAGATGTGTGTGTATTAGGTAGTTGTTAGATATTTCTGAACTATTAGAACTAGAAGCACAAGCATTTCACTACACTCACAATAACATCTGCTAACCATGTGTATGTGACCAATAACATTTGATTTGAAATGATACATAGAGGAGCGCGCACTTGAAAAGTCACCTGGAAGAACATATACTGTACATATCCATTCCCAGATGCTTCATACTGGCAGAAAAATATGTTTTTATTAAATAACTCACATGCACACACACAAAAACACACAGAGTAATTCTACATTGTGTGAGCAGTGGTAGTGGGGGACGTGTGAGTGGGAGTGTAAGGAGGCAGGGGACTGTGAAGGGTGACACTCTAACTGTAGGGAATACCCCAGAGACCTAGTCTCAACCCTCTCTGAGGACTCAACACCATGGCAATGGAGCCAGGAGATGCAACACTCCGGCCAGAGGAACAGGTAGAAGGTTGCTGACTGACAGCCTCCTCACCTCTATTAATCATAGGTGAGGAAGGTAAATAGCTTTCCCCCTCATGCCCTCTCCTCTTCCCCAACGCCCCTCCCCAAGGACCCTCTATCCTTCACACCTGGGTCGCTGATACATCACAGCTTTATGTGAGTAATTTATTAATGACTCAATAGAGGTTAAGTTCAGGGATATTATGTGAATCTGACTGGGACCTGCCAATGAAACTGATATAGTTTCAGATACAACATTATTGAGCTGTACAGAAGCAGCATACATCCATTGTAGATGTGCTAACATAAAGTGATATGTTGATCATGTTTTTTGTTATTTCACTAGGCAAGTCAGTTAAAATAACAAATTCTTATTTTCAATGAGAGCCTAAGAACAGTGGGTTCACTGCCTTGTTCAGGAGCAGAACAATAGATTTTTGCTTTGTAAGCTCAGGGAATTGATCTTGCAACCTTGCATTTACTAGTCCACCACTCTAACCACTAGGCTATGTGCCACCTTGTGTTGTTCCTGTTTTAGTCCTATCCAACCCTACATCTCCAATCTGTACCCATGTCCTCTGTGTTCCATAAACACATGTCCCTCATCCTGACACAGACTCATAGAACACACAGGCTCAATGAAATGTGTGTAGGCCTATGGTGGTAACACCTAAGGTGTAAACTTAAGCACAACAATTAGGAAATAACAAAAATGGTGAGCTGCATGCGCCACTTTTGTCTACTGAGCCACTCAACCAGAGCAAAATCCATTATGCTGTGGCTCCCCACTGGGCACACACGTCAATTCAACATATATTCGATGTTGGATCAAAGTAATTTCATTAAAATGGTGTGGAAACAGCATTGATTCAACCAGTGTGTGCCCACTGGGTAGAGGGCTGTTTCACCTTGACTGAGATTCTTTTACCTTTTTCTACATTGTAGAATAATAATGACGACATATAAACTATGAAATAACACATATGGAATCATGTAGTAACCAAAAAAGTGTTAACCTGTTATGGCTGCAATCCCGATACCGGGATCGATATGACAACTACCAGTGAAAATAGAGGGCGCCAAATTCAAACCACAGAAATCTCATCATTACAATTCCTAAAACATACATGTGTCTTATAACATTTTAAAGCCATTCTCGTTGTTAAACCCAACAAAGTCTCCGATTTCAAATAGGCTTTTCAACGAAAGCACTACAAACGATTATGTTAGGTCTCCACCAAACAACAATAAGCACAGCCATTTTCCAGCAAAATATAGCATTCACAAACAAAACAGAATTAAAGATAAAAGGAATCACTAACCTTGAATTATCTTCATCAAATGACACTCATAGGACTTCATGTTAGACAATACATGCATGTTTTGTTTGATAAAGTTCATATTTATATAAAAAAATCTGAGTTTACATTGGCGTGTTAGATTCACTGGTTCCAAAAACATCAAGTGATTTTGCGTAGATACATCATTCAACAGAAATACTCATCATAAATGTAGATGATAATACAAATTATACACGTAGAATTATAGATATACCTCTCCTTAATGCAACCACTGTGTCAGATTTTTTTTAAACCTTACGGGAGAAAAACGCATGCAATACTCTGAGACGGCGATCAAAAGTAAAAACACCAGAGCCGCAAAGATGGCGTCAACATAAACAAGAAATTACATGATAAATATTCCCTTTCCTTTGATGATCTACATCAGAGAGCACTCCAGGAATCCCAGGTCCACAATAAATGTTAATTTTGTTTGAAAATGTCCATTATTTATGTCCAAATACCTTCTTTTGTTAGCGTGTTTGGTATACATATCCAAACGCTAATTCTGGTCAGTGTTATATCGGACAAAAACTCAAAAAGTGATATTACCGGTCGAAGAAACATTTCAAACTAAGTACAGAATCAATCATTAGGATGTTTTTAACATAAAGCTTCAATAAAGTTCCAACCGGAGTATTCCTTCTTGTCTACGTGAGCAATGGAACGTAAGTGACTACCATGAGGAAAAAGTGAGATCACAAAATGGCTGCTTTTTGGACATCTGATATATTCTGCTCTCATTCACTCCCACAACAACATAGAAGCCTCATTATAATTTATATTGATGGTTGACATCTAGTGGAACCCCTAGGCAGTGCAACATCATTCATATCTCAAGGGGATTTCATTGGGGAGTCTGGTGAATAAATACAAGCTCAGATTTCTGACTTCCTGTTTTGATTTCAACTCAGGATTTTGCCAATATGAGTTATGTTATACTCACAGACATCATTCAAACAGTTTTAGAAACTTCAGAGTGTTTTCTATCCAATACTAATAATAATATGCAAATATTAGCAACTATGACTGAGGAACAGGCCGTTTGATATAGGCACTTTTCATCCAAGCTACTCAATATTTTGCCCTTGCAGCCATAAAAAGTTAAACAAATCAAAATATGCTTTATATTTGAGATTCCTCAAAGTAGCCACCCTTTGCCTTGATGACAGCATTGAACACTCATTTGGGGAGGGGGGGTGGTATATGTTTGGTATAATCAATGTATGTGTGTGTAATAATATTTCACGTAATAAAACTATTGTGTGTGTTTGTGAGCGCCAGTGCGTTGGAAAAGACTATGGAGTATGAATTTACATTAAATAAACCACCGTTGGAGGCTACTGCTTGTGTAGTGTATCTTGGCTACATAGGTATTTACATTTGAAAAATTGTTTGTCAATTTTGGTTAATAGCCTATATCACTCTGGTTGTATGGTTCACTTGGGCTTCATTGGGGTTTATTTGTGAGTAAATCTGGCTTTGATAATAGCCACCGACCTCACTGCACATCACTGGGTTGGTTTGTGTGTGTGTGTGTGTGTGTGTGTGTGTGTGTGTGTGTGTGTGTGTGTGTGTGTGTGTGTGTGTGTGTGTGTGTGTGTGTGTGTGTGTGTGTGTGTGTGTGTGTGTGTGTGTGTGTGTAAACTCACTCTTGATGGTTGCTGTCCTAGTACAGTTGTAGAGGATGGCCAGCTCTCCAAACACCTTCCCAGGTCCCATTGTGCACAGCTTCACACTCTCCTTTGTCACCTCCACCCTACCATCTGAAAAATGCACACAAACACAAAATATCTTAATGTATCTGGAAAATAGACACAAACACCCTAAATGTATCTGAAAAATACACAAAGAAGTGACATATCACCTGTACTTGACTTTGCACATCATCATCGCCCATCTAGCAAAGTACAGTACATCAGAGCATGATGCTAATAAACTGATAGACTGTAGGTTCAATCCCTGTATGGATCATACATTATTTTCAACTAGTATGCACTAGCTAAGCACTATGATACAGAATAGAGTAGACTGTGAAATCACACATTTCACAATGGCTTAACAATGTCCATTAATCACAGTACTCTTTTCTGCTTGTTTGTTTTATCTGTCGGCCCCGTTGCCTAGTCAACGCCATTTTACCTGCTGTTTGTTGTGCTAGCTGATTAGTTGTTGTTGTCTCACCTACTGTTTTAGCTAGCTTTCCCAATTCAACACCTGTGATTACTGTATGCCTCGCTGTATGTCTCTCTCAAATGTCAATATGCCTTGTATACTGTTGTTCAGGTTAGTTATCATTGTTTTAGTTCACAATGGAGCCCCTAGTTCCACTCTTCATACCCCTGTTACCTCCTTTGTCCCACCTCCCACACATGCGGTGACCTCACCCATTACAACCAGCATGTCCAGAGATACAACCTCTCTCATCATCACCCAGTGCCTGGGCTTACCTCCGCTGTACCCGCACCCCACCATACCCCTGTCTGCGCACTATGCCCTGAATATATTCTACCATGCCCAGAAACCTGCTCCTCTTATTCTCTGTCCCCAACGCTCTAGGCGACCAGTTTTGATAGCCTTTAGCCGTAACCTCATACTACTCCTTCTCTGTTCCGCGGGTGATGTGGAGGTAAACCCAGGCCCTGCATGTCCCCAGGCACCCTCATTTGTTGACTTATGTGATCGAAAAAGCCTTGGTTTCATGCATGTCAACATCAGAAGCCTCCTCCCTAAGTTTGTTTTACTCACTGCTTTAGCACACTCTGCTAACCCTGATGTCCTTGCCGTGTCTGAATCCTGGCTCAGGAAGGCCACCAAAAATTCAGAGATTTCCATACCCAACTATAACATCTTCCGTCAAGATAGAACTGCCAAAGGGGGAGGAGTTGCAGTCTACTGCAGAGATAGCCTGCAAAGTAATGTCATACTTTCCAGGTCCATACCCAAACAGGTCGAACTACAAATTTTAAAAATTACTCTCTCCAGAAATAAGTCTCTCACTGTTGCCGCCTGCTACCGACCCCCCTCAGCTCCCAGCTGTGCCCTGGACACCATTTGTGAATTGATCGCCCCCCATCTAGCTTAAGAGTTTGTTCTGTTAGGTGACCTAAACTGGGATATGCTTAACACCCCGGCAGTCCTACAATCTAAGCTAGATGCCCTCAATCTCACACAGATCATCAAGGAACCCACCAGGTACAACCCTAACTCTGTAAACAAGGGCACCCTCATAGACGTCATCCTGACCAACTGGCCCTCCAAATACACCTCCGCTGTCTTCAACCAGGATCTCAGCGATCACTGCCTCATTGCCTGTATCCGCCACGGAGCCGCAGTCAAACGACCACCCCTCATCACTGTCAAACGCTCCCTAAAACACTTCTGTGTGCAGGCCTTTCTAATCGACCTGGCCCGGGTATCCTGGAAGGACATTGACCTCATCCCGTCAGTTGAGGATGCCTGGTCATTCTTTAAAAGTAACTTCCTCACCATTTTAAATAAGCATGCTCCGTTCAAAAAATGCAGAACTAAGAACAGATACAGCCCTTGGTTCACTCCAGACCTGACTGCCATCGACCAGCACAAAAACATCCTGTGGCGGACTGCAATAGCATCGAATAGTCCCCGTGATATGCAACTGTTCAGGGAAGTCAGGAACCAATACACGCAGTCAGTCAGGAAAGCTAAGGCCAGCTTCTTCAGGCAGAAGTTTGCATCCTGTAGCTCCAACTCCAAAAAGTTCTGGGACACTGTGAAGTCCATGGAGAACAAGAGCACCTCCTCCCAGCTGCCCACTGCACTGAGGCTAGGTAACACGGTCACCACCGATAAATCCATGATTATCGAAAACTTCAATAAGCATTTCTCAACGGCTGGCCATGCCTTCCGCCTGGCTACTCCAACCTCGGCCAACAGCTCCGCCCCCCCCACCCCGCAGCTCCTCGCCCAAGCCTCTCCAGGTTCTCAACTGCAAAAATCGCTGAAGCTGGAGACTTTTATATCCCTCACCAACTTCAAACATCAGCTATCTGAGCAGCTAACCAATCGCTGCAGCTGTACATGGTCTATTGGTAAATAGCCCACCCATTTTCACCTACCTCATCCCCATACTGTTTTTATTTATTTACTTTTCTGCTCTTTTGCACACCAATATCTCTACCTGTACATGACCATCTGATCATTTATCACTCCAGTGTTAATCTGCAAAATTGTAATTATTCGCCTACCTCCTCATGCCTTTTGCACACATTGTATATAGACTCCCCCTTTTTTTCTACTGTGTTATTGACTTGTTAATTGTTTACTCCATGTGTAACTCTGTGTTGTCTGCTCACACTGCTATGCTTTATCTTGGCCAGGTCGCAGTTGCAAATGAGAACTTGTTCTCAACTAGCCTACCTGGTTAAATAAAGGTGAAATAAAAAATAAAAAATAAATGGCTCAGCAACAGTAAGACAGATCAATATAAAAGATTAAAACCAAAACAAGGGAATTGTACAGAGACGCAGTTATGCCCTGAACTGGTTAAGTTTAAGGACATCCTTTCTGTGTGATTGTGGCTTGTGCATGGGGATGGATGTGATTGCAAAGCCTTTTTGTCTGTGATTGGAGCCGAGTGCAGATATTTTGTTTTGGAATTGCCTCATCACGTAAATATGCACACTCCAGAGGAACTAGAGCTCTGATTGTTTAAGAAAAGGTTGACTTGCGAAAATTACTATGGCAGTAAACAAAGTGATGGGTAGGTATCCGATGAAAATAACTGAAGCAGAAGATACACTACATGACCAAGAGTATGTGGACACCTGCTCTGACGGGCATTAATACGTAGTTGGTCCCCCTTTGCTGCTATAACAGCCTCCACTCTTCTAGGAAGGCTTTCCACTAGATGTTGGAATATTGCTGCGGGAACTTGCTTCCATTTAGCCACAAGGGCACTGAAGTTGGGTGATTAGGCCTGGCTTGCAGTCGGCATTCCAATTCATCCCAAAGATGTTCGATGGGCTTGAGGTCAGGGTTCTGTGCAGGACAGTAATGTTCTTCCACACTGAGCTCGACAAACCATTTCTGTATTGACCTTGCTTTGTGCATGGGGGCATTGTCATGCTGGAAAGGGCCATCCCCAAACTGTTGCCACAAAGTTGGAAGCACAGAATTGTCTAGAATGTCATTGTATGCTGTAGCGTTAAGATTTCCCTTCACTTGAACTAAGGGGCCTAGCCCAAACCATGAAAAACAGCCCCAGACCATTATTCCTCCTCCCCAAAACATTACTGTTGGCACTATGCATTTGGGCATGTAACGTTCTCCTGGCATCCGCTAAACCCAGATTCGTCCGTCGGACTGCCAGATGGTGATTCATCACTCCAAAGAATGCGTTTCCACTGCTCCAGATCAAATGGCGGCGAGCTTTACACCACTCCGATGCTTGGCATTGTGCATGGTGATCTTAGGCTTTTGTGCACGGCTTCTCGGCCATGGAAATCCATTTCAAGATGCTTCCGACAGCTATTGTGCTGATGTTGCTTCCAGAGACAGTTTGGAACTTGGTTGTGAGTGATGCAACCGAGGACAGCTGTTGTTGCTCCTTGACATTTCCACATCACAATAGCAGCACTTACAGTTGACAGGGGCAGCTCTAGCGGGCCAGAAATTTTACCTATGACGGTGTGATGTTGAAAACCACTGAGCTCTTCAGTAGGGCCATTCTGCTGCCAATGTTTGTCTATGGAGATTGCATGGCTGTGTGCTCGATTTGATACACCTGTCAGAAATGGGTGTGGCTGAAATACGCTAACTGAATCCACAATTAATATATATATATAAATATTTATTTTTGTACTTTCTACTGCTTTTTCTCCCCAATTTCGTGTTATACAATTGGTAGTTATAGTCTTGTCCAATCGCTGCAACTCCCATACGGAGGCAATAGTCGAGAGCCATGCATCCTCCAAAACACGACCCTGCCAAGCCACACTGCTTCTTGACACACTGCTCGCTTAACCCGGAAGCCAGCAGCACCAATGTGACCAGCAGGTGACTGAAGTCAGCGTGCATGCAAACCGGCCACCCACAAAGAGTCGCTAGAGCGTGATGGGACAAGGACATCCCGGCCGGCCAAACCCTCCCCTAACCCGGGTGACGATGGGCCAAATGTGTGACGTCTCATGGATCTACCGGTTGGAGCCGGCTGCGACACAGCCCGGGATCAAACACGGGTCTGTCGTGAAATCCACTCATTTGAAGGGATGTCCACATACTTTTGTATATATAGTGTAAGAGAAGAGAAGAAATGAGAAAAAGAGAGAAGTCATTAGAAACTCTAACTTCTTGAAGGAGAAACCCTTCTGTCAGCGTTTGTGATAATACAATTGTGTCAGTCATGCATATGCGGTGCACACCCCACCACTTCCAAAAAATGTTACTTTCACTTTGCAAAAAATTACATTTGAACTGAGTTTGAAAACATACAACTTCTGTATTCTTTAGCAAGAACATGAGGTAAGGACAGTGTTCACACACAGCATTGGCATGTGTAACAGTATTGCTTCTGTCCGTCTCCTTGCCCCAGCCTGGGCTCGAACCAGGGACCCTCTGCACACATTTATAAACGTCACCCACAAAGCTTCATTACCTATCGCTCCACAAAAGCCATGGTCCTTACAGACCAAGGGTAACGTTAACAGACATAAACACGATTAGCATCTCCTGGCTTCCATGCATAGCCTACAAGCCACTGATGCAGACATTTAGAACACCTCCATAAAACTCAAATAAATCCATTTAATATAGCCTACACCATCACAAAAGATCCATTATTTATTTTAGACAGGTCTAAAGAAACATGATATTAATAAAATGTAGTCTATTTCAGAAGAATAGAATAGCATACTCTGTGTTGTCCTTATGTTAGGCCTTGGTATGGCTATGCCATATGGCTGCGGGCTACACTATTTCATTTAGCAGACAGGATTTGCTCAGAATTTCGTAGCATTTTTTATTATCTTATAGTATGAAGAATACAATTGACCAAAGCTGAATAAAATAAAAAGGATATTTCCTCCAAACGATTTCCAACAAAGTGTGTTAACCTGTTGAAGCACTATTTTTATGTTTGGAAAAATAACGTTCCCAAATCAAACGGCCTATTTCTCAGGACCGGATGCTAGAATATGCATTTAATTGACAGATTAGGATAGAAAACACTCTAAAGTTTCCAAAACTGTCAAAATATTGTCTGTGAGTATAACAGAACTGATATTGCAGGTGAAAACCTGAGGAAAATCCAATCAGGAAGTGCCTCTTATTTTGAAACCTCTCTGTTCCTATGCATGCCTATCCTCCATTTAAGTGGTTAAGGAAGAAACATTTAGAGTTATTTATTATGATGATCTGATTATGACGATCTAAAAAGAGTTGCATGAAAGGCATGAGCTCTGATTTGTTTCTCGTGCAGGCTGCACACACTCCATCAGTCTCTCATTCACAAGTTGTATGCCAGTTAGGCTCTACACCCGTTGTAAAGTGGATTCATGTGCTTCATTTTAAGAAGTTAATTGTCTGCTTTAGTGTTTTGATACAAATCTTATCAAAACATATAGGCCTAGGTTAGGCTACATGAGGTGTGTGACTATGATTTTAACAATGGTGCCGTTTTACAGGCTCCTAACCATTGGCAGGACATAGCAGCTACTTCTGGTAAGACAAGGGGCGGGGTGTGTCTCTATTTGTCAAAAACAGCTGGTGAGCAATGTCTAATATTATTGCTCGCCTGAGGTAGAGTACCTCATGATAAACTGTAGACCACACTATCTACCAAGAGAGTTCTCATCTATGTTATTCGTAGCCGTCAATTTACCACCACAAATCGATGCTGGCAATAGGACGGCACTCAACGAGCTCTATAAGGCCATAAGCAAACCAGAAAATGCTCACCCAGAAGTTGCGCTCCTAGCGGCTGGGGACTTTAATGCAGGAAATGTTGAATCCATTTTACCTCTTTTCTACAAGTATGTCACATGTGCAACCAGAGGAAAAATCTAGACCAACCTTTACTGCACACACAGAGATGCATAAAAATATCTCCCTAGCCCTCCATTTGGCAAATCTGACCATAATTCTAACCTCCTGATTCCTGCTTACAAGCTAAAACTAAAGCAGAAAGTACCAGTGACTCGCTCAATACGGAAGTGGTCAGATGACGTGGATGCTACGCTACAGGACTGTTTTGCTAGCACAGACTGGAATATGTCCGGGATTCATTCAATGGCATTGAGGAGTATACCACCTTCATCAATATATGCATCGACGACGTTGTCCCCACAGTGACCGTACGTACATATCCTATCCAGAAGCCTTAGATTACAGGCAATATCCGTACCAAGCTAAATGCTAGAGCTACCGCTTTCAAGGAGCGGGACACTAATCCAGATGCTTATGAGAAATCCCGCTATGCCCTCAGATGAACCATCAAACAGGCAAAGTGCCAATACAGGAATAAGATTTAATCCTACTACACCGGCTCTGACGCTCGTCGGATGTTGCAAGGCATGCAAACTATTACGGACTACAAAGAGAAACACAGCCACAATCTGCCCAAGTACCGAGCCTACCAGACAAGCTAAATTCCTTTTATGCTCGCTTTGAGGCAAGAAACACTGAAGCATGCATGAGAGCACCAGCTGTTCCGGACGACTGTGTGATCACGCTCTCCATAACCGATGTGAGCAAGACCTTTAAACAGGCCGCGAGGCCAGATGTATTAGCAGGACTTGTACTCAGAACATGCGTGGACCAACTGGCAAGTCTCTTCACTGACATTTTCAACCTCTCCCTGACCTAGTCTGCAATACCTACATGTTTCAAGCAGACCACCATAGTCCCTGTACCCAAGAAAGCGAAGATAACCTGCCTAAATGACTACAGCCCCGTAGCACTTACGTTGGTAGCCATGAAGTGCTTTGAAACGCTGGTCGTGGCTCACATTAACACTATTATCCCGAAAACTCTAGACCAAGTCCAATTCGCATACCGCCCCAACAGATCCACAGATAACGCAATCTCTATTGCACTCCACACTGCCCCCACCCACCTGGACAAAAGGAATACTTATGAAAGAAAGATGTTCATTGACTACAGCTCAGCGTTCAACACCATAGTGCCCACAAAGCTCACCAGTAAGCTAAGGACCCTGGGACTAAACACCCCCCTCTATAACTGGATCCTAGACTTTCTGACAGGTCGCCCCCAGGTGGTGAGGGTAGGCAACAACACATCCGCCACACATCCTGTCATGTTTTGTCATAGATTGTCATGTCTTGTCCCTATGCTTCCTCTTCTATTCGTTTCCCCCTGCTGGTCTTATTAGGTTCTTTCCCTCTCTCTCTCTCTCTCTCTCTCTCTCTCTCTCTCTCTCTCTCTCTCTCTCTCTCTCTCTCTCTCTCTATCGTTCCGTTCCTGCTCCCAGCTGTTCCTCATTCTCCTAACTACCCCGTTTACTCTTTCACACCTGTCCCCTATTTTGCCCTCTGATTAGAGTCCCTATTTCTCCCTCTGTTTCCGCTTCTGTCCTTGTCGGATCCTTGTTTGCTGTACTGTGTTCTTGTTCCGTCCTGTCGTGTTTTTGCCTTCATCAGATGCTGCGTGTGAGCAGGTGTCTCTGTCAGCTACGGCCTGCGCCTACCCGAAGCGACCTGCAGTCTGTGGCCGCTTCTCCTGTCCTTCCCCTCTACAGACTAGAGGATTTCTGTTATGGATTCAGGATTAGTCGTTTTCTGTTTTGGACTTGAATAAACTCTGTTTCTGTTAAGTCGCTTTTGGGTCCTCACTCACCTGCATAACAGAAGGATCCGACCAAGAATGGACCCAGAGACTACGGATCCTCGCAACTCAGCCGTCGAGATCCAGGGAGCGATGCTCGGCAGACACGAGCAGGAATTGTCTGCTGCTCATCATGCCGTTGAGACCCTGGCCGCTCAGGTCTCCGATCTCTCAAGACAGTTTCACAATCTCCGTCTCGAGCCACCAGCTACTTCCTGGTCTTCTGAGTCTCCGGAACCAAGAATTAATAACCCACCGTGTTACTCTGGGCAGCCCACTGAATGCCGCTCCTTTCTCACCCAGTGTGATATTGTGTTCTCTCTCCAGCCCAACACATACTCTAGGGATAGAGCTCGTATCGCCTACGTCATATCTCTCCTTACTGGACGGGCTCGTGAGTGGGGCACGGTTATCTGGGAGGCAAGGGCTGAGTGTACTAACGAGTATCAGAATTTTAAAGAGGAGATGATACGGGTTTTTGATCGTTCAGTTTTTGGGAAGGAGGCTTCCAGGGCCCTGGCTTCCCTATGTCAAGGTGATAGATCCATAACGGATTACTCTATAGAGTTTCGCACTCTTGCCTCCTCCAGTGACTGGAACGAGCCGGCGTTGCTCGCTCGTTTTCTGGAGGGACTCCACGCTGAGGTTAAGGATGAGATTCTCTCCCGGGAGGTTCCTTCCAGCGTGGATTCTTTGATTGAACTCGCCATCCGCATAGAACGACGGGTAGATCTTCGTCACTGAGCTCGTGGAAGAGAGCTCGCGTTAACGGTGTTTCCCCTCTCCGCATCACAACCATCTCTTCCCACTGGCTCAGGTGTTGAGCCCATGCAGCTGGGAGGTATTCGCATCTCGACTAAGGAGAGGGAACGGAGAATCACCAACCGCCTCTGTCTCTATTGCGGTTCTGCTGGACATTTTGTCTTTTCATGACCAGTAAAAGGCCAGAGCTCATCAGTAAGCGGAGGGCTACTGGTGAGCGTTACTACTCAGGTCTCTCCATCAAGATCCTGTACTACCTTGGCGGTCCATCTACGCTGGACCGGTTTGGCAGCTTCCTGCAGTGCCTTGATAGACTCTGGGGCTGAGGGCTGTTTTATGGACGAAGCATGGGCTCAGAAACATGACATTCCTCTCAGACAGTTAGGGGAGCCCACGCCCATGTTCGCCTTGGATGGTAGTCCCCTCCCCAGTATAATATGTGAAACACTACCTTTAACCCTCACAGTATCTGGTAACCACAGTGAGACCATTTCTTTTTTGATTTTTCGTTCACCTTTTACACCTGTTGTTTTGGGTCATCCCTGGCTAGTGTGTCATAATCCTTCTATTAATTGGTCTAGTAATTCTATCCTATCCTGGAACGTTTCTTGTCATGTGAAATGTTTAATGTCTGCTATCCCTCCTGTTTCTTCTGTCCCCTCTTCACAGGAGGAACCTGGTGATTTGACAGGGGTGCCGGAGGAATATCATGACCTGCGCACGGTCTTCAGTCGGTCCAGAGCCACCTCCCTTCCTCCTCACCGGTCGTATGATTGTAGTATTGATCTCCTTCCGGGGACCACTCCCCACCGGGGTAGACTATACTCTCTGTCGGCTCCCGAACGTAAGGCTCTCGAAGATTATCTGTCTCTTTCTCTCGACGCCGGTACCGTTGTGCCTTCTTCCTCTCCCGCCGGAGCGGGGTTTTTTTTTTTGTTAAGAAGAAGGACGGTACTCTGCGTCCCTGCGTGGATTATCGAGGGCTGAACGACATAACGGTTAAGAATCGTTATCCGCTTCCCCTTATGTCGTCAGCCTTCGAGATTCTGCAGGGAGCCAGGTTCTTTACTAAGTTGGACCTTCGTAACGCTTACCATCTCGTGCGCATCAGGGAGGGGGACGAGTGGAAAACGGCGTTTAACACTCCGTTAGGGCATTTTGAATACCGGGTTCTGCCGTTCGGTCTCGCTAATGCTCCAGCTGTCTTTCAGGCATTAGTGAATGATATACTGAGAGACATGCTGAACATCTTTGTTTTCGTTTACCTTGACGATATCCTGATTTTTTTTACCGTCACTCCAGATTAATGTTCAGCACTATCGACGTGTTCTCCAGCGCCTTTTAGAGAATTGTCTTTATGTGAAGGCTGAGAAGTGCGCTTTTCATGTCTCCTCCGTCACTTTTCTCGGTTCTGTTATTTCCGCTGAAGGCATTCAGATGGATCCCGCTAAGGTCCATGCTGTCAGCGATTGGCCCGTCCCTAAGTCACCTGTCGAGTTGCAGCGTTTTCTCGGTTTCGCGAATTTCTATCGGCGTTTCATTCGTAATTTCGGTCAAGTGGCAGCTCCTCTCACAGCCCTTACTTCTGTCAAGACGTGCTTTAAGTGGTCCGGTTCCGCCCAGGGAGCTTTTGATCTCCTCAAGAAGCGTTTTACATCCGCTCCTATCCTTGTTACTCCTGACGTCACTAAACAATTCATTGTCGAGGTTGACGCGTCAGAGGTGGGCGTGGGAGCCATTCTGTCCCAGCTCTCCCATTCTGACGATAAGGTCCATCCTTGCGCGTATTTTTCTCATCGCCTGTCGCCGTCGGAACGTAACTATGATGTGGGAAACCGCGAACTGCTCGCCATCCGCTTAGCCCTAGGCGAATGGCGACAGTGGTTGGAGGGGGCGACCGTTCCTTTTGTCGTTTGGACTGACCATAAGAACCTTGAGTACATCCGTTCTGCCAAACGACTCAATGCGCGTCAGGCTCGTTGGGCGTTGTTTTTCGCTCGTTTCGAGTTCGTGATTTCTTATCGTCCGGGTACTAAGAACACCAAGCCTGATGCTTTATCCCGTCTCTTCAGTTCTTCTGTAGCCTCTACCGACCCCGAGGGGATTCTCCCTGAAGGGCGTGTTGTCAGGTTGACTGTCTGGGGAATTGAGAGACAGGTAAAGCAAGCACTCACTCACACTCCGTCACCGCGCGCTTGTCCTAGTAACCTTCTTTTCGTTCCTGTTTCTACACGTCTGGCCGTTCTTCAGTGGGCTCACTCTGCCAAGTTAGCTGGCCACCCCGGCGTTCGGGGTACGCTTGCTTCTATTCGCCAGCGGTTTTGGTGGCCTACTCAGGAGCGTGACACGCGCCGTTTCGTGGCTGCTTGTTCGGACTGCGCGCAGACTAAGTCAGGTAACTCTCCTCCTGCCGGTCGTCTCAGACCGCTTCCCATTCCTTCTCGACCATGGTCTCACATCGCCTTAGACTTCATTACCGGTCTGCCTTCGTCAGCGGGGAGGACTGTTATTCTAACGGTTGTCGATAGGTTCTCTAAGGCGGCTCATTTTATTCCCCTCGCTAAGCTTCCTTCCGCTAAAGAGACGGCACAGATCATCATTGAGAATGTGTTCAGAATTCATGGCCTTCCGTTAGACGCCGTTTCGGACAGAGGTCCGCAATTCACGTCTCAGTTTTGGAGGGAGTTTTGTCGCTTGATTGGTGCTTCCGTCAGTCTCTCTTCCAGTTTTCATCCCCAGTCTAACAGTCAAGCAGAACGGGCCAATCAGACTATTGGTCGCATCTTACGCAGTCTTTCTTTTCGAAACCCTGCGTCTTGGGCAGAACAGCTCCCCTGGGCAGAATACGCTCACAACTCGCTTCCTTCGTCTGCAACCGGGCTATCTCCTTTTCAGAGTAGCCTTGGGTACCAGCCCCCTCTATTCTCGTCCCAGCTCGCCGAGTCCAGCGTTCCCTCCGCTCAGGCTTTTGACCAACGTTGTGAGCGCACCTGGAGGAGGGTCAGGTCTGCACTTTGCCGTTATAGGGCGCAGACTGTGAGAGCCGCCAATAAACGTAGAATTAAGAGTCCTAGGTATTGTCGCGGTCAGAGAATATGGCTTTCTACTCGTAACCTTCCCCTTACGACAACTTCTCGCAGGTTGACTCCGCGGTTCATTGGTCCGTTCCGTATTTCTCAGGTCGTTAATCCTGTCGCAGTGCGACTTCTTCTTCCGCGACATCTTCGTCGCGTCCACCCAGTCTTCCATGTCTCCTGTGTCAAGCCCTTTCTTCGCGCCCCCGTTCGTCTCCCCCCCCCGTCCCGTCCTTGTCGAGGGCGCACCTATCTACAGGGTACGGAAGATCATGGACATGCGTTCTCGGGGACGTGGTCACCAGTACTTAGTGGATTGGGAGGGGTACGGTCCTGAGGAGAGGAGTTGGGTTCCATCTCGGGACGTGCTGGACCGTTCGTTGATCGATGATTTCCTCCGTTGCCGCCAGGGTTCCTCCTCGAGTACGCCAGGAGGCGCTCGGTGAGTGGGGGGGTACTGTCATGTTTTGTCATAGATTGTCATGTCTTGTCCCTGTGCTTCCTCTTCTATTCGTTTCCCCCTGCTGGTCTTATTAGGTTCTTTCCCTCTCTCTATCTCTCTCTCTCTCTCTCTCTCTCTATCATTCCGTTCCTGCTCCCAGCTGTTCCTCATTCTCCTAACTACCTCGTTTACTCTTTCACACCTGTCCCCTATTTTGCCCTCTGATTAGAGTCCCTATTTCTCCCTCTGTTTCCGCTTCTGTCCTTGTCGGATCCTTGTTTGCTGTACTGTGTTCTTGTTCCGTCCTGTCGTGTTTTTGCCTTCGTCAGATGCTGCGTGTGAGCAGGTGTCTCTGTCAGCTACGGCCTGCGCCTACCCGAAGCGACCTGCAGTCTGTGGCCGCTTCTCCTGTCCTTCCCCTCTACAGACTAGAGGATTTCTGTTATGGATTCAGGATTAGTCGTTTTCTGTTTTGGACTTGAATAAACTCTGTTTCTGTTAAGTCGCTTTTGGGTCCTCACTCACCTGCATAACACATCCGCCACTACTTTTACAAAGTAGTCTGTGATAAATAACACAATAAGTTTCATCTGAGTATTTGTTCTAGTCAAAATAATCCATACATTATGCTTTTTTCACTCAGAAACTAGTTGTATGAGGTCAGGTCAATGAGGCCTTACAGGCCATAAATAGCAAATAGGAGTTGAAAACGTGTAATGTTCACAAGAACTTAAGTTGAGAGAGAGAGAGAGAGAGAGAGAGAGAGAGAGAGAGAGAGAGAGAGAGAGAGAGAGAGAGAGAGAGAGAGAGAGAGAGAGAGAGAGAGAGAGAGAGAGAGAGAGAGAGAGAGAGAGAGAGAGAGAGAGAGAGAGAGAGAGAGAGAGAGAGAGAGAGAGAGAGAGAGAGAGATCACCTTACATTTAGGCTCAACTGGTGGACCATAAGTTGATACACCAACTGTGCTGCAAAATCGAGACACCTCTGGGAAATTAGTGTAATGTGGAACCTCTCTCTCCCTTTTCATTACAATAACGTAACTGTTTCATCTCTGCCACTTCTCCAGTCATCAAATGTGATTCTCTCTCTTGTATGACAGAATTGAATGACAGAGAATGTAGGGGGTTAGTCGTACACACTTATTTTCCATTCAAAGGAGGAGTCAGGGCCAGGATGCAGCAGTTTTATGTTTTCATACAAAAGTAACATGCTACGGCATTAGTGGCTAGCATCACAGATTCCTCTGTATCCGCTGATAAAAACACTTTCTATCACTTTAAATTTCAAGCTTCTGAAAAAAAACTTCTAATTTCAAGCTTCTAAATTTCAAGCTCCTACCTTCTCCTCCCTCCTTAATCCTCCACCCCTTCCTCCTTAATCCTCCACCCCTCCCTCCTCCTCCTCTGTGGACGACTTTGTCAACCACTTTGAAAAGAAGGTTGACATAATCCGCTCCTCATTCACTCAGCCTATTTAGTCCACTGGCCCAACACACACAGAACTACCCTACACCTTAACCTCTTTCTCCTCTCTCTCTCCAGATGAAATCCTGCAACTAGTGAGTTCTGGCGGCCCGTCAATCTACCCGCTTGACCCTACCCCCTCCCTTCTCCAGACCCAACTCATCCCTGAATACTAGCAGTGTCCCCTTTGAATTCAAAATGTCAGAACTGCTCACCTCCTCAAGAAGCCAACATTCAACCCCTCTGACGTCAAAAACTACAGACTGGTATCTCTTATTTTTTTATTTTCAAAACACTTGAGCCTGCTATCTCTGACCAACTCTCTCACTATCTCTCTCAGAACAATCTTCTTGACTCTAAGCCTGTTAGGGATAGGGGACAGCATTTTCACTTTGGATGAATTGCATGCCCATAGTGAACTGCATCCTACTCTGTCCTAGATGCTAATATATGCATACTATTATTACTATTGGATAGAAAACACTCTGAAGATTCTAAAACTGTTTGAATTATGTCTGTGAGTGTAACAGAACTCATAGGGCAGGCAAATTTCCAAACAGGAAGTGGAAATTCTTGGGCTGGTCGAATTTCAAGTCATTGCCCATTCACATCCAAACAAGATATGGATAGGTTCGCACTTCCTACGCCTTCCACTAGATGTCAACAGTCAGTCGAACGTGGAATGAAGCCTCTAGTGTGATGTATGACCGGATGGGAGGGGATTGAGTCAGTGGTCTGTCAGAATGCCAGTTCCTGGTTGCGCACATTACTGTTGATATCGCCTGCGTTCCATGACTCTGTAGACAAAAACGAATGCTCCGGTTGAAACGTTATTGGATATATATGAAAATAACATCCTGAAGATTGATTCTCTACTTAGTTTGACCAGTTTATTCGACCTGGAATATAACTTGTTGAAGATTTCGTCTGAGTTCGTCTTGGACATGTGAACTAAGTGTGCTAGCAAAAGCAACTAATTGGACACTAGTAATGGACATTATGGAACCAAACAACGATTTATTGTGGAACTAGGACTCCTTGCACTGCATTCTGATGAAAGATCATCAAAGGTAAGGGAATATTTATGATGTAATTTCGTATTTCTGTTTCGTCAAGGTTTATGATGAGTATTTCTGTTATCTGGCGTAGTTCTCTGTAAGTACTCCGGATATTTTGGAGGCATTTCTGAACATGGCGTCAATGTAAACCGAGATTTGTGGATATAAATATGCATATTATTGAACAAAACATAAATGTATTGTGTAACATGATGTCATATGAGTATCATCTAATGAAGATTATCAAAGGTTAGTGATTCATTTTATCTCTAATTCTGCTTTTGTGACTCTATATTTGGCTGTGTGTTTCTTGGGGATTGGTGGTGATCTAACATAAATATATGTTTTGTTTTCGCTGTAAAACATTTAAAAAATCGGACACGATGGGTAGATTAACAAGATGTTTATCTTTAATTTGCTGTATTAGTCTTGTGTGAAAGTTAAATATTTCTGAAAAATATTTTAGAATTTCCCGCGCTGCCTTTTCAGCTGAATGTTGGGGGGGTTCCGTTAGCGGAACGTATGTCCTAGACAGGCTAACCAGTCAGGTCACTCAACCGAGACTGCTCTTCTCACTGGCAAAGAGGACTCCTCCTCCTCCTCTGTTCTCATCCTTCTAGATCTACCTTCAACACCATGAACCTGTCACACCCTAATCTGTTTCACCTGTCTTTGTGCTTGGCTCCACCCCCACAAGTTGTCTCACATCTCCCCTCATTATCCCCTGTGTATTTATACCTGTTTTCTCTGTTTGTCTGTTGCCAGTTCGATTTGTTCGTCAAGCCTCCAATAGTTTTTTCCCTTGCAACTGTCTTTTATATTGTTCCTGTTTTCTAGATTAACCGGTTTGACCATTCTGCCTGCACTGACCCTGAGTATTCTGCCCTTGAGTTGCGTTCCCATGCAAAACTAGACAGATAGCTAACAACTAAGTCTTCAATAAAACTCCCAAGGCGTGACTTTTCTTGAATGAATATATTGAAACGTTTATGTTGTGAAACTGCAAAATACAGAAAAGAATATACTTTAGTGTTCAATTCACACCGACATACTGTAGCTGTACATTAAACATTTGAAGTTGCATAAATACAAAGCACGTGCTAAGGTACCATGCATCTGGCATGATGCCAAACCATATAGCTAATTGTTAACCATATGGTAATTGCTCCTTTCATTACTCTAATAATGTATAACCATCTATGTAGAATAACAAAGCATATTACACTAGAAACAGTAACAAAACTACAGTATTGTATATTTTACAATTCGTTTGCATGACGCATGAGCAAAGTAATACAGCTAACGACATACACAAAAGGCATCGCAATTTGTGAGTAAATGCAACCAACATTGATATGTAAGAAACTCTATCAATAACAAGATTATCATCATTAGCTAAATGCTTGAATCGAACTTACAAACAAATATTTTTCCAAGGCTGAAGCGTGACAAGAAATAACTACATTGAAAGACCTGCACCGTAGCGTTGCTTGTAGCTGCTTCTTTGCGTGCAAAACAAATTCTGAACTTCCCGTTTGCGTTGACTTTCTAAGTACCAGAAAGCGCCACTAGGGGGCAAATAACACCATTGAACACAATGAAAATCCAATTTACCCATTGTAATAAAATAATCTGTTATCTTCTAACAGGATGGCATGAAATATGAAATAAAACATATCAAGAAACAAATGTCCTTTCTATTTTTATCTTTTGTCTCTAGGATGCTTCAGAAAGAAGAACAACAATCTCTGAGATTGGTCTCAGAAACACCTTAGCAGCTCCTTGCTTGACAATTTTTAGTTCTACTTTCCTAACCTTTTTGTCAGTACTGGGAAAGGTTTTTACCACAAGCCCGACTGGCCAGTCATTTCTGTGTGCCTGACTGTCTTTCAATAAGACAACATCTCCCACTTTTACATTTGGTTTTTCTGCTGTCCATTTTCTGCGTCTCTGCAGCGTTGTCAGGTACTCCTGTCTCCACATTTTCCAAAAGGTGTCAGCGAGACACTGGACTTGCTTCCACTGTTTCCATTTCTCTTCTTTTTCTGTTGGAAGAGTGACATCCCACTCACTCTGATCAGAAGAGAGTTCTCTGATTAAGGCTTTACCTTGCATTGTTATTGGAGCCACGAACCCAAGAGGGTCATAAAGACTATTCACTGTGGACAGAATGCCTCTCCGAGTAAAAGGCTTCTCATTGTGGGACACCTGGAATGAGAAGCTGTCTGTTTCCAGGTTCCAGGAAAGTCCCAGGCTCCGTTGAAAGGGGAGAGGATCCACTCCTAGGTCCAGATCTTTTAAGTCTTTTGCACGGTCCTCCATAGGGAAGGCTTCCATAACTGTTTTGCTATTGGATGCAATCTTGTGTAGTTTCATGTTGGACTCCGCCAACATTGCTTGTGTTTTTCTTAGAATATTGATAGCTTCTTCTGTAGTAGCTACTGATGTCAGACCATCATCGACGTAGAAGTTCCTCACTACATATTGCTTGGGTTCTGACCCGTGTTCCTTCTCACCCTGTAGCGCTGCTCGTCTCATGCAGTAGATGGCTACGGCTGGTGAAGGGCTGTTCCCAAATACATGGACTTTCATCCTGTACTCAGTTATGTTTCTATCTGGGTTGTTGTCTTCATACCAGAGAAACCTTAAGTAATCTCTGTGATCCTCACGTACACCAAAACAGTAAAACATTTGTTGCACATCTGCTGTTAGTGCAATGCAATCCTTGCGGAAACGTATTAGGACACCCAAGAGTGTGTTGTTTAAGTCTGGACCACTGAGCAGAACATCGTTAAGTGACACGCCTTGACACTTAGCACTGGAGTCAAATACTACTCGTATTTGTTCAGGCTTTTGTGGATGGTAAACACCAAATATGGGCAGATACCAACGTTCTTTGTCTCCCTCTAGTGGCTGTGAAGGTTCGGCTTGGTCGTTATCCACTATCTTTTGCATGAAGTCAATAAAATTACGCTTCATGTCAGGCTTTTTGTCTAAAGTCCTGCGAAGTGATGTGAGACGGTTCATGGCCTGCTCCCTGTTATTAGGAAGGCGACGTCTATTGGGGCGAAAGGGTAGTGGAGCCACCCAGTTGTTTCCATCATCCTGGAAAACCTGTTTGTCCATAATGTCCAAGAAGGCTTTGTCCTCCACTGATGGTGCTGGTTTATCATCGTCTTGTGTTTTGTCGAACACGGAACATCCCAGGCTTTCTGTGTTCGCAGTTGTGATTGGATCTCTCAAGTGCACTGTAGAGGGAGAGATGTGTTTCTGAGCTACACTGTTGTAGTTCTCTTTTACCTGGATGATGTCAGGGCAAGGGCTCAGATAGGATGTGCGACCATTTTGAAGTATGTTTGTCCTGAACACGTTAACATTGGCTGGTCGGTGAGCCGTTCCCAGACAGACCTCACCCACAATGACCCACCCGAGGTCGAGTCGCTGTGCATAAGGAGTGTCGTGGGGCCCATTGATTTGCTCTCGTACCTTGTGTACCCTTAAGATGTCTCGTCCTAAGAGCAGGAGGATGGGAGCGTCTGGGTCCACAGCTGGAATTCTGTCCATAACTGGTTGCAGATGAGGATGATGATACGCAATGTCGGGGGAGGGAATCTCCATCCTATCGTCTGGCATCATATCACACTCTATCAGAGTAGGGAGAGTGAGCTGCATGTGTCCATCTATAGACTCCACCATGAAGTTGACGGCTCTCCTGCCTGAAGTCTCTGTTACCCCAGAACACGTCTTCATGGTGTATGGAGCAGAGTTGTCATTGATGTTGAAGAGACTGAAAAACTCTGTCTTGGCCAGAGATTTGTTACTTTGTTCATCAAGCACTACATACATTTTGACAGCTTTCTCTCTTTTCCCAGCCGGATAAGCTTTGACTAAGCATATTTTTGAACATGATCTTGGATTGACTGCCTCACCACAGATCTCTGTACACTTTGAGGTGACAGATAGAAGAGCATCGTCACCTTGCTCCCCGCCATTATCTGTCTCTGCTGTAGCGGTGTATGTATTTGTAGGGGCTGGGCCTGGATGCAGAGCAGCAAGATGCCTGTCGCTGTCGCACTCAGAGCACTTGATTGAAACCTTACAGTCTTTAGCTCTGTGCTGAGTTGACCCACAACATCGGAAACAAATGCCATTGTCTTTGAGATATGATTTGCGCTCATCTAGAGTTTTGTATCTAAACCCACGACACCTTTTAAGAGGATGAGGCTTGTTATGTATTGGGCAGTGACGGTCAGGGTTTTCAACCTTGGTCTTACTGGGTTTGGTTTGGTGGTCTGAAGCCTCAGATGACACATCTGTCTTGTATACAGTCACAGGTGTCTTGCTGCTGTACCTGGCAGGTTTCTCACTTTTCATGGACACCTGGTTAGTTGAGGTGTAGAGGGTGAAGCTGGGGTCATTTCTAATTTTCGCCTGGTTCCTGATGAATCTCGAGAAGAACGTGAATGGTGGGAATGCTACCCGATAGTCCTCCTTATATTTGGATCCCTGTGCTATCCATTTTTCTTGTAAACTGAATGGAAGTTTCTCTACAATAGGGTTTACCCCCCGAGATGTGTCCAGATAAGCGAGGCCTGGAAGGTACCCTTCTACTTTAGCACACTCCAGTTCGAGAAGAATGTCACCTAGTTCTCTTAGTTTGTGATTGTCTTTGTTAGCCAGTTTTGGAAAATCATCAATTTTCTTCAACAGTGCATTCTCGATCACTTCGGGTGTACCATAGCACTCTTCTAGTCGTTGCCAGGCCATGTTAAGCCCTGCTGTTGCGTTGAAAATATGGACAGATCTAATTCTGTTTGCTTGCTCAGATGACTCTGCCCCTAGCCACTTGGTAATTAGATCTAACTCTTCCCTGGCTGAAAAATTCAAGTCTCTGGTCGCATTGAGAAAGGATGCTTTCCATGCCCAATAATTTTCAGGGCGATCATCAAACTTCAGGAGTCCTGAACTCACCATCTCACGTCGTAGGAGGTACTTGGTGAGGTCTGGTGCCACTTGTGACTCAGGGAAGTTGTGTGTGTGTGACTGGAAGTGGGCTTGCTTTCCATTTCCACCATGCTGCTGTTCATTTCTTTTGAACGGAGAGTCTCTGCTCATGTTCTGTTGTTTGCTACTTTCTGGATTATGGCATGTAGCTGGGTCAACACTAAGCTCTTGTTTCTCCACTTCAAATGGAAGTTCAGCAAAGTAGGGCCTAGCATGTTGTTGCACATACTCACATGTACGTTGGACTGGACTTAAGGGCTGTGTCCCTGTGTCTAGTTCTTTGCGAAGCTCTCTGCGTTCTGATTCTACAGCTTCTTCAAAGGCTGCAGCTTCAGCCAACACAGCAGCAGCTGCTCTCTCAACTTGGAGAACATATAAAGTTGCCTTGAGGTCAGCTTTCTGCTTCTCTGTTTCTGCCTTTTGCTTCATCACAGAAGCTTCCTTCTCAGCATAAGAGACTTGTGCGCGTGCTGCCTCCGCCTTGGCGCGTACTTTGACGGCTGCAGAACTCGCTGTTGAGGATCTGCTTGACTGTTTTGATGACCTTGATCTTGTAGATTGAGACTTGGTCCCAATGTGCTGAAGAGGCTCTTCCATCTCTCTCTGTTGAACACCTGGCTCTGGTTGTTGCATCGTAGACTGCTGGTCTTCCCTAGGATAAGAGGCTTTGTTGGCTGATGAACGTAGAAACATAACCACCGTGTGCAGTTATTCTTGTGCTTGAGCCCGCTGTGATGATGTTTTTTCACTATTCTGCCCTTGAGTTGCGTTCCCATGCAAAACTAGACAGATAGCTAACAACTAAGTCTTCAATAAAACTCCCAAGGCGTGACTTTTCTTGAATGAATATATTGAAACGTTTATGTTGTGAAACTGCAAAATACAGAAAAGAATATACTTTAGTGTTCAATTCACACCGACATACTGTAGCTGTACATTAAACATTTGAAGTTGCATAAATACAAAGCACGTGCTAAGGTACCATGCATCTGGCATGATGCCAAACCATATAGCTAATTGTTAACCATATGGTAATTGGTCCTTTCATTACTCTAATAATGTATAACCATCTATGTAGAATATCAAAGCATATTACACTAGAAACAGTAACAAAACTACAGTATTGTATATTTTACAATTTGTTTGCATGACGCATGAGCAAAGTAATACAGCTAACGACATACACAAAAGGCATCGCAATTTGTGAGTAAATGCAACCAACATTGATATGTAAGAAACTCTATCAATAACAAGATTATCATCATTAGCTAAATGCTTGAATCGAACTTACAAACAAATATTTTTCCAAGGCTGAAGCGTGACAAGAAATAACTACATTGAAAGACCTGCACCGTAGCGTTGCTTGTAGCTGCTTCTTTGCGTGCAAAACAAATTCTGAACTTCCCGTTTGCGTTGACTTTCTAAGTACCAGAAAGCGCCACTAGGGGGCAAATAACACCATTGAACACAATGAAAATCCAATTTACCCATTGTAATAAAATAATCTGTCATCTTCTAACAGGATGGCAGCACACTGAGCCTGCCTGCCGTCCTGTACCTTGCTGCACAATACTGGATTATTGACCTCTGCCTGCCCTGGCCCTGAGACTGCCTGCCGTTCTGTACCTTTTGGACTCTGATCTGGATTACTGACCTCTGCCTGCCCTTGACCTGTCATTTTGCCTGCCCTCTGTTCTAGTAATAAACTTTTGTAACTTCGATGCTGTCTGCATCTGGGTCTTCCCAAAAACGTGATCGAACCATCAGATTCTTCTATCCACCCTCTCAGGGCTGGGCGTCTCAGGCTTTGCACACTCTTGGATTGCATCCTACCTTGCAGACCGCTCCTACCAGGTGACGTAGAGAGAATTTGCATCTTCAACACATACTCTCATCCCCAGGGCTCAGGTCTAGGCCCTCTCCTTTTCTCTCTATACATCAAGACTATCTGCTCAGTCATATCCACACATGGTCTCTCCTATCATTGCTATGTGGATGACACTTAACTACTTTTCTCCTTCCCCTCTTCTGACACCCAGGTGGCAACATGCATCTCTGCGTGCCTGGCAGATATCTCAGCTTGGATGTTGGCCCACCACCTCAAGCTCAACCTTGACATGACGGGGCTGCTTTTACTACCGGGGAAGGTCTACCCGCTCCAAGACCTCTCAATCACGGTTGACAACTCCACAGTGTCTCCTCCCAGAGTGCAAAGAACCTTGGCGTGACCTTGGACAACACCCTGTCGTTCTCTGCAAACATCAAAATAGTTACTCGCTCCTGCAGGTTCATGTTCTAAAACATTGGTAGAGCACAACCCTACCACACATAGGAAGTGATGCAGGTCCTAATCCAGGCACTTGTCATCTCATGTCTGGACTACTGAAACTAGTGATTCATATGTTGATGATGTAAAGAATATTTGCTGTTCTGTGGTGTGTAATGAGGATCATGTGACTAAACTAAAGAAAAATAAACTACACTATGAAACAAAGATAAATTATATGAAGAATGATAGTGAAAAGCTTTGGGGCACCTTAAATGATATTTATGGCAAAAATCAGATGGCCCATTCATCACAAAGTCCACTGATATTTGTATTTTGTATTTGTATTTGTATTTATTATGAATCCCCTGCCAAAGCAACAGTTACTTTTCCTGGTGTCCAACAAAATGAACATTACAATACATTCACAGATTTCACAACACACGGTGTGCCCTCTGGCCCCTACTCACCACCACCACATATCTACATTACTAAATCCGTGTGTGTGTGTGTGTGTGTGTGTGTGTGTGTGTGTGTGTGTGTGTGTGTGTGTGTGTGTGTGTGTGTGTGTGTGTGTGTGTGTGTGTGTGTGTGTGTGTGTGTGTGTGTGTGTGTGTGTGTGTGTGTGTGTGTGTGTGTGTGTGTGTGTGTGCGTGTGTCTGTGCAAACGCTTGTGTTGCTTCACACACCCCGCTGTTCCATAAGGTAAACTGTCTTAATTTTGCTGGACCCCAGGAAGAGTAGCTGCTGCTTTGGCAGCAGCTAATGGGGATCCATAATAAATACAAATACAAACTCAATGTTGGCAGGGCCCCGCACTTGTGCCATCAAACCCCTGGAACTGATCCAAAATGCTGCAGCCAGCCTGGCATTCACCCTTCCAAAGTTTTCCCATGTCACCCCACTCCTCTGCACAATCCACTGGCTTTCAGTCAAAGCATCCACATCCACTACAAGACCTACAAGACCATGGTACTTGCCTACAGAGCTGCAAGAGGAACAGCCCCTCCCTAAATTCAAACCTTACACCCCAACCCGAATACTCTGTTCTGCCACCTCCGGTCTCTTGGCCCTCCCACCCATAGGAGAGGGCAGCTTCCGCTTAACACAGTCCAAGCTCTTCTCTGTAATGGCACCCCAAAGGTGGAACAAGCTTCCCCCTGAGTCACTGCCAATCTTTTGAAAACTTCTGAAACCCTACCTCTTCAAAGAGAATCTTAAATAATTCCACAGCACCCCCCCCCGCCCCCTGCCCACACACCCTCCACATACAGACAAACATACACACACACACATACTGTACAGTGGTGCCTTCTTTAAATGTTGCGTCATACTGTGGCACACCTTGCATGCTGCCGCAGCATTCTGTGGCACGTCATTTCATTCTAAGCCATTTTTTCTGTTACTGCAAGTTATTGCTAGTTTGACAACACAAGGGCATCTTTGAGAAGCATTTGATAGTATTCTGTATTGGTATTACCAGAGAATTTCAAACCTTTTTTGTAATAACATAGTATATGGGATTGATTTGAAGAAATTTGGCATAATTAATTTGATTAAAATTATGGTGTTTCTATTCAGGGAAAAGCAAAAAACGAAACCCTCATGGGTTTCCGTTAGGATGGACTGGGAAATATGGCCCGATACCGCGACTGTCGGGAGTAGGCTACAGGTGTCATGCAGGTGAAAGAGGACCCAAAAGCGACTTGGCGAAAACAGAGTCTTTAATCCAGTAAAGTAAATACAAACAAAAACACAACTTTCACTCGAGATGACGAGGACAAACTGGAGACTCGATCTTGAACAGCAGGTGAACAGCAGGTTGCCTCGGGAAGGCACTTGAACCAGACAGACTCAGACACCTGCTCACCACGCAGCATCTGAGGAAAACACGACACGACAGGGCGATATACAAACACAGCACGGTGAATTCTAGACAAGGAACCGACAGGACAGGAACGGAACACAAAGGAAGAAATAGGGACTCTAATCAGGGGAAAGGATCGGGAACAGGTGTGGGAAGACTAAATGATTGATTAGGGGAATAGGAACAGCTGGGAGCAGGAACGGAACGATAGAGAGAAGAGAGAGCGAGAGAGTGAGAGAGGGAGGGGAGAGAGAGGGATAGAAAGAGGGAAAGAACCTAATAAGACCAGCAGAGGGAAACGAATAGAATGGGAAGCACAGGGACAAGACAAGATAATAAATGACAAAACATGACAGTACCCCCCCACTCACCGAGCGCCTCCTGGCGCACTCGAGGAGGAATCCTGGCGGCAACGGAGGAAATCATCGATGAGTGAACGGTCTAGCACGTCCCGAGACGGAACCCAACTCCTCTCCTCAGGACCGTAACCCTCCCAATCCACTAAGTATTGGTGACCCGTCCCCGAGAACGCATGTCCATGATCTTATGTACCTTGTAAATAGGTGCGCTCGACAAGGACGGGAGGGGGAGGGAAGACGAACGGGGGTGCGAAGAAAGGGCTTGACACAGGAGACATGGAAGACAGGATGGACGCGACGAAGATGTCGCGGAAGAAGCAGTCGCACAGCGACAGGATTGACGACCTGGGAGACACGGAACGGACCAATGAACCGCGGAGTCAACTTACGAGAAGCTGTCGTAAGAGGAAGGTTGCGAGTGGAAAGCCACACTCTCTGGCCGCAACAATACCTTGGACTCTTAATCCTGCGTTTATTGGCGGCTCTCACAGTCTGTGCCCTGTAACGGCAAAGTGCAGACCTCACCCTCCTCCAGGTGCGCTCACAACGTTGGACAAACGCTTGAGCGGAGGGAACGCTGGACTCGGCAAGCTGGGATGAGAACAGAGGAGGCTGGTAACCCAGACTACTCTGAAACGGAGATAACCCGGTAGCAGACGAAGGAAGCGAATTGTGAGCGTATTCTGCCCAGGGGAGCTGTTCTGCCCAAGACGCAGGGTTTCTGAAAGAAAGGCTGCGTAGTATGCGACCAATCGTCTGATTGGCCCTCTCTGCTTGACCGTTAGACTGGGGATGAAACCCGGAAGAGAGACTGACGGACGCACCAATCAAACGACAGAACTCCCTCCAAAACTGTGACGTGAATTGCGGGCCTCTGTCTGAAACGGCGTCTAACGGGAGGCCATGAATTCTGAATACATTCTCGATAATGATTTGTGCCGTCTCCTTAGCGGAAGGAAGTTTAGCGAGGGGAATGAAATGTGCCGCCTTAGAGAACCTATCGACAACCGTAAGAATCACAGTCTTCCCGCAGACAAAGGCAGACCGGTAATGAAGTCTAGGGCGATGTGAGACCATGGTCGAGAAGGAATGGGGAGCGGTCTGAGACGACCGGCAGGAGGAGAGTTACCCGACTTAGTCTGCGCGCAGTCCGAACAAGCAGCCACGAAACGGCGCGTGTCACGCTCCTGAGTCGGCCACCAAAAGCGCTGGCGAATAGACGCAAGAGTGCCTCGAACACCGGGATGACCAGCTAACTTGGCAGAGTGAGCCCACTGAAGAACAGCCAGACGAGTGGAAACAGGAACGAAAAGGAGGTTACTAGGACAAGCGCGCGGCGACGCAGTGTGCGTGAGTGCTTGCTTAACCTGTCTTTCAATTCCCCAGACTGTTAACCCGACAACACGCCCATAAGGAAGAATCCCCTCGGGATCAGTAGAAGCCACAGAAGAACTAAACAGACGGGATAAGGCATCAGGCTTGGTGTTCTTGCTACCCGGACGGTAAGAAATCACAAACTCGAAACGAGCGAAAAACAACGCCCAACGAGCTTGACGGGCATTAAGTCGTTTGGCAGAACGGATGTACTCAAGGTTCTTATGGTCTGTCCAAACGACAAAAGGAACGGTCGCCCCTCCAACCACTGTCGCCATTCGCCTAGGGCTAAGCGGATGGCGAGCAGTTCACGGTTACCCACATCATAGTTGCGCTCAGATGGCGACAGGCGATGAGAAAAATAAGCGCAAGGATGAACCTTATCGTCAGACTGGAAGCGCTGGGATAGAATGGCTCCCACGCCTACCTCTGAAGCGTCAACCTCGACAATGAATTGTCTAGTGACGTCAGGAGTAACGAGGATAGGAGCGGACGTAAAACGTTCTTTTAGAAGATCAAAAGCTCCCTGGGCGGAACCGGACCACTTAAAACACGTCTTGACAGAAGTAAGAGCTGTGAGAGGGGCAGCAACTTGACCGAAATTACGAATGAAACGCCGATAGAAATTAGCGAAACCTAAAAAGCGCTGCAACTCGACACGTGACCTTGGAACGGGCCAATCACTGACAGCTTGGACCTTAGCGGAATCCATCTGAATGCCTTCAGCGGAAATAACGGAACCGAGAAAAGTAACGGAGGAGACATGAAAAGAGCACTTCTCAGACTTTACGTAGAGACAATTCTCTAAAAGGCGCTGTAGAACACGTCGAACGTGCTGAACATGAATCTCGAGTGACGGAGAAAAAATCAGGATATCGTCAAGATAGACAAAAACAAAGATGTTCAGCATGTCTCTCAGAACATCATTAACTAATGCCTGAAAAACAGCTGGCGCATTGGCGAGACCAAACGGCAGAACCCGGTACTCAAAATGCCCTAACGGAGTGTTAAACGCCGTTTTCCACTCGTCCCCCTCTCTGATGCGCACGAGATGGTAAGCGTTACGAAGGTCCAACTTAGTAAAGCACCTGGCTCCCTGCAGAATCTCGAAGGCTGATGACATAAGGGGAAGCGGATAACGATTCTTAACCGTTATGTCATTCAGCCCTCGATAATCCACGCAGGGGCGCAGAGTACCGTCCTTCTTCTTAACAAAAAAGAACCCCGCCCCGGCCGGAGAGGAAGAAGGCACTATGGTACCGGCGTCAAGAGACACAGACAAATAATCCTCGAGAGCCTTACGTTCGGGAGCCGACAGAGAGTATAGTCTACCCCGAGGAGGAGTGGTCCCCGGAAGGAGATCAATACTACAATCATACGACCGGTGAGGAGGAAGGGAGTTGGCTCGGGACCGACTGAAGACCGTGCGCAGATCATGATATTCCTCCGGCACTCCTGTCAAATCGCCAGGTTCCTCCTGAGAAGTAGGGACAGAAGAAACGGGAGGGATGGCAGACATTAAACACTTCACATGACAAGAAACGTTCCAGGATAGGATAGAATTACTAGACCAATTAATAGAAGGATTATGACATACTAGCCAGGGATGACCCAAAACAACAGGTGTAAACGGTGAACGAAAAATCAAAAAAGAAATAGTCTCACTGTGGTTACCAGATACTGTGAGGGTTAAAGGTAGTGTCTCAAATCTGATACTGGGAAGATGACTACCATCTAAGGCGAACATGGGCGTAGGCTTATCTAACTCTCTGAAAGGAATGTCATGTTTCCGAACCCATGCTTCGTCCATGAAACAACCCTCAGCCCCAGAGTCTATCAAGGCACTACATGTAGCACCGAACCGGTCCAGCGTAGATGGACCGACAAAGTAGTACAGGATTTTGATGGAGAGACTTGAGTAGTTGCGCTCACCTGTAGCCCTCCGCTTACAGATGAGCTCTGGCTTTTACTGGACATGAATTAACAAAATGTCCAGCAACTCCGCAATAGAGGCACAGGCGGTTGGTGATCCTCCGTTCCCTCTCCTTAGTCGAGATGCGAATCCCTCCCAGCTGCATGGGCTCAGACTCTGAGCCAGAGGAGGGAGATGGTTGCGATGCGGAGCAGGGAAACACCGTTGATGCGAGCTCTCTTCCACGAGCCCGGTGACGAAGATCTACCCGTCGTTCTATGCGGATGGCGAGAGCAATCAAAGAGTCCACATCTGAAGGAACCTCCCGGGAGAGAATCTCATCCTTAACCACTGCGTGGAGTCCCTCCAGAAAACGAGCGAGCAGCGCCGGCTCGTTCCACTCACTAGAGGCAGCAAGAGTGCGAAACTCAATAGAATAATCCGTTATGGACCGTTCACCTTGGCATAAGGAAGCCAGGGCCCTAGAAGCCTCCCTACCAAAAACTGAACGGTCAAAAACCCGAATCATCTCCTCTTTAAAGTTCTGGAACTTGTTAGAGCAATCAGCCCTTGCCTCCCAGATAGCTGTGCCCCATTCTCGAGCCCGGCCAGTAAGGAGTGAAATGACGTAAGCAACCCGAGCTCTCTCTCTAGAGTATGTGTTGGGTTGGAGAGAGAACACAATCTCACACTGCGTGAGAAAGGAGCGGCACTCAGTGGGCTGCCCGGAGTAGCAAGGTGGGTTATTAACCCTAGGTTCTGGAGGCTCGGCAGGCCAGGAAGTAACAGGTGGCACGAGACGTAGACTCTGGAACTGTCCAGAGAGGTCGGAAACCAGAGCGGCCAGGTTCTCCACGGCATGGCGAGCAGCAGACAATTCCTGCTCGTGTCTGCCGAGCATGGCTCCTTGGATCTCGACGGCAGTGTAACGAGCGTCTGAAGTCGCTGGGTCCATTCCTTGGTCGGTTCCTTCTGTCATGCAGGTGAAAGAGGACCCAAAAGCGACTTGGCGAAAACAGAGTCTTTAATCCAGTAAAGTAAATACAAACAAAAACACAACTTTCACTCGAGATGACGAGGACAAACTGAGACTCGATCTTGAACAGCAGGTGAACAGCAGGTTGCCTCGGGAAGGCACTTGAACCAGACAGACTCAGACACCTGCTCACCACGCAGCATCTGAGGAAAACACGACACGACAGGGCGATATACAAACACAGCACGGTGAATTCTAGACAAGGAACCGACAGGACAGGAACGGAACACAAAGGAAGAAATAGGGACTCTAATCAGGGGAAAGGATCGGGAACAGGTGTGGGAAGACTAAATGATTGATTAGGGGAATAGGAACAGCTGGGAGCAGGAACGGAACGATAGAGAGAAGAGAGAGCGAGAGAGTGAGAGAGGGAGGGGGAGAGAGAGGGATAGAAAGAGGGAAAGAACCTAATAAGACCAGCAGAGGGAAACGAATAGAATGGGAAGCACAGGGACAAGACAAGATAATAAATGACAAAACATGACAACAGGATTGGAGGATTCTATTTTTTTGCCATCATTAGACAACTTTGTTCCAATATTTCTGTAAATCAGTGAATTTTATTCCCATAATAATTCGTTATGGCTCTACCTCCCCTAGCTCCACAATGAAATAGGGTGCAGGCCAGGCAGCAGGCTGTTAGCCAGCCTGCCAGCTTAGTGGAGTCTGCCACTAGCACAGTCAGTGTAGTCAGCTCAGCTATCCCAATTGAGAAAACATGGTGGTGTTTGCCTTAGGAATCTCACTGGAATAAAGACCTCCTCCATTCCTGCCATTATTGAAAGAGATTGAGATACATCACATCTCAAAATATGGCTACTTAATGTTAGATCCCTCACTTCCAAGGCAGTTATAGTCAATGAACTAATCACTGATCATAATCTTGATGTGATTGGCCTGACTGAAACATGGCTCAAGCCTGATAAATTTACTGTGTTAAATGAGGCCTCACTTCCTGGTTACACTAGTGACCATATCCCCCGTGCATCCCGCAAAGTCGGAGGTGTTGCTAAAAAAATTACAGACCTCTACATGCTTTGTAAGTAGGAAAACCTGCAAAATCGGCATTGTATCAAATACTTGTTCTCCTTACTGTAGCTACTGTTTACAGACCTCCTGGGCCATATACAGCGTTCCTCACTGAGTTCCCTGAATTATCAGACCTTGTAGTCATGGCAGATTATATTTACATTTTTGGTGACTTTAATATTCACATGGAAAAGTCCACAGACCCACTCCAAAAGGCTTTCGGAGCCATCATCGGCTCAATGGGTTTTGTCCAACATGTCTCCGGACCTATTCACTGCCACAGTCATACTCTGGGCCTTGTTTTGTCCCAGGGTGTTGTGTATCTTAATTTATTTCTTCATAATCCTGGACTATCGGACCACCATTTTAATATGTTTGCAATCGCAACAAATAATCTGCTCAGACCCCAACCAAGGATCATCAAAAGTCGTGCTATAAATTCTCAGTTAACCCAAAGATTCCTTGATGCCCTTCCAGACTCCCTCTGCCTACCCAAGGATGTCAGAGGACAAAAATCAGTTAATCACCTGAGGAATTCTAAATTAATTAATAATAATCGCTTTGTTTAAAAAGTAACAATATTTTTGAGATTTCGTTTTCATTTAACCTAGAGTGAACGAGAAAAAGGCAATTGTTGAACCTGGAGTGAGCCATTCTCAGAAATGTGTAAATAAAGCCAGTTTGTTATTTAGAATAATTTATTTCTGGTTAAACCTAACTTTATTATTGTGCAGACATCACTTGCTTATATTCATGAAGATTATGAGCGATAGGCAAAGGCAATCTGTAATCTGCTGGCGTCACGGCACGACATCAACATCTCTCTATTTACAGTCAGAAGACAATTGAAGAAACTTGTGTGGACTTATGGAAAGGCTCGGTAAGAAATGTTTTATATATATATATACAGTTGAAGTCGGAAGTTTACATACACCTTAGCCAAGTACATTTAAGCTCAGTTTTCCATAATTCCTGACTTTTAATTCTGGTAAAAAGTCCCTGTTATGTAAATTAGGATCACCACATTATTTTAAGAATGTGAAATGTCAGAATAATAGTAGAGAGAATGATTTATTTCAGCTGTTATTTCTTTCATCACATTCCCATGGATCAGAAGTTTACATTTACTCAAGTAGTATTTGGTAGCATTGCATTTAAATTGTTTAACTTGGGTCAAACGTTTCAGTTAGCCTTCCACAAGTGGGTGACATTTGGCCCGTTCCTCCTGACAGAGCTGGTGTAACTGAGTCAGGTTTGTAGGCCTCCTTGCTCACACATGCTTTTTCAGTTCTACCTACACAAGTTATATAGGATTGAGGTCAGGGCTTTGTGATGGCCACTCCAATACCTTGACTTTGTTGTCCTTAAGTAATTTTGCCACAACTTTGAAATATGCTCGGGGTCATTGTCCATTTGGAAGACCCATTTGCGACCAAGCTTTAACTTCCTGACTGATGTCTTGAGATGTTGCTTCAATAACCACATAATATTCCTCACTCATGATGTCATCTATTTTGTGACATGCACCAGTCCCTCCTGCAGCAAATCACCCCCACAACATGATGCTGCCAACGCCGTGATGGTGTTCTTCGGCTTGCAAGCCCCCCCCCCCCCTTTTCCTCTAATCATAACGATGGTCATTATGGCCAACAGTTCTATTTTTGTTTCATCAGACCAGAAGACATTTCTCCAAAAAGTATGATGTTTTTTTACGGCAGTTTTGGAGCAGTGGCTTCTTCCTTGCTGAGCGGCCTTTCAGGTTATGTCGATATAGGACTTGTTTTACTGTGGATATAGATACTTTTGTACCTGTTTCCTCCAGCATCTTCACAAGGTCCTTTGCTGTTGTTCTGGGATTGATTTGCACTTTTCGCACCAAAGTACGTTCATCTCTAGGAGACAGAACACTTCTCCTTCCTGGGTGGAATGACGGCTGTGTGGTCCCATAGTGTTCCGACTTCAACTGTATATCATTTATTTTTATTATCAGAACATTAGCCGTGTTTTTTTTTTCACCTCTACAAGTAGGTCTCCTGATTTAAAAACCCTTATCGAACTTGTTTGGCATCAACTGAAAACATTCATCGGTAACTCTGCCAACTCAACTGGCTATAGAAATTGACAATACAACAATGCAATAAATATATTGATAATCTCAGCAAGGTTTTAGCTGTGGTAGTGGAGCTGGGAAGTGCGATTAAAATGTAATTGATATAAACTTCCGCATTTGAATGTCTTTTTTTCGTTATTTTATTTTATTAATGAAAGCATAAAGATGTTGATGAAGAAATATTGAACTGCAGTTTTGAGTTAGACATGTAACTCTTTAGAGGACTTAAGCATCAAATAAATTGCATGTTGAGGGATTTTCACAATTGTAGCCGGGCTATAAAAAGTCTATTGTCCTGCTAATAGGAAACATTTGCATGATGGGCTACATTGTTTATTGCAGGGGTTCTTAAACTTTTTCAGCCTGGGACCAAAATGAGAAATGCTGTGTTTTCCTGGGACCCAAGCTTAGGAAAATATGCAACTATACATAAATATTGGTACATTTCATTGCCCTTATGCCTAAAACAAATGCAATATAGACAAAAACAAATAACAAAGAAATTAAATATCCATATAAATATCCATTAATGTTTATTTTCCTCATTAAAAACACTCTTACATATCTGTCTAGGTTGGAACTGTTGCTTTTAAAATACAATAAATCATTTTCATTCTGAACTGGAATAAACTGATTGAGCACATCACACAGATTAATAGCAGAACACACACACATACAAGTTTCGCACCACATAACCTCAGCAAAAAAGAAACGTCCCTTTTTCAGGGCCCTGTCTTTCAAAGATAATTATTAAAAATCCAAATAAATTCACAGATCTTCATTGTAAAGGGTATAAACACTGTTTCCCATGCTTGTTCAATGAACCATGAACACTAACAGCTGAGACACTAACAGCTTACAGACGATAGGTAATTAAGGTCAGAGTTATGAAAACATAGGACACTAAAGAGGCCTTTATACTGACTGAAAAACACCAAAAGAAAGATGCCCAGGGTCCCTGCTCATCTGCGTGAATGTGCCTTAGGCATGCTGCAAGGAGGCATGAGGACTGCAGATGTGACCAGGGCAATACATTGTGATGTCCGTACTGTGAGATGCCTAAGACAGCTCTACAGGGAGACAGGATGGACAGCTGATCATCGTCACAGTGGATGACCATGTGGAACAACACCTGCACAGGATCGGTACATTCGAGCATCACACCTTCGGGACAGGTACAGGATGGCAACAACTGCCGGAGTTACACCAGGAATGCAAAATCCCCCCATCAGTGTTCAGACTGTCCGCAATAGGCTAAGAGGGGCTGGACTGAGGGCCCGTAGGCCTGTTGTAAGGAAGGTCCTCACCAGACATCACTGGCAACAACTTTGCCTATAGGCACAAACCCATCGTCGCTGGACAAGACAGGACTGGGAAAAAGTGCTCTTCACTGACGAGTCGCAGTTTTGTCCCACCAGGGTTGATTGTCAGATTCACGTTAATCATTGAAGGAATGAGTGTTACACCGAGGCCTTTACTCTGGAGCGGGATCGATTTGGAGGTGTAGGGTCCATCATGGTCTGGGGTGGTGTGTCACAGCATCATCGGACTGACCGTGTCATTGCAGGTAATCTCAATGCTGTGCATTACAAGGAAGACGGCCTCCTCCCTCATGTGATACCTTTCCTGCAGGCTCATCCTGACATGACCCTTCAGCATGACAATGCCACCAGCCATATTGCTCGTTCTATGCCTGATTTCCTGCAAGACAGGAATGTCAGTGTTCTGCCATGGTCAGCGAAGAGCCCGGATCTCAATTCCATTGAGCACATCTGTCACCTGTTGGATTGGAGGGTGAGGGCTAGGGCAATTCCCCCCAGAAATGTAAGGGAACTTGCAGGTGCCTTGGATGAGTAGGGTAAAATCTCACAGCAAGAACTGGCAAATCTGGTCCAGTCCATGAGGAGGAGATGCACGGCAGTACTTAATGCAGCTGGTGGCCACACCAGATACTGACTGTTACTTTTGATTTTGGCCACCCCTTTGTTCAGGAACACATCATTTTATTTATGTTAGTCACATGTCTGTGGAACGTGTTCAGTTTATGTCTCAGTTGTTGAATCATATGTTCATACAAATACTTACATGTTAAGTTTGCTAAAAAACAAACACAGTTGACAGTGAGAGGCTCTTCAAGAAAACTGCAGAAAAAAAGATAATGTAAACCGCAAAGCACACGGGCATATCCCTCTCACACTCACGCAGCAGCCAAACTGAGCAGAGACCGCTGCTAAGCAGAGAGTGCACTTGGCCAAATCAATTCCAATAATTAACAAAATAATTATAAATTTACTCTGACACATCGCGACCCACCATTAACAGGTTCGCGACCCACCATTAACAGATTCGCGACCCATACTTTAAGAAAGGCTGCTTTATTGTAACCACAATGTCACGCATAATTTGTATCTACCTTTCCAATTACTTTTCGAGTTTGGGAATTACAAATGTGCGCTTTCTTTTTAATTACATTGTTGTAGTTCGAACGTGCAGACTTTTTCTCTTTAATTTATTGTTTTATGTAGGATGCTACATTTTTGACCAGTTGCAATTGTAAGTAGGCCTAATAAAAATAAATCCTTCTTCTATTAGGCTGTTAAGCCACATAGCCTACCTCAGCCAGTTAAGTTATTTTATATAAGTCTGGGCTCAGAAGAAATAGACTCCAATTAAGCCCTCTTGTTGTTTGTAAAGTCAAATTCAGAATTCAAAAGGCACTCGCACATCTGAACTATCTTTTTTTGCAGGTGCATGGCAACAGCCAGATAAGACGAGGAAAAAGAACTGCACACTGCTCTTGATCGTATCACTGATCGATAATAAGCTCTACGTATCGGCCTCGCGGCCTTCGTCAGAACTTTTGTGAGTTTTTTAAATTAGCACCATTACAGCATGTAAACCTAGCCACCCCCACATCGGTTCTACTCATCAAATGAGGTTGGAGGCGAAGGAAAAACTAATAAGTGCTACCAAATATAACAATATGCATTTCATAAATATTCAAATAAAGTGGGTACATAAAACGTATTAAACACATCTGAAACACCACAATGAGGACATCGACCTACCAAGCAAGTTTTCATAAATGAAACGTCAGAGTAATCTGAAATAGGGGCATAATTCATGTTCACATTTACAACATAACATACATAGGCATTTCATCATTAAGATCTTTAGGAAATAATGTCTGGAGGGTGAAAATCCCAAAACATTCTCTTTTACTCAGATAATTATTTATATCACCTATTCTGTCTGATATCTTAACTTTCTCTATGCCACGAAATCTAAAAAGGTAGAAATGTCATGTTTTAGGTCATTAAAATGTACTGTGACTGGATAATCGCTGTCGTTTCTCCAAATTGAACTTTGATGTTCACTGATTGTCTGTTTGAGAGAACAAGAGGTTTTACCTACATAGCACAGCCCACATGGACATTTAATAACGTAGGTAACCTGGGTGGTGGAGCACGTAATAATGTCATTTATTTGGAACCGTTTTCCTGTATGTGGGTGGCAGAAATATTGACACTTCATCATATTGTTGCACTGTGCGAAACCTCTGCATTTATAGCTAACATTTGGAAGAAGAAGAAGGTGTAAAAGAGCCTGGCTGATTTTCTTTTGTGGCTGGCAGTCGGCATGGACCAATTTATCGAGTAAATTGCAACCTCTCCTATTTACAATCAGTGGTGGATTCCTAAATTCAGCAGGCAAAGCTGGGTCTGATGATAAAAAAGACCAGTGTTACTTGACCGCATCACCCACTTTTCTGGACTTCAAAGTATATGTAGTTGTGAACATTCCAGAGTGCTCTTTAGCTTTAGCGGGTCTTTTTTGTAGCAGTTCATCTGTGCTTTCCCCACTGCCAAATTAAGAGCTTCATTTTATTTATCTATTTCTGATATTACATAATTATTTTAACAGAGCAGAGATATTATGTGCATTGATTTGGAAAGTATTCAGACCCGTTAAATCTTTTCCACATGTTGTTATGTTACAGCCTTATTCTAAAAAAAATGTAATTTGTTTTTCATCTTCAACAATCTACACACAATACCCCATAATGACAAAGCAAAAACAGGTTTTTACATTTAAAAAAAAATCGAATAAAAACACGGAAATAATACATAAGTAAATAAATATTCAGACCCTTTACTCATTACTTTGTTGAAGCACCTTTGACAGTAATTACAGCCTTGAATCTTCTTGGGTATGACACTACAAGCTTGGCACACCTGTATTTGGGGAGTTATTCCCATTCTTCTCTGCAGATCTTCTCAAGCTGGCAGGTTGGATGGGGAGCGTCACTGCACAGCTATTTTCAGGTCTCTCCAGAGATGTTTGATTGGGTTCAAGTCCAGGCTCTGGCTGGGCCACTCAAGGACATTCAGAGACTTGTGCCAAATTGATTTCTGCTTTGTATTGGCTGTGTGCTTAGGGTTGTTGTCCTGTTGGAAGGTGAACCTTCGTCCCAGTCTGAGGTCCTGAGCGCACTGGATGTCACGCCCTGGTCGAAGTATAGTATGTTTGTCTTCATTTATTTGGTCAGGCCAGGGTGTGACATGGGTTTTTGTGGTGCGTTTTTGTCTTGGGGTTTTGTGGGGTGTCTAGCATAGTCTATGGCTGCCTGAGGCGGTTCTCAATCAGAGTCAGGTGATCATCGTTGTCTCTGATTGGGAACCATATTTAGGCAGCCATATTCTTTGAGTATTTTGTGGGTGATTGTTCCTGTCTCTGTGTTTGTAGTCACCAGATAGGCTGTATAGGTTTTCACGTTCCGTTTGTTGTTTTGTATTGTTCATGGTTTTTTTTGTTCAATAAACATGTATGGAAATTACCACGCTGCATTTTGGTCCGACTCTCCTTCGACGGAAGAAAACCGTAACAGAATCACCCACCACACCAGGACCAAGCGGCGTGGTGACAGGCAGCGGCAGCAGGAGCTACGAAGTTTGGAGTATACGACTTGGGAGGAAATAGACAGGTGGGCGGTCGACCCAGAGAGAGTGCCGGAGCCCGCCTGGGATTCGCTGGAGCAGTGCGAAGCAGGTTATCGGAGAATGGAGTTGGCGAAGCAAGCATGGCGGCGCGGACGGAAGACCGAGAGTCAGCCCCAAAAAGGGAGAGTGTGGCAGAGTCAGGGTTCAAACCTGAGCCAACTCCCCCTGTTTATCGTGAGGAGCAGCGATCACAGGACTTCTGGACGTGGGAGGAGATATTGGACGGAAAAGGACCCTGGACACAGCCTGGAGAATATCGCCGCCCCAAAGAAGAACTGGAGGCGGAAAAAAGCGGAGAGGCACTGGTATGAAGAGGCAGCACGGCGACGCGGATGGAAGCCCGAGAGTCAGCCCCAAAAATATATTGGGAGAGGGTTCACAGGGAGTATGGCTATGCCAGGTAGGAGACCTGCGCTAACTTCCTGTGCTTACCGGGGGGCTAAAGATACCGGGCAGGCACCGTGTTATGCTATGGAACGCACGGTGTCTCCAGTGCGGGTGCATAGCCTGGTGCGGTACATACCAGCTCTTCGTATTGGCCTGGCTAGAGTGGGCATCGAGCCAGATAAGGTTGGGCAGGCTCGGTGCTCAAGAGCTCCAGTGCGCCTGCACGGTCCGGTCTATCCAGTGCCACCTCCACACATCAGTCCTCCGGTGGGAGCTCCTCGCACCAGGCTTCCTGTGCGTGTCCTTGGTCCAGTACCACCAGTGCCAGCACCACGCACCAGGCCTTCAGTGCACCTCGCCTGTCTAGCGCTATCAGAGCCTTCCTCCTCTCCAGCGCTGCCGGAGTCTCCCGCCTGTTCAGCGTAGCCAGAGCCTTCCTCCTCTACAGCGCTGCTGGAGTCTCCCGCCTGTTTAGCGCTGCCAGAGCCTTCCTTCTCTCCAGCACTACCGGAGTCTCCTGCCTGTTCAGCGCAGCCAGAGCTGCTAATCTGCATGGAGAAGCCAGAGATGCCAGTCTGCATGGAGCAGCCAGAGCCTCCAGTCTGCATGGAGCAGCCATAGCTGTCAGTCTGCATGGAGCAGCCAGAGCTGCCAGTCTGCATGGAGCAGCCAGAGCTGCCAGTCTGCATGGAGCAGCCAGAGCTGCCAGTCTGCATGGAGCAGCCAGAGCTTCCAGTCTGCATGGAGCAGCCAGAGCTGTCAGTCTGCATGGAGCAGCCAGAGCAGCTAGAGCCGCCAGTCAGCCAGGATCCACCAGTTGGCCAGGATCCACCAGTCAGCCATGATCTTCCAGATCCGCCAGTCAGCCAGGATCCGCCAGTCAGCCATGATCTTACAGATCCGCCAGTCAGCCAGGATCCGCCAGTCAGCCAGGAACTTCCAAATCCGCCAGTCAGCCAGTATCCACCAGTCAGCCAGGAACTGCCAGAACCACCAGCTAGCCAGGATCTGCCAGAGCCAACTACCTGCCTGAGCTTCCTCTCAGTACTGGGCTTCCTCTCAGTGCTGGGCTTCCTCTCAGGGCTGAGCTTCCCCTCAGAGCTGAGCTTCCCCTCATTCCCGAGCTACCCCTCAGTCCCGAGCTGCCCCTCAGTCCCGAGCTGCCCCTCAGTCCAGTGGGGCTCTGGGTGAGGACTACTAGGCCATGGTCGGCGGCGAGGGTGGACTATCCTAGGACGTGAGGGGGAGGAACTAAGACATTAATGGAGTGGGGTCCACGTCCCGAGCCGGAGCCGCCACAATGGACAGACGCCCACCCGGACCCTCCCTATTGTTTTGATGTGCGTCCGGGAGTCCGCACCTTAGGGGGAGGAGGTTCTGTCACGCCCTGGTCGAAGTATAGTATGTTTGTCTTCATTTATTTGGTCAGGCCAGGGTGTGACATGGGTTTTTGTGGTGCGTTTTTGTCTTGGGGTTTTGTGGGGTGTCTAGCATAGTCTATGGCTGCCTGAGGTGGTTCTCAATCAGAGTCAGGTGATTATCATTGTCTCTGATTGGGAACCATATTTAGGCAGCCATATTCTTTGAGTATTTCGTGGGTGATTGTTCCTGTCTCTGTGTTTGTAGAAAACCGTAACACTGGAGCAGGTTTTCATCAAGGATCTGTCTGTACCCCGTTCATCTTTCCCTCGATCCCGACCAGTCTCCCAGTCCCTGCCACTGAAAAGCATCCCCACAGCATGATGCTGCCACCATCATGCTTCACCGTAGGGATGGTGCCAGGTTTCCTCCAAGGGGTTGCTTGGCATTCAGGCCAAAGAGTTCAATCTTGGTTTCACCAGACCAAAGAATCATGTTTCTCAAGATCTGAGAGTCCTTTGGGTGACTTTTGGCATACTCCAAGTGGGCTGTCGTGCCTTTTAAAGAGGAGTGGCTTCCGTCTGGCCACTTTACCATAAAGGCCTGATTGGTGGAGTGCTACAGAGATGGTTTTCCTTCTGGAAGGTTCTCCCATCTCCATAGAGGAACTCTGGAGCTCTGTCAGTGTCCATCGAGTTCTTGGTGGTTCCAAACTTCTTCCATTTAAGAATGATAGAGGCCACCTTGTTCTTGGGGATCTTCAATGCTTCAATCTTCAATGCAGCCATTTTTAGGTGCCTCTCCCCAGATCTGTGTCGCGACACAATCCTGTCTCGGAAATCTACAGACAATTCCTTCGACTTCATGGCTTGGTTTATGCTCTGACATGCAATGTCAACTGTGGGACCTTTTTTAGACAGGTGTGTGACTTTCCGAATCATGTCCAATCAGTTGGTGGACTCCAGTCAAGTTGTAAAACATCTCAAGGATGGTCAATGGAAACAGGATGCACCTGAGCAACAAAAGGTCTGAATACTTATGTAAATAAGTTATTTCTGTTTTTTATTTATTTATATATAAAAACCTGTTTTTTCGCTTTGTCATTATGGGGTACTCTGTGTAGATTGATAAAAATACATTAAAAATTATACATTTTAGAATACGGCTGTAACGTAACAAAATGTGGAAAAAGTTAAGGGGTCTGAATACTTTCCGAATGCACTGTATATGTAGCTACTTCACTTCCCCATTCTCAGATATAAAGTAGAAATCAAATGAAACAAAAAGTGAAAAATAGAAAAATAGGATTGTTTCACTGCTCTTTTTTTCAGAACAATCTCTCTTTTGACTTCCTGATTACATCAGAAATCCCATCAACTCTGGGAGAGGACACACATAAAAACACACTAAATACATTTGACAGGTTTCCCCAGCCTGCTAACCCTGTGGGCTTACAGAATAATATCCCGCGCTAATCCTCATTCAGAAAGAACATGGGAGAGAATGCAAGAAGGGGGAATCATGTAAATGTCATCTCAATTAAAGGCACCCCACCTGGACCCCCTTGGGGCCACCATTACACCTCCACTGAGCTTCATGGACTAATTAGAATCAGTGTGGAAGGTGATGGTCTTAGCAAGGGCCTAATGAGACACACATACAAACACAAACGGACATGCACATATTTTACAGCCCATTTACAATATTTATTGAGAAGGGTTAAAGTGTGTGACCTTTCACTTCTGAAACTTTCTCAATAGAAATGGACAAATCTTCCAGTGTTCAACAGCGGGTTGAATCAAACCTTATTTACCTACCATCACTTCGCATTCAAAGCAGTATGGAAGTGAAAACATGTCACATTTCTGTCAAGACCTCCAAACATCTCTACTTCTACTTCACTGGCTGCAGAGTCCCAAAAACAAATAACTACTACCGGAGATTTCCATTATTTTAGTTGCCTAGCAACCATCAGGTGCATGTCACCGTTTTGTGCATTTCCTGACAGCTGGAGGTTTCCTTCGATGTTGCTCTGAGTGCAGGAGCATTTTTGACTTGTGCTGCTTTCAATATGACGAACTAATGAATCAATTGAAGTAAATTAGAATGCAATTGGACATTTGTTAATTAATTCATCCATTTAATATATACTGAACAAAAATATAAACGCAACATGTAAAGTGTTGGCCCCATGTTTCATGAGCTGAAATAAAAGATCCCAGAAAATGTCCATATGCACAAAAAGCTTCTTTCTCTCAAATGTTACACACACATTTGTTTATTTCCCTGTTAGTCAGCATTTCTCCTTTGCCAAGATAATCCATCCACCTGAAAGGTGTGGCATATCAAGAAGCTGATTAAACAGCATGATTATGACACAGGTGCACCTTGTGCAGGGGACAATAACAGTTTTGTCACAAAATACAATGTCACAGATGTCTCTAGTTTTGAAGGAGCGTGCAGTTGGCAGCTCCGACTGCAGGAATGCCCACCAGAGCTGTTGCCAGAGAATGTAATGTTAATATCTCTACCATAAGCTGCCTCCAAAGTCATTTTAGAGAATTTGGCAGTACATCCAACCAGCCTCACACCCGTAGACCATGTGTAACCACGCCAGCTCAGGACCTCCACATCCGGTTTCTTTACCTGCGGGATCATCTGAGACCAGCCACCTGGACAGCTGATGAAACTATTGGTTTGCACAACCAAAGAATTTCTGCACAAACTGTCAGAAACCATTTCAAGGAAGCTCATCTGCGTGCTCGTCGTCCTCACCAGGGTCTTGACCTGACTGCAGTTCGGAGTCGTAACCGACTTTAGTGGGCAAATACCCCACCTTCGATGGCCACTGGCATGCTGGAGAAGTGTGCTCTTCACAAATGAATCCCAGTTTCAATTGTACCCGGGCAGATGGCAGGCTTGTATTGCATTGTGTGGGTGAACAGTTTGCTGATGTCAACATTGTGAACAGAGTGCCCCATGGTGGTGGTGGTCTTATGGTATTGGGCAGGCATAAGCTACAGACAATGAACACATTTGCATTTTATCGATGGCAATTTGAATATACAGAGATACCTGTGTTGAGATCCTGAGACCCATTGTCATTCCATTCATCCGCCCCCATAACCTCATGAAAAGGCGCAGCCCGTGTCGCAAGGATCTGTACACAATTACTGGAAGCTGAAAATGTCCCAGTTCTTCCATGGCCTGCATACTCACCAGACATGTCACCCACTGAGCATATTTGGGATACTCTGGGTCGACGTGTACAACAGCATGTTCCAGTTCCCGCCAATATCCAGCAACTTTGCACAACCATTGAAGAGGATTGGGACAACATTCCACAGGCCACAGTCACCAGCTGATCAACTCTATGTGAAGTTGATGTGTCGCACTGCATGAGGCAAATGGTGGTCACACCAGACACTTACTGGTTTTCTGATTTTCTGTGACCAACAGATGCATACACTATCTGCATTCCCAGTCGTGACATCTATAAACTAGGGCCTAATGATTTTCTTATATAAACTGTAACTCAGTCAAATCTTTGAAATTGTTGCATGTTACATTTATATTTTTGTTCAGTGTACATAAATAACTCCATTGCTTTGATAGCGTGTCATTTATATTTGATTTTGGTTGGTGAAACATGAGTCCTTCCTTACCATTTACACTCACTAGAACGATTTAAACCAGTTTTGATTTCCTTTTGATTGCCTCTCTTTATTAATTGCTTTTTTGGCACTGTGTCATAAGACATATCATTGATCCCATTTCTGAGCTCCACTCGAGGGGAAAGACAAGCCAGATGGTGTTTCTTCACTGCCTTGACTCATTGGCCAGTGAGCACCAAGCCCAACTCTCTAAACACTTGTTCACATTGGCAGTTTGAAGTGACTCAAAGAAATGTATAAATGCATATTCGAGTCTAATATTATTTTTCCTGCAGTCTGGACCGCTTAAAGGGAATCGGATATTTCAATCCACATTTCAAACCAACTTCGTAGGTGGTTTGAAGTCAGATACAAATCTGATTCCTGACCATTTAACTGACGGTTATGGGTGAAGACGGTCACGAACAGCTGACTGAATGACCACAATGCAGCAGCAGCACACATAGAAATATAATGAATAGAACATGCTTGGAACCTCTAACCCTGGCAATTTGACTGGTAAACTCATGGGTACACTGGCAATGGCTGCCTAATATTATGATGCAATAATTCCATGGTATTGTAGAATGTTCATTCAAATGATATAAACTGATGTGGCTCATGCAATGGAAGGTATGTTTTGTATTGTTAGTTGAGCTGAATCAACAAATCACAGCACATAATCTATTTTACTTCCTGCTTTGCTCTTATGGGTACACTCGCAATGGCCGCCAGTCCACCCATGACAACACCATTGACTTGAATGGGGATGCCCGTTCTATTCATTATATTTCTATGGCAGCACATGCAATCAGGAGTGGAGGAAAGGAGAACATTTGTGTCCATTTTTGGGGGGGTACTATTCAAACAGTTATTACAGTGACCGCAGTCCTTTGGCTGGCCAATTACCATCATCCAAAATCCCATGACCGTCACAGCCCTAATTCTAACAGATTAAAATGTACATTAGCATAATGTCAAACATTGACGAAATCTATATCGTCAATTATCATAAACAAACGAAAGTATATCTACGCAAGTACATCAATTTATAACAGCAAATGTCACATAGAGTACACAAACAAGTATTTGTCTCTCCGCATTTCAAGTCGATTGCAATGATTCTAAGAGATCCAGTAGCTTACAAGATGACGATGAAAGGGGATGGTGGGGAAATTTAGCGGATTAGCCCATCACATGAATAAAATATCCACAATGAATGAAAAGTGAATGAAAAGTAAACACCTGTATACATTTCTGATAGCTTTTATATTAGATGAATATGCATACGAAGACTAGAAAATTAACAGTTATGCAGAGCACATCTGAATGGGGGTATAGCTGGACAATGTCAACTAGAGTATCGTAGGAAAACAAGTCAAGGTATTTCACAACATTAACAATAAAATCAAGCGTCACGCAAAGTTGGCCATTGTTAGTTTTGGAAACATACCAGGAAATGGATACAAAAAATGTAAATGCTCTGTTAGTCTAACAACGTCTTTCGAGGGAATTTGCATAAGCCTCAGCCAGTGTGAATCGTTGGCCAAAATGTGTCAGTTTTTGTCTAACGGGTTCTATACACGGTAGTGACATCTAAAACCGGCCTTCAATCCAACAAACTGAGCTCTAATAGGAGCAAATACATCACAATACAACATTTCTCAAGTGTGGTCGAAAAGAATAATTGGGGAGTGTGTCCAATTTCTGTCAACAAAGCACTAAATCACAGAGGTTGACCCTTTTAACTTCAAATCCCCTGAATCCAATTGTGTGGATTAACTAGACTCGTAGAGAAGTTCTGAGAAGAGAACAAGGGAAAGTCTGGACAAACTTGGGATCAAAAGATGGGGTTTCAGCTTAGGGTTGGATGTATTCAGATTTTAATATTGTCATACTGTCCTTCTTTCACCCCAGGATTAACGGTATTACTGGTTTAGTACAAAAGGCGAGCACCAGAAAATGCTAAAAAAAAGCCCATTGGGTGTCTAGTGCAAGAATGCTAACAAAATTAGCACACGTAATAGCGAATTACATGGATGCTACTAGCAAATATGCTAACGAGTGCAAACTAAAATTAACAAATAGCAAAGACAGGCAATCCAGCTCATAACGTTATACATACAGTGCATTCAGAAAGTATTCAGACCACTTGACTTTAAAACAAAACAAAAAACGATGTTACAGGCTCATTCTAAAATGGATTAAATAAAAACATTTCCTGATCATTCTAAACACAATACCCCATAACAACAAAGCAAAAATAGGTTTTCAAAATTTTTGAAAATATACCGAGGAACTCCACTTAGGAACTCTGGAGCTCTATCAGAGTGACCATGGATTCAAGGTCAACTCCCTGACCAAGGCCCTTCTCACCCAATTGCTCAGTTTGCTCGGGCGACCAGCTCTAGGAAATGTCTTAGTGGTTCCAGGAGCGGACCGGTCACCCCTGCTGATGCGCAGGAACCTGTTGCCGACTGGAGCGTGGGAACCTGAGACCGGCTGAGGCAGGGGAGCCTGGCGCTTTGTCTGAGGCGTGAGAGCCTGTAGCGGCTCCTGGACCCGATGTCATTCCCACCGAAAAATAAATAAATAAATAGAAACACTCCCTGACGCTTCCCTTAGATGAGTGAGGCGTTACTCTGTAATGATATGCGCCGAGAGTCGGGAAGCAAGTTCAGGGAGTGGGTGTTTTAATAAATAAACACAACATAATACAAAATAAGAAACACGAACAACGCACAGACATGGCACAGGAACAGAAACAATAACGCCTGGGGAAGGAACCAAAGGGAGTGACATATAGCGTACACGCAGGTGCGTGTAACGATTGTGACAGGTGTGCGTCATAACGAGCAGCCTGGTGACCTAGAGGCCGGAGAGGGAGCACACTTGACAAACACTGTTGACTTTAAATATAAAATGTGACCCCTGTCAATATACAGCTGGTATTCACCTGCTCCCACTTTCTCAAGTTCTGCTATTTACAAACAAACACGTTACTGGCTCAACTGTTCTGGGGAACTATGTAAGCTTCATAATGTCAAATAATGTGACAGGTGAAATAAGAACGCATTCTGCTTTCATCTCCTAACACATTGCACAAGTTGACTGCAGCTATTAAACAATTGCTGCAAATATTAAAATGTATTGAAAAACTTCAACGATATTGACAGTATTCAAAAACCATCCTGTGGCTATTTCCAAATACCCCGGTATACGGTATATGAGGTATACCCCCCTAGCCTAGTTCAGCTGAGGCCCTCAACAAAAGCTGCCTCTATTTAGCAGGGAATCCAGTACAAGACAGGAACCCAACAGAAAATAATTCCGACTGAATGAATATCATTACTAGCGCTTGATAACAAAATGGGAGTTTAGTGAATTAAACACTTGATAGTAATTATCCCCATTATCGACCGTCAAGAGTGTTCAGATTTTAAACACCCAATCAGGACCCCTGATAAACATGGGCGTCAGTCTCATTCCTTAACTGTAATCAGTGTTCAAGAGCAGCTCCATGTCGACTACACTAGAACAGATTATTAAGTCAAACCCGTTCATTTAGGTCATTACTTGAGAAATTGAGTTCTGCAACAATTGAATTTAAAAAAGGTCAATTTAACAGTAAATGTAATAGTGGATAGCTCTCCCACTGAAGAAGAGCGGCCACCATGGGGCTAACAGCTCATCACAAACAGCAATGAAATTGAGTCACACCAATGACATCAGAAACAATGGCCAGAAGATGCTGGCACTGTGGTGCTGGGTGACTGTCACAGGCTTTGGGAGGACACAGCCAGCAGTCCTGTCGACAGTCCCGTTTTAAAGGTCACAGACTCTGGACTTTTTCCAACTTAAATCAAGGCTCTTGACCTCAGGGTTAAACTACTAACATTTACCACTAAAGCAGATTGTGTGTAGGAAGAGACCTAGAGGGGAAGTAAGGACAGAAGGTGTGCTATTTAAGATAGGGTTTCAGATGTTTTCGGAAGAAGGGCAACAGGGCGTTATCCAGGGTCACACAAAGGTTCTTTGCACTCTGGGAAAAGGACACCATGGAGTTGTCAACCGTGATGGAGAGGTCTTGGAGCAGGCAGGCCTTTCCGGGAGGAAGTGCAGCTCCATCTTGCCGATGTTGAGCTTGAGGTGGTGGGCCGACATCCAAACTGAGATATCTGCCAGGCACACAGTGATGTGTGTCGCCACCTGGGTGTCAGAAGCGGGGAAGGAGAAAAGTAGTTGAGTGACATCGGCATAGCAATGATAAGAGACACCATGTGAGGATATGACGGAGCTGAGTGACTTGGTGTATAGAGAAAAAAGGAGAGGTCCTAAAACCGAGCCCTGGGGAACACGAGTAGTGATATTACAAAGTGCAGACATAGATCCTCCCCAGGTCACCTGGTAGGAGCGGTCTGCCAGGTAAGATGACAATCCAAGAGTGTGCAGATCCTGAGACACAAAGCCCTGAGAGGGTGGCTAGGAGAATAAAAACAGAGAATCAGCTTTGGCAGTGCAGAGAGCCTCCGTGACACAGAGGAGCGTAGTCTCAGTTGAGTGACCCGTCTTGAAGCCTGACTGGTTAGGGTCAAGAAGATTGTTCTGAGGGAGATAGCGAGAGAGTTGGTCATAGACAGCACACTCAAGAGTTTTGGAAAGAAAACAAAGAAGTGTTTGACATCAGAGGGGTCGAGTGTTGGTTTCTTGAGGAGGGGAGTGACTCTGAGCATTTTGAAGTCAGAGGGGTCAGGGTTGAGTTGATGAGGAAAGTGCGGAATCGAAGAAGGTCTACAGATATGTTCTGGAGAGGGGATGGGGGTCATTCGGGCAGGTTGTCGAGCGGTCGGACCTCACTAGTCGCAGGATTTCATCTGGAGAGAGAGGGGAGAAAGAGGTGAAGGCGCAAGGATAGTTCTGTGTGAGTGGGACCAGTGGACTTAATAGGCTGAGTGAATGAGGAGTGGATGACATCAAACTTATTTTCAAAGTGGTTGACAAAGTTGTCCACAGAGACGGAGGAAGGAGGTGGAGAATAAAGGAGGGAGAGTTTCCAAGGGTAGAGGCAGAAGCTTGAAATTTAGAGTGATAGAAAGTGGCTTTAGCAGCAGATACAGAGGAAGAGAACGTAGAGAGGAGGGAGTGCAAGGATACATTTCCACTCAGCTGCACGCAGCCCTGTTCTGCAGGCTCGCAATGAGTCACTCAGCCGCAGAGCAGGAGGGGAGGGCCAAGCCGGCCAGAAGGAAAGGGGCCAGTGCTAGTCATAGGTGGCGGAAAGGGAGGAGAGTAGTGTCAAGGGGGCAGACTCAGGAGACATGAGGGAGAAGGATTTAGCAGAAGGGAGAGATGATAGCAAAGAAGAGGAGAGTAGTAGGAGAGAGAAAGCGAAGATTGCAAAGATGCATGACCATCTGTGTAGGGGCTCAGTGGGAAGGGTTGGAGAAGAGGGAGACAGGAAAATAAACAAAGTAGTGATCAGAGACCTGGAGGGAGGTTGCAGTGAGATTAGTAGGTGAACAGCCTCTAGTAAAGATGAGGACAAGCATATTACCTGCATTTACAGTGGGAGGGGACTGAGCACGGGTGAAGTCAAAAGAAGCAAAGAGGGGGGGAAAGAGGTAGAAAGAAATGAATCGAAGGCAGATGTTGGGAAGTTGAAGTCGCCCAGTTCGATGAGTCCTCATCAGGAAATTTGCTTATCAAGGTGTCAAGCTCATTGAGGAACTCTCTAAATGCATCTGGTGGGCAACAGATGACACCAATGTCATGCTTGAGTGGGCAAGTGACAGTGATGGAATTCAAATGAGGAGATGGACAGACAAAAAAAAATAGAAAATCTCCACTTACCATAAATAAATAGTAGAAATAAATCACGATTTATCAGGATTCTATACGTATTGTGATTCGATACTGCAATTCTATTGCAATTATACAGCATGTTCCAAACATATTGCTCACTATATGTCTGCTACAGAGGGACAAGAGAAAGACATGAGAAAACATTTTTTTAATTTTACCCCCTTTTCGTGGTATCCAATTGTTAGTAGTTAATATCTTATCGCTACAACTCCCGTACAGGCTCGGGAGAGACGAAGGTCGAAAACCATGCGTCCTCCGAAACACAACCCAAACAAGCCGCACTGCTTCTTAACACAGCGCGCATCCAACCCGGAAGCCAGCCGCACCAATGTGTTGGAGGAAACACTGTACACCTGGCGACCTGGTTAGCGTGCACTGCGCCCGGCCCACCACAGGAGTCGCTAGTGCGCAATGAGACAAGGATGTCCCTAACCCGGACGACACTAGGCCAATTGCACGTCGCCCCATGGACCTCCCGGTCGTGGCCAGCTGCGACAGAGCCTTGGCTCGAACCCAAAGTCTCTGGTGGCACAGCTAGCACTGCGATACAGTGCCCGAGACCATTGCACCACCCGGGAGGCGATAAAACAAGTTTTGATCAGTCACGGAAATAAAAGTGTATGTATGTCAAGTACAAGCGAAGATCACAAACATTTTTATTTATTTAATCATTTATATAATATTGTCCAAAATAATATTGCGATACACTACTGGATTAAAAATATATATAATCCCTAATACATACAACCTGAGGGGTGAGGTAGATCACAGCACAGAATCTAACCGATTGATCTATACACAGGTCACCTTGAGGAAAACTAGCCCTGAGTGGATTCCACCTCTATCACACACACATACAGTCCAAAATAAAGGAAACAACAACACAAAGTTGTCTTAATAGGGTGTTGAGCAGCCAGAACAAATGCAATGCGCCTTGGCATAAAATCTAGTGTCTGGAACTCTATTGGAGGGATGTGACACCTTTCTTCCACAAGAAATTCCATAATTTGGTGGATTGTTGATGGTGGTAGAAAACAATCCAGAATCTCCCATGAGTGTTCAATTGGGTTGAGATCTGGTGACTGGGAGACACACACATACACACACACACTGTAAACCCCCTATGCTCATTTGAGGCCCCTCTTTCAAAGTCAATGAGATCTCTTCTTCTAGCCATGTCAGCCAAAATAATGGGCAACTGGGCATTTTTATACATGACCCAAAGTATGATGGGATGTTAATTGCTTAATTAACTCAAGAACCACACCTGTGTGGAAGCATCCTTCAATATAATTTGTATCCCATGTTTACTCAAGTGTTTCCTTTATTTTGTCAGTTACCTGTGTACAGTGGATTTGGAAATAATTCAGACCTCTTGAATTTTTCCACAATATTCAGTACTTTGTTGAAGCACCTTTTGGCAGCGATTACAGTCTCAAATATTTTGGGGTATGACTACAAGCTTGGTAAACCTGTATTTGTGGATTCTCACATTCTTCTCTGCAGATCCTCTAGAGCTCTGTCAGGTTGGATGGGGAGCGACGCTGCACAGCTATTTTCAGATCTCTCCAGAGATGTTCGATCGGTTTCATGTCCGGGCTCTGCCTGGGCCATTCAAGGACATTCAGAGACTGGTCCCAAAGCCACTCCTGCGTTGTCTTGACTATGTGCTTGGGGTTGATGACCTGTTGGAAGGTGAACCTCCGCCCCTGTCTGAGGTCCTGAGCGCTCTGGAGCAGGTTTTGATCAAGAATCTCTCTGTACGTTGCTCCGTTCATCTTTCCCTCAATCCTAACTAGTTTCCCAGTCTCTGCCGCTGAAAACATCCCCACAGCATGACACTGCCACCACCATGCCTCACCATGGGGATGGTATTGGCCAGCGGATGAGCGGTGCCTGGTTTCCTTCAAACGAGGCACTTGTCAATCAGGCCAAAAAACTTCAATCTTGGTTTCATGGTCTGAGTGATTTTAGGTGCCCTTTGGCAACCTCCAAGCGGTCTGTCATGTGCCTTTTACTGAGGAGTGGCTTCTGTCTGTCCACTCTGCCATAATGGCCTGATTGATGGAGTTCTGCAGAGATGGATGTCCTTCTGGAAGGTTCTCCCATCTCCACAGAGGAACTCTGGAGCTCTGTCAGAGTGACCATCGGGTTCTTGGTCACCTCCCTGACAAAGGCCCTTCTACCCCAATTGCTCAGTTTGGACGGGTGGCCAGCTCTAGGAAGAGTCTTGGTGGTTCCAAACATCTTCCATTTAAGAATGATGGAGACCACTGTGTTCTTGGACCTTCACTGCTGCAGACATTTTTTGGTGCCCTTCCCAGATCTGTGCCTCGACACAATCCTGTCTCAGAGCTCTACGGACAATTCCTTCGACCTCATGGCTTGGTTTATGCTCTGACATGCACTGTCAACTGTGTAACCTTATATAGACAGGTGTGTGCCTTTACAAATCATGTCCAATCAAATGAATTTACCACAGGTGGACTCCAATCAAGTTGTAGAAACATCTAAATGGAAATCAATGGAAACTCAATTTCGAGTCTCGTAGCAATTGGTCTGAATATTTATGTAAATAAGGCTTTGCTCTCTTTAAATGTGGAAATAAATCTAAAAACCTATTTTTCATTTTGTCTTTACAGTGTATTGTGTGTGGATTGATGAGGAAAAGCATTTATTTAATCAATTTTAGAATAAAACTAATGTAACAAAATGTGGACAAAAAGTGAAGGGGTCTGAATATTTTCTGAATGCACTGTATAAACAGTACAAAAACCTCTGCACACCCAAAATGTCAATCAATCTGACTGAGGCTAACCTTCTCACAAACACAATCAACTTGAAATGCCACAGTTCTGATATCTACTTCTTGATGTGTTCGTATTTTAGGTCTAGAGGCAAAGAAAACAGAGCTGTTGCTCTAAACTCAAAGTAATATTTAATCTTAAAGGAGTTTATTTTAGCAGCCATCCTGTTGAAGAGCCATCAGTGTCAGTGACAATGAGAAAGAGAGTGTACTTCCTTCAACACTATTTCGCTGCTCAGTAGCCTACATGGATTAGCTGAACTAGACGACCACAATGCAAATGTGTCCCTGACATTTTTCCATCATTCTCAATCTTGGTCATTTTTCATTGTACAGTTTGTGCAGCTATTTCAGTGATGTTGGGACTTTATGTGATTTATATTATCAATACAAATATATTCCGTCAGCATTGGCAGTGACGGGGTTCCTCCCATGCCCTGATCTAAAGAGAGCAAACACCTGTTTGGGTTCATTTAATCAAGAACACACAATGTTTACTGTACACACAAAAAAACTTGGTATTCAATCATTCTCTCTTGCAGAATATATAGACTTCTGTTTTGTCTTTCTAGGAAAACTCCCAGTTACCAATTTTTAATCCAATAAGGAATCCATAAACACTGCTACAGATTGCATAAATTAAATCAGTGGCCTGTATAAAATAAATGCTCCTCCAGTGGCATCAATCAATAACCGCTTCAATTTACTTGAAATGTCACTGTAACTATTACACACACATACACATTCATTTCTGAGAAGTATCCCCCCACAGAGAGGCAAAGAATATAACACCAAACAAAACTTACATGTTTTCCATTACTATGGGTCTGTGGAGGTTTATAGTGCAGTACATTGCCTTTGTCATTGTCAAGATCCCTTAAAGTCACTTAAATGCTTTGCCACAAAGACATTGTATAAAAAAGTCCTAGACAAATAAAGCTTTTTGAGTTATTTTTCCTTTCCAGAAAAGACAACATGATATTCTAGAATTCTGGAATGGAGCCATATAGACAATGTTTTGTGTCTAAAAAGATCAGAAAATATCTAATTTTAACTAAACGGCCCATTCCAAAATCCCTTGAGATCCAGTCTGGACAGACTGGTCAAACTCTGTCCCCCTACAGTGGCTTGCGAAAGTATTCACCCCCCTGAGCAATTTTCATATTTTGTTGCTTCAACAACCTGGAATTAATATAGATTTTTTTTTGGGGGGGGGTTGTATATCATTTGCTTTTCACAACATACCTACCACTTTGAAGATGCAATATATTTTTTCATTGTGAAATAAACAAGAAATAAGACAAAAAAAATGAAAACTTGAGCGTACATAACTATTCACACCCCCCCATTCTTCAAGGCAAAACTGCTCCACCTCCTTCAAGTTGGATGGGTTCCACTGGTGTACAGCAATCTTTAAATCATACCACAGATTCTCAATCGAATTGAGGTGTGGGCTTTGACAAGGCCACTCCAAGACATTTAAATGTTTCCCCTTAAATAATTTGAGTGTTGCTTTAGCGGTATGCTTAGGGTCATTGTCCTGTTGGAAGGTGAACCTCCATTTAAGTCTCAAATCTCTGGAAGACTGAAACAGGTTTCCCCTCAAGAATTTCCCCGTATTTAGCGCCATCCATCATTCCTTCAATTCTGACCAGTTTCCCAGTCCCTGCCGATGAAAAACATCCCCACAACATGATGCTGACACCATCAAATTTCAATTTAGGGTTGGTGTTCTTGGTGCGATGAGAGGTCTTGGGTTTGCGCCAGACGGCATTTTCCTTGGTGGCCAAAAAGCTTGATTTTAGTCTCATCTGCCCAGAGTACCTTCTTCACATATGTTTGGGGAGTCTCCCACATGCCTTTTGAAGAACACCAAAAGTGTTTGTTTATTTATTTCTTTAAGCAATGGCTTTTTATCTGGGCACTCTTCCTCAAAGCCAAGCTCTGCAGAGTGTATGGCTAAAAGTGGTCCTGTGGATAGATACTCCAATTTCCTCAGTGGAGCTTTGCAGCTCCTTCAGGGTTATCTTTGGTCTCTTTGTTGCCTCTCTGATGTATGCCCTCCTTGCCTGGTCTGTGAGTTTTGATGGGCGGTCCTCTCTTGGCAGGTTTGCTGTGGTACCATACTCTTTCCATTTTTAATAATGGATTTAATGGTGCTCCGTGGGATGTTCAAAGTTTCTGATATTTTTTTATAACCCAACCCTAATCTGTACTTCCCCACAACTTCGTCCCTGGCCTGTTTAGCGAGCTCCTTGGACTTCATGGTGCTGCTTGCTTGGTGGTGCCCCTTGCTTAGTGGTGTTGCAGACTCTGGGGCCTTTCAGAACAGGTGTATATATACTGAGATCATGTGACACTTAGATTGCACACAGGTGGACTGTATTTAACTAATTACGTGACTTCTGAAGGTAATTGGTTGCACCAGATCTTATTTAGGGGCTTTATAGCAAACGGGGTGAGTACATACACACACACGCACCACTTTTACATTGTTTATATTTTTGAATTTTTTGAAAATATATTTTTTCATTTCACTTCACCAATTCAAACTATTTTGTGTATGTCCATTACATTAAATTAAATTAAATAAAAATCAATTTAAACTACAGGTTCCAATGCAATAAAATAGGTAAAACCCCAAGGGGAATGAACACTTTTGCTAAGCACTGTAAATGTAATGGTTATTCCCACTCATGGTTATCGAATCCTGTTTCAAACAACAACAACAACAAGAACATTTTAGAGCCTCACACAACCTCACAAAACCCCAATGCCAGAAGTACAAATCTCAGTGTGTGATGCAGGGAGTGAGTAAAGATACTGTATGTACCTTCCATGACGTAGACCAGTGAGCCCACATCGCCCTCCTTGATGATGCAGCTGTCTTTGGCATACTCCACAGGGTACATGCAGTCCACGATCTCCTGGATCTGAGACAGCTCCAGGTTCTTCATGAAGTCATTGTCCAAGATGGCCTCCTTTATCAGGTCTTTGGACCTGGGGGGGACAGAGGAGGAGGTAAATAAATGGGATTCATATGTCATTGTAAGGACATGTAAAACACTCATTGGCGATTAGTGTTTTCCTTGGCATTGTTTAGGTGGAGTGGATACCCCCTACCCATTTTTCTGCCTCTATTTTACATCGTACTGTACCTAGAAAAGCATGTTGGAAACACTGATTGCATAATGCCCTACAAAAAGAGTGTACCTTGTTTGGACATTCAGCAGTTTGTCTAAGGTGGAGTATTGTGAGCCTGCTGAATTTAAAATTATTATTCAACTGAATATTCAGAAAATACCACATTAACAAAATGTGTTCTAAATTCTGTGGTTTCAAGATGACTCTTATTATTTCAATTTGTTTCAACAGCAGTAACAACCCAAAAAACAAAAGAAATCCATGCCAAATAGAAATGGATTGATTTGATTCATAAGTATCCTGTGTAAAGACAAATTTAGCTTAGACTTTTCTACAAGGGTAATCCACAAAGCTATTTTAAGAGATGTGAACTGACATTATTCTGTGCTATGAATATGCAGTGCAACCTGTTGCTAGGGGATGGTATAATGAACACTTCTAATTCAAAGTGCCGTAATCAAGAGGTCAGGTGTGAACATCTTAAGGATCAAACCCCTTTTTCAATAGTGTATGTGGAAACTTTTAGACTGAGTCAATGAACCATTGTATTTCTGTTCAAAATGTTGTTTCAAGACTGTCCAAATGTGCCTAATTGGTTTATTGATACATTTTCAAGTTCTTAACTGTGCACTCTCCCCAAACAATAGCATGGTATTATTTCACTGTAATAGCTACTTTAAATTGGACAGTGTAGTTACAATAACAAGAATTTAAGCTTTCTGCCCATATCAGAAATGTCTATGTCCTAGGAAATTGTCTTTGTACTTACAACCTCATGCTAATCACATTAGCCTTACGTTAGCTCAACCGTCCCACAGGGGGGGACACCGATCCTGTAGAGGTTTAATTAGGAACATCTACATTTTAAGAAACCTAATAAATCAATATAATATATCCTACACCATCTCAATAAATCCATTATTTATTTTAGGCAGGTCTAAAGAAACATTACGATATGAAGAAGAAAATGAAGCCTATTTCAGAATAACAGAATAGCATATTCATATGTTAGGCCCTGATCTGGCTATACAATATATCTGTGGGCTACACTAGTACATTTTGCAGGCAAGACTTGCTTATAATTCCTGTGGCATTATTTTATATTATTGTATAGTAAGAAGAACACAATTGATCATAGCTGAATAAAACAGAAAGTATATTTTCCCTGAACGATTTCCGAGGGAGTGCACACATGCATACATTCTGTGTTGAACGGGTAACAAAGTGATCATTTGAAACAGGTCCTCCTATTCTCAATTTAATCTGGTGTTTATTTTTTATTTTGAATATCCCACAACAACAAAAAATATGTCACCCGTAGACTGAACTGAACTAGAATAGCTCAGGTAGGCTACACCGATTGTAAAGAGGATGAATGTGTATCATTTTAAGAATTGAGAAATAAATCTAGCTGCACAAGAAAGCTGGGATCCTCTTTTAAATAGTGGCCAGTCAAAATGTTATTTTCACACAAAATTGCACAATGAATGGGTTTATAAGAACACGTTTCACCAGGCTCTGTAGGCTATGGGCTCTCTAACCTTGTTCCAGAGTTATTAGGCCATTGATAAGGTTGTGATACAAACCTTATCAATGGGCTAGGCTACATGAAGCATGTGACTTATGCGCTGTTTCTTAGACTACTGGGCATCATTCACAAGTGATAATACTCTTCCCCATCAGACTATTCTCAATCTTGTCTTTACATGTACTAAATAATATACACTACCGTTCAAAAGTTTGGGGTCACTTAGAAATGGGATTTAGAAATCCTCAGCAATCTACACACAAATCCACATGATGAGAAAATGAAAAAAAGGATTTTAGAAATGTTTGCAAATGTATTGAAAATTACAAGCAGAAATACCTTTTTTACATAAGTATTCAGACCCTTTACTATGAGACTCGAAATTGAGTCATCCTTGAAATGTTTCTACAAGTTAATTGGAGTCCATCTGTGGTAAATTCAATTCATTTGACATGATTGGAAAGGCACACACCTGTCTATATAAGGTCCTACAGTTGACAGTGCATGTTAGAGCAAAAACCAAGCCATGAAGTTGAAGGAATTGTCCATAGAGCTCCGAAACAGGATTGTGTCGAGGCACAGATCTGGGGAAGGGTACCAAAAACATCCTGCAGCAAGTCCCCAAAAACACAGTGGCCTCCATCATCCTTAAATGGAAGAAGTTTGGAACCATCAAGACTCTTCCTAGAGCTGGCCGCTCGTCCAAACTGAGAAATCAGGGGGAGAAGGGTCTTGGTCAGGGATTTAACCAAGAACCCAATGGTCACTCTGACAGAGATCTAGAATTCGTCTGTGGAGATGGGAGAACCATCTATGCAGCACTCCACCAATCAGGCCTTTATGGAAGAGTGGCCAGACGGAAGCCACTCCTCAGTAAAAGGAACATGACAGCCTGCATGGAGTTTGCCCAAAGGCACCTAAATACTCTCAGACAATGAGAAACAAGATTCTCTGGTCTGATGAAACCAAGATTGAACTACTTGGCCTGAATGCCAAGTGTCACGTCTGGAGGAAACCTGGCACTATCCCTACGGTGAAGCATGGTGGTGACAGCATCATGCTGTGGGGATGTTTTTCAGTGGCAGGGACTGGGAGACTAGTCAGGATTGAGGCAAAGATGAACGGAGCAAAGTACAGCGAGATCCTTAACGTAACCTGATTCAGAGCGCTCAGGACCTCAGACTAGGGCGAAGGTTCACCTTCCAACATTACAATGACCCAAAGCACACAGCCAAGACAACACAGGAGTGGCTTCGGCACAAGTCTCTGAATGTCCTTGAGTGGCCCAGCCAGAGCCTGGATTAGAACCCGATCTAACATCTCTGGATAGACCCCATCCAACCTGACAGAGCTTGAGAGGATCTGCAGAGAAGAATGGGAAAAACTCCCCAAAAACAGGTGTTCCAAGCTTGTAGCGTAATACCCAAGGAGACTCAAGGCTGTAATCGCTGCCAAAGGTGTTTCAACAAAGCAGTAAAGGGTCTGATTTCTCATGTAAATGTAATATTTCAGTTTCTGCTTTGTCATTATGGGGTATTGTGTGCAAATTGATGAGGGGGAAAAAATTATTCAATCAATTTTAGAATTTTAGATAAGGCTTTATCCTAACAAAATATGGAAAAAGTCAAGGGGTCTGAATACTTTCCGAAGGCACTCTATTATTGTAATAAGATCACATAGTTGCTATCACAAACTTCAAACTCCACACAGTTGATCCTGTAATCGCTGCAAAAGGTGCTTCAACAAAGTACTGAGTAAAGTTAGGGGTTTTTTGCAAAAATTTGTAAAACCATCCCTAGAAAAATCAGTTGTTCTGCCCCTGAACAAGGCAGTTAACCCACTGATCCTAGGCCATCATTAAAAAATAAGAATTTGTTCTTAACTCCACACAGTTTTCACTGACTAGTTTGATATTCATTTCAACAACAATTTATGTACTTACAGCACTCTACTGATAATCTCAGTGCGTCCTTGCTGGGATGACACAAATCTACTGCCGGAGAATATCATCACCAAACACACAATAATGGCCAAGTCTATCTCACTCCCTATACCCATGAACTGCTTAGGCGTAACAAAAACAAGTCCAACATTTATCGGAAACTGTTAAACTACCTGTTCACTACCCTCCTGCTCTCCGGGGATGTGCAACTCAATCCTGGGCCCAACATCACTGATCCAGCGATACGCACCGGAGGGGAAAGCGGTGGATGGCCTTGTTGATAGAGGAAATTATGGTTGAAATGACTAATTATGTATACATTCCAATCAGAACTGACTAGTCCAAATGCTATAATGTACTATACATGTGAATTTTCTCTCTTCCTCCCTTTCCCAATTGTATATAATGTAGTCAGGAGTTTAGTAACAATGAAGGTCTGTTCCTTAGTTCATTCAGTTGTACAAATCTCCAGGTGGTGGGAACGGACCATCTCCAGATTGTCTGGAATGTTGATTTATGCTGACTGGCCTTGACTTCGTGCTGATAACGCGAGGGCTCAAGAGCTAGAGGGGCCCTCTGCTTGTGAAATGGAACGTTTGTAAAACGCTGACGTCATTTTCAGTTTATAACCTGTGGAAATGTGTGTAAGCATTTAGTACTCTCTTGTAATAAACGCTGTTACTTTTGGCTTTTAAGACTTGTCTCAATCTACTTCATGCATAATTAATGAACTTACAACTCATTAATGAATTAGAAATGAGTGCTAATTGGTTTTGGCAATAAAACATACAGGAATTTAGAATTCCTCTATCACTTGTCCACTGATCGTCGCCGCTGTGGAAGAGGGTGAGTGCTATGGTACCATGGTTTCTCTCGACTCACCCGGCACCAGGATAGATTTTGACTCTTCAAACATACCCAAGTCACTATAAATGATCCCTGACTCTGCTTCTGGTACGCAAGCTGTTTTAATTAGTTCCCCGCATCCAGTGCAGGCGGGAGGGATTGTTAATTGCGCTACCGAACTGCCCCTGGTCAAAATGAAACAAAACGGCCTAAAACGGCCAAAACGGCCTAAACCCAGCTGTCAGAAAACAATGTGTCAATCACTCTCGAGTCATCTGGGACCCACGAGCTGAGCCCAAGGGACTACTAGGGGGGCACTTGAACATTCGTAGTGTCATTTCAAAAAGTGACATTCAACATCTACTCACAGACTCCAACCTTGACTTTTTCTGCCTCTCAGAGACATGGCTCCATAAAAACTCTCCATATGCTGCTTTGATTGTGCCTGGCTACAATGTTTTCAGGAGAGACAGGATTGAAGGAAGAGGAGGGGGTGTGATGATTTACATTAAAGCACATATCCGATGTAAACAAATTGAGTGGTCATGTGATAATGAACTAGAATGTATTGGCCTGAACGTTACACAGTCTCCCCAAATGTCTTTTACCCTTATTGGAATGTATAGGCCATCTTCCACCAAAAGTGTGTTTTTTGATCAGTTTAATAACATGCTTAGGGAATGTGACTTTGGGAAAGAGATAATCTTAATGGGACATTTTAACATTATTTATGAAGACAAGGTTTGTAGGAAAACCCTCAAATGGATCACTAATACCTTTGACCTTACACAGCTAGTTAAAGGGCCAACCAAGGTGACTTGTTGCTCTAAAACACAGATTGATTTGGTGTTCAGTAATAAACCAGAGAGAGTGACTAAATCATTCAATATGGTTACTGGGCTATCTGATCATAATCTGACACTTATAGCCAGAAAGCTGTCTAAGAGCAGGTTTAACATCTCTACTGTTAGAAAGCCAGATCAACTAAGAATACCTAAGAGTGAATTAAGCTATTTTGAAAAGGCAATTAAGAGAATTAACTGGAATGATCTCTTGTCCTATACAAACGTGGAAGCTGATCGTCAAGTTTTTCTATCCACAATCCAGACTACAATAAATGGCTTACTAAAGAAAATCATATCCAAACCTGGCCAAAAGAGCACTCTTCCTTGGCTAAATGTAGAAATATGTAAATTGGTGAAAGAATGAGATTATGCTCTAAAAATAGCCCTAAGATCCAAATTAGAGCATGACAGACGTAGGTTTACCATGTTGAGAAATAAGGTGATGAAAGAAATCAGACAGGCCAAGGCAAACTTTTTTATTAACATAATTGGTGAAGCAAAGGGAAATTCTAAACTGATCTGGGAGAATCTAAAAAAAGTTAACAGAGAAAGACCATAGTAACACTGCAAAAAGCCTAGAAATCATTGTGAATAACAATCTAACACAGGATGCAGTCGAAATAGGAATAGCCTTCAATTCCTACTTTATTGACTCTGTCAAGGTACTGACACAGAACCCCTCCACTGGTTTCTTAGGCTCAGTGCTAGTAAATGATGCTCAACCTGTCTTCATCATAAGAGTTGTTTCTGAGTCAAAGGTGAACAAGGTGATAAGCTCACTAAATAACTCTAAAGCCAATTATGTGTTTGGGCTGGACTCTACCTTTCTTAAAAACTACAAAGAGTCACTCATTGGCCCCATTACTAAGGTCACCATCACATCTATTGGTCTCGGGGTGTTTCCAAGGGTATGGAAATCGGCCATAATAACGGCCATCTTTAAATCAGGCGACCCTGCTGACGTAAGTAACTACGGGCCCATTAGTATACTACCTGTGGTGTCAAAGGTTGTTGAAAAGTGTGTAGCAGAACAACTTGCCCACCTCAACAACAGCCCCTTCACATTACACCCCATGCAGTTTGGCTTCAGAGCGAAACCCTCCACAGAAACGGCCAACTGCTTTCTTCTGGAAAATGTGAAGTTCAAGATGTACAAAGGGGGCGTTGTTGGGGCTGTGTTTCTGGACCTAAGGAAGGCTTTTGATACTGTTAACCATGAGATTCTCATCACAAAATTGTCCAAGTTCAACTTTTCCCCTGTGGCCTTGAGATGGATGAAATCATACCTTGAAGGCAGAACTCAGTGTGTCAGAGTGAGCAATGAGCTGTCGCCCACTCTTAGCTATGATGTGGGCGTGCCCCAAGGATCAGTACTGGGGCCCCTCCTGTTCAGCCTGTACATTAATGATCTGCCTTCTGTCTGTACTGGGTCTGAAGTTCAAATGTATGCAGATGATACAATCATATATGTGCATGGAAAGAGCAAACAACAAGCTGCACAAGAACTCTTTGATGGTCCAGGTTACAAAGTGGCTCAGTGACTCGTGTTGCATCTCAATGTGAAAAAAACAGTTTGCATGTTCTTCACAAAGAGGGCAACAGATGCTACTGAGCTAGATGTCTATGTGTCAGGGGAGAAGCTCCAGGTGGTATCTGATTTTAAGTACCTTGGCATCATACTTGATTCCAAACTCTCTTTTAAAAAGCATGTGAAAAAGGTAATTCAAATAACTAAATTCAACCTCGCTAATTTCCGATTTATACGAAATTGTTTGACTACAGAGGTAGCAAAACTGTACTTCAAATCTATGATACTCCCCTACTTAACATACTAGTTGGGCCCAAGCTTGCTGTACAACATTAAGACCTATTCAGTCTGTCTACAAACAGGCTCTCAAAGTGCTTGATGTGAAGCCCTTTAGCCATCATCACTGTTACATCCTCAGAAAGCATGACCTCAAGAGTTGGGAACATCTTGTGCATGTCTTGTATTCAAGATCCTAAATGGCCTGGCTCCCCCTCCACTCAGTATTTTTGTTAAACAGAAAACCCAAACATATGGCAGCAGATCCACAAGGTCTGCCATGAGAGGTAACTGTATAGTTCCCTTAAGGAAAAGCACCTTTAGTAAATCCGTTTTCTCTGTGAGAGCTTCCCATGTCTGGAATACACTGCCATCAGACACACATAACTGCACCACATATCACACTTTCACAAAATGCTTGAAGACATGGCTAAAGGTCAATCAGATTTGTGAACATGGTCCCTAGCTGTGTGTTGCTGCTTTCCATGTCTGTTGTCTATAACTTGTGAGGTATGGAAACACTTTGTTGCTTTTATGAATTTTGTCTTGCTGCTTTTTGTTCTATGTTGCTCTGTCTGTATGCTACGTCTTGCTTGTCCTATGTTGCTCTGTCTGTATGCTATGTCTTGCTTGTCCTATGTTGCTATTGTCTATATTGTAATTGTTTTTAATAACCTGCCCAGGGGCTGCGGTTTAAAATTAGCCGGCTGGCTAAAACCGGCACTTTAACTGAAATGTTGATTAATGTGCACTGTCTCTGTAAAAATAAAATAAACTCAAACTCAATGTAAATAAATACATGCAGATAAATTAAAGTCAGATCAATGAAATACAGGTCTTGGGACTGGTAGGGTTAAGGTGCATGTAGGATAATCCCATTTATATTACTCTTTAGGATTTTGATAGTCTATGTTTATATGTCAGTGTTTTGATAATATCCATGGTTACGGCTCACCCTCTGCACCTGTAAATACAGTTTGGGCTCCTGAATGGCACAGCAGACTAAGGCACTGCATCTCAGTGCTAGAGGCGTCACTACAGACCCTGGTTTGATTCCAGGCTGTATCACAACTGGCCATGATTGGGATTCCCATAGGCACAATTGGCCCAGCGTCATCCGGGTTAGGATTTGGCCGGGGTAGGCTGTCATTGTAAATAATAATTTCTTCTTAATTAACTTACTTGACTAGTTAAATAAAGGTTTAATAAAAATATAGATTTTTTTTAAACAGCATGTAAGATGGATTTAATTGAGATTTTGTGGGGCACTGGCCAACACACAATACCCTATAACTGGAATTCTGTTTTTAGAATTTTTTACAAATGAATTACAAATGAAAAGCTGAAATGTCTTGAGTCAAAAAGTATTCAACCCCTTTGTTATCGCAAGCCTAAATAGGTGCAGGAGTAAAAGTGTGCTTAACATGTCACATAATAATAAGTTGCCTGGACTCAGTGTGCAATAATAGTGTTTAACATGATTACAAGTAGCTGTATCGCCCCTCAGTCGAACAGGGAATTTCAAACACAGATTAAGTCACAATGACCAGAGAAGTTTTCCAATGTTTTGCAAAGAAGAGCACCTATTGGGAAAGGGAAAGGGGATACCTAGTCTGTTTCTCAACTGAATGCATTTAACCAAAATGTGTCTTCCGGATTTAACCCAACCCCTCTGAAACAGGTAGATGCGGGGGACTGCCTTAATTGGCATCCATGTCATCGGTGCCCGGGGAGCGGTTTTACCTGCCGTGTTCAAGGGTAGATTGGTAGATGGGTAAAAATAAAGCAGACAGTGAATATCCCTTTGAGCATGGTGAAGTTATTAATTACACGTTGGATGGTGCATCAATACATCCAGTCACTACAAAGATACAAAAGGAAAATGCTAAGGGATTTCACCATGAGGCTAATGGTGACTTTAAAATAGTTACAGAGTTTAATGGATGTGATAGGAGAAAACTTAGGATGGATCAACAACATTGTAGTTACTATACATACTAACCTAATTGACAGGCTGAATAGAAGGAAGCCTCTACAGAATAAAACTATTCCAAAACATGCATCCTGTTTGCAGCAAGGCACTAAAGTAATACTGCAAAAAAATATGGCAAAGCAATGAACGTTTTGTCTTGAATAAAAAGTTGTGTTTGGGGAAAATCAAATACAGCACATTAGAGAGTACCACTCTCCATATTTTCAAGCATAGAGGTGGCTGCATCATGTTATGGGTATAATTGTGGTCGTTAAGGACTGGGGAGTTTTTCAGGATTTAAAAAAACGGAATGGAGCTAAGCACAGCCAAAATCCTGGCGCAAAACCTGGTTCAGTCTGCCTTCTACCAGACACTGGGAGATTAATTCACCTTTCAGCGGGACAATAACCTAAAACACAAGGCAAAATCTACACTGGAGTTGCTTACCAAGAAGACAGTGAATGTTCCTGAGTGGCCAAGTTACAGTTTTGACTTAAATTTGCTTGAAAATACTGTATATGGCAAGGCCTGAAAATGGTTGTCTAGCAATGATCAACAACCATTTCAACCTAGCTTAAAGAGTTTTGAAAAGAAAAATGGCAAATATTGCACAGATCCAGGTGTGAAAAGCTCTTAGAGACTTAACTGGAAAGACTCACAGCTGTAATCGCTGCCAAAGGTTATTCTGACATGAATTGATTCAGGGGATTGAATACTTATTTAATCAAAATATATTTGTGTTTTGTTTTTCATTCATTTTTTTACAAATGTTTGAATTTTTATAGAGTATTGTGTGTAGATCATTGACAAAAAAATGACAAATAAATCATTTTTGAATCCCACTTTGTAACACAACAAAATGTGGAAATGTCAAGAGGTGTGAATACTTTCTGAATGCACAATAAATACCACAATATTGCACCTGATTCCGTCTGATGCCTGATGATTCGCACCCCATGACCAGAATGATTTTTCCACTATCTTACAAAGATGCATCTCAATAACTTCCATAGAAAGAGACACAAAATATATCTTATTCCCTAGTGCACTACTTTTGACCAGAACATAGAATTCGATTAGACAAGATTGGGTGTAATTAGTGCTGTATACAAAGATTTTCTGTGTCTGTTTTGTATTGAAATCATTTCACAAGGAAGCAGACAGTCATTTAGCGCTTTATCACCCGACTGTAAAAGAGGCTAATCACATGTAACAAGGACTCGTGTCTTCAAAGAGAAGCTTCTATGTCATTAAGGATAAAAAAGGGACAGGAAATGCTTTCTACCCCTCAACAGATGCTGGGAATAGAACTCACAAAAGGGAGACGGTTTGAAGTGTGTCCCAAGCTTCTAAAATCCCCATCCAGTAATCTCTGGCAACACACCACTCTGGCAACACCCCACTCTTCCTTTTTACGAGCGACCACACACAGCCACACAAACATAATATAATAATAATATACAGTATGTAACTTAGCAGACACTTTTTTTTCAAAGCGACTTACGGTCATGCGTGCATACATTTTACTTACAGGTCTACAATATTGAGTTTGTGCCAAAACATATGGCCTGCCTATCCTTTGTTGATAATATGGAGGTATAAAAGGAACACACTTTAAAACAACATTATCTTTCAATCTATCCTAAAGAGAAGCACAGCAGGGAGCGGTATTGTTATATTACTCCCCTGTTTCCCAAGAGCAATATTTGCATACCTCTGGAAGCTTCTCTCCTTAACCCCTGACCCTTTGACAGATTTACACACAGGAAAGGAGTGAGGGTCCCTGGCCTCGCGTACTACACTACAGACCCCAAAGTGGAGGAGCCTGCAGTCCTGTGACATTTCTCTGTTTTATGTCCTCTAGATTCTCGCCAGTCACCCCATTACACAACAACCCTCTATCCTCTCCTCCGCCTCTCCTTCTCTTTCTCTGTGCTGGAAGGGAAGATAAACACACTCAGTCAGGTTTGGGGACCGAATACAGTCCGTCTTCCTTAAAAGGAGAAAATATGCTCTTTTAGAGGAATAAGGGAGAGAGAGGCTGCGTGAGTGAAAGTAGAGATAGAGATGTAGGCTCTTAATTGGAGCCAGTTTGTTACAGCAGGAAAATAATCCTGCAGCAACAGGGAATGTGAATTATTGTCTGGAATATAATTAATGGACGTATTTGTAGGGGTTGATACATATCATGTCTGATATGTCAAAGTATTATCACAGATTTAGAAGCTTTTAAATCTCAAATACACTGCAAGTTACATTTTCTGCATTGCAGGAAAGTTCTCCTGCAACGGAGAGAGTCAAATGAAGGTCCTACTGTACATGAGACAGACCAATAGACACATTCCAGAGGACTAATCCAGTTAGAAAGATAAAAGTGGGAAAACTGGGAAAGAAAGAACAGGGCAGGTAATATACCTCAGCATTTAAATGGCCAACTCTTTTCAAAAACGATTTTCTAAACCCTCTGACAAAGGCATCCCTAGGAGGATGCGTCACTTGAGTGGGTTGAGTCATTGACGTGGTCTTCCTGTCTGGGTTCCTGTCTGGGTTGCCGTGGCGGAGACCTTTGTGGGCTATACTCGGCCTTGTCTCAGGATGGTACGTTGAAGGTATCCCTCTAGTGGTGTGGGTCCTGTGCTTTGGCAAAGTGGGTGGGGTTATATCCTGCCTGTTTGGCCCTGTCCGGGGGTATCATCGGATGGGGCCACAGTGTCTCCTGACCCCTCCTGTCTCAGCCTACAGTATATATGCTGCAGTAGTTGATGTGTCAGGGGGTTAGGGTCAGTGTGTTATATCTGGAGTATTTCTCCTGTCTTATCCGGTGTCCTGTGTGAATTCAAGTATGCTCTCTCTAATTCTTTCTCTCGGAGGAGGACCTGAGCCCTAGGACCATGCCTCAGGACTACCTTGCCTGATGACTCCTTGCTGTCCCCAGTCCACCTGGCCGTGCTGCTGCTCCAGTTTCAACTGTTCTGCCTGTGGCTATGGAACCCTGACCTGTTCACCGGACATGCTACCTGTCCCAGACCTGCTGTTTTCAACTCTCAAGAGACAGCAGGAGTGGTAGAGATACTCTGAATGATCGGCTATGAAAAGTCAACTGACATTTACTGCTGAGGTGCTGACCTGTTGCACCCTCGACAACCTCTGTGATTATTATTATTTGACCCTGCTGGTCATCTATGAACATTTGAACATCTTGGCCATGTTTTGTTATAATCTCCACCTGGCACAGCCAGAAGATGCCACCCCTCATAGCCTGGTTCCTCTCTAGGTTTCTTCCTAGGTTTTGACCTTTCTAGGGAGTTGTTCCTAGCCACCATACTTCTACACCTGCATTGCTTGCTATTTGGGGTTTTAGGCTGGGTTTCTGTACAGCACTTTGATATATCAGCTGATGTAAGAAGGGCTACATAAATCAATTTGATTTTATGTATTTTAAATAAATACATTTAATTTGATAGGCCAATACAAAAACTTAATCAACAGTACTACTGGCAAGAACAGTGTGCTGGTTTGTCTGTTTCTTTTCAGATATCTAAACCCAAACTGACAAACAAGTCGGTCAAACAGAGAAGAGGCATCGATCTCCACGCCATTGAGTAAACATCACAGTCCTCTGTTATAATCGATAGAGGAGCAGCTCTATTGAAACTCATTCCTCTGTACCTCAGCATTCACAACCATATATTATATGTCTGCGTTGTCCTCCATAAAGGGAGCCACTCGCCAGGTCATTCTCAAACATGCCTCTCTTCATTGCGATCTTGCTAGCAGGGAAAAGAGGTAAAACATCTCACTCATGTTCTTATAGAACCAGGGTAACGTTAGTAACTCAAAATTATTTTTCTAATACTCATTTTGTGTCACTTATGGGATATGGCCAACACCTGTAACACAGACATTCTCTCTGAAGCCAGGGTAGTTCCAACAGCATCATCCCTTAGAGGCTCAAACACGTAGGACAGTATGCGCCAATGAAGGTGCAGTGACCTCCAGTCGGTAAAACCTCATAAAAATACGAGGGGTGGCCCAACATTCCACCTCGCAAATCTCTTGTAAAAAAAGAACAGTGCCCATACCTATGGTAGAATGAGCCCTCAGGCCCTCCAGGGACTGTAAACACTTGCTATTATAAGCCAATATAATAGCCGCCACTATCCAATGGGATAGCCGTTGACGAGAGAGGGGGCCCACCCTTGCAAGGGGATGGCCAAGACACAAACAGTTGGTCACTCTTGTGACATGCTCTCGTTCTATCCAAGTAGATATGCAAAGCACGTACAGGACATAAATGGTGGAGGAGCCATTCGTCCGTAGAAGTAAATGGTGGCCATAAGCTCTAAGGCTAGACAATTGTAATTACAGGTGACCTTAGGCATAAAGGCAGGGCAAACCGTAGGCACAATGGTGGACTGACAGTGTGTGCATCTCACTCACACCCCTTGCAGATGTAAGGGCAATCAGCAAAGCCGTCTTGAAGGGGAGATATTTGAACTCTATACGCTATCCAGTGGCTCAAAAGTTTGCTGAGGAATTACACTACATGACCAAACATCTTATTCCAAAATCATGGGCATTAATATGGAGTTAGTGCCCCCTTTGCTGCAATAACAGCCTCCACTCTTCTGGGAAAGCTTTCCACTAGATGTTGGACAATGCTGTGGGGGCTTGCTTCGATTCAGCCACAAGAGCATTAGTGAGCTCGGGCACTGTTGTTGGGCGTTTAGGCCTGGCTTGCAGTCGGTTCCAATTCCTCACAAAGGAGTTTGATGGGGTTGAGGTCAAGGCTCTGTGCAGGCCATTGAAGTTCTTCCACACAGATTTTAACAAACCATTTCTGTATGGACCTCGCTTTGTGCATGGGTGCATTGTCGTGCTGAAACAGGAAAGGGCCTTCCACAAACTGTTGCCATAAAGTTGGAAGCACAGAATTGACTAGAATGTCATTGTATGCTGTAGCGTTAAGATTTCCCTTCACTTGAACAAAGGGACATAGCTGTTTCTACTGCTCCAGAGTACAATGGCGGTGAGCTTTACACCACTCCAGCTGACACTTGGCTTTGCACATTAAACTTATGTGCGGTTGCTCGGCCATGGAAACCCATTCAAGTTCCTGACGAACAGTTATTGTGCAGACGTTGCTTCCAGAGGCAGTTTGCAACTCGGTAGTGAGTGTTGCAATGGAGGACAGACAATTTTTATGTGCTTCAGCACTTGGCGGTCCCATTCTGTGAGCTTGTGTGGCCTACCACTTCGTGGCTGAGCTGTTGTTTCTCCTACACAATTCCACTTCACAATAACAGCATTTACAGTTGACCATGGCAGCTCTAGCAGGGCATACGTTTGGAAAACTGACATGTTGGAAAGGTGGCATCTTATGACGGTGCCATGTTGAAAGTCATTGAGCTCTTCAGTAAGTCCATTCTACTGTTAATGTTTGTCTATGGAGATTGCATGGCTGTGTGCTCGATTTTATACACCTGTCAGCAACGAGTGTGGGTGAAATAGCAAAATCCCCTCATTTAAAGGGGTGCCCACATACTTTTGTATATAAAGTGTACCTTTGTGCTTGTGGTGGTGATTAGGGCTGTTGCGGTGACCGTATTACCGCCACACCCACAGTCACGAGTCATGAAGGCAGTCAAATTCCACATGACCGTTTAGTCATGGTAATTAGGCTTCTCCAAGCTCTGATGCTGCTGATGGTCATTAGTAGCTTAACAAACTTGCTAACTGCCTGGTACTCAGCACTCTATTGTCCCTCTAATCACTCTGACAGCAATGCAAATGTTTTTTCAAAAATCTAATCAAACACTTCATGAGAGCCCATGAGCTCATATTGCGAAACATTTCGGTAGGCTATGAAATTGCAGGAGAAAACAGAGTGATGGCCTCTAATAAAAAGAGGAGGATCCCATATGCTTTCTATAAGCTAGGCCTACTATATTATTTCTCAACATTCCAAATATTAAGCACATTGCTTATATTTACAACAGGAGTATAGCCTACCTGGCTGGCATGAAAATAAACCACGGGGAAAAGCGTCCTCCATTTGCTATTTAAGTGCATAAATGACATAAATGACATGTATTTTTCCCGCTGCCCCTGTTTCGATACAGGTGCAAGCTGTGAGGGGAACGGCACCTCAGTACCTCCAGGCTCTGATCAGGCCCTACACCCAAACAAGGGCACTGCGTTCATCCACCTCTGGCCTGCTCGCCTCCCTACCACTGAGGAAGTACAGCTCCCGCTCAGCCCAGTCAAAACTGTTCGCTGCTCTGGCCCCCCAATGGTGGAACAAACTCCCTCACGACGCCAGGACAGCGGAGTCAATCACCACCTTCCGGAGACACCTGAAACCCCACCTCTTTAAGGAATACCTAGGATAGGATAAGTATTCCCCCCCCTTTAAGATTTAGATGCACTATCGTAAAGTGACTGTTCCACTGGATGTCATAAGGTGAATGCACCAATTTGTAAGTCGCTCTGGATAAGAGCGTCTGCTAAATGACTTAAATGTAAATGTAAATGATAATGGTAATTTCTAAATCAAAACAAATGTCACAAATATATTATTTAGTAAATGTATATATATAAGCCTATCACAATATTAGCATATCACTTGTGAATTACAGTTGAAATTGGTAGTTTACATACACTTTGGCTGGAGTCATTAAAACTCGTTTTTCAACCACTCCACAAATTTCTTGTTAACAAACTATTGTTTTGGCAAGTCGGTAAGGACATCTACTTTGTGCATTACACAAGTCATTTTTCCAACAATTGATAACAAACAGATTATTTCACTTATAAGTCACTGCATCACAATTCCAGTGGGTCAGAAGTTTACATACACTAAGTTGACTGCGCCTTTAAACAACTTGGAAAATTCCAGAAAATTATGTCATGGCTTTAGAAGCTTCTGAAAGGCTAACTGACATCATTTGAGTCAATTGGAGGTGGACCTGTCGATATATTTCAAGACCTACCTTCAAACTCAGTGCCTCTTTGCTTGATGACACGGGAAAATCAAAAGAAATCAGCCAAGATCTCAGAAAAATAATTGTAGACCTCCACAAGTCTGGTTCATCCTTGGGAGCATTTTCCAAACACCTGAAGGTACCACATTCATATGTACAAACAATAGTACACAAGTATAAACACCATGGGACCACGCAGCCGCCATACTGCTCAGGAAGGGGACGCGTTCTGTCTCCTAGAGATGAACGTACTTTGGTGCGAAAATTGCAAATCAATCCCAGAACAACAGCAAAGGATCTTCTGAAGATGCTGGAGGAAACAGGTACAAAGGTATCTTAATACACAATAAAACGAGTCCTGTATAAACATAACCTGAAAGGCCACTCAGCAAGGAAGAAACCACTGCTCCAAAACCACCATAAAAAAGCAAGACAGTGGTTTGCAACTGCACATTGGGACAAAGATGCAGGAAGGTCTGGCGCACTTCGCGTGAGAAGCCCCCACATCCCTCTAGTGGTGTGGGGGCTGTGCTTTGGCAAAGTGGGTGGGGTTATAGCCTTCCTGTTTGGCCCTGTCCGGGGGTGTCCTCGGATGGGGCCACAGTGTCTCCTGACCCCTCCTGTCTCAGCCTCCAGTATTTATGCTGCAGTAGTTTATGTTTCGGGGGGCTAGGGTCAGTTTGTTATATCTGGAGTACTTCTCCTGTCCTATTCGGTGTCCTGTGTGAATTTAAGTGTGCTCTCTCTAATTCTCTCTTTCTCTCTTTCTTTCTCTCTCTCAGAGGACCTGAGCCCTAGGACCATGCCTCAGGACTACCTGACATGATGACTCCTTGCTGTCCCCAGTCCACCTGGCCGTGCTGCTGCTCCAGTTTCAACTGTTCTGCCTTATTATTATTGGACCATGCTGGTCATTTATGAACATTTGAACATCTTGGCCATGTTCTGTTATAATCTCCACCCGGCACAGCCAGAAGAGGACTGGCCACCCCACATAGCCTGGTTCCTCTCTAGGTTTCTTCCTAGGTTTTGGCCTTTCTAGGGAGTTTTTCCTAGCCCCCGTGCTTCTACATCTGCATTGCTTGCTGTTTGGGGTTTTAGGCTGGGTTTCTGTACAGCACTTTGAGATATCAGCTGATGTACGAAGGGCTATATAAATAAATTTGATTTTAATTTGATTTTGATTTGACTTCACAAAATAGATGGTATCAAAGGAAGGAGAATTATGTGGATATATTGAGGCAACTCTCAAGACATCAAGACATCAAGTTAAAAGCTTGGTCGCAAATGGGTCTTCCAAGTGAACAATGTTCCCAAACATACTTCCAAAGTTGTGGCAAAATGGCTTAAGGACAACAAAGTCAAGGTATTGGAGTGGCCATCACAAAGCCCTGACCTCAATCCTTTTTAGTTTATTTTATTTTTACAGGGACAGTGCACATTAATCAACGTTTCAGTAAAAGTGCCGGTTTTAGCCAGCCGGCTAATTTTTCAACCGCAGTCCCTGGGCAGGTTATTAAAAACAATTTAGAAAATGTGTGGGCAGAACTGAAAAAGCGTGTGCGAGCAAGGAGGCCTACAAATCTGACTCAGATACACCAGCTCTGTCAGGAGGAATGAGCCAAAATTCACTCAACTTATTATGGGAAGCTTGATTTGATCTTAACTGACCTAAGACAGGGACTTTTTATGATTATTAAATGGCAGGAATTGTGGGAGATTGAGTTTAAATGTATTTGGCTAAGGTGTATGGAAACTTTCAACCTCAACTGTTTTTTTATTTTGTGATCTTGTGGAGTAGAAGTAAACATTTTCAAAAATACTAATGAACAGTAAAGTACAGATACCCATAAAAACTACTTAATATTTTTACTTAAGTACTTTACATCACTGGGAATCTGTCTCTAAACCCATGAGACCATGCACAAGTTCGTTGGCAAAAGAGAGAAAGTGAGAGAGAGAAACAGAGAGAGAGGGGGGATGAGTGTTGATTGCATATGTGCATATCAGTGGAAGCTACTCAGAGGATCGAGGGGAGGAACATACTCCTCAGTGAATTTCAGAAGGAAAACAAATGTGTGAAACAAAAAACATGATATTTAAATATAAATATATTCACGTCACCAAATAATTGATTAAAACACACTGTTTTACAATGAAGTTCTACAGTAGACTCAACAGCACTCTCTGGGGTAGCACCATGGTGTAGCCGGAAGACAGCTCATTTCCGTCCTCCTCTGGTTACATTGACTTCAATGCAAAACCTAGGAAGCTCATGGTTCTCACCCCTTCCATAGATTTACACACTAATGACAACTTCCAGAAGACCTCCTCCATCCTGTCAGAGCTCTTGTAGCATGAACTGACATGTTGTCCACCCAATCAAAGGGTCAGAGAATGAATCTAGTACTGAATGCATAAGCTACAGCTAGCTAACACTGCAATGCATAACATGTGGTGAGCAATTGACTCAAAGAGAGAGAAAGACAATAGTATAACAGTTTTGAACAAGTTAATTTCTTCCCAAAAAAAGAAGGGAGACAGAGAGATTTCTTTTCCACTTTTACTTTCTTAGCTAGTGAATGCAGCTAGCTAGTTTAGCCTACTCAAACAGAGAGATATGCTATGTTAGCTAGCTGGCTATGGCTATCCAACACTGGAACTCTTCCAAGTCAAGGTAAGATTTTGATATGTTGATTTATTGCCACCGGGGCCCTGTAAAACTACTTGCTGTACATTGTAATGCATGATTGTAGCTGGTTTACTAACGCGTTAGTTCTAGTTAGTTCTAGATATGGTGACACTGATGTAGGCTGTGTGTAGCGGTTAGCGGTAATGGTATGAATGTTTAGCTTAGAAAGTTTTTTTTGCCTGGTCACAGACAGCTGTTGTGTTGTACACTGAAGTCCACAAGTGAAGAGAAAAGGTGAGAGGAGGAAAGCATGTTGATTCGAGAAAGAATTAAACAATGAGCAAATTGATCATGCGGTTTGTATGTGGCTGCTATGAAAGTGAACTGTGTCTGCAGGTGATCAGGGGTGTATTCATTCAGCCAATTCGGTTGAAAAACGTTTCTTAAACGGAAGCAAATGGAAACGAAACAAGGATCAACATAACTGAATTTGTCCAATAGAAAATCTTGTTTGCAAATGTTTGGACTAATGATTACACCCAAGATCAGCTAGATGCACACAAGAATGTGCTAGGCGGTATTAAATGTGTCACTGTCTGTGACCTTGACTATTCCAAATTTTCTCTCGATCTGTGCACCTACGTTGTAAACTTTAATTCCTAGGCTAGTTTGTAGCAACCTCGTGATGAGTATAGGGAAATATGTTGTATCATGTAGCAGCCTAAACCTATCGAATGTATATTGAGCTGGGCGAATGGAATATGAATGACAGTCATCCAATATACTGCAATAGAAATAAGGCCATGCTCCTAAACAAATTATCATCCTACCTAATCTTAAACGGCACCGACCCCCACTGGTGCATATTGCATGTGTGAAGAGAGCAAGAGGTGTGTGTGTGTCTTTTGAACTGTTTAGGTTAGAAACAAACCGTTTTTGCTCTACTAATGGTGCAAGCATGACACTAACGAAGCTGCACTCGACAAATAACACTACAGCGAAGCATTAGAGAAAGAACAATTATTATTAAAAAATACATTTGTGCCCCAAATGTTTTACTCCAAGTTGGTCAAACTTTAGAGCCCTGTGTGTGTGTGTGTGTGTGTGTGTGTGTGTGTGTGTGTGTGTGTGTGTGTGTGTGTGTGTGTGTGTGTGTGTGTGTGTGTGTGTGTGTGTGTGTGTGTGTGTGTGTGTGTGTGTGTGCGTGCGTGCGTGTGTGTGTGTCATCAGAATGTAAACAATTCGTAGAGAGATATCATGGCACCCTTTTGTCACAGTTTGGAATAAACAAACACAGGTACATTACCCAGAGTCCGGCTTGTATTCATAACCTTTAACACCTCAACAACACTGGTCTCTAGCGTCACCGAGGTGACACATTCACCTCACACTGTCAGTAATAACCCATACTGTTTTTACATAGATGCATATCAATGATGCATACCAAGTGTGATATCACATTCAGAAGAAGCTGAAAAAAACGCAAAACACATTATATTAGCATACTGACTGATCCTAGATGAAATATCGATCATATGAGTCTGAGATGTCGCACACCTGATGCTCCAAATGCACCATTGAGGAATTACGCACACTAAGAATAATGCACAATGGATAAATACAGCCACGGGCTGTATCACATAACGTCAAAACATGTCATGCAAAAACATAGTCATGCAAAAACAGGCACCCCTGTTGTAACTGTACACCTACTGTGGACTTTTGGGGTAGAAAGGCAGCCTGACATGGCTAAGATCCTGGATGTCGATGGCGGTGGGTTCCGCAGAAATCGCCTGTCTCTTAGTCCGCTGGTGCTCGTGCAGCTCAGTTTGTTTGACGACCTGTTGGGTTGCCGGTTTGATAACGGACCGGTATTTATCCAGCTCGTTCTGTAGTTTTTGTATTAGCTCGTCTTTCTGGTCAAGCTCCAGTTCTAGCTCGTCAATGAGCGCGTCCCGTTGCCGCAGCTCCTCAATCTTCTCCTGCAGCGCGTATTGGAGGTCGCGCAAGGTACCCATGTTCATCCCGACGCCAAGGGGACTTAACAAACCTTTAACCAAAGCTATCCAGTCGATACTGTAGCCTATTCCTTTTCCGCTCTTACCGACAACTTTATCCCGCATCTACAGCTTTAAACATAATATCCTCCCTCCAGTCCTACTTGATTTCCGAACGTCTTGATCTCCGTTGACAACCGGTGCTTGAATATCTAAATAAGAAAATACAATGGATGAGACGACTATCAAAGTGAACCCCCGGGAGCACCGCAGTCTCTGGAAATGTAAAGTTGTCTTTCTCTCTCTGGCTGAAAGTGTCAGTGGTGAAGCAGGCCGGTCCTCCTGGAGTGCGTCAGGCTACGACCCTGAGAGGGCGCGAGGGAGAAGGGCGACTACAGGAATCCGAGGTAAAATGCCGTCAATCCTGTGAGAAGAAAACACAGGTCAACTGGACTAGGCACCCCAGGCACTGCTGACAATAGAAATTACAAAAGTTGAGTTTAGCTAAGGTTGCGTTGGCTTTAAAACACGGAGATATTTTGAAATTGGTGTAATGAGCCACTGCATACGGCCATGTAGAATGCGTGTCTGTGTCTGTGTGTGTGTTTGTGTTGATAAGATCAAAGCTATGTGCCACAGCAATTTCTAATGGCATAATTCAGATCATAATGCTGCAACTAAATTAATGGTTATCAGACCATCAAAACAGACCATCAATCATGTTTGCTCTTTATTATAGTCCGATTTGGATATCTTCTGAACAAAGCAAACCAAACTGCATATCAGGATCAATGCTATTACACAAACCAACATGGAATTACACTCCAGGTAAAATAACAGAATGCTTATTCACTATTTGCACATAAATTGGTTTTGCATCTCAAACCCAGAGCCCTTTATTGTAACAGAAGGCTCTGCTGAGCTAACACTTACACTTGTCTTTTCTTACTAGCACTGACTTTGCTGATAGCTACTTATTGACGTAAAACTGTGCTTACTATGACTGTGATATGCGGGTCGGAAAACAACCAGATGAATCCGGTGTACAGAATAAATGGAAAGAGAGCTTGTGAAGCGATTTCTGCTTTTGTACGTTCACAAATCCATATTCCATCTCTACTTGTATGCACTGACATGTATGTGCAACTGATAGATGCACACACACACTACATGTTCATGATTCTATGTACAGTACCAATCAAAAGTTTGGAAACACCTACTCATTCAGGGGCTTTTCTTTATTTTTACTATTTTCTACATTGTAGAATTATAGTGAAAACATCAACACTATGAAATAACACATAAGGAATCATGAAGTAACCAAAATAGTGTTTAACAAATCAAAATATATTTTATATTTGAGATTCTTCAAAGTAGCTACCCTTTGCCTTGATGACAGCTTTGCACACTCTTGGCATTCTCTCAACCAGTTTCATGAGGTAGTCACCTGGAGTGCATTTCAATTAACAGGTGTGCCTTGTTAAAAGTTAATTTGTGGAATGTATTTTCTTCTTCATTAAAGCATTTGAGCCAATCAGTTGTGTTGTTACATTTAGGGTTGGTATACAGAAAATAGCCCTATTTGGTCCAGATTATGGCAAGAACAGCTCAAATAAGCAAAGAGAAACGACAGTCCATCATTACTTTAAGACATGAAGGTCAGTCAATTCGGAAAATTTAAAGAACTTTGAAAGTTTATTCAAGTGCAGTCGCACAACCATCAAAGCGCTATGATGAAACTGGCTCTCATGAGGACCGCCACGGGAAAGGAAGACCCAGAGTACCTCTGCTACAAGATTTATGGCACACTACACCTATTGTTGTATTGCTGACACCTATTGTACGGGGTCTTCTTCTTTGCTATCACTGCAATCCACAAACAAATGCTATAGGTGCATGCCGCCACCTACTGTTTTGGCTGTATATCAGCCCACATAATTAACAAAATAAAGCTAAACAAAACAAATGTATTCATTTATTCAGATTAAACTGGTCAGACAATGCGGGTGCTACGCCACAGGATAGTTTTGCTAGCACAGAAGGGAATATGTTCCGGGATTCATCCAATGGCATTGAGGAGTATACAACCTCAGTCCGGCTTCATCAATAAGTGCATGGACGACGTCATCCCCACAGTGACCGTATGTGCATTTCCCAAAGAGAAGCCATGGATTACAGGCAACATCTGCACCGAGCTAAAGGCTAAAGCTGCCGCTTTCAAGGAGTGGGACACTAATCCCGACGCTTATAAGAAACCCTTCTATGCCCTCAGATGAACCATCAAACAGGCAAAGTGTCTATTAAGCAAATCAAATCAAATCAAATGTTATTTGTCACATACACATGGTTAGCAGATGTTAATGCGAGTGTAGCGAAATGCTTGTGCTTCTAGTTCCGACAATGCAGTAATAACCAACAAGTAATCTAACTAACAATTCCAAAACTACTGTCTTATACACAGTGTAAGGGGATAAAGAATATGTACATAAGGATATATGAATGAGTGATGGTACAGAGCAGCATAGGCAAGATACAGTAGATGGTATCAAGTACAGTATATACATATGAGATGAGTATGTAAACAAAGTAGCATAGTTAAAGTGGCTAGTGATACATGTATTACATAAGGATGCAGTCGATGATATAGAGTACAGTATATACGTATGCATATGAGATGAATAATGTAGGGTAAGTAACATTATATAAGGTAGCATTGTTTAAAGTGGCTAGTGATATATTTACATCATTTCCCATCAATTCCCATTATTAAAGTGGCTGGAGTTGAGTCAGTGTCAGTGTCAGTGTTAATGTTAGTGGTGGCTGTTTAACAGTCTGATGGCCTTGAGATAGAAGCTGTTTTTCAGTCTCTCGGTCCCAGCTTTGATGCACCTGTACTGACCTCGCCTTCTGGATGATAGCGGGGTGAACAGGCAGTGGCTCGGGTGGTTGATGTCCTTGATGATCTTTATGGCCTTCCTGTAACATCGGGTGGTGTAGGTGTCCTGGAAGGCAGGTAGTTTGCCCCCAGTGATACGTTGTGCAGACCTCACTACCCTCTGGAGAGCCTTACGGTTGTGGGCGGAGCAGTTGCCATACCAGGCGGTGATACAGCCCGCCAGGATGCTCTCGATTGTGCATCTGTAGAAGTTTGTGAGTGCTTTTGGTGACAAGCCGAATTTCTTCAGCCTCCTGAGGTTGAAGAGGCGCTGCTGCGCCTTCTTCACGATGCTGTCTGTGTGAGTGGACCAATTCAGTTTGTATGTGATGTGATGTGTATGCCGAGGAACTTAAAACTTGCTACCCTCTCCACTACTGTTCCATCGATGTGGATAGGGGGGTGTTCCCTCTGCTGTTTCCTGAAGTCCACAATCATCTCCTTAGTTTTGTTGACGTTGAGTGTGAGGTTATTTTCCTGACACCACACTCCGAGGGCCCTCACCTCCTCCCTGTAGGCCGTCTCGTTGTTGTTGGTAAATCAAGCCTACCACTGTTGTGTCGTCCGCAAACTTGATGATTGAGCTGGAGGCGTGCGTGCCCACGCAGTCGTGGGTGAACAGGGAGTACAGGGGAGGGCTCAGAACGCACCCTTGTGGGGGCGGCCCGTCAGGAAGTCCAGTACCCAGTTGCACAGGGCGGGGTCGAGACCCAGGGTCTCGAGCTTGATGACGAGCTTGGAGGGTACTATGGTGTTGAATGCCGAGCTGTAGTCAATGAACAGCATTCTCACATAGGTATTCCTCTTGTCCAGATGGGTTAGGGCAGTGTGCATTGTGGTTGAGATTGCATCGTCTGTGGACCTATTTGGGCGGTAAGCAAATTGGAGTGGGTCTAGGGTGTCAGGTAGGGTGGAGGTGATATGGTCCGTGACTAGTCTCTCAAAGCACTTCATGATGAACGGAAGTGAGTGCTACGGGGCGGTAGTCGTTTAGCTCAGCTACCTTAGCTTTCTTGGGAACAGGAACAACGGTGGCCCTCTTGGAGCATGTGGGAACAGCAGACTGGTATAGGGATTGATTGAATATGTCCGTAAACACACCGGCCAGCTGGTCTGCGCATGCTCTGATGGCGCGGCTGGGGATGCCGTCTGGGCCTGCAGCCTTGCGAGGGTTAACACGTTTAAATGTCTTACTCACCTCGGCTGCAGTGAAGGAGAGTCCGCATGTTTTCGTTGCAGGCCGTGTCAGTGGCACTGTATAGTCCTCAAAGCGGGCAAAAAAGTTATTTAGTCTGCCTGGGAGCAAGACGTCCTGGTCCGGGACTGGGCTGGATTTCTTCTTGTAGTCCGTGATTGACTGTAGACCCTGCCACATGCCTCTTGTGTCTGAGCCGTTGAATTGAGATTCTACTTTGTCTCTGTACTGACGCTTAGCTTGTTTGATAGCCTTGTGGAGGGAATAGCTGCACTGTTTGTATTCGGTCATGTTACCAGTCACCTTGCCCTGATTAAAAGCAGTGGTTCGCGCTTTCAGTTTCACGCGAATGCTGCCATCAATCTACGGTTTCTGGTTAGGGAATGTTTTAATCGTTGCTATGGGAACGACATCTTCAACGCACGTTCTAATGAACTCGCACACCGAATCAGCGTATTCGTCAATATTGTTATCTGACGCAATATGAAACATATCCCAGTCCATGTGATGGTAGCAGTCTTGGAGTGTGGAGTCAGCTTGGTCGGACCAGCGTTGGACAGACCTCAGCGTGGGAGCCTCTTGTTTTAGTTTCTGTCTGTAGGCAGGGATCAACAAAATGGAGTCATGGTCAGCTTTTCCGAAAGGAGGGCGGGGCAGGGCCTTATATGCGTCGCGGAAGTTAGAGTAACAATGATCCAAGGTTTCTTTCATCACACCATGTCTCGTTAGCCATAAGGCATACGCCCCCGCCCCTCTTCTTACCAGAAAGATGTTTGTTTCTGTCGGCGCGATGCGTGGAGAAACCTGCTGGCTGCACCGCCGTTTCCGTGAAGCAAAGAACGTTACAGTCTCTGATGTCCCTCTGGAATGCTACCCTTGCTCGGATTTCATCAACCTTGTTGTCAAGAGACTGGACATTGGCGAGAAGAATGCTAGGGAGTGGTGCACGATGTGCCCTTCTCTGGAGTCTGACCAGAAGACCGCCTCGTTTCCCTCTTTTTCTGAGTCGTTTTTTTGGGTCGCTGCATGGGATCCATTCCGTTGTCCTGTTTGAAAGGCAGAACACAGGATCCGCGTCACGAAAAACATATTCTTGGTCGTACTGATGGTGAGTTGACGCTGATCTTATATTCAGTAGTTCTTCTCGACTGTATGTAATGAAACCTAAGATGACCTGGGGTACTAATGTAAGAAATAACACGTAAAAAAAAACTAAAAACTGCATAGTTTCCTAGGAACGCGAAGCGAGGCGGCCATCTCTGTCGGCGCCGGATCCTGTGTTCTGCACTGGCTCTTTATGCTCGACGGATGTGGCAGGGCTTGAAAAATATTACGGACAACAAAAGGAAACCCAGCTGCGAGCTGCCCAGTGACAGGAGCCTACCAGATGAGCTACAGTACCTTGCAAAAGTATTCATCCCCCTTGGCATTTTTACAGGTAACGAGTGGAGGACAGAGTAGCCTCTTAAAGAAGAAGGTACAGGTCTGTGAGAGCCAGAAATCTTGCTTGTTTGTAGGTGACCAAATACTTATTTTCCACCATAATTTGTAAATAAATTCATTAAAATCATACAATGTGATTTTCTGGATTTCTTTCTTCTCATTTTGTCTGTCATAGTTGAAGTGTACCTATGATGAAAATTACAGGCCTATCTCATCTTTTTAAGTGGGAGAACTTGCACAATTGGTGGCTGACTAAATACTTTTTTGCCCCACTGTATGTATTACAATTATACACTTCAACGGTGTTTACCACTCCTGTTCCTGGGACATCAATGATTATGTAACCGGTGTGAAATGGCTAGCTAGATAGCAGGGTGTGCGCTAATAGCATTTCAATCGGTGACGTCACTCGCTCTGAGACCTTGAAGTAGTTGTTCCCCTTGCTCTGCAAGGGCCGCGGCTTTTGTGGAATGATGGGTAACGATTCTTCGTGGGTGTCAGTTGTTGATGTGTGCACAGGGTCCCTGGTTCAAGCCCAGGTAGGGACGGAAGCTATACTGTTCCAATTACACATTGTAACTATGCAATAGACTAGAAACATGACTGATTTGTAATTCATATAAGCAGTAAAAAAATTGATGCATATATAACTCCCTTCCTCTGCATTAATCTGAGGACACAGGACAGTTTTCAATAAGGTACTTAATTTCAACCAGTGGAGAATGTGAAATGCTTTATTGAAAGATGTTCATTATCCAGGTGTTATTAATACATGCATTATAATTATGATAATTGTAATATTATATTATAAATACAAGTTCAATCTGTACTTCAATGCACATATGGTGTGCATTATAAAACAAGGAAGAAAGATGAGTTGGGGAGAGAGGTGTAGAAGACAGAACGGAAAAGAGGTAAGAACAGAGGCAGACAGCATATGATTAATGAATTACAGTGCTACCCTAATATTCTCTCAGTTCATCACAATTGCGGTGTCTCCTAACCAGCATTGGGCCACCAGTTGCCCCGAAGGTTATCTTAAGAGTGGGTGAGGTGACGATGATGGGACAGGCTTCCTCTTTCACATCAAAACATACCTGCACACGAGAGACAGATGGATAGAGAGAGTGAGAGCATGGAAGAGGGAAAGTAACGAGATGGGAACAACAATAATTTGTTGCAAGTTGGGGAGGGGGGCTAATAGCCGAGATAGGAGTGAAAACCACCCCTCCTATCACAGACCAGATTTGCCCTAACAACCAAGGGGTAGCTTGCTACTCAATGTAATAAAGTAATGACTTTTCAAATAAGTTACCTTACACATTATGTTGGCTGACAATTTGTTTGCTACGCTGTCTTTACGAACCACATGCTGGTACATACTGCTGTAATGATATGCTATGTTAGCTAGCTACCTAATGTTAGTAGTTATACATCAAACTTGCCAGTATATTAACTATAGGCTATCTAACTACCCAACGTTTATTGACTTGATTATTCCCATCATTCTTAGCTGAGCTAAATGGTATAGTGGTTGTGCATTCTCAATGGACGTTCGGGTGCTTTCGTAAATTCGCTCTGGCTATAGGCTGGACAATAGAAGTCAAAATTCACCCAAGGCTGAAAAACGGCTTAAGAACATTGGCTAAGCTGGAACACTAGCGCGAGCCCATAGCAAATGAATGGAATTGAACGTTCGCAGAGCCTGTTTTGACTGGAGTGATGCTTAGAATTCCATTTAGTGTAAATGGCATCAAAATCAAAATATGTAGCCCTTTTTATTTTACCACTACAATCTGTTTGTCGGACAAAACTGGAAGAAGAAAAAAAATTATGTAGAAAGTAAACATCCGTACCTCAATGGTGTCAACTGTGCTTATGTCTGCATGATGAGAAAGTAGGGAAAAACTTCTGACTATCTCTGGTCTAGCGATCGATAACAAACGAGTTTGATGCTCAGACTTATATAATTACAAAGAGGAGATTCTCCTGATTAAAATAGTGCCGACTTGAAATAAATATATATATATATACAGAGTGAGATATTTGGCAAAATAGAACGGCATGCCTCTCCATAGGAAACCAATGGGGGTAGCACAGCGTCCCAAAGGCAAAGCATTTTGGGGTTAGCATTTGATGACAACCGAGCTAGCTGCCCAGGCTTACATAATTAGAAAGAGGAGATTCTCATGGTTAAATGGTTTGAAAAAAATCTAATTATACACATTGCGAGATTTTTGGCGAAATAGACAGACATGCCTATATTTCCCCCATAGGAAACAATGGGAAGACCACAGAGTTCCAATAAAAAAAAATGGTTGTTCACATTTTAACTATAAAACAACGTGAGCACGTCGCATTGCCAACCATAGCGAAGCAGGCATTTTGACGTTTAACAATAAGCTGGGAATAGAACTTTCGGAAGGCGAGTTGGTGCCACGGTGCTCAATAGAACTAATAGGACCTGGCATGATGAAAAATGCACTAAAATAAGGCCTGTGTTTTTGTGATTCCTTCCTGGGAAATATGGTCATTATGAAACTAGGCTCCACGGCGGATGCAATGAACTTGTTTTTATCAGAAAATAATGTTGTTAAAAATGTAATGTGTCCAGCCTACTATCTAGACTGATTTCAGTAAACTCTTGTGTGTACCAGAGCCCAGAATAATTAATTTAGCGCTCAACACCCGTTGTATATGGCCGGTGTCAGTAAACTTTGGGAAAAAAGCATAATTAAATTGTTTCCAGCAGCACATTTACATTCACCAACGCTCTGGTTAACACGAAAACTGCCTTACCAGCTCAGCTAGGGGGAGTAAAATGGTCAGAGTGATCTCATTTGTGTCTGGAAGTAGCTAGCAAGCTAGCCAACGTTAGCTTGGGTGCTTGCCTGCCGGTGTAAGGCCAGAACACTCCGAAAAAACTTCTCCTCAGCCCGAACTTCCAGTGTGCGCTCCGAGGGCGAAATGGTCTGAATTTACAAACTGCCAATCCTCTGAATTTATGAGCATCACATTGTACAGCGCCAGATTGTCTGTACCATCCTAACAGAAACCCAGAGGGTTTTTCATTTTTCATGGAATATTAAAACCATAATATTAATCAAATGAATTAAGCAAGTGTAACGACTCTCCTCTTCATCTGACGAGGAGTAAGAGATGTCGGACCAATGTGCAGCGTGGTAAGTGTACATTTTAATATATAAAACTGAACACTACAAAAATACAAAATAACAACATGAATGAACAAACGAAAATCGAAACAGTCCCGTGTGGTACAAACACAGACACAGGAAAAAAAATCGCCCACAACTCAAAAGTGAAACTAGGCTACCGAAGTATGGTTCTCAATAAGGGACAACGATTGACAGCTGCCTCTGATTGAGAACCATACCAGGGCAAACACAGAAATCCCAAAACATAGAAAAAGGAACATAGACAACACACCCAACTCACACCGTGACCATACTAAAACAAAGACATAACAAAAGAACTAAGGTCGGAACGTGACAGTCCCTAGAATTTCTAAGCAAACAGCTGGAGGCAGGGCTTTCTCCTATAGAGCTACATTTTTGTGGAACGGTCTGCCTACCCATGTCAGAGACGCAAACTCGGTCTCAACCTTTAAGTCTTTACCTTGCTGTCTCTGCCTGGCCGGTTCCCCTCTTTCCACAGGGATTCTCTGCCTCTAACCCTATTACAGGGGCTGAGTCACTGGCTTACTGGGGCTCTCTCATGCCGTCCCTGGAAGGGGTGCGTCACCTGATTCACTGATGTGGTCATCCTGTCTGGGTTGGCGCCCCCCCTTGGGTTGTGCCATGGCGGAGATCTTTGTGGGCTATACTCAGACTTGTCTCGGGATGGTAAGTTGGTGGTTGAAGATATCCCTCTAGTGGTGTGGGGGCTGTGCTTTGGCAAAGTGGGTGGGGTTATATCCTTCCTGTTTGGCCCTGTCCGGGGGTGTCCTCGGATGGGGCCACAGTGTCTCCTGACCCCTCCTGTCTCAGCCTCCAGTATTTATGCTGCAGTAGTTTATGTGTTGGGGGCTAGGGTCAGTTTGTTATTTCTGGAGTACTTCTCCTGTCCTATTCGGTGTCCTGTGTGAATCTAAGTGTGCGTTCTCTAATTCTCACCTTCTCTCTTTCTTTCTCTCTCTCAGAGGACCTGAACCCTAGGACCAGGACTACCTGACATGATGACTCCTTGCTGTCCCCAGTCCACCTGGCCGTGCTGCTGCTCCAGTTTCAACTGTTCTGCCTTATTATTATTCGGCCATGCTGGTCATTTATGAACATTTGAACATCTTGGCCATGTTCTGTTATAATCTCCACCCGGCACAGCCATAAGAGGACTGGCCACCCCACATATGCTCTCTCTAATTCTCTCTTTCTTTCTCTCTCTCGGAGGACCTGAGCCCTAGGACCATGCCCCAGGACTACCTGACATGATGACTCCTTGCTGTCCCCAGTCCACCTGACCGTGCTGCTGCTCCAGTTTCAACTGTTCTGCCTTATTATTATTCGACCATGCCGGTCATTTATGAACATTTGAACATCTTGGCCATGTTCTGTTATAATCTCCACCCGGCACAGCCAGAAGAGGCCTGGCCACCCCACAAAGCCTAGTTCCTCTCTAGGTTTCTTCCTAGATTTTGGCCTTTCTATGAAGTTTTTCCTAGCCACCGTGCTTCTACACCTGCATTGCTTGCTGTTTGGGGTTTTAGGCTGGGTTTCTGTACAGCACTTTGAGATATCAGCTGATTTACGAAGGGCTATATAAATACATTTGATTTGATTTTGATATTTGTTCATAATATGTTCCAGTTTCTTCCTTTTTCCCCTTGTCTTCCATCTTCAAAGATAACCAGTTTACCCTTCCCACCCTCCTTCTCCGGTTGTTGTCAGCTCGAATGTTGTCATTAAAACTTTGTTTGATTGGTTGACAAGATGAACTCTGCTCATTGGTCAACCATGCGCGGCGACCGCTCAAGACTTCAGCTAATATTTTGCCACCTCGAGCACCGAGCCAGCAACACCGCTCACGGGAGTGAGCACCACATACCGTGCCTCTTGCAAAACTCCTTGAGTTTTTCTGCCCCAATCCAATTGAAGTCTGAAACCTTCGCAGCTTATTGCGGCCCATCTATAATCACCTTTTATGTTACATCAAAATGCAGTGATGTGTGATATTGTAAGATCAAAGGACAGTAGTCACTAGAAATGCCAGTGGCATTATCATCACTAACGACAAGCAAGTAGCCTACATGATCTTTTTAATCTTAATTTAGAGGTAGGGTCAGGGCTAAATATTCAAGGTTGGGGTTAGTGGTTAGAATCACATGTGGTAAGAAAGTACTGTAGCTCTGTCCATAGCCAGTCACCAGACAGTATGATGACTTGAAAAAAAGATAAAAACTGCCCTCTTGTGGTTGTGTGTGATAACAGTGACTGAGCAGTTAGGGAGAATATCTAAAGAATAAAATGTATGTCTGGTGCACACACACTATTTAATCAATGAAACTCAGAAACCAGTTTTCGAGATAAATCCCATTATTGGACCTTAATTAACCTTAATCCCATTATTGGACCTTAATTAACCTTAATTGCTTAACTATAATATATATCATAATAGTAATAATATATGCCATTTAGCAGATGATTTTATCCATAATGACTTACAGTCATGCGCGCATGCATTTTACATACAAGTGGTCCCAGGAATCTAACCTGCTATCCTAGTGTTGCAAGCTCCATGCTAAACTAAGCTACAGACGACAGCAAACTGTGACCACAAAGATTGTCTGAAGGATCCTTCTATGTGTTTTCAAAAGGTCTGGATAGGAGAGCTTGTGTTGCCCAACCACTCAACAGCTGTTTTTACAATGCTATTACAGCTCAATTATCACACTCTAAGGGTGGCCATGAAACAGTGACAGTGATATATAATATTGGCTGTAATAGTGTGGCAATGAGAGCTGGCTTGAAGATCAAGAGCCTGAACCTTTTAGTGGGTGCTTTAGGGACAACAAAGTTTAAACAACTCTGACATAATATATGATTTGGTAAAACGAGAATGCTAATCACTTCTGCAAGGGGAACAGTTTAAGAGGCAAATTTATACTCTTTTAATTCGTGAGATAAGGTATTAGTATTAAACAAAATACTTTCCTGGAGACCTCATTACACAAACCTATGAGGCATTCTAGGTCCAGGATTCTTTTCCTGACCAAGTGATTTGACCAGGAAAATATGCCCTGCATCCCGATACTTCCCTTTCCTGGATTTAAAAAGGACTCCTGGCCCTGGGCATTGCTTAAATCTACTGACAATGAACCATTAGGGACACTTCCACTCCCAAATAAAGGTCAATAGGTCAACTTTCAACAACCAGACAACTACATCCCCTTCTTATCCTCCATCCCTCCCAGCCTTCCTGTGCCCTTTAAACCACCTCTGTGTTGGAGACAGGGTTATATTTCACCTCGCTATACTTCCAGCTCAGCCCTTTCCTATGGTGATCAATAGGAACAGGATCCATTGCTTCATGGTTCTGTAATCCGATGATCAGGAGGCTGTCTGTTGGTGCCTGGTTCTGACACAAATTGAGGTCACTATGTCTCAATGTCTCTGACCCCTAGCAGAGCCACGAGCAGGTGCACAACCAGATCCATTAAATAATGACACACATCCCATTCTTCAACCAGGAATCAAGACATGCCATCCTTTTCATCATCTGCCTGTGGCCTTGGACCACCACTGTACTAGAAGACCTAAAGGGATCATTAACCCTAGAAAGAGAACAAATACCAGAGGACATGAAAGGAATTATTTTGCACTTTAATGGCATTACTCTTTATTGATAATGACATTGTCTACTGACAGATGGCGTAATGCTAAACTGACACACGTTGCCAGGAGCCAGCTGTCTTGGAACTCATTTTTTTTTTATTAAGATTTTGTTTGTCCACGTGACACTAGTTCCTAACTTCATAAAATCCCTGCGCTCTCGCATGACTCACTATGGAACACCAGCAGGGTTGAAAACATAATTTGAACATTTTCTAAATTTCTAACAGATCATTATGGCCTGACATAACAGTAGAACACTGAATGAATTATTAATAACACTCTTATAATCTTCTCCTTGTATAGTTATTTTAGTGCTATCTGGTTACCTGACAATCAGCTCGTATTGGCCTTTTACTGTGTGTGCAGTGGGTACAGTTTCTAATCTAATTCAGACCCTCTGTGTGTGTGTGTGTGTGTGTGTGTGTGTGTGTGTGTGTGTGTGTGTGTGTGTGTGTGTGTGTGTGTGTGTGTGTGTGTGTGTGTGTGTGTGTGTGTGTGTGTGTGTGTGTGCGTGCGTGCGTGCGTGCGTGCGTGCGTGCGTGCGTGTGTGTGTGCATGCGTGCACGTGTGTAAATGTCTGTCTAGACAGGGTAAGCAGCCGTTTGAAAAGGTCACCACCCATACCATACGGTTTTAGTCACAGAGAACAAAGCTGTCGGGGAAGATGAGTTGCTGTGTCAATCTCACAGGAAAAATCTTTAGAGTAAAATGGAAATTACAGTGAAATCCACAGTGAAGACTTTATGAATGGGCTTATGTTGAGTTAAAAGAAACCTAATTGATCACCGCAAAATGGTAATTTTGGTGTTTTTTGTGCATAACTTTGGTATGTTGAACTGCCATTGTTAAATCATCAGGAATATATTTAAATCTTTTGATAAACCCTTTTTCTGAAGTGTATGTTTAGTAACTCATTAGGCCTGATACCATTGACTCAATCTGATTAGGCCTAAGATGAGGCATTCAGTACCTTAACAAAGAACAGCTCTGAATCCATTCAATTCCTCTGTTTTGCTTTCATGATGTGACATCTGTAATCAAATTTCATCCAGTTATCAGGCCAAGGGAGTCGGTCCTACAAAGAATGAACCCTAATAATTTAGAACATCCAACACTGAAGCTACAAAGGTGCAACGGAAGGTGATAAGGAGAGGATATGGTCAAAAAATATTTTTCTAATGGAGTATTAAATATACTCAGACGTATACTTCGATCGCTTAGCATCCAGCTACTAAAAGCCAATAATGCTTCTTGCTTCCTCCACTTTACCTCCGCTGGGAATGCAATGATGGATCGGATCCATAAACTCCTCTTGGAAGCCTGTCGTGGAGCTACGTCATCGGCACCAAGAATGAACGCGCTCACACCGCCCCATTCATGGAAGCGCGTCTCCATCTCCACAGTAGAACGAGTGGTCAGCCCTGTTGTCATTGTGAATGATTGACATTCAATGGCCTGACATCTCACCTATCTGTTTAAAGTAGTCTAAATGCAACTCAAACCATTAGGCTACATTTTTGTTCTATATGCTTTCTATAGTCTACCTCGTCAACTACACACGATGGATAAACAGACATATTTTGCTGTATAAAAACCCTAAATAATTCGACACCAATAACACCAGGTTCAAACTCTTACCAGTCGGACTTGTCATATTTCTGAAAGGCTTGCCTCGACAGGTCTTGGTAGTTTTGAGGCTCCGCCGAGATGCCTTGCGC